>NC_090925.1:1102870419-1103476302 GCF_040938575.1 Ambystoma mexicanum | reverse complement strand
CCGCTGGAATAACACGCGCCATCGGCAAGAGAAAGCCGTATGCGTCTGTTTTCTGCCCGTAACTGCAAGGTGATTGACTTCGAACATTCTTGGCTGCGTGGGTCTTGTGCTGAGAGCAACGGCTTCAACCGCAGCTTCTGTTTGTTTGCTCACTTTGTGGGCGTTCATTTTTTTCGTTTACTCACGCAGCTCTTGTTCTCTTTTTCTCTGTCCACTTACAGTGCTGACTTTCTCCGCCCCTCGCATGCCCGCCTCCTCGCCACGTCCTACTTCAAGGGCTGCGCCCGCGCATCGCGCACGTGCATCGGAAGTGAGAAGAAGTGGCTGTTGGGCTGCTAGGCTGGGAGGTTGTGGAGGTGTGTACTGCTTACTGTAAGCTTTTGACACATTTTAGGTATAGCATTTACATTTGTTGTATCTATATGCTGTGAGGTTGTTTTGCTTTATTTTCACGAAATGACCCCAAATGGTCTCAACCCTTCGTAGTGGTCGGGCTTTCAACTTACCTCCTCCAAAAAACGAATTATTGACCAAAGCCCACAAAAGAAAACGAATGTTGTTGTCAAAGGGTGCTGGGATGGGTATAGCTCCTGTTCCCTGTAAGGTTTCTGGCTTACCTGCAATGTGGGGCCCTGTTACAGATCAGGACTTGGTGCGACACGAGGTAGCCTTTTCTTATGCACGTGCGCAAGCAGCTGCAGCGGCTACCAATGCGTCTCCCTCTACCTCGCCCAGTCCTAGCCCTATTCATGCTCCCTTAAAGCCGGCACGTAAGAGTTTTCTCAGTATGCGTATGGATGACCCAACCCCCGCCCCTGATCCATCAAATGAGGATCTGCCCTCCTCTCCCTCTGACAATTCCATACTTGCACCAGTTGTACTGGCTGCGCTCGAAAAACGGGTGCGGCTATCTGTTGGGCCCTCCACTCCAGTCACTCTTCCAAGCTGTAAGCGAGCTGATGTCCACATCCATTGTAAGGATGCAGTAAATATGGTTCATTACAAGAGTCTTCCGGGACCAGATGCACATAAAACAAATTCATGCAATCTTCCCTCCTCTAGCTCCTGTCCCTTTTCGCCAACTGCAAATCCTATCATATCATCATATCCAGTATTGGGTCTTTCATTTTCACCTACCAAAAAGCATTCGAATCACCCTTCGGGAATGGATTTACTGGAGCACACAGAGGACATGCAATCCCTCGAAGCCTCGTATCCCGTATTAACAAGGATACTTAATCTATTAGCTAAAGGCCACGAATGCACCCATTACGAGATCAGGGATTGCAAGTCCTCATTGACAGAAATTCTGAACCCTGCGCTCAGCAGAAGCTGAAAGTAGATGCGCCTTGTTATACCTCTGTGACCACGCAAACCGATGTTATACCACCTCTGACGAATGAAATACCTATGCGGAATGCTCAAAGTGTTACCTACTCATTTCCCCAATCGTTTGCCCAAACTGTACTTGCTCCCTTGGATGTTGCGTCATGCCACATTCTTACACCTGCGCAACTATGTCAAGAAGCTGCTCTACATGCTGAAAAACTGGAACAGGTTTTATTTTTTTTACAACCTGAGCAGAAGGAGGATGTTCTTTCATGCCATACAGAAGATTGCCATATTTTTCACCCTGATAGTCCCCCAGCCCTAACTAAACTACTGGACGCAAACGACCAATCTAACCTGCCCTCTAATGGTCTTGGCACTGCATTAGTTGAAATTCCTTCGACCACCACAGGGCGCACCTTTACCTCAAGAAAGGAAAAAAGACTGTTCTTGCGAGCTTTGAAAAGAAAAGCTGATAAGGTGGCGGAGGTGAAGGTTGCCCCCATTTTAGATCTGGAGATGTGGGGGGCCTAAAAATATACCTGTACAAAATCCATCCAGCCAAAGAACCAGAAGGCCCTTGGGCCAATCTTAGACAGGTCGTAGTCAGGGAGGTAATCCCACAAATGGGACCCCTAAGTCCCCTGATTACATCAGCCCCTGATACAAGGGTAACAAACCCATCCTGGGGTATGTGTGGACTCCGCCAGCCCAAGGGGGGGATCCAACCAGGTAGGTATCACCCCAGGAAACTTCCCTCCTAACTTTCCCCAGGAGGGCAGTAATCCCCCAAATGCTGGGTAGAGTTTCTTTCCCCGGTACCCTCAAAACTTCAACCTACAGAACAACCCTCCTATCTTTCCCCACTTTCCAAGATCCAGACAGCCCAATCTGGGAGAGGCCAAGAGGGGAGGGTTACTCCAATTTTCCAAACCCAGGGTACTATGGGAGAAGGGATAGCTACTGTTCCCGTGATTCACCTAGAATGGACCAGAGACCCCCGTACCAGCCGGAACGGGTGTCTCAACTGGAGCGCCAGGTACAGAACCTGTCTCAGAGTCTGGGTCGCATGTTGAGGGTTCAGCAGAACCCTCAGATTAACATGGCGGCTCAGAACCCCATAAACCAAGGGTCTGGTACTCCAGAACAATGATGGGGAGAGAACCCCGACAACTCACCGGTTCCAGAGGAGGAGGCACGGGGGAAGGGAGGTGTAAAGACTTAGAGGAAGCTTCCTTCCCCACCCGGGAAAAGCCCTGGACAACCCTGAACCTGAACCAAAATCTCCTGCCTCTGAAAGTCTGAAACCCAAGGAACAAAGGGCGGGTAGGAGAAATAAAGAACCCAAAAAGGCAAATTTTGTGGAGGAGGTTAGTGTCCTCCAATTTGAAGGAGAGGGTTCCTCAGAGGATTCTGGATAAAATATCTTCTCCTTCAGGGATGGGGGGACTCCTCCCAAAAATAAATGGGTCCCAAGAGATCCTAATGAAGACTGGGTGAATGTGGGCACTCAGTTAAAATCGCCCATCATTGAACCCCAGAATGATAATCCAGAAAACCACATTGCCCAAACCTATTCTGGTGACTGCCTCCAAAAAGGGGGGGCAGCCCAGAATCAGAACCAGAGGAGCCCAAAATTATAAAATAAATATCAAACTGTCATATTTTTCTTGCAGATCCCCAAGCTCCCACACAGAATCATGCCCAAACTACCCCAGCATCAGAGTCAAGAATCAGGAAATTGACCAAACAACTGGCCCAAAATGCACATTATCTCTGCCCCTTGAGGAGAAGGAGGGAAGATTTTATTCCCCGGTCCAAATACAAGGGCAGTGTACAGTGTCGGCAATGGTGGACAACGGATCCCAAGCAACTCTTCTGTCAAAGAGGGCCTTTGATCAGCTGAATTCTGGAAGGGAGGAGAGATACCAGATCTCTCTGACCCCTCTTCCTGGACAATTTCAGAACTTCGATGGGAATGAAATTCCCTGCGGATCTGAAAATTAAAATTGGGCGACACAAGGTGAAACACCCGGTCATAGTCGTGATGCTCCAGGGCACACCCTGTCTACTGGGGAATGACATCCTACGAAGGTTGTCCCCCATAATAGACTGCGTAAACAAGGTCCTCTGGACCCAGACTAACAGGCCAATAAAATTAAAACATAGTGAACAGGATCATATTGAGTTCCATTTTCAAAACCACCAAATCCCTGACGTGACAGTAATTTCTGTAGTACAACAAACTGGTGATGGGAATTCCTTGCTATTTCTGAAAATCAAGCTTCCTTCCAGTTTCAAGTGGCGTTCTACAATGGAAGGAAATACTCTGAAATTCTATACTAACTCACAATCAGAAAATCCCAATTCCATAGTCCAAAATGATGAGAAACCAGATCAAAGTTTCGCTGACATTCAGAAAATTAGAGAACAGTAATTCATCCCTATTCAGATTAATGAGGGGAAGGAATCTGTTCGCGCCCGAGTGTGCGTGAACAACGGTAAGAGCTTCATCAGCAAAGCCATGTTGTGAAAACACCCAAAAGATCCTGCCATTCCCACATTTAAAGTGATTAATAAATGGGAAAAGGGCCTGGAAACTCCCAATTCCAAACATCTCCTGCCTAGCAGGGGTATGCTCAAAATTTCTATAGGCAACAAAAGCATTGTACATAATTGTTGGGTCGTGCGAGATGTCCCTGCTGCATTCTATTTAGATGGTGACATTCTCTCAATAACTTTGACATTAATTTAGACCTGATAAACTACAAAGCCTGGTCCTGATTAGGAGATAATCCCATGGACTTTGATGATTCAGAAAAAGCACTTCGGTCAGCCTAATTGCTGCCGTATGCAGTTGAAGTTCAAATTGGAGAGGAAGTCACCATCCCAGGACAGACACGACTATTCCCACTTGAATTAAAAATGAAAAGAGGACAGAAACTGCAAAATCCTGACGCCTATGTTCACCTCAATGCCCATCTCCAAAAGCAAGAGTTGGGGTTAAATCCAACACCATTAGTGAAGGTAGAACACAACACCATTCCAATATTGATGGATAACAGCGACTTTAGGAGTATCACTCTGGGCGCATGCACCATTATTGGAATGGAGGTTGATGACCAACCTTTTTCCATAGATTTAGGTAATTAACTGATAGGACCAATACCCAAGGGTTATTTGGCAGAAGAACGGTGGGTCCACATCAATCAGCTAAAGAGTTGCCACCCCAGGCATAATTTGCAGAGAATAGAGGAGTCCACAGAAAACCCAGTGGGGGATACTTCTAAAGCATAGAAATAGTTCAATGTTCACTGAATGCATGTGTATCCCACTGCTGAAATCCTGATTGGAGGACAGTTAGTGGGAAAATTGTCATAACCGGTTTGTGTTCTATTTTATAGATTTGCACTGATAATACCGTGATTACCAAGGAGGACCTCCTCAGGGACCTCGAAAGGAGAAACCCAAGGAAATCTGGAGTGTCGCTCTACACCAGAAAAGAAAACCTGAGAGAAGGCTGGGGGTATTGTTCCACATTCCAACCAGAGGCAGCGAGGAGAGCGTGTCGCATCATTCGCTGATGGAAGAAGGACTCATACCCGACTGAACCTGCTTTTTCAAGAAAAGAAAAAAAAATCCCACTTACCCTACTCCCCCATGACTGGAAGTCCAGACAAAGTCGGGGGGGGGTCTGTGAGATTTTTGACCAACTCAGCTGTGCTATGCTACATCACTTTACTGCATTGGTGCAAGAAACAGCACAAAACAGCCGTGCTGACTCATGTGCGCACCAAGATCTCAAAATTGCATGTTTGTCTCAACCGGAAAATGGCTGCACCGCCCTGCTCGCTCATTTCAGGTGGGGTGTAACAGAGTATTCACTGCAGGAATGTGCCAGTGTGCCAGTGTGCTCTGCAACATTTAACATGGAGTGAAGCGGAAGAGGCAGCATCATCGTGCTGAAAACCCAAAATGCCTCTTTAAAATGTCACTTTTTCAACCTTCAAAGTGCTGTTTGGTGCTAAATCCATCATTTCTCATGAACCACTGTGATCAAAAAGGCCCTGCAATGCCCAGGATCATCATTGTGTCTCAGAGGAACTGGGCCTCATTTGAATGACAGCTCCTGTCAAAAGTATCTTTGGAAAAGCAACCAGGGATTTTGTTTTCATTTTACATGGGAAATGCGGCTAAAACTTTGCAAGTGTATCTAAAGAATCAGCTGTAAGAGAAAGACTCTAAACAGATGCATGAAACATGTATCCATGCTGAAAACAACTCCAGCACTCAAGGAAAGAAATAGAGCTGCACAAAGTGTATATTTGCTGTAGATGAAAACCGAATTTAAAGAAATAAGTTAAAGGTGCTTTTTTCCTGAATGAAGAGCAAAATCGCCTATTCAAAAGTACATTGTTGTGTAAAGGCATGCTCATTTAGAAATGTAAAAATATTTCTTGCTGGTAAAACTACTCCTATAAACTGTTTTGATTTCATAGGTTTTAGGCAAGATTTAAAATGAGAGAATAAAAGCTAAACCCAGGATAAGTTGGTAAACTATATACATTTTTTTTTAAAACAACGTGCTCTTCCAGTGACACCTCATAAACTGCTGGCACAGGAAAGGCTAATTGCTAGCTTGGAGGCTTTGAATACCCAGGACAAAGGGACTTCCCAAGTCATCATCAGACATTCGTCTTTGCTCCAGGCTGAGGCAATAGCAGGCTGACTCTCACCTTTCAAGTGGGAAGGGCAGTAAACTTCAGTCCAGAGGCCCCTCACCCTGCTGCAAAGGAATTGACATTTGCTTACAGTCGGGGAAAAGAAAAAAAACTGATAAGTGAAAATAGACTTCCTTTTGGTTTTAAAAAGCCTATTTCGTAACTGAACTTTCAAGACATTTAACTTGGCAACAAGAATGAGGAAAAATATGAAAGTTGGTAGTTTTAAATCTAATTTTATGCTTTTTCTGTGAAGACTTTGTAGAACTCACTACTGCATAAGGACCAGAAGTTGTAAAGAATGACAGATTTTGGGGCAAGTTTATTGATATTTCGCACATAACATTTTGTACACACATCCCAGGGGTAAAAGCACATTTATGTACAAAATTGGGAAATTTTAGGCCAAATCTTTCATGGTTAAAATTGCCAAAATGTAGCAGGAAGGCAAAACCAGGTCCTATAGACTTGGGGTTTGGATTGAATTATGACAAACAAAATATGTAACCTGTGTATCTGATTTTCCCAGAGGTCATAACTGCATAAATATGTATTTGTGGTAAAATTAGATTTTGGTTCGAGGAGCTAGGGGAGGTTTCTAGACATTGTAAAAGTAACACCATAAACATGACATCCTTTTCTGTAATCCAATCAAAGAAGAGCAAGGCGGAAACTATGCTCTTGCCCAATCCTAGTATTACAGGTGTGGACAGTAAGCCTGCCCCTGCCATATATTTTAGTGATGTCATTTGGCATGATAAATAAAGGAACCTGACAGCACACAGCGACACACTGCCTCTTGACTTTCTTCCTGATTTCCTGCGTGGTGTCCTGTTCTTGATTTCTTCATCCTGCTTGCTCCTGATTCCATATTTTCATTACAAAGCCAAGGCCTATGCATTGGTGAACCCTTTTCAGCTAGGCCTCAAATTCTAAAAATCCCAAAAACCCAACGGAAGCATCCTGATCCAGCCTGGCTTGCTACTACTAGATGCATGCCAGCTGCAAACTCGCCATTCCACTGATCTCCAGTCGCCAGTAACCAGAAAAGCCAGTCCACTGGAGTCCAGTGCAGTCTGGTGACCAGAACGGCCCAGATGATCCTGTCCCGCAAGAGTTTCCCAGCTGTCCTTGGTTAGACCCGATCCGTGTGATGACCAAAACCCTTGACGGTTCAAAATCCTAAATTAAAGTGGGCTGTAAGTATTAATAGGGATCATAGTAAACCATAACATACCTTGCCTTGCCTTGTCCTATCCCAATCTCTGAACCATCATATCTTTACCTGAATAACTTGTAGCATTGTCAGAATCCTTATTGCAATCCTGTCTTTCATTTATTTTGCTAAGCACCATTTCTTTAGTCATTCTTATCTTGTGTAAATCTTAAACTATCCATCCTACTTCGAGTGATCCGACTGGTTCTGCTAGGTCGGGCACTGGGGATTTGGTGTTGAAGTCATGAATCAACTCCAGAGCTTACTTTGTTCCTCCTTGGTATTCTAGCCGGAATGCTCTAGTCATATTTTCTTGTCCAAACTGAGTTTCTTTTCTGTTTTACATTCCGATTTTTCTAAAAACGCCTCTCATTCAAACTTTCATATCTTCATCAGTTTAATAGCTAGATACTTCATTTCAACTCTGGATTATACCGAACTCCAAATCACCTTAAAAACCATTTGGTTAATTGTAGGTGGGAATCCAACATTTTGCAAAGTTTTACATGTGTGATTTTTATTTAAAAAATGTTCAACCTTCCATTCAGATTCGAAGTTTTTACTTTTGCTCAAACTATAGCTCATGATTGTTAGTATCTTTCTAATGTTGCTCCCATTGAGATTTGTACTGATTTAAGGATGTTTGCACACATTCATTGTTTTACTCAGCCAATTCCAAAATGTCATTTTAACGTGTAAGATTTCAAATACGTTTTTCTCTCTTGTTTGGGAAGGGAAAGTTGGATTCGAATTATGCCTTCCATTCCTTATTCCTGATTATCTGCTGATTCCTTATATCTAGTTAGAATTTGTTTATTTGTGGGTTGAGGAATATTGCAGGGGGAAATCCTAACTTAAGTCCTATCTTTCCAAACAAGCCAAAAGTGTTCTTTTCTCTGGTGTTTTATATTTTGTGTTGCTAAAGAGTGAATTTAAGAGCATTACATACCTTTCTATCTGTTATTGTCACCACATTGGTGCTTGCTGCTCCCTATTAAAAAGTATATGTTTGATTTGAAGTTTAAATAAATAAATAAATATTACCTTTAGCAACCAGCCTGACTCCTGGTCCATTGTGACCTGGGGTATTTGAGAAGGGGTGTGATATGAGTGGCATATCACTCCGAATATTGAACCTATATATACAATAAAATAAGCATTTCAGCTGTGCGCTAAATACTAGGCTGTGACCAGGGTGTATCGCCTGTTTGAAATACTTAAGAGGACCCAACAGCACATAAGTTACACTTCATGTAAAATGACCCCCTTAATACTATTTCAGAAAACATTGAAAGAAACTTTGAAAAAGCCACCACAAAGTGCACATAACAAAACATTTGATGCTTGCAACTTAACAAAACCAGAAGTGGAGGAATTGAACTTTAGCTGAAATGTGTCTCAAGTAAGCTGCAGGCAATTACTTTGGAACAGTATAACCAACGATTAATTTGACTCTGTGGAGAACTTTGAATCCCACGTCAGTTTTTTATGGTATTTGTACATATAAAAGGGAAATTAATGTTGGTTTGATAGGAGCGCACTAGGGGTATATTGCATATGGTGGTGGGGAGAGGAACTCTCAAATATTGGCATAAATGAAAGGGGCGTAGAGCATGCACTTGTTTAATGTGCGCTACTATGAGAAATGCTCCGATCACCTTATTCACAAAAGTGAACTAAGCATTTCTGGAGGGGCTGGACAACAGCGCAAATATGCACTGTCCAGTCCCCTTGCGTACGTTAGTGTTGGAGCTTATGTATGACAGGCTCTGAGCATTCATGGGGTTGCTGGAAGTGCATTTCACTGAAGCAGGCTTTTAGGGGATGGAAAGGCTAGTATGACAGCCACGGTTTAACCCGGATGTCACACTTAAAAGAAATCATGACAGGGTAACAAAACGACCGTGTTATGATTTGCGTCTCTCCCTTTGCCTGTTTTAAAATCGGGCAGGGGGATGACCCTTATTTCTGGGCATCTTAAAATGCCCAGAAACAGCCCCTTATTTGGGAAAAAGGGGCACCTGAATGAATAAAATGTAGTTGGCATTTGTGAATTGGGCTGCTACTGTTTTTGGCACTAGCTCACCTTCTCACTTGCGCCCAAAAAGATCTGAGAATCTGACCTAAGGATTTTAAATAGAACAATCACATACATAGAAGAACAGTGGAGAAATCTTGTTGTGACATCTTGTGACAGTATGCCACTGTTTCACATCAGTTTGTTATTTACAAGTCTGTCATTGAATTTTAGATTCCAGTGACATAAGTGCAATGCACTTTTTGTTATTTTCACTTAGATCCACTGTGAACGTTATGTCACAATGGCGCATCGGAAGTGGGAAGAAGTGGCTGTTGGGCTGTGCCACACTGCCTACATTGCTCCCTGAACGCTCTTTTGGACAGTTTGCATTCTGCCGCTGGAATAGCACGTGCCGTCGGCAAGAGGAAGCCGTACGCGTCTGTTTTCTGCCCGTAACTGCAAGTGCTGACTTGCTCCGCCCCTCGCCTGCCCACCCCCACGCCACTTCCTACTTCAAAGGCCGCGCATCGCGCACACGCATTGGAAGTGGGAAGAAGTGGCTGTTGGGCTGTGCCACACCACCTACATTGCTCCCTGACCGCTCTTTTGGAATGTTTGCATTCTGCCGCTGGAATAACACGCGCCGTCGGCAAGAGGAAGCCGTATGCGTCTGGTTTCTGCCCGTAACTGCAAGGTGATTGACTTCGAACATTCTTGGCTGCGTGGGTCTTGTGCTGAGAGCAACGGCTTCAACCGCAGCTTCTGTTTGTTTGCTCACTTTGTGGGCGTTCATTTTTTTCGTTTACTCACGCAGCTCTTGTTCTCTTTTTCTCTGTCCACTTGCAGTGCTGACTTTCTCCGCCCCTCGCATGCCCGCCTCCACGCCACGTCCTACTTCAAGGGCTGCGCCCGCGCATCGCGCACGTGCATCGGAAGTGGGAAGAAGTGGCTGTTGGGCTGTTAGGCTGGGAGGTTGTGGAGGTGTGTACTGCTTACTGTAAGCTTTTGACACATTTTAGGTATAGCATTTACATTTGTTGTATCTATATGCTGTGAGGTTGTTTTGCTTTATTTTCACGAAATGACCCCAAATGGTCTCAACCCTTCGTAGTGGTCTGGCTTTCAACTTACCTCCTCCAAAAAACGAATTATTGACCAAAGCCCACAAAAGAAAACGAATGTTATTGTCAAAGGGTGCTGGGATGGGCATAGCTCCTGTTCCCTGTAAGGTTTCTGGTTTACCTGCAATGTGGGGCCCTGTTACAGACCAGGACTTGGTGCGACACGAGGTAGCCTTTTCTTATACACGTGCGCAAGCTACCAATGCGTCTCCCTCTACCTCGCCCAGTCCTAGCCCTATTCATGCTCCAATAAAGCCGGCACGTAAGAGTTTTCTCAGTATGTGTATGGATGACCCAACCCCGCCCCTGATCCATCAAATGAGGATCTGCCCTCCTCTCCCTCTGACAATTCCATACTTGCACCAGTTGTACTGGCTGCGCTCGAAAAACGGGTGCGGCTATCTGTTGGGCCCTCCACTCCAGTCACTCTTCCAAGCTGTAAGCGAGCTGATGTCCACATCCATTGTAAGGATGCAGTAAATATGGTTCATTACAAGAGTCTTCCGGGACCAGATGCACATAAAACAAATTCATGCAATCTTCCCTCCTCTAGCTCCTGTCCCTCTTCGCCAACTGCAAATCCTACCATATCATCAGATCCAGTATTGGGTCTTTCATTTTCACCTATCAAAAAGCATTCGAATCACCCTTCGGGAATTGATTTACTGGAGCAAACAGAGGACATGCAATCCCTTCGAAGCCTCGTATCCCGTATTAACAAGGATACTTAATCTATTAGATAAAGGCCACGAATGCACCCATTACGAGATCAGGGATTGCAAGTCCTCATTGACAGAAATTCTGAACCCTGCGCTCAGCAGAAGCTGAAAGTAGATGCGCCTTGTTATACCTCTGTGACCACGCAAACCGATGTTATACCACCTCTGACGAATGAAATACCTATGCGAAATGCTCAAAGTGTTACCTACTCATTTCCCCAATAGTTTGCCCAAACTGTACTTGCTCCCTTGGATGTTGCGTCATGCCACATTCTTACACATGCGCAACTATGTCAAGAAGTTGCTCTACATGCTGAAAAACTGGAACAGGTTTTATTTTTTTTACAACCTGGACTTGATGAGCAGAAGGAGGATGTTCTTTCATGCCAAACAGAAGATTGCCATATTTTTCACCCTGATAGTCCCCCAGCCCTAACTAAACTACTGGACGCAAACGACCAATCTAACCCGCCCTCTAATGGTCTTGGCACTGGATTAGTTGACATTCCTTCGACCGCCACAGGGCGCACCTTTACCTCAAGAAAGTAAAAAAGACTGTTCTTGCGAGCTTTGAAAAGAAAAGCTGATAGAAAAAATGCAATCCAAAATCCTTGTACAGACTTAGCTGGACAGAGTAAAGTAAGAGAAAATCCTAAAAAATAGCCAAAGTGTAACGATACCAGAACTTCTATGGGCACTGACAGACAGCCCGCCAACCAGGACCAAACAGGGATTATTTCGGAGAAATTGGCTGTAGATTCTAATAATGTATCCCAACATCTTCGTTATGATGAACAGATAGCTCTAAAAGGTTGTCCTAACCCATGCACATCCGATCCTAAAAAAAACTCCAAAATTGTGCAAAATTTGGGAGAGAAGATTTATGGTCCGTTCCCACAATCACACATGAGTACCGAAGAGAAAGTGCTCTCTTCTTCTCAAACTCAACTACCAAACTTTTTTAAACCCCTTGAGAATAAAATCATTCAAGTAGGGAAGACGGTGGTTACAATACCCTCCACCGTCAATTCAGATTTTCACAATGACTTATCTTCTAGGGTTTCGATACCTTATGATATGGCTTATCAGTTGCAAAATCTGAACAACTGCCCTGAGTCCATGAAAAACCTCCCGATTTCAGATGGTCTTGCTGTGGAGAACACAAAGAAAATCCAATGATGGCATTCTCTGGGTGAGGATGAGCCTACGGGTGAAACGAGTAAACATTCCACGACCATCATAGGATGGGAAATTATCTCTGACAAAAATGGGATAAAGCGCCTCAATCGATCTGCTTTATTGCAAGCATTTAGTAGAATTCCAGCACTTCGAACACTGAATACGGTGGACATAGAGTGGGTCACTCTGCCCCCAATTCAGAACCACCGAATGGTGTGTAAGGTGCAATCGGCCATCATTACTAATTTGCTTATGCAATATATGGAAGAATTGTGATTTATAGGCCTGATGCTGCATCTTTTTGATTCTATTGATGACGCCATCTGTTTTAATGAAACTCCTATTCAGACCATCCCTCCTAAGCCACCAAAGATAAATTCTGGCGATGCCCAGGGCGGTATAAACGCTAATGTAATTTCTCAACTCGCAGGTTTATCAAACATCAGCAAGGACTGGTCGTGGTTATCCTACCTAAATAATACTTTAAACCCAGCGATGGATAACATCCCCCAATGATCCCCCCTCCACTTTGTCTATTTTGTCTTGGAATTCGTGTGGTTTTAGAAATTTATATATGTGGATTAATCATGTGCATGTGGGCATTGAATGTGATATTATGTTATGTCAGGAAACCATGTGCGACCAAGAACTTATGTTGCCTGGATACACTGTCTATCAAACTAAAGCTAAGCAAGACTTAATGGGAAGGCCTTATGGTGGGTTAGCCATCTGTGTAAATAACAATTTGAATATACTCATTTTAAATGAATATAAATCCACGGCAACATTGGCCTTGTTGGTCATAGAAAATGCTAAACAGCCTGATCCTTTGCTCATTGTTTGCCTATATCACAACCCGGCATCACTGCAGTTATCAACTGTTTTCCAAGAGTTGGATATTCTTCTTGATGAAGCTATAACATCCCATCCAACTTGTGGAATAGTGTTGCAAGGGGATTTTAATGCCTACTGTTTGAAATCAAATAGCCACAATGGGACCGCTGATGCTCAACATCAAGCGGCAAATAGAGGGCAGTTATGGCATGATTACTTAGCACCTTGGGAACTTGACTTTCTTCCTTTTGAGGTTAGTGAAGGCTTCTATACATGGAGGAGGGGTAATGCCTCTACTTGTATTGATTATTTTGCTATTTCTGTGGACCTGCAGCCAATATCTAGTAAAATTACTGTTTATGATCCTGGTTATAGTGACCATCGTATGATCCAATTGAAACTAGAGGTAAGTGTGCCCATGCTCAGCAACGATCCTCAACAGGCATTTCTAGAATGGGACCGTCCTGGGTTATCAATTCGATGGTCGACAAAACTCTGTGACAAAGTAAATTATATGATTACTGCACAACTTACAAATTACTATAATTCCTATCATTATTACTCCTCGCCGCAAGCGGAACTTTGTTGTTTATCCAACATTATAACCAAAGTAATAAGTGCCTTGCGATAGAAGTCTGATGCATTACTATCCTCTTCCTCGGACAATGAACTTAATACAATTTATGTAGCAAAAAAAATTAAGAATGTGGCTCTTCGTGAACTCAGAAAAACCTCTCTTCCGTGGGAGATATATCTGAAGGAAAAAAAAGCGATTTTGAATTCATATCGTAACAAATGCAGGAATCATAAACATTTTACTCATAATTTGACTAACCAAAAATTGTTTAGTACACTTTGTCACAGGGATAGACGATCAACATGGGCTATGCTTAGGGCTGGATCAAATACATTACCCATGGATCAGGCATCTATGATATCTGCGGACTCTTGAAAAGTATTCTTTGAAAGAAAATTCTCACTCCCAATACCCTTTGTTAAACAAGGGTCTATAAGTGATGATTTGGTAATCCCTTCGTTCCTACCATGGTCCGTGTGTACTACTGAAAACACGATACATGCACTGAATTATTCAAAAGCAGCCGGTCCTGATGGTATTCCCTCCTGCGTTCTTAAATGCAACCCAACAATGTGGGCTCACATTCTTAAAAAACAATTTGATAACATTCTAACAAGTGCTATTATTCCCTCTTCTTGGCTAGCATCCATTATTGTACCTATTTACAAAAAGGGGTTAAGATCTGACCCTTCCAATTTTTGACCTATTGCCCTAATTGATACCGCCGCAAAAGTTTTTGTCATTCTACTACTTAGCGAGCTTCAACCAGTGATTGGACAGCTTAAGATCCTATCACGGTATCAAATTGGTTTTCGGACAAGGATCGGGACTGCACTGAATGCTACAATAATGGCTCACCTGCTAGCAAAAAACAAAGTGCGGAATTCTGATCCATTGTATATGGCATCGATATGGCATTGATAGATCTTAATTCTGCCTTTGATTGTTTCATACGATCCCTACTCTGGGAAAAAATGGCTGCAATGCAAATAACTCTTTATATTATACAGCTAATATCCAAACTTCACGCTAACACCACATATCTTGTAAGAGTCAACAATGCAGGTGCAACAACTAACAACTAACAACAATGCGATTACAATAGATGTTGGTGTGAAGCAGGGATGTAACCTAGCATCCACCCTTTTCAATCTTTATTTATGTGGTATAAATGATATTTGGAATAAGCAGATCTCTTATCCGGCTCGACTTGGCCATTTAAAAATCCATTGGCTAGCTTTCGCCAATGACATAGTGATCTTTGACCGCACCCCGAAAGGTCTACAAGTAAAACAAGCACTGCAGTAACCATAATCTCAAATGCAATGTAGAAAAATCTCATATTGTGGTTTTTAGGAATCTCAAGAGGAAACACACTCCGTACAAATGGACGATTGAGGATTTTCCAATTACCATAGTTCCTTCTATCCGTTACCTGGGTTATACGATAACTGATTCAAATTCCTTGATAATGTGGAAGGAGATACTCAATAAGAAAGCAGCTCCTCTTGCGACACAAATGAGGATGGTCAATACCAAGTACTATAAATATTAATTACTCCCATTAATCCAATTTTATATTCTTAAAGTTGAATCAGTACTCTTGTTTGCTCTTGACATGTGCCTCGCGAATATTGATGCTTTCTTGGACCAATTGCAAGGTCGATTATGGAAGGGGGCCTTGCGCTTGGCTAAGTCTATTCCTAACATGGTACTGAGACAGGAACTTGGACTTACTGCCTTATCAGCCCGATATAACTGGCGGCTATTGTCAAACTTAGCCAAAATGTTATATCCTCCAGCTAATTGTCTATATGAGGATTTAGGCCAGATGCTCCTTGCCTCCACCTCGTCCTCCATTACAAGATATCATGAACGAATGGTCTAATTACTTGATGAAATAGCAATCAAACCATCAAACCTGGAATTCAGACTAACATATGTCAAATTTTGCACGTTTGAGCACGATTGGTGTAAGACCCTATAAGGAATATCTGAATTTAATCTTTACAAAGAAGCCGATTAATTAAGTACCCCTAGATTGCCGCATAAACCATATTTAATTCAATTTCCATGTAATAAAGCTAGAGAAACTTATCTCCGCTTCAAATGAAATCAATTATTAACCCTCGAACGAATTAGATGTTGGCATCCACTTCTGACATCTGCTAGTGAATTGGGTTGCAGGTTTTGTAACAACATAACACTCCTTGAATCCACGAAACATCTAGTTATTTTTTGTCCTTATTTTGAGGCAATTCACCTACTAATATTTGATACAGAAGGTGTAGGTTTGGATTCTCTTAAAAGAGAGTGGCTTTGGCTAGGTTACATGTGGGGTAATAGAACAAGTCTCATCTTGTCCCTTTGTAGACTCCTAACAATCATTAACCTGGAACTGGAGACTATGTATCAAAATCTAGAAGGTGTGAATCAATAAATTGATCCAAACGCATAGCATGAGCTTTGTTTGATTACAAGTATTATCTGTAAAATACTGACCTTTAAATTAGAAGTTTGTCTTTTGATTCTATACCCATATGTTCATTATCCTTTCTGTCTTATGTCACAATGGCTTTAATGTCTATTTGGGGTAGAAAGTGGGCAAAAAGTCTCAGAAATGAGTTTAACAAGAGTTCTTGAGAAGTGAATTTGTAAGAAAAAGTACGAGAATAGTTTGAGACCTTCACCCATTACCTTGAGTGACATGTGTACATATCTCTGTTTTAAAAATCCAAATAGGCCATCTAATCAACATGTTGTGGCACCATTTCGGGTGTAATTTAACTCGGATACACGTCTAACACAACCTTCCAAGACCCTGTGTATCATTCCATCACTAGGTGGCTCATTGACATTCAATGGGGAGATTGAAGCATCTGCAACTTGAGGCGCTGGCCATAACCACAAACACACTATGTGATGTCCATAGAAGCACATAACAGTTCAGGTACATTCACATTCCTGTAACAACAGGTTTCATTGTGGGGTTCTTCCTGCCCTCCCCACGATACATTGGCACCCGGGTGTGCAGCTCATGAAATGGGCACATATTGCATCAACTGGGTAACTTGGAAATCAACTGGGTCTAGGTTTCAAACTGATTCACTGTTATTTTGAATTATGAATTTACTGTTTTTACATTTTTCACTTTAGGTTTAGTATTTTCTGTTACTTGTTTGTTATTTTTTTAGTTACCCATTATGCTCTTACCATATGCATTGTTATTGAAATGTTTTTTATTTACTGTTTTTATGAGATAGGTACTCCTATGACTAAGCGCATGGGTTAAATTTGCAAGTACTACTGTCAATTCCCCTTGAGTTTTCCCCTGAGTCACTGACCTCCTCACCTGTGTCTAAAGAACTGGTATCGGTGTATGTCTTCAGGGTTCTTCTACGGCTGCAGAAATCGCTATTATTTTTATAGAGACCTGGCTCACCCTGGATTGAAGCCACAGTGAAGACTGAAGATACAGTGGACTTGAGGCCCCACTTCCGGGACAGCCTTAAAAAACCCCAGTAGAATGTTTCGACGTAGAACTGTGATCCAGGTGGAATTCGGTGACTGTTTGTTCCAGAATATGGATGGTATTGACAATGAGCCGTGGAGATCAAATTGAAGTCTTGTAAAGGCAGGGAGAGCACCAGTATAGAGCAGAGTGAAGGATGGCCAAAAAGCCAGAGGGGAGAGAGAGATTTGGACTGTACTGAAAGACGTACGACAGCCAATAGAGGAACGAAGGTAAGAGAAAACACGAGAGATGAAAGTAAAGGTAAACAGAAAGACGGGGGAAGACCCCGGAAAGCAAAATAGTAAAATAGCAGGGAAACAGCAAAGCGAGGCGGACGGAACGCCAGCAGGGTGACGTGAGCAAAAGAGAGAGAGAAAAACGTTCTGGTGCGGAACGGAAAAGGTAGCACTAGCGTTGGCGAGCAGCAAAGGGAAAACCAACACTGCGATTGAAACGCAGTGAGCTACCGGGAGCAATGGGAATAAAAAGCTCTGGCGGTGGCCATGTTGGATATCGACTAGACCTCTGCTGGCTAGTCGTAAACAACGTGATGGCACTCTTCAATGGCCGTGCAATCTCCAACGGCGCCACAGGGTCCATGGATACGGGAGCATGACAGTATGCCCCTTCCTAATCCTGGTACTTCCTGGTTTGCCTGGGTGAGCTTTATAAAACTTTCTGACTAAGGCAGGGGCGTGTACAAAAGAGGCTGATTCCCATGAATCTTCTCAACAAGAGTACCCCTGCCATCTGACCAGATATTCCAGGCGACCTCGGCAGTAGCGAGAGTCACATATCTGGGCCACTTCATACTCAGCCGATGGGGTGCTTTGTGGTGTGGATGTTCTGGGAATGGGCCTTCTTGATTGGTCTGGGGTTACAGGTTTGAGAAGGGAAGAGTGAAACACTGGGTGGATGGGACTGAGGCTGCTGGGGAGACGCAGCCGATACGCTACTGGATTAAACTTGGCCTAGATAGAGAACGGCCCAAGATAACGAGGTGACAACTTAGGACGGACCGAACGGTGCAAGTATTTGATAGAGAACCATACTCGTGATCCCAACTTCCAGCCGGGAATCGCCCGGCAGTGAACATCAGCCTGTCGTTTATATGCCTTTTGGCTCTCTTCCAAGTTCAGTCTAGCAAGGTTATGTGCTTCCCTTATGTTGGACATAGAGGCTTCGATGGCCGATAGATTGGAGGTATGGGTTTTTGTAGGGAAGATGCTTCAAGGATGTTGTCCATAACTACAGTAGAAAGGTGTGAATCCTGTGGCGGAATGCCTATCGTTATTATAGGTGAATTCAGCAGTGGACAGCAAGTCCACCCAGTTGTCCCGCTGCTGGTTGGTATAACACCTCAGATATTGTTCAGGAGTACTGTTTAGACGTTATGTCTGCCCATTGGTTTGGGGGATGGGCCCTGGAGGCGGAACACATCTTTCAGGAACACCTCTGCTGTGACTGCTGCAGATGGTATTTTGTTCAGGGGTGAGAAATTGGTGAATGTATATACAGTGATCATTATGCAGGTGCAGGAACGAGATTCGGGGAGATCCACTATGAAGTCAGTGGTAATCAAACCCCAAGGACAAGTGGGAAGATCTTCTTGATGAAGAAGACCAAGATGTTTGAGGGTGATGTGCTTGCTTCTTGCACAGACTGGACACGATCATGTATAGTCCTCCACATCCTTTCTCATTCTGGGCCAATAGAAAGACGGATGGGCTAGTTCTAGTGTCACCGACTATCCGTGATGACCTGCTGTCTTTTTGTCATGGCACCATGTGAGGACCTTCTGTCTTAAGGGAGCTGAAGGGACAAACAACCAATGGTCTAATAACAGCAAACCCTCCTTTTCCTCCATCCGGGCTGCCGTTTTGGCTGGGATCGAAGACTGGTCTGTGATTGTGGCCTCCTTGACCTTTTGTAAAAATGTAGAAATATGTTCCACAATACGATTTCTGGGGAATAGTCTTTCTGGTTGGAGGTCTTTAGGGCAGTCATTCTTAAACTTACGGGAAAGAGCATCAGCAAGAGTGTTTTGGCTACCCAGGAGATAGATCACGTGAAAGTCATACTGCGCAAAAACCTGCACCCGCCTTGCTTGCCAGGAATTGATGCATTTTATGGTCTGTAGAACCTGTAAGTTCTTATGATCAGTTCAAATGAGGAACGGGTGTGACCCACCCTGTATGAGGTGTCTCCACTACTCAAAAGCAAGTTTCATAGCAAGAAGTTCCCATTCAATCACCAAGTAATTGCATTGAGTGTCCATTAAGGTTCTCGAAAGGTAAGCCACAGGGTGTTCCAAGTCCTTATGTTTTTGCAGAAGTACTGCTCCTATCGCAGCTGCTGAGGTGTTGGTTTCTACAATGAAAGGCTGTTCCTGGTCAGGTTGGCGCAATCTATGAGCAGTACAGAACAGTTCTTTCAGACGAATGAAACTTTGCTCTGCCTGAGGAGTCCACTGGAAGGGGGTAGATGACTTCTTTAACAGGCTGGTTATGGGCAAGACCACCTCTGAGAAGCACGGAATGAACCAACGATAAACATGTGTCAGACCCAAAAACCATTGGACCTCTTTCACAGAGGTCAGAGAAAGCCAGTCCAGAATGGCCGATACCTTCTTGCCATCCATTTGAGAGGACAAACCCCAGATAGGGAACTCAGGAGACACCAAAAAGACACTTCTCTTTTTTTGCCATAAGATGATGTTCCTGAAGACGGCCCAGATTCTCCTGTAGGTGAATGAGGTGTTCTTGAGGTGAGGATGAGAAAACCAAAATATCGTCAATATAGACGATTACTGACAGAAACATCAGATCAGAAAAGAGATGGTCCATGAACCGTTGGAAGACAGCGGGGGTGATGACTAACCCAAAGGGTATAACCCTATAGTAGAATAGAGCAAAAGGGGTACGTAAGGCCATTTTCCATTTGTCTCCTGCGCGTAAATGTAAGAGATGATATGCGCTGAGAAGGTCCAGTTTTGAGAAAATCTTTTCACCTTGAACAACCTCAATGATGTCCCGAATAAGGGGCAATGGGTACTGGTCCCTTATGGTGACCTTACTGAGGCCCCTATAGTCAATACAGGAACTTAGTTCTGCTGTGTCTCTTTTGGGAATAAAAAACATAGACGCCATAGCCAGAGATCGAGAAGGCTGGATCAGGCCATTTTGTATGTGAGCATCCAGGTATTCGCAAAGTGCTTTTCTCTCTGACTGCGAGAGAGAGAACATCCAACCAAAAGGTACCAAGGCATTGGGTGCCAGCTCAATGGCACAATCTTCTGGCTTGTGCAGGGGTAGCTCGTGTGGAACTTTCTCAATGAAGACCTGGTCATAGGTCGGACACGCCAGTGGAATGTGGTATACCCTGATTGTGTTTTCCGAAGAGGCAGGAACGGTAAGGACAGTGCTATAAGTGGTATCGGTGAGGCAATGTTGTTGGCAGTACCTTGAGTTAAACTCCAGATGATTCTGAGCCCAGTCTATCTTTGGGTTGTGTTTCCAGAGCCATGTAATTCCCAGGATGACCGGGAAGTGTGCTGCACAGATGAAGTCGAATGTCAAGGTCTCCGAGCGTTACATGATCGTGACATGCAGATCTTCCATAGTGTGCATATGGGCCCTGAACTGAGAGGGCTTCCATTGGCCCCTTCCACATTTTGCCCTTCCTTGCATTCCAAATGGCGGAGGCCGATCTTGTTGGCCCAAACCGTATCTATGAAATGTCCGGCGGCACCACAATCCTGGAGTGCTAGGGTGTTGATGGTGCATTGGTCAAAGCGTACTTTTAAGGCCACCACCATTAGTCTGGAATCTTCCGGCAGTGATGACGAGTTGACAGACAGGGAAACATAGGGACCAGAGGTGTGACCTCGGTAGCTCGTCCCTCCTAGGGCCGAGGTCTTTCCTTTCCCACATGCCGGGGAGGCACCTCTGGATAGTCTCTGAGAAGATGGTCTTCAGATCCACAGTATGCACACAACCCCTTTTCTCATCGTCACTTTTGTTCTTCTGGGGTCAGGGGAGCTCTTGTGGCTCAATCTGCATATGCTCTTCCCGAAGTTGAGAGGCGGTTGTGGGGGTTGGAAAATCTGAGCAGGGAAGGTGCGATCCCCTAAAATGTCTTCTTTCTGACCTTCGTTCTTGGATACGATAATCAATCTGCAGTACCTCTGACAACAGGTCTGAGAAGGAGGGAGGCCTTGGAGAATGCGCCAACTCGTCTTTAATCTCTTCTTTGAGGCCTCAGCGGGATATTGAGTATTGTGCTTGTTCTGGCCAACCAGCCTCAGCAGCCAGCCTCTTGAAGGTGGTAATATAGGATAAGAGATCCGAGGTGCGTTGGCGGACATCTAACAGCTCCTCGCAGACGGCGTAAGATATCTCTGGCCATTCGAAAGCTTGCTTTAGGTGAGCCAGAAAACCCCCAAAATCTTGAAGTAGGGGGCTGGAACCAGTTACCAATGGAGTGGCCCAAGCTAGGTCGTTGCCCGTCAAGTCCGATATCATAAAGTCGTTGCAGGCATGTTCAGAAGTGTAGGTGGCTGATCGAAAAGTGAAGCGAATCATACACGCATCCAAGAATTCTTTTAGTCTTTTTGGTGTGCCATCAAACTTCCCGGATGGCAGGGCCATAAGGGCAACTCAGCAGGAAGGTGTTTGCGGGTGTTAAGGGCTCCAGGCAGCAGTGATGAAGAAACAGTAATTTATTTCATTACAGCGACAGCGGCCTATGAGAGCCGAGTGCCAACATGGCTCTCTCCCTGCAGTCTGAACTGTAACCCATTAACATTCTTAGAATAACATTCTTAGAACTTAATGAGCTCATAGTGCAGCTCAATGCTTAACTAGGATCTGGTAATATATTTTTATGAACTTGTTTTAACTTATACTTACATCATAACAATAGCCTTCAGATCCACAGTATGCACACAACCCCTTTTCTCATCGTCGCTTTTGTTCTTCTGGGGTCAGGGGAGCTCTTGTGGCTCAATCTGTATAGGCTCTTCCCGAAGTTGAGAGGCGGTTGTGGGGGTTGGAAAATCTGAGCAGGGAAGGTGCGGTCCCCTAAAATGTCTTCTTTCTGACCTTCGTTCTTGGATATGATAATCAATCTGCAGATCTGCAGTACCTCTGACAACAGGTCTGAGAAGGAGAGGCCTTGGAGAATGTGCCAACTCGTCTTTAATCTCTTCTTTGAGGCCTCAGCGGGATATTGAGTATTGTGCTTGTTCTGGCCAACCTGCCTCAGCAGCCAGCCTCTTGAAGGTGGTAATATAGGATAAGAGATCCGAGGTGCGTTGGCGGACATCTAACAGCTCCTCACAGGCGGCGTAAGATATCTCTGGCCATTCGAAAGCTTGCTTTAGGTGAGCCAGAAAACCCCCAAAATCTTGAAGTAGAGGGCTGGAACCGGTTACCAATGGAGTGGCCCAAGCTGGTCGTTGCCCGTCAAGTCCGATATCATAAAGTCGTTGCAGGCATGTTCAGAAGTGTAGGTGGCTGATCGAAAAGTGAAGCGGATCATACACGCATCCAAGAATTCTTTTAGTCTTTTTGGTGTGCCATCAAATTTCCCGGATGGCAGGGCCACAAGGGCAACTCAGCAGGAAGGTGTTTACGGGTGTTAACAAGTTGGTGCAAAACTCTGTTTTCCGCCTTCAAATTTTGTACCTCAAGGGTTAATCCCTGGACTGCAGACAGCAATTCCTGGATTTGTTTTGCCTTTGCCATGATCGGTTCCGGACGTTGCAAACTGTCAATTCCCCTCGAGTCTTCCCCTGATTCACTGACCTCCTCCTCCTCAACTGTGTCTGAAGAGCTCGTATCAGTGTATGTCTTCAGGTTTCTTCTACGGATGCTGAAATCGCTCTTTTTTTTGTAGAGACGTGGCTTACCCTGAAAAAAGCCACAATGAAAACTGAAGATACAGTGGACCTGAGGCCCCACTTCCGGGACAGACGGAATGGGGAAAAATCTGTCTGTGGCGTAAAAAACCCCAGTAGAATGTTTCCACGTAGAACTGTGATCCAGGTGGAATTCTGTGACTGTTCGTTCCGGAATCTGGATTTTATTGACAATGAGCCGTGGAGATCAAATTGAAGCCTCGTAAAGGCAGTGAGACCACCAGTATAGAGCAGAGTAAAGGATGGCCTGAAAGCCAGAGGGAGAGTGATTTTAACCGTACTGAAAGACGTACAACAGCCAACAGAGGAACGAAGGTAAGAGAAAACACGAGAGATGAAAGTGAAGGTAAACAGAAAGGCGGGGGCGGACCCCCGAAAGCAAAATAGTAAAATAGCAGGGAAACAGCAAAGAGAGGCGGACGGAACGGCAGCAAGGTGGCGTGAGCGAAAGAGAGAGAGAGAGAGAGAAACGTTCCGGTGCAGAACGGAAAAGGTAGCAATAGCATTGGCGAGCAGCAAAGGGAAAATCAACACTGCGGTTGCAACACAGTGAGTCGCCGGGAGCGATGGGAAGAAAAAGCTCTGGTGGCAGCCATGTTGCATATCGACTAGGCCGCTGCTGGCTAGTCGTAAACAACATGATGGCACTCTTCAATGGCTGTGCAATCTCCAATGGCACCACAGGCTCCATGCATGCAGCAGCATGACAACTACACACAACACTTCCATTCGTAGCTTGAAGAGGCATTGGGGAAGGCATCCCATAATGTATAAAGAAACATCATCCACTTTTCAATGAACCCCTTGCATTCCCCAAGACGCCATCTTGTTTAAAAACACTTTTCAGCAAAGGCTGCCCTGCCCTAACCCCAATCTGGCGTTCTTGAGCTGTCTTCCAGAGCATACAGTGGAGAGCCCAGCTGACCATGGCCACCTACAGAAGTATTACTGTACATAACATGCTTTTCTGAAAGTCATACTACCGATAGGGCAGGCGCAGGAAAATCAGTGGACCAGGTGGTCATCATCATGTGTCTTGGGGCAGTGCTGTGGTAGGCACTTCATAATGAAATCCCCCCAACATCTGCAGATTCATCAAAAGCACTTTTGGGCTGAGGCTGCCTCCCCTCAACACTATCCCCTACTCTGCCTCTTTAGAGGTGACAGAGAGTCTAGTGTTAAGGCCAACTGCTCCTAAAGATTTTGGGCCACCAGGAGCAATAAAAAACTGTGCGGCGGCCTTGCAGTGCCATCTCTTGCCGAATTCCTGTGGCACTACTTCAGACAGAAAAAAACAATGCATTTGCATGACTTGCATCTCAGCACCCTTGCTTGGTACTGCCAGATACACAGCAGTGCCTTGGGACTTCCACCATTTCCACGACTTTGCCAATCATCCTGGCCCCCCTTTCTAAAATCAACAACCTACCCGCCTGACCTGAAGGCTGCCCCTTCGTGATGCCACCTCCAGGCAGAACCTCCCTAGGATGAATACGGACTGCTTTCAGCATGTATATCCTTATTAAGTATACCTCAAAATTGTTCATATTTTAAGCAATGCAACATTCCAACTGTGTGTATCCGCATGCTGATACACTGGTTCAGGTAGACCTAGACCTGCAGCTAAGTGAAAAAAAAGTCACATCATCTTACCGCACACGGGAGGAGGATAGCTCAGGGGCAACGTGCTCACCTTGGCAGCAAGATGACATGGAGCAACACAGGTTCGATCCCAAAGGTCGGCGAGTTATAATTAAACATTACTTAAACACATTACATTAGTGCTCGTGCTGTACATACTGTACACATACTGAACCCATGGAAGGAGGATTTCCAGATTGCATATGTGGTTCACGAGATGTTTGGAACTACAATGGCCGTCAGTCCTCCTCAGTCCTCCTCATTACATCTCCACGGTGAGAGGCAATCCAACACATTTGGCAAAAATGCATGGACACATGACAGCACTTGGGGTGCTACCATAAGGTAGACGAGAACAACACATGCCATGCACATTTTCATTAGTAACGATTTTTACATGCACACTTTTGCTGTGTCATTAGAAGTGCAGAGCCAGGGCAACGGAATGAGGTACAGCTAGAAGCATGAGCTTGCACCTCCAATATCAAGAGAACGAACCAACCTGACAGTGGCAGATGAATGAGAACAAGGGTTTGGTACATGTCAATGCCTGTTACTGTTGGACCTTATGCTGTACGATAATGCATGGTAACTTACTTCAGATTAGTGTTTTGAATGATGGCTGGTAGGAAGGGGGCATAATACCAGTCTTGAAATGGCTGTGAAATAGAACATGAGAGGAGTATCACCTTAACACAGTGTGCTGTACAATTAGGCTATTATTAACAGGCCTTTGCTAGCACGCAGCTGAGTAGAGGTGGCAGAATTCGAGTGATGTGGTATCAGTGACCTCTTAAAAAGTAGATCTTTACAATGCATTGTCCACCAATGGAGGACAAGGCATTTGCTTTGGATGGGACCAATCAGGAAGGGTACAACTTGCTGGCCTGGAGGGGCACATGATGGATGCGTTTATCAAGATGGCTGTGCGAGCTGAGCCACAGTATGAATACGTGGCCTAACTAGAGAATATATGCACCCCACACCTTGCATGCCGAGACAGAGACAGGGGACTGATTCATCGAGATTTGCACTGGATTAAATCAGGAGATGCGGGGAGCTCCTGCCACCCCAGGCCCCATTCTCAATGCCTAAAACTGGACCACATCTGCAGCATCTCTGAGGTGCACTTGGGCACATCTTTGCGAATCACATTTGCAATCAGCATCTCATGTTAGGGTTTGTGAATACGTTTTTAGATGCATTATTAGCCTGATGACCCAGATGTGTATCGCTAACCAACAGATGCACCGCCTCATCACGCACAGCATTGTGCCCGCTAGTGGGTGCGCAGAGTTGTCCTTTGTGTTGAACCCTGGCAGGAGTATGCACAGAACACTAGTATAACTTGAGCGACTTGGACAGTCATTGCATATGTTAGGCTGGTACTCCGGAAAATATGGAAAAGGTGGCCCAAACAAGCACAATAACAAAATACAGCAGCATTGCATTTTAATTTGAGAGTCATTAAAAAAGGTGACAATTTGAGGACTAGGAACCACACAGCTGGGTTGGTTGTCAAGGGGCTTCAAATTAACCTGTGCCTGTCCGGTGTTGTTAGACAGCGAACAGCAGCTAACTTGCGATGAAGACCATTTTTGCTCCAGCGCAGGAGAGCGGTAAAACACCCCATGAGTGTCAAGCCTTCTGAGCCTCTCAATCTGCCTGTGGAAAGGGAACTCAAAGGGTTTCCTGCTCCATGCGCACATGAGCTTTGAGCCAACGTTGCCTACAGTATATATGTTAAAATAAAAGAATAAAGATTCAAATAAAGAATATAAAAACCACAAGGCCACCTCAAAAAGCAATTGACCGAAGTGGTAGTCAAGCTCAGCTCTCACACTGCTCCTAATTTGGAGGCCAGTGTCATGACCACCTCAGAACCCAATTCTTCATGCATGCAGCCAGTAGAAGCATAGATGGGCGTGAACACATTGTCATATGTTACCATGTGCTCAGCCAAAGACTTGCGTGGGTGGTGTGGTGTCTGTCTAGTGACCCACTGTGGCTCACGTTGGTCAGGGGGTAACGTTAATGGAAGGTGTCAAAGCCTTGCGTACGGCTTTTACGCATTTCATTAACGCCATGCCCCATTTTTATTCATTTTTACAGCGGAGAGGAGGAGCGGAATGCAACTTCTGATTCTGCCACCTCCACTCCTGTGCACCATACAAATGCCCCAGGATTTGTGCCAGCATGCATTTTCATGCCGGTGCAAATGATAGGAATCCCTATGGAGACTGCTGGCTTTGTGCGCCAGCATAAAGCAGGCGGATTCCATAGAGATCAATTGCAAATAAATGATGCCTGCCATGCGATCAGGGTAGCCAGCGCGCCTTGCGATCATGGTATGCAGCGTTTACCCATTTGCACAGTGGTGTGCAAATGTGTAGGGCAGAACGCGGCATACACACGTATGATGAAAATTCAGCATTAGTGATCTATGCATGCCAAAGTACATGCATGCAGGTCCTGACTGCTGAATTACGAGGAGTCTGGAATATGAGTTCCATTGTGTGAGGGTGGGAAGTTATCGTTCGTTTCTCTTAAGGTCTATTGGCAATCTAAAAAAAAATTAAAAAATCAACCAAAGCTCATTCCCAGAGACAACAGATCTTGTATGGTGTTTGGACAGTATTTATAATCGGGATCCCAAGTAGAATAAAGAATTACACTTATTGAGGTGTGCACTAGACTGTGTCCTACTCCTGAGATATGAGCGCATCTGTTCTAATTTGAACTTTGAATATGTTAACTGAAGAATGTGAGACTCCACCAGACCAAGCACTCTCAAGAAGGACACCAAAGGCACAACATGTTCTATCAGAGCACTTCCTGTGTGGTGATCATAGCAAGAAATGTTACAATCATTGAAGGCTATGAAGTCTACTAAAGTAAAGTCTATATAAAAGGCTTTTTTTGTAGGGTTCAGATATGTCCTTGGTTCACTCGATGTCCAAGGAAAACATATATTCATAGAGAGGGTCTTGTGGATTTCCTTCTAGTCAAGGTGAACACACACACATACACAGTCATCTTTAATAAACAGCTACTACTGCAAGGCCTTTATGGATATCCCTGGAGAAGAAAGGCAGTCACACAGTAAACTCCAAGGTAGGTAATGCCTGAGGTCAAAAGAAAATGTTAGCCACGCCCTGTCAGCTGCCACATGATGTGGAAGTGGGCATTCTTTGTGTTGAGAGGGCATTTCCCATTTTCCTACTTCAGGAGAACATGATTTTGGCCTATAGCTCCCATCAGCTCCTGCCAGCATAGTCAGTTTCGAAGCTTCCTGAAGGTTTTAGGCCAAAACATCTGAAGGGTGAATAGTTGGTGACCCCTAATCAACATATTATTGATCTCTTAATTTATTATTCTGTAAAAATGTGCCAAACTGGTCGTCTTTCTTTTTTGATAGCCCCCACATATCAATACTATTAAACATTCATAATAATATAATTAGATTTGTTTTACTTGTATATACATATTGCCTACCTTGTAGCCTCTTTAGCTCCTTTCCCATGGCTGCCAAATTTGCCTAATCCTTTATGCATCGCACAATTCTTCCAATTCTTTAAAAAAAAACTCTTACTTGACCCCTAACTGCCAGGATATTTCTCTTCCTCCTTCAATCTCTAAACTCCTTAAAGGCAATGTTTACTCCCAACTGTCTCTTTCATGAGACTTCATTTTTCTTCTGTCTCCACTGCAATCTGACCTGCTCACTCTCCTGAAATGGTTCTTTTTCATGTCAGAAATCTCATGACTTTGTGCTGCAATTCTAAACGGCCTTCCCTCCTCATTCCCTTAGACCCATCCATTGTTTTCACAGGCTAGATCCTTCTATTCTCTGCTCTTCTCTGTCTTCTATTGATGTATGTGCTTCTGCATCTTCCTGGTTCTGCTCTTATCTTTCTAATCACTCTGACTGTGGTGTGTTGGCTGGTGACTCCTGTTACTCTCTCCCCCATGTTCTTCGGGCTTCTTCCGCAGTCCACCCTTCTTTCATGCCATTAGTCCTGCCTCTTCTATTTTTTTCATTTTATTTCCATTGCCACTTTTACACGGATGACTCTACGATAATTTTCTCTTTCTCCAGATTTTCTGATCAACTCCTTTCTTTATTTTCCAAAGGCCTTCCTGCCATGAACCCACGGATGCTCGCCTTGCTTCATCACATCAATCCTAATTAAACTGAGATTGAACTGAGTTTTTCCCACCCCACCCTTCACCACTATCTCCCTACTTACTTTCCCCTAACTCTCTTCCGCTCTCTTCATCTGCCTGGAATCTCGGCATCCTTGATGCTTTCTCACATTCTTTCTCTATTATAATAGTTCTCCTGCTCATTCTTGTCTTCTCAGCTTTATAATAATTACAATATGCACCCTTGTTTCGCTGCTACCAAGACTCTTATTCTCACACTGGTTTTCCGATGACTTGATTACTGTTCTTCACTTCAATGGGGCTGCACTGCGTATGCTCTCACCCCTCATTAGTCAATTTTTAACTCTGGTGTTCATCTTCTCTATCTTCCTCCTCCCCAATCTCATATCTCATTGTCTTCCTACTCACCCTGGCTTTCTTAACAGGGCCATCCTCAGTTCCTTTACTTATGGATTGGCTTTAAATGTATCCATTGCCTTGCCTCCCCTTGTCTCTCTTCTCTCGTCTGGCAGTATTCTCCCACCATACCCTGCGTTCTAGCTTTCATTTCCCAATGACTGTTCTGTGGTCGCAGGGGCTCAGTCCCGCTTTGGCTCTTTTTCACTTTTTGCTCTCAAACTTTGGAATAGCTATTCTCTGTCCTTATGTTCCCCTGTTACTCTTACCCCTTTTATGTATTCTTTAGAAGCCTATCTTCTTGTGGTTCCCGAACATTAAATTGTAGCGTCAAGTCGATTACTGTTTCTTTTCATTATGTTAGCATTTATTTATTTTCTCTGTATAGCATTTTGGTGAAAATACTTTATACACTGAAGTAAATAAATACATATATAAATAAATGTACCTTTTTTATTAAAAAATACATTTACAAAAAAAAATGTTCCTGCAAATGACGAATCATTTTCCGGGGTACAAGCTGTCCAGGGGTGAATATTGGTTTCGAAACCATCAATCAGCCCCACACCTCTAATTCACCAGCAGGGATCAGAACAGAGTGGAGTAACAATCAAATTATAAACCTCCTTGTCCAATTTTGGTATCATAGATGTAAAGGCAGGCTTATCTCTGAGAGGTGTGGATCGTTGGTTATTTGCAACACAGTGAAAATACAATTATTACCCAATGATAAAAGGAACTGTCCAGTCAGAGTTGCATCACACATGTCTACATTATTTATATCACAACAGACAGTTCTAGAACACTATGAAATACAAACTACCCTGTGTAGGAATGCAGAGGACATTTGGTTTCAAAGAAGGGATGCACTCTGGATACTGACAGGAGGGTAGCCGGGATGAATAATAACCACAGCCGTTTAAGGTTTCTTGGCTTCAGCACAAAGGGAGCCATGGGTCTTAAAATGTCTCTTGGGGGCCCTCTGGGAAGGACCAGGGGGACAGAACCACAATGCACTTTGTGCTCTAGGTGTTCTTGGTGCTCGACAGGGTCGGGTCAGCCTCAGGGTGCTTTGCAGGCTTCTGTGACAGAGTTTGAGATGGGAGTCAGCTGTGGGTTTCAGGTGGCAAGATGGTTCGGCGAGCAAAGCTGGATGAACGGCTTCAGGCTGGCCTAAACAGCATCTCAGGGTCAGGAATTGTTATCTCAGTACTAATCCATGGTTCTGAAGCACTGGTCGAGATGTCTCAGATGTCTTTGAGCTGCAGCGGCTTGACAACGGTCAGCATTGCCATCGGTTGTAGAGGAACTCGACTGCCTCGAAAATGCTGTTTAAGGCAGACGTCTGTAGATGCTTGTCGAGGCACTTTTCCCAGCTTCTTCAATGGAATTGAGTCATCCTTTAGGGCAGATGGCCCATAGTGGTGGAGTGTGTTGCAGGAAACTGCCTTGTCCTTGGTTGTAGGGTCAGAGACCTCCTGGAACTTCCTATTCTGGAAGCATTATGAATAGCCTAGCATGGCACGCTAGAGCAGCTGGAGGGTCGTCTGAGTTCTGGATCTCCATCTGTTCCCTGTGAGATGTTTAGGGGAGGGATCTTGCTTTCCTTTTTGGATGTCCTGGTCTTCCTTCACTGGCAAAAGCTATAAGGCAGATGCTACCTTCAGCCAGGGTCCTAGGATGAGTTCTTCTTTCTTATTTCTTGTGGAGTCTTAAGATGAACTGCCCAAAGAGGGGCTACAGCCCTCTTTTAAAGCCAAGTGGGCCACAGTGATTGGTGTATGCTAAGCCTACCATAATGAACCAATCCTGGGGTCCCTACCAACAATCTCCTGTATGCGTGAGGTTATAACCAGAGTGCCCTGGAACAGGAAAGATAAGGGGTTAAAACAGGAACACACTCCCTTGTGACACTAAGTCCCACCCATCTTCTTGTCTGTTGTGTTCAAAGAGTCTCTCTGGTTAATGGTCCTCTCTAAGTGATCCCCCTTGAAGCTCTGCTGAGACCATCCTCTCTGGTTCCTGCAAACCACATTCTCGTACCTTATGAATGAGGTCCCCCTAGTGGGGTCGCCTACTGTAAACAGCAGTCCCAGACCTGACATTGTCATTGGTACTGAGGGCAGGAGCTGGCATCAGGTTGACACAGCACAGTTACATATGAAAAAGTTGTCGGGTTTCCTGTCTCCTTTGTTAACCTCTGCAGCCAGGACCCACGTGGGCCTGTTTGACGTACCCTCTATTTGTATGTTAATCGCTGCCATCAGGTGGAGGGCTTAACAAAAGAGCAGGGCGGATCCATGGAGCCTTTGTTAGTTAATCAGGCTGCGAATGGCAGAGGGAAGTTTGGTCACCCCCCTCCTGCAGATGACATAGTGCACTCATGGCTGTCACATTCCAACTATATATGAGAGGGCGGACTGTGCCTGTAGGCTGTGTCCACCCAGAGTACAGAGGTCTATGCATTTGTTGTAGTGCGAGCATAGGAAAATGTGAGTGGATTAGCCTCACTCATTTTCCTCTGGTTGGTCTACCATAATTCATTTCATTACAATTTTCAAAAAGCCCAGGTGAGCACACGCCCACCATGTGGACAGTTGAATTGCTCACACCTGCCTTGTTAAGCATTGCTAAATGCAACTGCACCAAAATAGTCTGAACGTCTTAAAGTGATGGAGGTTGATGATTCTGGTACTCTCATTTCATCATCTAGTCTTTAGCGGACCTGAGTGTGGGAAGATAAATGCACCCTCTTAAAATTTAGGTTCCTGTATTCTGGGGATAGCGCCACTTGCTGCTATTTAATTATCAATATGTTTCCTCACAAATGGGAGAGATGAGAGGACATGTTAATGCATGCTTTCGGTTACACTATGTATGATGCTGGATGTTGGAGGCAGGGGCTGAGGTACACATTTAAAGCCTTTTTCTAAAAGGGTATACTTTCCCTTTGGGCAGAATAGATCTGTGTCTCAGGTTGCCATGGAGCATTTTTCAGCTGGTGGCCTTCTGCGGATAGATTTACGAAGGCAATAACCACTTTTTTGGATGTTTTCTGAAATCAGGGGGCCTTGGGCTTGTTTAAGTTCTGTAGGCATTGAGTTCATACTTTAGCAGCTTGGGTCGAGAAGGATCTCTGGTTTAGTCAGTTGTGGACATTTTCAACAATGGAGAGCCCAGTGAGCATAGTTTGTGACCAGAGTTGTATCTACATGAACACACTTTTATGCAGTCAGGCCCTTGTATTTTTATTTGCATTTGTCAGAGACAGTATAAAGAGTATGTTGTGGACAAAAGTACCTTTCATAAAACAAGGAATGATGTGAGCAACCCATTACTAAGTGCTGATAACTCAAAGAAATGATGGGGTAAGTGGGAACACACACCAGTGAGAGCTGTCGTGGATGTGGAATCACAGTACCATAACAAACATGGTTAAGGGGAGAAAGTGACATCCATTTCCAGCAAGGCTGGAGGGATTTGGGGGCACCCAGAACTAGCTAGGGAAAGGCAGGGGAGAGAGGGTAGGCCATGCTAAACCAGCTAGAAGAGTTGGTGGTAGGAAATGGATGTAAATACCCATTACTATCCAGAAGGGTGTAGAATATATATTTACCCAGTCAGCTGTACTCCCTTCCATAACCAAGCTGCACTTCAGCAGAAGCAGCAAAATGGCTGCGCTGGCTCCTGTGAGCAGCACTGCCTCACACCAAAACTGTGTTTTCAGCTACAAAAAGATGGCTGCAGCATTTTACCCAAGCACATATTGGGAAGGATGGAACAAGGGGGCACACTGAGAAAGCTTGTCAGTGTGTTCTTACATGTACAAAGGAAGTGGAGTGAAAAAGCGGCGCTGCTTTGCTGCAAGCTCAATGTTCCCATGGAAAAAGGGAAATATTTGCATTTAAAATTGATGCTGCTTTCATGCTCTTTTTCCTCTGTTCCTCATCACATACTTTTATTAATGAGACCTTGCCATGCCCCTCCACATTCGCATTGTGATCTAAGCAGACAAGAGCAGTATTCCTGAATTACAAGCTGTTGTTCATATCTGAAGAAATCAAAAGAAGCTTGACTACAGCTACACGGGAAATGCTTTACTTTTTGGCTACAAAATGTCAAGGATCAATGCGTCAAAAAGGCTTTGGCTTATTGGGCCTATGTCAATTTCAGTTCATCTGTGTTTTAACCCATTGCTGCATACCAGAAGTTAACTATGGCTACAAAACAATGTGGGAATTCAGATGGAAGAGAAACATCGATTTTGCAAGGAAAATGTAGTCATCACACGTTTAAAATTTACTTTTGCAAACTAAGAAAAATACTTGTTTAAAGGTGTATGTTGGATAAGGCCCTGCTCTTATCTAGCAATGTGAAGGTGTTTTGTGCTGTGAAACATACATGGGAGATCTTATTCAACAGGCTCTATTCTAATTTATAACAAAAATAAATAAAATAAGGAATTAAATTGCATTGGTTGCGGTGGGGGAAATCAGCCCAAACAGGTTTCTGCTTGGGAGTTGCCAGCAACAGAAACCCCTCACAGTAGATGCTACAACACACAAGTGATAATTGCTACTTTGGCAGACTATCGTCTGGGCTGAGGCCTTTTTACAATGGAAGCTCCAGGACACCAACCTGTGAAGTGGAAGCTGCCATAAACCTTTAATCAAACTGGGAAAATCCCTCCCCACACTGGGGGAAGTGACAGTTGGAGGTAGCTGAAGAGAAAATATGGTCCCAGTGAAGGAAAAAAGGATGCCCATTTGTTTCAAAAGACTATTTTATTTAAGAAAGTTTGATGATGGTTATTTTTGCAACAAAGATTTGCAGGAATGTAAAACGTTCACAGTTTTAATGTAATCTCGTGGGTTTTAATTTAAGACGTTGTAGTCTTCACTGCCATATAGGGAACAGAAATGGCAGAGAATGGGGTATTCCTTGGACATTGTACATTTTGCCAATGTAAAATTCAACACTGACATGCCTGATGATAATCCATACATATGTGTAAAGGTATAGAATTTTAGGCCAAATATTTCACACAAAAAATGACTAAAAATTATTAGAAGGGCAAAACAATGTCTTACAAATTGTAGAGTTGGACTGGCATGTTCAGCGTAAAATATGTAACCTGCTTATGTAATTTGTTAGAAGGCCCCAACTGTCCAAATGTGCCATTTATGGCAAAACTGAATTGTAGCTAAGGTAACTGTGGGAGGTTCTGGACATTGTAAAACTCACATAATAAATCGGACATAATGCCCATGTAACCCAACCAGCTGGTAGGAAGGCGGTAACTATCTCCCCTGATCAATCCAGTTGCTTAGAGGTGTGCTTAGCTAAGCCTGCCCTGCCGTATAATTCTATGATGTCACCATGCTCTATAAAAAGTGTGGCTGACTCTTTCCTGAATTTCCTGCGTCTTTGTTCCTGATCTTCTACATTCATCTTGCCAGATTCCATATCCCATTGCAAAACCAAAGCATAGCTGATTCCAGATCCCACTGCAAAGGCCAAAGCATTGCTGACCATACCAGCAAGGCCTCAATCCAGAGATCCCACTAAAAAAATCCCCATCACCAAAGGGAAAAACTGTGGTGTGCTTTTGGGAAGCATCCTGAAACCAGACTGGCTTTTTGCCCACTAACTGCATGCCCACTGCAACCCTGCCATTCAGCTGACCTGACCAGACAGGCCCAGCCGTTGTTCTGCTAGGAGAGTCCGCCGCTACCTGATGACCCGAGCCCTGGAGTCCAGAACCCGGTTGACTGTTCCTAATCCCAAATTTAAGAGCAGACTGTGAGTATCCCCCATCGCATAACACATAGTCTACCCCATCTTGACTTTTGTCTTTGTTCCACTCTCTAACAACCCTTTCTATATCCTGATAACTTGTGTAGACTGTTCTAATTTCCTGTGCATCCTGTTCTTGTGTCCTGTCCTAGTGTTAGCGCAATTCTTTCCTTCATCTCATATTGTAACTCATTAGTAATATTTTGAGTAATTTGAATTCATTTTCACATAGATCAGAACCTAGTGCGAAAAGGTTGACGTTGCGAATAAATCTTTGAACGGACCGTGGCTTTCTTTTACAATATAGTCTAAATAATTTAGTTTAAGTAAACTTTGCCCTTTATTTTTAAAACCGATTTTCTCTTTTGAACTGCTCTATTTTCCTGAAAACGAACCTCATTCTTCCTTCCAAATCTCTTTCAATTTACCAGCTATAGTCCTCCTTTCAATTCTATATTGTCCCTGTTCTGTGTTCTGTGCATCTATCCCCCTGGCCAAAAACTGCATTCCAATTCAGTGTTTTTCACCCATTTGTGAAAAAAACATTTTTATATTTAAAACTGCAAACTAGAAACATTTCTGTATACATTTTAATAGAGCCTGTGCACAGCAGATAGTTACTATACAAGATTAGATAAAAAAATTGGAAGAGGAAAATAATACATTAATTATGAGAGACCGCCACTCCCAAGCAGAATTTGATGAAGAGCGCCAGAAATTAGGCACCATAACACAACAAAGGGATGATCTGGTGGAACAAAGGGGCGTTCTGTATCAGGCGAAAGAGGCTCTCCACCAGGAAATGTGTAATTTGAAAACCAATCTGGAGAAAAGGGATTCAGACCTTCAGGAACTGACTGGTCTCAAAGAAGAATATGACAAATTAATGGGACATAGGAGGCAAATGGAATTCGAGTTAGAGCAGGCCGTAGAGGATCTAAATGTGCAGAAAAGGGAGGCTCATAACCTACAATAAAAATTGGCTCAGGGTACCCAAACTATACAGGCAGCACAAAGAGATAATGATGCCCTCTGTGAGGAGAATGATGGACTCCACAAACAAGTGGCAGCTCAAGAGCGGGTCATAGAGGCCAGTAAAACCCTAATAGCTGAGCAAAAGGCTCAGATCTTTGCCTATGATCAAGAGATAGGGGCTTAGAAGGAAAAACTAGCAAGGTGGGAGAAATAGCATTCTAGATGTAATACAAACTGGAGGGACCCCGAACAGGTGGTGAGGGACAGGGCAACCCCTAATCATAGTATGATGACCTCTGTGCTAAGGGACACAAACCCATTTAATACATTGAACACTGCTGACTTCCTGTCTACTGGTTCATATGGACCACAAACCATGAGGCCGGTATGATGGATCTGACAGGTCAGTGCCCTCCAGAAATTGATTGATGGGCATCCCAGTATAGATAGCAAACCATTAAAGCTGATGTCTCTGACAAGGAAGTCTCCTGCGAGGGGAAAGTCAGGGAATTAGATCTACAGAAATACTACCTTCCAAGGGACCAGTTGGTTCAATTTGTAGAAAAATCGATTAAATGAGCCCCAAAAAGAGCATTTTGAAGACCTCCACCTAATCAGGGCAGTGGGGGATCCTCTGCCAACCCTGAAAGCAGGGAGGAGTCAGAAGACTACTCTCCTGTGCGACAGAGGGGAGTAGAAACTAGGCCCCACCATTCTGCGTGCCCATCCCAAGCTTAAAGAATAAGGGGGCATCTAGAAGATCAGGAGGGTTCCTCCAACAGTAGTGCCTCTGAGTCTGAGGGCGAGTGGACTCAGTGACAAGGCCAAAGAAGGCAAATAAATAAAAGAGAATTATGGCAAACAACCCCACTAAGAAGGTTAAGGCCATTAGGAGTTTCATAACCTCATACCACAAAAATGCAAAATATTCTGTCTGGAAACATTTGGAACTCTATGAGCAGATGATGGACACTTTTCATCTTAAAGACAACCAGAACTGCATAGAGTATGCTAAGTGGATGTTCTCTCCAGAGTACTCCAGCTTCTTTGCGGGACTGGAGGACCTGAACCATTCAAGATGGTCCACCGACAGGGCGGCCATCTTGAAACACTTTTCCGCCCACAGAAATATCCAAGAGGCTTGCAAAACAGCCTAAAATTTGCAGTGCGGGGAAGATTAGGCCCCACGAGAATTTGTGCAGGAGCTAAAACGTGCCTTTGTACAAACCACTAGGAGGGTGCGCGTGGACAGCAGGGAGTTTATAACTACTTTCTTTCATGCGCTCCCTAAGTATATTATGACTCATCTGGTTGCGGGATTTCTACGATAAAAGATCTCAGGACTGGGTAATAGAGCAGGCAACCCGCATTTATGTAGTCCAAAAACCTGCAGAAAGTAAAAATCAGACCAAAAACCCCAAAGCAGTCAACACCCTGCTGCTGCTAAGGTAGCGGAGGTGAGGTTGCCACCATTTTAGACCTAGAAATGGGGAAGCCTAAAAATGCACCAACCCCAAACCAGCAAAACCACGGGCAAGAATTCTGTCCGACCAATCACAAACAGGTGGCAATCAGGGAGGTAATCCCACTAAAGCGACCCCTAATTCTCCTGAGTATATAAGTCCCAGGTACAAGGGCAACCAGCCTATCTTAGGGTATGTATGGACTCCTCCAGCCTAAGCCGGGGTCCCGCAAGGTAAGTACTCCCCAAGGACATTTCCCTCCTAACTTCCCTCAGGAGGGCAGTAATCCCCCAAATCCCAGGTTAAGTTTCTTTCCCCAGTACCCTCAAAACCCCAACCTGCAGGGCAGCCCTTCTTTCTTTCCCTGGTTTCAGGAGCCCAGACAACCCAATCTGGCAGAGGGCAGGCCAAGGGGGAGGGCTACCAAAATCCACCATCTCCAGGGTACTACATGGGAAGGGATAGCTACCCTTTCTTGAACAACCGAGGTATGAGCAGACACCCCCGTACCAGTCGGAACGGGTGTCCCAACTGGAGCGCCAGCTCCAGTACCTTACCCAGGATCTGGGTCGCATGTTGAGGGCTGAACAGAACCCTCAGATGAACATGGCGGCTCAGAACCCCACCAACCAAGGGTCTGGCACCCCAGAACAATGACAGTGAGAGAACCCTGACAATTCACCGGTTCCAGAGGAGGAGGCACGGGGGAGGGGGGTATAAAGACCTAGAAGAAGCTTCCTTCCTCACCCGTGAAAAGCCCCTGGACACCCCGGAACCATAACAAAAATCTACTGCCCTAGAATATCTGCAACCCAGGGAACAGCGGGTGGGTAGGAGAAATAAAGACCTCAACAAGGCCCATTTTGGGGAGGAAGTTAGTGTCCTGCGAATTGAAGGGGAAGAATCCTTAGAGGATTCTGAGAAAACAATCTTCTCCTTCAGGGCCAGAGGAATTCCTCCCAAAGAAAAATGGATCCCAAGAGATCCAAATGAAGACTGGGTGGGTGTGGGGACTGAGGCCGAGTCACCCATCCCTGATCCCCAGAATTGTCACCCTGGGAAGGAAATAGTACTGGAGGGATCCTCCCCACAAATTGGTTGTAGTGACTGCCACCCGGTAAGCAGGGGCAGCACAGAGTTAAGGGAAACAGGGTATTCCAAAATCTCCACTATTTCAGAATGTCACATTTTTATTACAGATCCCAGATTCTGACACAGAAAATTGTCCAAAATGCCATTGTGTCAGAGTCCAAAATAAAGAACAAGACAACCCAGCTTGCCAAAAATGCACATTACCTTTGCCCACTTGAGCAGAAGGAGGGTAGATTTTATGCCCTGGTCCAAGTGCAAGGGCAATGTACATTTTCAGCACTGGTGGACACTGGATCCCAAGCCACTCCTCCGTCAAAAAGGGCATTTAATCAGCTAAATTCAGGATGGGGGGAGAGACACCAGATCCCTCTCACCCCTCTTCCTGGACAACTCCAAAACTTCGACGGGAATTAAACTCCTGTCGAGGGCTTTGAGCGGATTTGGAAATAAAAATTGGGCAACACAAAGTGAAACACCCGGTCATAGTCGTGACTCCAGAGGGCACACCCTGCCTACTAGGGAATGACATCCTGCGCAGGTTGTTCCCCCTAATAGACTGTGTGAACAAGGTCCTCTGGACTCAGACTAACAGGCCAATGAAATTAAAACAGAGTGTCAACTATGTTAGTTAAAATGGCACATGCCACATGGCTGAACAAAAATCAGATCATATTGAGTTTCATTTCCAGAACAATGAAATACCTGACGTGACAGTAATTGCTGTAGGACAACAAACTGGTGATGGGAACTCCTCTCCATCAACCTTCCTTCCAGTTTTAAGTGGCATTCCACACTGGAAGGAAATAGTTTGAAAATATTGATTCACAATCTGAAAATCCCAATTCTATAGTCAAATTGAGGACAAACCAGCACAAAATGTAGCTGGCATTCAGAAGAAGGGCGAACAGCTATTCTTCCCGATTCAGTTAAATGACGGGAAAGGAGTCTGTTCTCGCACGAGTTGACTTGAATAGCGAAGATAGCTTCATCAGCTAAGTATTATTGAGGAAACTACCAAAAGACCAGACCCTGTCCGCTGTGGATTCAGTTTATCTGTGGGTATGGGGCCTGGAAATTCCCTATTCCAAACATCTTCTGCTTAGCAGTTGTATGCTAAAAAATTCTATAGGTGACAAAAGCATAGAAGATAATTGTTGGGTTGTGCAAGGTGTTCATTCCACCTTTTACATGGCAGTCATATCCTCAACCGACTCGAAATTAATTTGGATCCCAGTTATCGCCAAGCCCGCTCCCAACTGGAGAGCAAATCTCAGGCCCCTGGCGATCCTAAAGAAAGCTTCCGGTCAGCCCCGTAGGCACCTGAAGTTAAAAAATGGAGAAGAGGTCACCATCCCAGGCCTCGCCTACAGAATCTACATCCCCAAAGGAGAACTGACAGAAGAGAAACGGTCCATATTAATCAGTTAAAAAGCGGTCACCCTAGGCACACTTTGAAGCAAATAGAGGAGACACCTGGTGAATGAGAACCAGACAAAGAAGAACGAGAAGAGAACAGACAGGTTTAGAGGTATGATTCTTTAACATGGAGTATGTTTCTTCATTGTTAGGAAAAGGGACTCCCCAAAATTCTAGCCAAATCCATAGTTATCTGTGTCGTGGGACTGATCAATTACCTTTATTACCAAAGTACTGTCATTATTAAATGTATGTGTGTCCCACGGCTGTCAACCTCCTGGAGGGTAGCTAGTGGGAAAATGTAGTAACCAGTTCTGTTTTATTTAATAGATTCGTACTGGTCTGCCCATTCATCACCAAGGAGGACCTCACCGGGGACTGGGAAAGGAAAGAACAAAGGAAGCTGGGGTGTTACGCCGCACTACAAGGAGAGACAGTGGGAGGATCGTGGAGTGCCGCTCCCTGATGATGGAAGGTCTCCACCTGATGAACCCTGTTTTGCCCCACTGAAGAATCCCACTTTGCCCTACTCTCCCTCGACAAGGATTCTCAGAAGAGTCGGGCGGGAGATTTGTGGGATAGATTTACCCACTCAGCTGTACTCCCTTCCATAACCAAGCTGCACTTCAGCATAAGCAGCTAAATGGTTGCGCTGACTCCTGTGTGCACCACTGCCTCACACCAAAACTGCATTTTCAGCTACAAAAAGATGGCTGCACCATCTTGCCAAGCACATATTGGGCAGGATGGAAGAAGGGGGCATACTGAGAAAGCTTGCCAGTGTGTTCTTACATGTACAAAGGAAGGGGAGTGAAAAAGCAGCGCTGCTTTGCTGCAAACCCAAAGTTCCCATGGAAAAAGGGAAATATTTACATTTAAAAATGATGCCGCTTTGATGCTCTTTTTCCTCTATTCCTCATCACAATACTTTTATTAATGAGACCTTACCATGCCCCTCCACATTCCCATTGTGCTCTAAGCAGACAAGAGCATTATTCCTGAATGACAGGCTGTTGTTCAGATCTGAAGAAATCAAAAGAAGCTTGACTTCAGCTACACAGGAAACGCTTTACTTTTTGGCTACAAAATGTCAAGGATCAATGCATCAAAAAGCTCTGGCTTTCTGAGCCTATGGCAATTTCAGTGCATCTATGTTTTAACCCTTTGCTGCATACCAGAAGCTGACTACTGCTACAAAACAATGTGGGAATTCAGATGGAAGAGAAAAATCGAATTTGCAAGGAGAATGTAGCCACCACACCTTTAAAATGTACTTTTGCAAACTAAGAAACATACTTGTTTAAAGGTGTATGTTGGATAAGGCCCTGCCCTTATTTAACAATGTGAAGGGGTTTTGTGCTGGGAAACATACACGGGAGATTTTATTCTACAGGCTTTATTCTGATTTATAACAAAAATAAATAAAATAAGGAATTAAATTGCATTGGTTGCGGTGGGGGAAATCAGCACAAACAGGTTTCTGCTTGGGGGTTGCCTACAACAGAAGGCCCCTACTTTGGCAAACTTTCATCTGGGCTGAGGCCTCTTACAATGGAAGTTCCAGGACACCAACCTGTGAAGTGGAAGCATCCATAAAACTTCAATCAAACTGTGAAAACCCCTCCCACACTGGGGGAAGTGACAGTTGGAGGTAGCTGAAGAGAAGAAAATGGTCCCAGTGAAGGACAAAGGATGCCCATTTGTTTCAAAATACTATTTTATTTAAGAAACTTTGATGACGGTTATTTTTGCAACAGAAATTTGCAGGAATGTAAAACGTTCACAGTTTTAATGTAATTTCGTGAGTTTTAATTTAAGACGTTGTAGCCTTCACTGCCATATAGGGATCTAGATAGAATTGTAAATGTTAGCATGCACCACACTTACACAGAATTCTTAGCTTTAGCCTGTGTTGCATCTAGATAGAAATGTGAATGTTAGCATGCGCCACATTTAGACAGGTGTTCCAATTGTTAGCTTGTGCCACACTTAAATGGAATTATTAGCTTTAGCCTACGTCGCATCTAGATAGAATTGTGAATGTTAGCTTGTGCCACACTTATATGGAATTCTTAGCTTTAGCCTGCGTCGCATCTAGATAGAAATGTGAATGTTAGCATGCGCCACATTTGGACAGATGTAACAATTGCTAGCTTGTGCCACACTTAGATGGAATTCTTAGCTTTAGCCTGCGTCGCATCTAGATAGAATTGTGAATGTCAGCACGCACCACATTTAGAAAGATGTAACAATTTTTAGGTTGTGCCACACTTAGATGGAATTCTTAGCTTTAGCATGCGTCGCATCTAGATAGAATTGCGAATTTTGGCTTGTGCCACACTTAGATGGAATTCTTAGCTTTAGCCTGCGTCACATCTAGATAGAATTGTGACTGTTAGCATGCGCTACACTTACACAGAATTCTTAGCTTTAGCCTGCGTCGCATCTAGATAGAAATGTGAATGTTAGCACGCACCACATTTAGAAAGATGTAACAATTTTTAGGTTGTGCCACACTTAGATGGAATTCTTAGCTTTAGCATGCGTCGCATCTAGATAGAATTGCGAATTTTGGCTTGTGCCACACTTAGATGGAATTCTTAGCTTTAGCCTGCGTCACATCTAGATAGAATTGTGACTGTTAGCATGCGCTACACTTACACAGAATTCTTAGCTTTAGCATGCGTCGCATCTAGATAGAATTGCGAATTTTGGCTTGTGCCACACTTAGATGGAATTCTTAGCTTTAGCCTGCGTCACATCTAGATAGAATTGTGAATGTTAGCATGTGCCACACTTACACGGAATTCTTAGCTTTAGCCTGCGTCGCATCTAGATAGAATTGTAATGTTAGCTTGTGCCACACTTATATGGAATTCTTAGCTTTAGCCTGCGTCGCATCTAGATAGAAATGTGTATGTTAGCATGCGCCACACTTACACGGAATTCTTATCTTTAGCCTGTGTTGCATCTAGATAGAAATGTGAATGTTAGCATGCGCCACATTTATACAGATGTTCCAATTGTTAGCTTGTGCCACACTTAAATGGAATTCTTAGCTTTAGCCTACGTCGCATCTAGATAGAATTGTGAATGTTAGCTTGTGCCACACTTATATGGAATTCTTAGCTTTAGCCTGCGTCGCATCTAGATAGAATTGTGAATGTTAGCATGCGCCACACTTACACAGAATTCTTAGCTTTAGCCTGCGTCGCATTTAGATAGAAATGTGAATGTTAGCATGTGCCACATTTAGACAGATGTAACAATTTTTAACTTGTGCCACATTTAGATGGAATTCTTAGCTTTAGCCTGTGACACATCTTGATAGAATTGTGAATGTTAGCTTGTGCCACTCTTAGATGGAATTCTTAGCTTTAGCCTGTGTCACATCTAGATAGAATTGTGAATGTTAGCATGTGCCACACTTACACGGAATTCTTAGCTTTAGCCTGCGTCGCATCTAGATAGAATTGTAATGTTAGCTTGTGCCACACTTATATGGAATTCTTAGCTTTAGCCTGCGTCGCATCTATATAGAAATGTGTATGTTAGCATGCGCCACACTTACACGGAATTCTTAGCTTTAGCCTGTGTTGCATCTAGATAGAAATGTGAATGTTAGCATGCGCCACATTTAGACAGATGTTCCAATTGTTAGCTTGTGCCACACTTAAATGGAATTCTTAGCTTTAGCCTACGTCGCATCTAGATAGAATTGTGAATGTTAGCATGTGCCACACTTACACGGAATTCTTAGCTTTAGCCTGCGTCGCATCTAGATAGAATTGTAATGTTAGCTTGTGCCACACTTATTTGGAATTCTTAGCTTTAGCCTGCGTCGCATCTAGATAGAATTGTGAATGTTAGCATGCGCCACACTTAGATGAAACTGTGAATGTTACCAAATGCCACACTCAGATGGAATCGTGATCACTAGCCTGCCTCACATCTAGATAGGATATTGAAGATTAGCAAGTACCACACTCAGATGGAATAGTGAATGATAGCAAGAATCACACCTAGACATAACTGCAAGGACAGCAATGCCAATTAACCAATCCACTAACAATTTCACCCCTCCGCATACACCTCTCAAACTCTAACCAAACACAACCACAAGCCTATAACACAACAATCCGCACAAACTTCACTACACTGCAACAACAAAACAAACCACACATAGACTTGCACAAGAGCATACGATGACTACCAACCGTAAAACACCCCAAGCCCAGCTAACGGACCCACCGGGCTGAGGCTGCCAACAGCACATCACTGCTCTCTTGCACTTTTCCAGCTTGTCCCACTAACTCGCCCCCCTTTTCCCTTTTTCAGAGCCGCCAGAGCGCCAGGTGATGATAGCGCGTGGTACAAATATCCTTTAACATTACCATTAACATTAACAGAAATGGCAGAGAATGGGGTATTCCTCAGAAAGTGTACATGATGCCAATGTAAAATTCAACAATGACATGCCTGATGATAATCCATACCCACGTGTAAAGTTATAGAATTTTAGGCAGAATATTTCACACTAAAAATTACTAATAATTATTAGAAGGGAAAAACTATGTCTTACAAATTGTAGACATGGACTGGCATGTTCTGCATAAAATATGTAGCCTGCTTATGTAATTTGTTAGAAGGCCCCAACTGTACAAATGTGCCATTTATGGCAAAACTGAATTGTAGCAAAAGTAACTGTGTGAGGTTCTGGACATTGTAAAACTCACATAATAAATCTGACCTCTATACCTTGTAACCCAATGAGCTGGTAGGAAGGCGGTAACTATCTCCCCTGACCGATCCAGTTGTTCAGAGGCATGCTTAGCTAAGCCTGCCCTGCCGTATAATTCTATGATGTCACCATGCTCTATAAAAAGGCTGGCTGACAAAACTCTAGACAGACTCTTTCCTGAATTTCCTGCGCCTGCATTCCTAATCTTCTACATTCATCTTGCCAGATTACAGATACTACTGCAAAGCCACAGCATAGCTGATTCCAGATCCCACTGCAAAGCCAAAGCATAGCTAATTCTAGAATCCACTGCAAGGTCAAAGCATTGCTGACCATCCCAGCAAGGCCTCAATCCAGAGATTCCACTAAAAAAATCTCAATACCAAAGGGAAAAGCGGTGGTGTTCTTTTGGGAACAGTCTGGTTTTCCTGAAACCAGACTGGCTTTTTGCCCACTAACTACATGCCCGCTGCAACCCTGCCATCCAGATGTCCTGATTATCCATTGACCAGACAGGCCCAGCTGTTGTTCTGCTAGGAGAGTCCGCTGCTACCTGGTGACCCGAGCCCTGGAGTCCAGAACCCGGTTGACTGTTCCTAATCCCAAATTTAAGAGCAGACTGTGAGTATCCCCCATCCCATAACACACAGTCTACCCCATCTTGACTTTTGTCTTTGTTCCACTCTCTAAGCAACCCTATATATAACCTGATAACTTGTCTAGACTGTTTTGGAGTAACTTAAATTAATTCCCACATAGATCAGAACCCGGCGGGAAAAGGTTGACGTCGCAAATCAATCTTTGAACGGACCGTGGATTTCTTTAACAATATAGTCTAAATAATTTAGTTTAAGTAAACTTTGCCTTTCATTTTTAAAACCGATCTTCTCTTTTGAACTGCTCTATTTTCCTAAAAATGAACCTCATTCTACCTTCCAAATCACTTTCAATTCACCAGCTATAGCACTACTTTCACTTCTATATTGACCCTGTGCTATGCATCTATCCCCTTGCCCAAAAACCGCATTCCGATTCAGTGTTTTTCACCCATTTTTGAAAAAAAGTTTTTCTATTTAAAACTGCAAACTATAAAAAAATCACCTTTTCCATGTGTGAATTCGACTGCACTGGGGTTTCCATTTCAATCTGCTTTGTGAACTCTATGCTTTTGTGATACCTTACTTTATGGTTGATAGTTAGATAATATCCCTAATACTGTGACAAAACATATGTATATCATTATTTAAACACACATATAATGAATTATTTGTCAAAATCTGAGTGTCATTTTAGGCCTTTGCAAAGGGAAGGTCAGATTTTGATTCTGTTTGTTTCCTCTTATCCCTGACTACCTGCTGCTTCTTTCTATACATTCAGAATTCCTTTATTGGTGGGTTGAGGGAACATTGCAGGGGGAAACCTTAACTTGGGTACTATCCATCCTAATTCAAAAAGTGCTCCTAGTCAATTGTGCTTTGGATATGTTCTACTAGAAGGTTACCCAAGTGCATGTCTTCCATTTCCATTGTCATTATCACCCCATTGGTGATTGCTACCCAATATTCAAATTTGTGTGATTTTTGTGAATTCAAAAAATAAATAAATATTGTATTTTCACCAACGGGTCTGATTCATGGTCCATTGTGACCCAGGGTATTTGTAAAAGGGGGTGTGAGACTGGTCGGGTACCGGCTCAATTTGAATTAATTGAAATTAAAGATAAAGCATTCCTATTAAGCACCACATCCCAGGCTAAGTCCAAGTGTCCTGGTCCAGTGTGTGACGACCGATTGGAATCCTTAACAAGAAGAGGAGAGTTGTTGTGGGTGGAGACACCCTTAACCACCCATGGAAGGTGGTTGAAGAAGGGAGAATGGACCCACGGCTTTAAGTAGGCCGGGGCTAGCCAGGTCTCATCCCCAAAAGTCTCAAAATATTGCCCTTGAGCCGGGGCTCTCTGAGCTGACTTTCTTAACCAGATCCCTTTATTCCTTTCAGTGATGTAAATACAAAGCTGAGTTACAAAAAGCTGTTCTTTCCCAGTACATGTCACTATGCGCCATATTTATAATTACAAGAGCAGTTAAATACATTTTAAGTTAGGTTGTTTTCAAACAAGTTTGATTATTGCAAAATATTCTATTAAGGTATTGTCATTACAATGATGTTAATCAGTCCATAAGAATCACAGATTCCTTTCAATTGGTCTTTGGGATTGCATGGCGTAGTGACTTTGTTTAATTTGAAGTTCTATTTTTTATTTTAATATATTTAATTTGGTTAATATTTTTAAGCTCATTTATTCTACTTAATATATATTTGAATCTTCCACTTACTCACTTTCACTGCACATCTGAAAACTCAGTTGAGTCTTTTAGGTCACTCCTTGTTAGGTAGGCCACACCTCACTGTAAAGGCTTTAGGATTTGAGGGTGCGCCAGATCTTTTTTTGGCCCAGCCCTAACAATTTGCATCAGAGCGTGCTTAAGCACCCTCGATTTTGTATCCAACTTAAAGCACCAATCATGTGATGAGGGAGTGAAGAAGGGGTTGGTGACACAAAAATCCCAAAACAGGGGAAATGGGATACATAGAATGAGCCAAGTGATGAAGGGGCAGGAACACCAAGAACATGATATCATTGGTTATTTATAACCTGCTTAATACCCAGGGATCGAACCTGTGTTGCTCTGTGTCATCTTGCTTCCAAGACGAGCACGTTGACCCTGAACTATCCTCCTGAGACAAATGACTTTGGGAGATTAGAAGGGGATCACAATAGCCCACAATAAAAAATGAAAAGTCCCTACCGGAGGGCTGTTCACTTAGGCAGCACCACAGCACCAACTTGCTCATGATTACGGCAAAGGGTAAGGAGGGATAGCCAGGTGAACAATGTAACAGCCATACCCTTTTCCATGTACCCTTTGCCGGCTGCCCAAGCAATGATGCCATGTTCCTGTTAGTAGAATATCATAGAGGGCTGTACACTTGGCTTCATAGGACCTATAGAGATTCTGCTTTCTGGGCCAAGCCAGCAGTAATCCAGATACAGCCGACGACATCTGAGGACTAGGGAAATGGAATGGCCTGGTCCCTCTCCAAGTGGGCACATACCTGAAGGGCAAACATTGGTTGGTTGTAGAAATCCCTGTACGTAATGCATTAGGCTTTGAAGTGGACAGGCTGTTCCACTGGTTGGTAGTACAACCTACCAAATATTGGTTTAATGTGTTGACAGGGTGGCCATTTTTTCTTCCAACCTGCTGTATTTTGTAGTAATTTCAACTTTTAATGAGAAATATTGACAACAATGAATGGACGGCGGTACATAAAACAAGGCATGACCAGTTGCATTCGAATATGCACAGCTCCTTGAATAACCTAGGGATGGTAGAAATTGACCTTTGCCACCTGGGAGATCGGAGTAAATAGGCAGAGGTCCAGATCAAGAAATAATCTAAGATCCTAAAAGGTAACTGAATTGCAGGGGAAAGCGTCAAGTCCTATGTCCAGACTGTAACGGGATGCATCGAGCGGAGCCACCTTTAAGAACTGTGATTGGACAAAGGCAAGGACACATTCTGTGTAATGACTGACACTTTAAGGACCTTGCGGTTTCAGTGTTATAGGTATGATTGGCATGAAGCACTAAGCCTAATCTTCTAATCCTTGTTGTCAGTTCTGTTAGAGATGTATTAAATTGATGAGAACACCAGGCCCCACGGCCACGTGGTGCTGATTTTGTTCAGGGTGGAATAGAAGGCAGGCAAAACCACCCATTGGGCTTACTCAGGAAAAGCGGGAGCAACATCTAGGGATTTACTTTGTCGAATGCTGCTTGTGGCCTAAGATCGCCAGGGCACTAACATCCTCCACGGGGACCAGCATCCTCAGATCAGCCATTGCTGATCTCAGGGTCCATTCAGCACTCTGGCTATCCCAGAACACTGCCTGATGTCTGACAGTCGGGGCCGGCGTCTTTGGGGCTACCTTTGTAGAGCAGCAGCCCGATTCGAGCCCAAGTGAAGGAAGATGTGTGGATGTCCCACGGGGGCCGTGAGGCCGAGAGACACGTGAGCGGTTTAGCGGTGGTCTGGGTGCTTTCCACGCACTGCTCCGTGGGTGTTACTGGCAAGTAGTGCAGCATTTGGCTTGGGTCCCTCAGCTGCATATTTACTGTTCAATTTTTATTTTTTATTGTATGGCTGTTTCGTACAGATTCTTTTAATTTATCATTGCCAGGCATATGAACCACATTAATTGGCTAACCCCCACTCAACATTCTGTGACTGGGACTAGTAGGGCTTTCGACTACTGTTGACCACTGTTGAGTCCCTTGTCATTCGCTGAGTTTTTCAACTAATTTCGACTGCTCCCGTTTGTTCTCTAGCATTACGGCTGGTAGTGGACATACGCTTTGTTCCTCTGTGCCTTGTTGTGAGTACCTGAGCAGGAGAGCAGAGACTGAGGGGTTCCTTAATGTAGCTGACCTTTTGTCGCCTGTTCGATTTACCTCGAGGATGTTTGGGGAGTGTGGCTCGCGGAACTCGCCTCATAGCCATTTGTTTATATTGCTCCAATGTTGGGACTGAATTGAACTTATTAGTACTTTTCGGATTGAACGTGTCCTGAAGTGCTCTAAATTCGAGTTCCCGAGAGTGTCTGCGGACTTATAGTTTCAGAGCACTTGATTTGAAGCAGTTTATTGCTTCCTTTATCTGTTAGGTGAGTGCCAGCATTATCCTGCACCCAGGCCTGACCTTAGGGGGGGCAAAACCGGTGACCGCCCAGGGCGCCACACCCCCCAGGGCGTCATTAGCCCCCGCCATACCAGCTCTGGGTAGTCTTTCAAGGGCTCCCTCGAGCTGCCATAGAGGGAGAAGTGAGGCAGGCCGGCTCTTGCTATTTAATGTGGCCGTTGCGGCAGAGGCATTCAATGACAATAGGGTGCTCAGGACCCCGTTGTCACCAAATGTGCCCCTATGCCACGGGCGCCTTCAACAACAAAAGGCACCATTAGCCAGCCACAACACCAGCTAAGGGGGTGTCTTTGGAGGGCTCCCCGAGATGGCATAGTGGCAGAAAGCATGGCAGGCGCCTCACTGTTACCGAATGCGCCCACAGCGGCGGAGCACATTCAACAACAACAGGGTGCTGATGCACCCTATACATATCATTACCTCCTGCCAGAGCGAGGGTTTAAAAAAAAAATGTTTTTTAAAGTGCCACTTCCTGGCCCCGCCTCTGTTGACCAGGGGCGCGCAGGGGGATGGGGGATGCCAATTCGCCCAGGGCGCTGATGCCCCAAAGGCGGGCCCTGCCTGTACGTTTTATGATATGATCTGTTATTTTATTTATATTGCGTCCATACACAAGTGTTGCTGCTCCCTCTCAAGATTTCTATCTGCCCCACCATTTCGCATTCATTTCTCATTTCTCTGTGGCAGTAGCAGTTGGGAAAACGGTGTGTGAAGAACGTTGGAAAAAGAAAAAAAAAACATTACGTCTGGCATAAGGTGCCAAACCGGTTGTGGGTACACATATTAATCCAATCAACCGAGGGGCGGAATTGTATGGTATTGTCCCACTCGCGGCCACAATGCCTAAACAAAGAGAACCCACATTGACTGCTGTGCGAGCTAAGCGGCTTGCACTCATGAAGGACAACGATACTATGGGGTCTGAGTTCACTCTGTGCACCTAAAGCATGGAGGAAGGCCCCAATGGGGAAGAGCCTGTGGTAGCAACTTTTCGCACTACTCAAAACAGGCGGGTGAAAACATAGGGAGCTTAACAAGCAGAGTACCTACCACATGAAGCTCCTCCCGGTCTTGCCCTTGGCGGACCCTAAAATTAGGAGACCCTACTAGGTGACCGAATTTGGGAAAAGCTGATATGAAAATTACTGATTTTTATCCAAGCTGTGACCACGCAGCCAGCACAGTCAAAAAAGGGCTTGTGTCCGTGACCTATGTTCAGGCCTAGTAGAGGAGCTTACAGTTTCTCTTCCAAGACCATAGTATCTATGGTGAATGCACTCAGGACTACCGATTCGAATCAATGTTTGGACTCTAAACTGGTTAACTCAAACTCTCCAGACTCGGGTCTGAGTCTACCATTAGGATAGGGAACTAAGAGAGTCCATTGCAGTCAATATTGTTAATGTTAATGATATCAAAGCCCAGACTAATGATCACTTAATTTGCCCCACATAACAAATGCTTGGATGGAGATACAAGTACCTGATAAGCATGAATGCAGATTCCTGATTGGAGGGGAGGTACACCCTGTGGTCTTGAAAACACCTGGCCGACCCATCGCTTCACCAGTCTCACCAGCAATTATTTTTACTGGGAGAAATATGGACCTTTTGAAAAATCCAAACGTCTCGTCCGAGGCGGCCAACGAAAGTGATTCTCCTGCAGCCATGTTTAACAAACTCAAGTGCCTAATGATGCAGTTACTAACCAAGTGTGATGGTATTAGGGACATTCTTCAATTACATGGTGATCAAATCACTAAACTAACCGCTGGCGTAAATCAGCTCTCTAATATTGCTGAAGATCAAGTAAATAGTGTAAACTCTATACAGACTGCCATGCAATCCTTGTCTGTTTTGTCTAAGGATGAAGTGCATGCCGATCAAACATTTTTGAAAAATAATGACGCCCCAACAGGTCTGGAGTGGGCGTCATGATACAAGCGAAAAAGGTCCTTTTTTGACAAACATTGCCATCATGGAGAAAGAAACTGTTGAGAAAGCATCGGAACCTCACTCTCAAGGGAAAAGATCTATCTTTCTACCAAGGGGCAACAGTAATCCAATGAAACGCATAGAAGATAATGGAGGCACTGTTTAGTGAACAAGCAGCGGCAGCCATGAAAAAAATGGGCCTGAAAGGAGTAATGCCTCAACACAAACAGATTTGTAAGTCAATGGGGTTAGGTCTTTGGCTGTCTAGGGGAACCCGAGCAGAAGATGGTAGTGTTTTTTTCATGAATCGTTCTCGACTAATGGAGTTGTTCCATACTATTATTCCACTACGATGTGGGCGATGCGGTGTCATTTGCATTGTGGACATCTGCAAAAATGTCAAGAAAGCAACTTTGATTGTATATTTTTTTGCTGATAACACGCTTGAATATATTATGGAACATGATGATGTCCCTAAGCAGATTGGGCTATGAATGCTCAGCTCTTGAGGTTGATGGATTAACTGGCAGTAAACATGAGGACACTAGTGAGAAATGTGGTCAGGGTACTATGTGGCACAATGTTAGTCAGGTTGAAAACAAAGGGTCACATGAAAAGGGAAGAGATCTGTGTGATCAACCAATGATAGGCCGATCAAAGATAATAATTTCAGTGATAGGGAGGGTGGGAATAAATGAAGAGTCTCATTGGGCTTGACTGGCCCAAACGGTAGAACAACAATGGATATCTTTTCCCTAACGCAATTGCCAACTCCCTCGCTGATGTTCTGAGCTGGAACAATCGTGGATATATGCATTCATTTGAGCAGGACAGTTTCTTGGAGTGCATGCATAGTTTTACATACATAGCACTACAAGAGACATGGATGAGTGAAGAGCTGAGCTAGTAAAACTCCCTTTTGAGTCTGAAAATATCTTGATGGGTCAGCTCATATAGATAGGGCCACTGCCTAACACAAGATGGGAAAGACATGTCATTATTAATATATACAACCCAGAGTATAAGCATAGCCACAGTGTGATAACTAAGGAGGTGCAGATAACCATAGACAAGCTTAACGGTAATAACTCTACATTGATCTTTGGGGATATCAACTGTAGGATTCCGACTGATATGAACGTAGAAAATTTGGAATCAGAGCTATCGTCTGCTCGAATGGGGGTCTCGACTCCCGAGCAGACCTGTAAGCGGGGCTTGGAGAGGGCAAACCTACTTTATCGAGCTGGATTTAGCATGGTAAATTGCTCTTTTCCATCTGACATCCCTCCAATGTACACCAGGATTGGAAACAAATCTAGCAGCATAAGTGATTAAATATTCAATGCAAACCGCAGTGGGTTGGTTACTGACATGTCTGTTGCACTTCGTGAAGATAGTGAACATTTTCTGTTAGTGGTATACATTGATATGTTGAACCAACAAAAAGACAATGTACAATCAGGGACCTTGAGCGTCAATCTGGCACTCAATCAAGTCTATTGGAGTGGCAGCAGGCTAGGGTATGCCTCCACCAAGGCTGTAGCCGTTTTTGGTAATTATATGACAGATATCGAGCACTCCTCTAAAAAGCCAAAAATAAGTTCAGCAGTGCAAGTGATCACTGACTATGAAACTTCTGTTGAGAGCATTAGAACTAGTATTCTAATTAGGACTAGTACACTCTCCCGAAATGGTTGTGGTCCAAATAAATTACATGAACAACCTTCCATAAACAGATCAAACAAAAAAAAGGGAGATGCGTAAAGAACTATGCTGAATATCACGTGTAGCTTTAAACTGTAGGGAACATGCCTGTCAGGCTAAAAATATAAAATCAGAATATCATAAATAGCTGAAAAAAAGCACAAGTTTGAAATAGAATGAAATCGATAGAAACCCTTGGTGGATTCATCACTTACCAATGATTTCACCAAGTCCTGGAGGATTGTCAACGGTAAACATTATCACGTTAGAGATATCAATGGTGTTCCTGAACGGGCTTAGGTCACACATGTCAAACAATCATTTAGGGGGGAAGTTGTGCCGATTAGGGCAGTCTCAATAAACGTTGATTGTCAGTACACCAAAAGGGCCACTTACGTTCACAGGCTACTTTTTGCCGGTAAAGCCTATTGGGCTCCAGGCCCGATGGAATGTGCAGTTCATTGCTCAAATTGGATGCCGAACTTTGGGCAACAACATTACACTGGCTGTTTGATTGGATAGGGGTTATTCAAGTTATCCAGACCTCTTGGCACACTAGTATTCTAGTCCCAATAAAAGGGAAAATATCTGGATCCTCGAAACTATCGCCTGCTGGCAATGCTGGATACTCCGGCAAATATATTTGTACAGATGTTGTTGAGTGAACTTGAAGATTGTTTGAAGGCAGATAATCGCATGCCACTTAATCAAACTGGGCTCGGCTGAGGACTGGGCACTTCGATAAATATATTAGCGTTGCTCACGCTAATTGAGCAGGCATGGAGGATACGTAACTCCACGTTATATGTGAGTGCCACTTTTGACACGTTCGACAGAGGCCGATTGTGGCGAAAGTTGCTAACCTGGAATATTCCCCTTGGCCTCTTGAGGATTATCATGCTGTTATATGAAGTTACCAAGTTCGAAGTTCGTTGGACCAACACGGCAGAGCATCGGGCTGGATACCAACCCAGAAAGGTTTAAAACCAGGCTGCATTTTGGCACCAATGGTGTTTAATCTTTATTTGGCGGATCTGGTGGAGGGTATCGCGAATAGCTCATTTATTGCCCCTAAACTGGGTGATGTTTTGATGGAGTGGATGGGCTACGCAGACAATATAGCAATACAGGACCTGACTTCCTGTGGGCTTCAGTCTTCCCTGGTAGGCTGAATGAGTATACATTATTGAATCGTTTGATCATGGATACAGCCTAGACAGAAATTATGATATTCACACCGAAAATATATAAATAGGAAAAAGGAGTTCGCTGGAATGAGGCAGAAAGCGAGGTAGTGTCAGAGTATAAGTACCTAGGCATAACCTTAGATAACAAACTTTGTGGTAAAAGACATTTAGAACAAATGAGCCTAGAAGTTTTGAAGATAACTGGGAGTATTGGCTATCATGCTTCTATGGGAGCTTATTCAGTAGGTATTTTGTTACTTTATCATGTAAAAATCATCTCCTCTATTATGTTATAATCATGGGGAACTGTAATCATACCTGAGGTTGGTAAAGTCTAGGATACTAAAGAGATTGCTTAGACTGCCTCCTCGTACATCCATTGAAATGGTATACCTGCAGTCTTGCCACTATGGATTACATTTTACCTGATTTGCTAGAAAATGTTTTGGAAGATGGCAATGTGTGGGTTGCTGTATAAAGTACGTTTGACCAAAACTAGCTTTTTGCCATGCAGTTATATTGCCTATGTGAAATCTATCACAATTAGATGGCTAGCTTGACCCCGGAAAAGGCCTTGACACTCCAACCTAACAGCTTTAAAAAGTTATGAAGGGGCTATTAGGCACCTACTCACATGAACAACTATTAAACGATTTGGCCTCCAAAAACAATTCTGTTGCATGTGTCGAATGCACACAGGAAAGAATGAATACTCTGAAGTACATCAAGCAGTTTGTGGGTAACAACATTGTCTGGAACTACATTAAAATGAAAAGGAATTTGGTAAAAACGCTGGAGATCCTGGGAGTTTGGTTGAAGATACCAAGAGACCTGAGACATGGGCCTCATTACGACCCAGGCAGTAAGTTACCGCCTGGGTCGTACCTTTACCACCATGGCGTAAACTATGTTTACGCCATGGTGGTTGGCGGACTTACCGCCCCATTCCGAGGTGAGTGGGGCGGTAAGTCCCCATTAACCCATTTACCCTTCCCCATTCCCATTTTTGCCCCATAGGGCATAATGGGAGTGGGGAAGGCGTTAATTACGCCACGGTAAATTACGGTGGCATAATTAACAACAAGGTCCCTTAGCGCCATGGATTTTAACACCTGCTAAAAGCAGGTGTTAAAACCTCCATGGCGCTAAGGGACCTCGGAATCAGGCGGTAAGGGTCGGCGCTGTTTACGCCGCCGTAAACCCCTTACCGCCTGGGTCCTAATGAGGCCCATTGTCGTTTATGTGGTGTCTCCCAACTGGAGTCTGCAAAACATCTACTGAATGTATGTCCCACTTACCTGGAACTGCGTTTGACAGCACTAAGTGCAGCTGGTATAGAAGGGCACTCGACAGATGAATTGTTATGGACATTGTATGTAAACGACAATCTTGAAGGGTGTAATACATTGCTGACATTATTATGGACGAAAATTGTGACTACATTGGAAATGTTAGCATGAAAATGTTAGCACGTGATATAGGTTGGTCAAAGTATGTTTTAATGTGGGATTGGTTGGTTCACTCCTTTCTTTACTTTTAAACAGTAAAATCTGGCATTATATTTTTTGTATTGGATGATTGGAGTATTAAAATTTAACCATGTTGACTATACAATATGTAAATAAAAAATAAAAAAATAAAAATGTCTCTGCATCGAATACAAGCCCATCCACCCCAAAATCCTATCCTATCTTCACAACAAAATGAAACCCATCACCCACATGAACACCAGACAAGGCAACCAAAATCTCCTAGACATTCCAATCTGCAGTCTAACTAGCAGACAAATACAAGCCTTCATCCAATTGTTGCCCCCGGAACACCTTCTTATCCACATTTGTAGTGCACCTATTATCATCACGTTCCGCAAAGGCCTGAAAACATATTGCTGTTCCCACACCTAGTCCCGCCAGACCACCTCTCCTGTTAGCCTTTCTTTATCCCAATCCTTCTATCCTGTTCGGAAAACATTGTAACTTCTTCACCTCCTCCTTTTGAACTTTGCCAAGCTCTTTGAGACCCTCTGGGTAGGGCCAGTGCTGTATTAAAGTTTTATTAAACAAAATAAAAAATATATAAGTCTGTTTACCTTTTTTTATAAATTGCAGTTCCCTTTGATGAAATGACAGACACAGACTTGTGGCCTTTTATCAAAAGTCTGCATACCTGAACTAACATGGCTGACATAGAAACACGAGAGCAGTGCTTGGGAGTGACCCCCTGTTTACAGTCTATGGTGGTTCCATTGAGTGGGGAGGAAGGGGGCAATGGAAGAAACAAAGAGGTAGGTGCCACCGGGGGAGGTCAAGGGAGTAAGAAGGGGTAGGCTTGTCAACAGCTTGGACAGGGACCCCATTGTGAGACGAGCACGAGGGTCAGCAGAAACCAGCACTGTCCGAATGCGGGCTTGAACCACTTGTGCTAGCCTGGCATTGGAGAGAGCTGATTTACCATTTCCCCTGCACCAGATGCCAATTGCAATGCTCCAAGATACCATTGACGATTATTTAAATGTCTTTAAAGTGAAATGATGCTTAATACCACTTGTTTCCCAAAAATAATTTTACTCAATTCAGAGTTTGATGACATTTTGCAGAAACTAGTTCTTGAGCCCCATTATTTGGTTTGTTTGCGGAATGTCGGTACCTTCTCTGATATATTACTGTATATCTGTGTCATCACTGCTCTCCTGTAATATGTACATGGCGTAATTTTCTCCAGTGTAATAATGTATCACATTTGGTTTGTGATGTCATAATGCCTGTTGGTAGGGACAGTGCAGTGTGTACATTGTGAGACAGTACAGTGTGTACATTGTGCAAGGCAGTTGCCTGAACACAATACCAGCTGCTTCTTACTAATTGCTGAAAAGGATGACTATCTTTTCAGACTCCACTATTTGAATGTATTTGTTTTGATGAATAACAAACCTTAGTAGTTAATGATAGACTAATAGATTTATGCCTCTTAATTTTCATAACATGCTTTCCCGGGGTCTCCTTCAATGTGTACGGGAAGGCCAGTCTTGCTAACAGTCACGTTTCAGAATGGTCTTCATCAGAGAGCCAGCACACCATGGACTGTAACTGGACTGCCAGAAAATGCAGCTCACAGTCCAGGCCCTGCAGCCCTCCTCCGTCACTTGGACTACATGTGGTCAGAAATGATCATGGTGTTCAGAGAAATGAAGTGGCTTTTGGGAATGTTGAAGGGCACATTGACAAAAAGATTTAGATTCTTTTAAATCTCTGTGTTCAAACAATATGCCATTTTAACTGATGATGTATTAAGATTGATATCTTTTTTCTGGTTATTACAGCGTGATTTTCTTGTTTTGTTTTGTTTTAAGAATTTAAACTGATGCTTTTATGGCAAATGCCGAGAAAAACTATGTAACAACAACAAAAGATTTAGTAACCTGGTCAGAATTACCATTTTAGAGGGTGCTACCTTGCTCATTAAAGAAAGGTGTAACATTCGCCAAAAGCCAATTGAATTCCATATGCTAGTCAGCGCCCTCAGCGTCTTATCAAGTGTTTTTGATATTATAATGTAGATATTGAAAGGGCGTCCATGAACCACCTTAAGTGTCATGAACCACCGAATTCGGCCCTTTTGGACTTCGTGGTCCATGATGCACCGCGGCATGAGCTCAGTGATTCCTCCAAGATGGCCGACGGCCCAGAAACGCTGCACTCTATCCTTTACGCGCAACACTCTCAACACATCTGCTTGGAGTTGCTAGACGTGTGTTTCGAGTCCGTTATCCGTGTTATATTCAGTTTTCGACCTTTTCTTTTTTCCTTCATGGAACTCCCCTCCAGTTTCCTACTTGGCTGCAAGCCCGTATCCCTCTTCCCGGATCCCGTCTTGCGCTCAGTGCCGTGTGTCCGAACATCCCCCGAGCGTAAGGCTCTTGCTCCTCCTCCTTCCTGGATTCTTGGCTAACTTTCCTGGATACTGAACGCTATCCGGCTTAGGCAGCCAGCTACCACGCTGCAACCCGAAGACTTGCGCTCCAACCTGTACAAGTCTTGGACAGTGAGCAAGAAGGAACTCGCATCCAAGAAGACCACAAACAAGGAAAAACAGTTGAGAAAAAGAGAAGCTTGTGACAGATTGAGACGCCAAAAACCTGATATAGAAGCAGACATGGAAGCCGCAGTCCAAGACCTCATGAGAGGTATGCAAGAATTAACCACAGAGGTTCAAAACCTCAAGGCCGAAAATGCTGCATTAAAACAACTTGTCTTGTCCCGGGATTCCGTGGTCAAAGAAAGCGCCCTGCCAGAAGGTGCCGTGGACAAATATGATGGATCTTCCAAGTCCCTGTGTTCCTTCCTTGATTCCTGCCTAGTGCACTTCACTTTCAAACCCTACTATTTTTCCACGCCACGAGCGAAGGTCGGATTCATGATATCTCACCTTACGGGCAATGCCTTAACATGGGCGACTCCCTTAGTCAATTCGGGAGACCCGCTCTTGGATAATTACGATTGGTTTGTGGAAGCCCTTAAGCCATGTTTGATCGACCAGAACTTGTCGACAGTGCACAAGAAAAACTTCTTGAATTCCAGCAAGGCAGTCAGGATATGCTCACTTATGTGACTCGCTTCAAGCAACTAGCTAAGGAAGCCGATTGGTCTCAAGAAGTCAGTTTCACTCTATTCCGAAGGGGTTTGAATGATGAGATAAAGGACGAGCTAGCCAGAGTAGCCGTCCGAGTTCCTTCCAGGCCCTCATGGACCTTTCTCTACAGATAGACTTCAGGATCCAGGAGAGAAAGGCAGAGAAAAGAAAGGCTAAGACAACATCCCCAAGGACAACCGTAGAATACCCTTGTCCTAAAGAAACATCCACTCCACGTACTTCAGAACCTATGCAATTGGGTGCCTTCCGTGGACCAATTTCTCTGCAAGAAAGGATCCGTAGGATCAATACTGGACTTTGCATGTACTGTGCCTTTGATAAACATCTTGTGAGAGAGTGCCCAATAGTGCCACCCCGACGTTTGGGAAACGCCAGCTCCTGGTCCTAAGCGGAGCACAGCTTAAGGAGAAAGATGCCTGCTCCGCATCCATTCCTTCCTTGAATACTCCAGGACAGAACACCTTAGTGATTCTCCAGACATTCTTGACATCTACTGAGAAAGAAGCTTTCCCCGTCCTGGCTCTAGAGAACTGCGGTGCCATGGGTATTTTCATAGACCATGACTGGGCTGTCACTCATAACATCCCTCGAGAACCCAAAGAGGTAATACAACCCGTTGAAGGAATAGACGGCAGACCACTATCTTCCGGACCCATTACTCACCAAACCAAAGAATTACTCCTCTCAATAAACAACCATCAAGAAAGGCTCCGATTTGACATCATAAAGGCTGCTCATTATCCCATGGTTCTAGGCATGTCCTGGCTTCTGAAGCACAATCCTTACATCAACTGGACGGCCGGATCCCTATTTCTAGGTTCTGAATTTTGTATGTCCCACTGCTTGTCTCAGGACGCATTGCAAAACCTTCCAGTGAACTCCCAGAACCACAAGCAATCATCCTTAAGTGTGTCCAACATTGTCCAAGTACCTGAGATTTATCAAACGTACTCAGATGTGTTTTCAACAGCTATTGTTCAAGCTTTTCCACCCCACTGACCTGAGGATTGCGCCATTGACACAGATGCCTCAGCAGTGATTCCATTCGGAAGAAGGTTCATATTATCCGAACCCGAAAAGAAGGCTGTACGAGAATACCTGGATACCAACCTGGAAAATGGCACCATCCGGCCTTCAAAATCTCCAGCCGGTGCTTCCCTATTCTTCATTCCAAAAAAAGACACTAAAGAACTTCGACCTTGTTTGGACTACCGTGGTCTCAACCAATGTACCCTCAAAGACCGCTATCCACTACCACTCATTTCTGACATCCTCGAGGTAGTTTGTGGTGCTGTCATCTTCACTAAACTTGACCTTAAGGGTGCTTACCATCTCATTCAAATAAAGGAAGGTGATGAATGGAAGACGGCCTTCAGAACTCCCTTTGGCCACTTTGAATATTTGGTAATACCATTCAGTCTCGCCAACACCCCTGAGGTCTTTGAACGATTCATGGATAGAGTTTTCTCTGACAGGCTGTTCCTTTTTGTCATCGTGTACCTGGATGATATACTGATTTACTCCAAGGACCCCCAGATCCATCAAGAACATGTAAAAGCAGTCTTACAACATTTACGTGAACACAAACTCCTGGCCAAACCAGAAAAATGTCTCTTTCATGCCCAAACCGTTAATTATCTCGGATTTGTGCTAATCTCCAAAGGAATTGAAACAAATTCAATCCTTCCTGGGACTTGCAAACTTCTACAGAAAATTCATTCCCACATTTTCTGACATAGTGCATCCCATAGTGGCACTCCTAAAGAAGGATACACCATTTAAATGGTCCACTGCTCAAGATAAGGCCTTTCAACAATTGAAACAAAAATGTACTCAAGGTCCAATCCTGGCTCAACCCGACATAGACCGGCCCTTTTTGGTGGAAACAGACGCTTCAGACTATGTCATTGGTGTGGTCTTAAAACAAGAATTCGAAGACAAGATGGAACATCCTATTGCCTACCTATCCCGCACTTCCAGTGAGAGCCATTATTCTTTCCTGGAGAAGGAGTTATTGGCCATCCGACAAGCCTTCACCGACTGGTGCCATCTACTCTTGGGTGCTAAACATCCAGTACAAGTGCAAACAGATCATTGAAACGTGCAAGTCCTACAGTCCCTGGAATGCAGAAACAGTCGCCAAGCCCTTTGGGCCTTCTTTTTTGCCCAGTACCAATTCCAAATTCATCACTTTCCTGGAACTAATAACATTGTCGCAGATGCCTTATCTAGGCGTCATGACTACGAGTCTGTCGAAGTCCGGGCCTTTCCGAAGATGTTCCCTAATACCGTGTTTGTGGCACAAGCAATTTCCCTCCTGGAAGACATCCGTGCAAAAACACCTTCTTCCGATCTCTGGAAGGAATACACCAGGAACAATCAATGGAACTTAGTAACAAAAGATGGTTATCATTTCAGAGACAAACGTCTGGCCATACCCACACAAAAGCTGAGAGACAAAATCATGAATATCTGCCATGACACCTTCCATTCGGGACATCGAGGCATCACTACCATTCTCCGTCTCATACAGAGTCAATTTTGGTGGCCGAAAATGATTGCTGACATAAGAACTTACATCCAATCTTGTGCTGTGTGCAATCAGAACAAACATGACAACAGGAAACCTGCAGGTCTCCTACATCAACCCGCATTACCAACACGCCCTTAGGAAATCATCGCCACAGACTTCATAGTGGAATTACTCCCATCCAGAGGATATACAACCATAATGGTTACCATCGATTTGTTTACCCATATGGCTCCCTTCACACCATTGTTCAAACTGCCATCCTCGCTTGAACTGGCTGGAATATTCATAAAACACATATTTAGGCTTCATAGATTACCTTCCAAGATCATCTCCGACAGAGGACCCCAGTATATATCCCAGTTCTGGAAACAACTATGTCAAATATTAGGCATCCAGCGTGCATTGTCTTCGGGATATCATCCTCAGACCAATGGCGTAACAGAACGAGTAAATCAGACCCTAGAACAGTACCTCCACTGTTTTGCAACCAAGGTCCAGGATGATTGGTCACTTTTGATGCCTGTAGCTGAATTCGCTTACAACAATTCTGATCATTCGGCCATCAAGACAAGTCCATTCTTTTGCAGTCAAGGATTTCATCCCTCGGTTCTACCATCTCTTCTACCACATCCTACCCCAGTCCCTACAGTTGATTCCTGGATTGAAACACTGGTAAACGCATAATAGAGACGCTAAGGCACACCTGGAAAAGGCCAGAATAGAAGTCAAACGATATGCTGATATCAAGCGTAGACTTAGCCCTTCTTCTGCACTCGGAGATAAGGTTTGGCTATCTTCACAACTTCTGCCTCGACATCTGCGGCCAAATAAACTGGCTCCCAAGTATTATGAACCTTTCTCCATTAAGGAAATCATTAACCCAGTGGCCTTCCGACTCCAGCTTCCAGAATCCTGTAAGAGGATTCATCCGGTCTTCCACACTTCCTTATTGAAACCATATGTACATTCCACCAGAACTACTCCTAGACCTAACCCTGTGCTCATCAATGACCAGATTGAGTTTGAGGTCTCCAGGGTATGTGATTCCAGATACATATGGGGTCAGCTCCAATATTTGCTAGAATGGAAGGGATACCCCCCAGTGAGCGTACCTGGGAACCAGTCTCAAACATCAATGCCCCCCGTCTAATACAAAGGTTTAATCGAGTCCACCCAGGCTAACCTGGTGGTTCTGGGTTCAGAGGGAGGCATACTGTCATGAACCACCGAATGTGGCCCTTTTGGACTTCATGGTCCATGATGCACCGCGGCATGAGCTCAGTGATTCCTCCAAGATGGCCGACGGCCCAGAAACGCTGTGCTCTAGCCTTTATGCGCAACACTCTGCTTCCTAGAAAACAGGCAAACAGTTACGCCCCCACGGCTCTCCGTGTCTCAACGCATCTGCTTGGAGTTGCTAGACGTGTGTTTCGAGTCCGTTATCCGTGCTATCTCCAGTTTTCTACCTTTTCTTTTTTCCTTCCTGGAACCCCCCTCCAGTTTCCTACTTACCCGCAAGCCTGTATCCCTCTTCCTGGATCCCATCTTGCGCTTGGTGCCGTGTGTCTGAACATCCCCCAAGCGTAAGGCTCTTGCTCCTCCTCCTTCCTGGATTTGTGGCTAACTTTCCAGGATACTGAACGCTATCCGGCTTCGCGCTCCAACCTGTACAAGTCTCGGACAGTAAGGAAGAAGGAACTCGCATCCAAGAAGACCACAAACAAGGAAAAACAGGTGAGAAAAAGAGAAGCTTGTGACACTTAAGGGTAACCTTAGTGGACCTGATCTTTCCTTAACTGTCAATGTGGCCAATCGAAATAGGTAAGATTCGCCTCATTAAATGTTGAGGCCAGATAACCTGCCAAAGCCTTCAAATGTCTCCAGGATGTAGTACAGGTTGTGACTTGTAGGAGTACGTCTTCACCATTACGATGTATTCCACCAGAACTAAAGGCTGCTACAGTGATAACTCTCTTGAAAAATCCTTCACTGGACCCTTCTATTATATCTAATTTCTGTCCCATCTCTCTTCTGCCATTTCTTATGAAGCTTTTGGAGTCTCTGGTGTCACCTCTTCTCTCCTCCTTTCTTGAGTCTTCTGAAATTCTTGACCCTGCCCAGTTAGGCTTTAGGCCTGACGGGGGCACAGAAAGTGTCCTGGTCCCTGTCCAGGATGACATGGTCAGGCTGGTTGACGCAGGGGGGGGGGTTGGCGCCATTATTTTATTAGATCTGTCAGCGGCATTTGACACCGTGGACCACCCTACCTTGATGTCCTGCCTGGCCCAGATCGGAATATCTGGTCAAGTGTTGGCCTGGCTCTCCTCGTTCCAGGCTGACAGAACTCCCTCCCTCCCTTTTTGTCTGGTCCTTGCCACCTTAACTGCGGGGTGCCGCAAGGCTCTGCCGTGTCTCCCATTCTCTTCAATATTCATATATGGTCATTAGTCTGGCTCATCCACTCATTCGGCGTCAGGTGCTGCTCCTATGCCGACGACACTCAGATTCTGGTCCGTCTAGATCTTGATCAGGCTGGGGTGTCATTGTGCCTTCATCAGTGCCTCACGGCCGTGGGGAATGAATAAACCATAACTGGTTGAAGATGAATGGAGGCAATTTCGGAGGTGTTAGTGATAGGTTCTCTCCATCACCCCTCACTTTGGATATCCTCTTTCTGGCCCCATTGTTTTGGCTCCCTTCCTGTTCCCGCGCTTGGGAGTGGTTCTGAAAGCATTCCTTTCCATGGATGACCAAGTATCGTCAGTATGTCAAACTGGCCATTTCCAGGTTGAAATATTAAAAAAGGTAGCTCTCAGATACCGGTCCCTCTTCGTCCACCAGTGGTTGCGGCCATGGTGCTGAGCCTTTGGACTACTGCAATTCCCTCTACTTGGCGCAGCCTAACGGATTAGTCCAATGGCTTCAACATTTGCAAAATTTTGCGGCACTTATCGCTAAAGGGTCACCTTATGGGGCTCACATTTCGCCTGTTTTACGGGCACTGCACTGGCTCCCGGTGGCTCTGTGTATTGGGTTTAAGGCGCTCTGCATCATCCTTCGGGTATTGCATGACCAGGGAGTGGAATATCTCTTCATTAAGTTCATTCGTTATCTCCTCAAGCGCCGCCGGTGATCTGCCTCGGCAGGCCAGCTTTGTGTGCCCTCCTTTCGTCGTGCCTGAATTGGTGGCCGAGCTTTCTCTATAGCCGGGGCACAATTATGGAACAAACTTCCGCTGGGAATAAAAAAATGGTCTAATCATTTGGCTTTTAAAAAGGCTGTAAAAACATATCTATTCTAGATGATTGCTGATGACTGTCTCTTGGCCTGCTGTCCTCCCTCTTAAGCGCCATGATAACCCCTGGTGATCGTGCGCTAAAGAAATTTCCTTAACATAACATTGATATTAGCTGATGTGTTTCTGCGACAATTGTTGCTGCATCTTTTGATCAAGGTGCTACTGGTCCAAGTGCTACTGCGTAGAGCCGGCAGCCCTATCCTGTGCCAGTTCTAATGCTCCAGGATTTCAATACAGGATTTCCAGTTTTAACTCTTAACAGTGGGTTCATTTGACATAAGACCAGATCTTTGTAAAACTGTGCATCTCAATTCACAGACCACTGGGACAATCGAATTAATCGAAACAAGTGGAGCTACTGTTTGGCTTCCATGATCATTTCTGGTTTGGGCTATAACATGTAAGCGGTGCAGATTAAGGGCCACATTATGAGTTTTGTGGTAATTCGGTGGTAAATCAGATTAGAAGTGGCGGTAGGGCAGTGTAATTCCCCAACTTTGGGGTCCATGGGGTTTTTTGGTAGATTTCCAGCTGCTGGATATACAGAGTGGTAAATCCACAGATTTTTGTAGGTAAAGTGGAGGATCTACCTCTAACTTGTAGCTGGGGGTAAATCCTCCACTTTACCTCCACATGTATAATACAACTGTGCAGGAAGAAGGGTGGCAATGTTTTGTCCGCCAATAAAAATGGTAACGAATTGCCACCACTTTTTTCCTGAACCACCGAACCTGTAATGAGAGGTATTCCTCCCATGGATAAATCTGTAATGACTGACTGTAATTGCCTTCTGTAAGTTAATGACAGATGGAGGTCTACATGAGTCACATCGAGTCTGCTCTTTATTGCTTTTCAAAATAGGCACTATTTCGACACTCATAGCATGTGGAAATCTTCCCCTCTCAAATGAACACTGGGATACAATTAACAATTTCTGTGCTATGTTATGTTTATAGGTTTTGTAAATTTCGGCTGTAGCAGAGGCAGTATGGCTATTACCTTTCCTGTTCCATTATTGGTACCTCTAGTTCCTGTGCTGGTTGGGCAGGTTAATATTCTTTAGAATATATTTATCACGCGCATTTCCTCTGTGAGTAGAGGCAACCGAGCCGAGTGAACTGCATCTGGGCCTTGAATTCTTGGACAGCAGCTACAGGTGCAGACAGTCTACCTGGACTCTTGTTTTGGTTGCCCCCACCGAACAGTAAACATCCATTAAGTAGTTTGTGGATTTAATGAAAAAACGAGACCTAGCCCCTGTCTGTATAATGGAGACTGCAGTGAATTACCATGTGGGTCTATAGAATAACTACTTAAAAATGCCATTTATCTTGTATTGTGTTAGTTGGAATTTTCCATGTCATCAGTTAATTGTGTTATGTTTGTGTTGGGTCACTCTTTTCTGAGCATCCACATCAACATGCTGATGGCGTTATCTGCTGGCATTTGTTATTATTATTTATTTAATTCACTACATGTCACTAACATTATCCTTTTCGTCTTTCTCTCCTTCTTTATCTTGATAATCTCCTCTTGTGTCTCCCCTACCTTTTCACTCTCATGGCCTTCCATTAATTATTTCCCCTTCTGTCCCTCATTTCTACTGTCTGGCTATTCCACGCCCACTCAGACTCCAACCCGCCATTTTAGCAGGATGGTTTCTCCATGAACTTACATGACACACCAAGACTAAGGCAGCAGCAATACAAGTTGAGGATGTTTTAGTTCACAAAGAGTGATCATTTATGCGACATGTAAGCACTTCAACACCCCTGAGCAGCTATGCCTTCTCCTACATCATGTGGGATACTAACCTTGGGGCAGGGCCGGCTTCTCTCCTATGGCTCCCTCAGTGCCCTCTTGCTACTGCTTATTGAAGTAAACAACAGCAACAGACCTCTCTGCTCCCCATGATAGCTTGGGACAGAATCAACATCTATCTTTGTGGAGTCCTCCTATTTCACCACTGCCTTTTCAGTATGGCACAGATACCACATTCTTAGCTGTGACAAACCCAAGACTACCCATTACCCCCAAACCATACAAGCGATAGAAATACGAGATGACACTGGCATTTTCATAATGGGATATTTAAAAATGCTGCAGGCATTAATAATTTAATTCAGAGTTAATTTCGGGCGATCCAGCCATCATCCGCAATGATACTTTTGAGAAATCAAGCTGATTTAACACACTGACATTGTCAATTGCTTGTGGGTGAAAGGTTTCAGTTCTGGGCCAATTTGTTCCGGGTCAAGGGCGCTACCAGATCGATTACTTCCGGTCTCCATTTCTTTTTATGATTCGCCCTGACCCCTTGTCGACCAGTGTTATTGACTGTCCTCTCTTCTAGTGCTGGAGTGCAGTCGCGTTCTTCTGGAGGCTAGCCATTGGCTCTTCTGTGGCACCAGGGTAAGCGGATGCAACCCCAGTATTCGTTATAGCAGCTGCTACTTTGTGTTTTGGACTACGCCAAGGCTATTGGGAAGCTAATCAATGACCAACAGACCCCCCCCCCGCACCTGCCACACATCTCACTAATTAGTTTGACTTGCACAGTACTTTCTTTATTCTCTCAACTTTTACACCCATTTGGGCCTCTTATTGTATTTGTAATTGGTGATTCATAATGTGCTTAATACCAAGAGGTTTCTAAGCGCGGACCCGGGGATTGAACCTGTGTTGCTCAGCGTCGTCTTGCATCCAAGGTGAGCGCGTTGCCCCTAACAGCCATCCCTGTTCTCCACTTCTCCCTATTTCTGTCACTTTTGGACCTTCCGTTCCCCAGCCTCTTATGTCCTTCATCTCCTAACCAATTGCGTCTCTCAACTCTCCGCCCTTCTTGTCTGCTTATACCCAGATTTCTAGGTCCTCCCTGTAGCCTCCAATCTCCACCTTGCTCCAGCTTTTTAGGTCTCTCCTACAGCCTCTTGTCTCCTCAGATGTCAAGGGCTCTGCTCCAGTTTTCTGCCTTCAGCTCTTTCCCCAGCTTGTTTTCTTCCACTCTCCAGGCAGCACCCAATGAGCTCTTCCTCCTACCACCACCACCTAGTGACTGAGCCCTTGAGGATTTACAGGGCTCCTCCTCCAGTCGCCCTATGGTGAAACGAGAATCAAGTGGGGTGGCTTTATATAGGGAACTTGGGAATTGTAGTTCTCTGTATCTGTATGGATCTGCACCCTAGATTTGAGAACCACATCCACCATATTGGTGTTCCCACCTCTCTTGTTCTTTAGGCTGCTGGCTGATTGTCTCAGGGTACATCGGTCTAGCTCAGGTCCTCCTATTTGTTTGAGTGAATTATAGCAGCTTTAGCACACAGGTTTGGGGAGCTGAGCATAGCTGGACCGACGAGTCTGCAGTAACGCTGCTCTTCCATTTTCTTAAAGGTACTGGAGTAGCAAATGTCATCCTGTAATGAAGTATGATATGATATGATATGGCATATACACAAGTGTTTCAAGGCGCGATGAGGCAAGGGAGGGGGAACAGAGGGGAGACAGACTACGATCCTACTAGGCCAGGTGTCAATCAGATCGCGCAAGTGCGTGGGAAGGGTGCAGGGGACAGTGCAGTACATAGGAAAAATAGAATAAATAACAGTAAGTGAAAGTAAGGCCAGCAGGTGGCAAGTGCAGTGGTGTGTGCGGGCATCAGGTGTCAAGTGCTAGTAGTGGGACTGTAGGAATACAGAAAACAGTCCCCAAGTGCTGGGGTGGCCAGGAAGGCAATGCAGGTGTGCGACTGGAGGGGGGGTGGAGGGTGGGTACCTGGGCACCGAGTTTAGAGGGTGGCCAGGTTATCAGTGCAGTTTCAGCCAAGAAGTCAGAAGGGGAGAAGAGGAGAAAAAGCAGAAGCAAAGAGAAAGGTTTTGAGCTGCTTCCGGAACCGGATATGATTCTCCTCAAGTTCCAGAGGGAGGCTCCAGCTGAGACAAGAGATCTCCCACCAACTCATTGCTTAGAGAAGCGACTGACCCTGAGGGAGTTGGAGGTGGATGAACGAAAAGCTTGAGAAGGGAGATATTTAGGAAGAGAGAGTTGAAGGTATTGAGGCCCCAAACCCCAAAAGGCCCTGTGGACAATGCAGACGGTTTTGTACTTAATCCTCGCAGCCACTGGGAGTCAGTGTAGAAATTTCAGTCATAGAGGGATACGATCCCTGGGCTTGAGGCCAAGGACAAGTCTTGCAGTCCTGTTCTGGATGAGTTGCAGAGGGCAGAGAGTAGAAGCAGGCAGATTTAGAAAGAGGTTGTTGCAATAGTCCAGCCTAGAGAGAACCAGAGATCTGGAGACAGTTAGCTTCTGGTAGAAGGAGAGGAAAGGAAGAATACCTCTGAGGAGTTGCAGCTGGTAGTGTGACTTCTTAGAGATGCCGGAGATGTGAGGAGAGAAAGAGAGTGTGGAGTCGAAGATGACCCCGAGGTTTTTTGCCTCACAGGTGGGAGTAGGAAGAGGGCCAAGAGAGGCCGTCCAGAAAGTGACAGAAAAGGAGGGAGCGGGTGTGCTGATGAGGAGAATCACGGTTTTACTGGCATTAAGGCAGAGATCATTGGCAGCACACCACTCCAGGATGGCAGACAGACAGTCAGAGATGAGACAGGGAGAAGAGGTGGCTGAGGGTAGCCTGAAAATGAGCTGAGTGTCATCCGCATAGCACTGGAAGTTGAGGCAGAGCGCGGCAATGCGGTGGGCAAGAAGTGCCAGGTATTGGTTGAACAGACAGTGAGAGAGGTTAGACCCCTGGGGAACACCACAGGTAGAGATAGAGATAGAGGAGTGGAAGAACCCAAGTTGAACATGGGAGGGTCGATCAGAGAGGAACAAAGTCAGCCATGCTAGGGCCTGACTGGTGATCACCAGGTTATCACGGAGACGTTTGAGCAGGATGGCATGGTTGACTGTGTCAAAGGCAGAAGAGAGAACAGGTAAAATGAGGACACAGGGGGTGTTGGAATCTAGGTTGGAGAGCAGGTCTTCACGGATGTTCAGGAGAGCAGTTTCTGTGCTTCTGGCAGCTCTGACGCCAGACTGATGATCATGGAGACAACCAACTGATTCAGTGTGAAGATTGAGATGGGAGATGGCCAACTTTTCCAAGAGTTTGCCCAGGAAAGGCATGATGGAGATTGGGCGATAGTTAGCCAGGCAGGAAGGGTCAACAGAGCGTTTCTTAAGAAGAGGGTGCAGAAGGGAGTGCTTCAGGGGGGAGGCATTTTACCCTTTTACTTCACGTCAGACACTGCACTTCATCACATAGCCACAATCATCACATAATGTGTTCATAAAACAATCTTGGGTGACAGGTTAAGCTAATCTAGGCCACCCCTACAGCCACCTCCTACACATGTTTCATTGGATGCCAGATGTAGGGTCATCACTATTGGTCCACACATCATTCATCTGATTCTAAAGCCCCCTTCTGCCATCTTCTTCAGGGCTGGTTCTGCCACCCTATACATGACTTTTATCTATAAAATAAGGGAAACTTCATCTTTTTTAAAATACAAAAGTACCTCTTAATGTTATGAACACAGACTTATTGAAACCAATTTTCTTAAAACCTTCTTAACCCTGCTCTTTGTACAGATTTAAATGTGACCTGCAGTTCAGCAACACCAACCATTTGAATGTTACACTTCAAAGCTGCCTGTGAGTGAAGGCACAAGTAGCACCACTGGCCCAGCCAGGCTGAAATGACTAACGTTCAAAGACTTAGTGAAGATGTAACCTCACTTGTAGGCCATACCATTCCTGTATTCTTTTACCAGGTTGGCAGGCGATGATTGCCTGGCATGCAAGGATGAGCACTTCCATGAACTGATCAGTGCGCCCTCATGGGATTCTAGAACTGGCAACCTGATTCGATCAAAAAGGGACACTGACGCCATCAGTAGATGTAAGAAAAAACTGGAACAGAGTGAGGCACACTAGAGTATTTAAATCCAGGATTCTTCCAAAAGGACTCTGGGGAGTATTTTTGTTATGATGGGCTATTTTTAAATCAGTTAAGCCCAAATGGCAATCGATGTTCAAGAGGTGTCCTAATCCGAATTATTGAGGCAGCACAACGATTTACAACCAAATATTGCCAAGAATTAGAAGTTAATAAAACAATTTCTTGAAAATTCTCGTATTCCTGATGCTCAGGATGTTATAGAATCATTCAATAGAAATACTGAAATAAGTAAGAATGAAACAAAGAAACACAAGATTGACAAATTTAAAGATAAAAAAATGCAATCCCTACTTAAGGACATCATTTCATAATGCCAAGCATAATCTATGTCAAGACACCAAGGGGCTGTTTCATGGAATTATTTGCACCGAAAAACAGGGATTTGTGCGCCATTCCTCCGCAAATCCCCATTTGTCAAACAGGGATTTGCGGGCAGAATGGCACACAAATCCCTGTTTTTCGGCGCAAATAATTCCATGAATCAGCCCCCATACATTTAAACGTCGCCAGAAACCTAGAAATTCTGCCAATGTTCTGACACATCCAAAAGCAGTGTATCAAACTCTAGTGAGGACGAAAACAGAGCATCTCCTTCGACCATTTCTGAAGTGGACCCTGGTATTTCAACTGGACAACACCACTTATTTTTTTAACCACAGAGGGAATCGAGGGAGAAGAAGGTAGCATCCCATTCTACCACCCAATCAGCTGAGGACCGGAGCAACAAGGGCAGACGTGGGCATTCGTTATGAATCACTCACAAAGAGTGTGAAATTCTATTAGGTTGATTTCAGTAACCAAAATACTTTCTTTGTATTCCAGAAAAAAGTTGGAAATTCTTTGTGTGTCACTACCAAAGAGCGTGAAATATTCCATTGATTTGGGTAACCAAATCCATTGTTTTTGTGTGTTTCATGTAAAGAGTGCCACTTCAAAGGCAACCTCCCAAAGCACTTTAGTCCTTCATAGGAATACAGCAGATGTGAGGCTTCTTTATTCAAGCAGATTTGATCAGTTAAGCAATAGAACCCTCAGAGGTGGGGGTGGGGGGCGGTCATTACCAGTCTATTGCTATTAGTACCCCACAGGGCCAGCCCCAAGGGGACCCCCTAACACTCCCCTAGACGGGAGGCCTTGCCAATGGAAAACCACTGGGAGGGGGTGGCAGACAGAGGGATCTTACTCTAAATGTGCGGCAGCCACTTGAGAGCAAGTAACATTCTGAGGGACTGCACTGCAGGAGACCCATACAGGATTTGGTACCAAAATGTAGTGCTGATATTGAGTGTTTACTCAGTTGCTTCAGAGATCTATAGTTATGAGCTTGTGGGTCCATATAAGATTCTGCCAACGAGCCAGAAGTTGATATAGAGCCTCCCGGTGGGCCGGCCAGAGACTTGCCAGAGACTTTCAAGGTGAGGCAAATATAGCAGGAGTGTCTGAAAATGTCCCGCGAGAAAGAGTCTCTGGATGCAACCGCCCCTGCACTCATTTTTCCTGGTCATCCAAAGCAATAGAGTCTTGAGGAAGTCTCCTTTGCACAGAGTTATCTGGAACATTTTCAAAATGCATTGACAACCTTAGTGCACCAGCTTCTTGCTCCATAAAATGTTGCGGTTGTGATTGTAAAGTACAGCTCACAGGAAGATCTCCCAGACTACCACTACTTTTTCCAAAAAATCTGTTATTTTCCATATAATACTCATTGATCTCAATTTAAAATGATGTAATCTGTCACTAGATCATCAGTGCGGAGAGCAGAACAGGGAGATGTTTCTCTTAGAGGATCCGGCTGGCGAGGAAGGATTTGGGGGATTGGTGGTGTCCCGCTCTAAGCGAGAAGCTTCCGTATCCATAGCATCACCTTTCCAGTCCTTGTTCTTACTTCCCAGAAAATACATTATAGTTGTATATGCAGAATGGGCTCGCTTGAGAAACCTACCGTTCAAACACTCCCTGCACTCCAACTGCACTTCTGCTGCACTTTGCCCACACAGTCTCTTTTGAAGTGCAGAACAGTCCATCGTCAATGTTTCCCCCTAACTCCAGGAAAGCTGTTGAGCAGCAAAAAGAAACGTGCAATACGGGCTGATACCAGAAGCCCAGAATGTGGCCCAGGTGATCCAAGGGGTCAGTGCACCCTCTGTAGTATAACTGCACTTCTGCCGCACTTTGCACGCACAGTCTCTTTTGAAGTGCAGAACAGTCCTTCGTCAATGTTTCCCACTGACTACAGGAAAACAGTTGGGCAGCAAATATAAACAAGCAATACGGGCTGATACCAGAAACCCAGAATGTGGGTCCAGGAGATCCAAGGGGCCAGTACATCCTTTGCAATATAACTGCACTTCTGTTGCAATTCATCAGGAATTTGTTTCCTTGCGCTGAGCACTGATTTATGCCTCAGAGGCGTTAAAGCACCAATGGAGGGCCATTTACACCTCTGTAACATGCTTCCTTAAGCAGGATGCATAAAACTATGAGAGAAGATCCTATGTTGCTAATGTTTAACAATGGCGTTCATCTTACATTCCTCACATTCCTAAACTTTCAAAACTAAAATCAAAAGATTCTGTAATTTAAAGTTTGTTAATGTTTGTGGGAATATAACAGTTATTCCCATCATGCTTAATAAAATGCTTAACTGTATCAAACAATGAATGACAGGTGATGTTGCTTGCACACAGATTTCTGCAGCAGGTCATCAATCGAATGAGGGCACTTGCAAATTGCATTCAAAGTATACATTCTGCTGCATTAACTGCTGCATTAACTACTTACTTGAATATACGTGAAAATATAAGATTGGTAGCAAGAAAAATGTTATTCTTTAAGGGGGAGTGTAGTAAAATCCAAAGATGATAGCTACAAGGCTTTGAAATAAACATTGCCACTATCATTGCTATGGGCAGCTTCCATGCCATTATTCTTTAGTATGTCTGTCCAATTACAGAAGGGAACAAGACATTCATAAATGAGTCTTTGTTTTGCTACCAGAATATGCAGTTCAATCTCAGCTGATTGGCCATGTCCCTTCTGCACTGGAACACAAGCGGTCACAGGCATTTTTAGGGCGTGTACTCTAGCAGTTGTGGCAGGACTGCTGACACTAGTGGCAGGGCCAAGGCTTATTTGCAAACATTTGTGTGGAAGACAGACCAGAGCAATGTCATTGTTGATTTATTCAGAGACTTACATCCATCTTATTTTAGTTTTGGCTATTTAGTGTAAGCCAGAACTCTTGCAATGGAGCACAGTTCGGATGGAGATGTGTTGTGAGGAGGGACACACGTCCTTGGGCATGGTTGGCCATTTAGTCATTCATTGACTGCAAAGTGCCATGTTAATCCGTAAGACATTCCCACCAACTACCTGCTACTCCCTCCCAAAGATATTCCCTCCTGGGAGCTCTTTGAGCAAACACTATCACAATGGAACAGCAACGTTTTTACTGTATAGGGCAGTCATTGTTATATATGTGCATCCTTTTGAATGTTTAATGACTTAATTTCTTTTGTAAATGAGTTCCTGGTGTCCTAAAAATCTCTTAACAATGTGTGTCTTCAGCCAATTGATGTATACGCAATTTGTGTGTCCTTGCATCTGTTTTTTTGCACTGGTGTCCTGTCTAAACCAAGAAATTGCAAAGCCAAATGTTTTGGCTTGTGTATAGTATTAGACAGATTTTTGCCAGGCAATTCCATCATATTGCCAGGTACTCACGCCATTTTCCAGCTGTTCCCATTTTATAGCCAGGTGGTCCCCTCAAGGAAGTGCCTGGAAAATGCCTATCCCATGCTTACTCAAAAAGGCCATGTTTTTGGCTTTGCAAATGTGTGTTTGTTTTATTTTGTCTGCCCAAGTGAAAGTGTATAGGCCCAGGTGTGGGGGGCATGCTAGCTACATCTAGAGAATCAAGCTACACCTCACTGTGTAGATCTAACAAGACCCTACCTGAACATGTCAAGGCTCGGATGGCAAGTATGGACCATTTTCTGATCGTCTTCTCAGGCATACTTAGCAATGGGGTTCTGACCGAAATAGAATGTATCTTTATCTGTGCGGAAGCTTAGCATACCCTGACAGAACTTTTCATGATTCAAACTGATAAGGACTGACTTGATAATCTCATACTATTTGAATAACTATTTACAGAGTTTGCATGAAAACAGAATACATTATGTGTATTGTGGGTCGTACTATTTGAATAACTATTTACAGAGTTTGCATGCAAACAGAATACATCATGTGTATTGTGGGTCGTACTATTTGAATAACTATTTACAGAGTTTGCATGCAAACAGAATACATCATGTGTATTGTGGGTCGTACTATTTGAATAACTATTTACAGAGTTTGCATGCAAACAGAATACATCATGTGTATTGTGGGTCGTGTCTGGAAGGTATGATGTAACTTCCTGGGTGCTGGGAGTTTAGGCAGTGCTGGAAATGGAAATTATTTACTGTGGGATCCCACCAGTGAGAAGGGAGGCAGAATGGGAGGATTATTCCCATCCTCCAATAAACATTAACTCTCAGAAGATTAATCATGAACACTTGGAAAATAACAGAAGAGAAGCGCACTTCATATAATGTTGCTGGAAAAGTAGAAATGGTGCACATCTTTTAAACCTAATAAATCCGTATTTAAACAATTCCTGCAGTGTGCAATCAGACGTGAATTTCACAGTCTGACAAAGGGCGAAGGCCCGTTGGGCCCCTTGATTTGCTTCTCTCCCCTCAAAGAAAAATGGCCACAGCTGAACAGGACCTCCCAGCAAGGTCTTACCTTTTTAACCTGTCCCACCTGCACATTATTTACAACAGGAAGTGATTAGAGATCCGAAATGTAACTTGTAGTGACCATTGCTGTGGCACGTTTTTCTTAAAATGATGTAAGGTGTTAATATGCTATTTAAGTGCGATTGTTGGGTGATTACATATTATGGGGGAACAGAACAAACTGTATGAAACAATAAGCTTGTCATGCATTTTATTTCACTTTTTGCCTATATGAGATTTTTTGAAGTTCTTAATACGTTACATGCTGGAGCTTGCAAGCTTCCATTCAGGATGGGGAAAAAGCAACAATCATACAAGGTCAATTTCCAAATCCAGTGGAGTGGAACAAGTGGCACTTAAAGCATTTACTGTCACTTTTTATATGTTGCAGGATTTTGTATGATTTGGCAGGTGAAATTGGAGAGCAGAGCTGGCGTAACACCTTTGCTTGTTCTTACAGGTCACCCTGTCAAATCAGATTGTTTTTCCGATATTACCCAATTTGTTCATTTACTTTTGTTCATTAGGTCTTTTTGACCTAATTATAGCTGTACATTTTTAGCTTCTTCCGTTTTGACTTACTTACCTGAACATTAGGAGCATGGCTTGAGGGGGTGTCCCCCGCTCCTCAAGTTCAGCTATCTGTGGCCTTGGAGGTTGCAGGGGTGTCACAATGGTGGTGGGGGACACAAATTGCTTGTGCCCCTGTTTTCAATTAACATTTGCGGGCAGATCGCACACATCTGTTTTTCCATCAGTATGTTTTTTTATGCTGGCGGAAAACCAATAAATTCCTATGGAATCTGCCTGACTTTAACAACTGGTAAAAGCAGACAAATGGCAAATAAATCTATTGTAGATGGCTCCCACAATTGTTAGTTTTCTGGACTAACTTTGCCTTTTCCTGCTCTCAGCTTTCTTCTTATTCTCCCCCTGCATCAATCGGCAGTGATGCGCGATCGGCAATTGTAGTTCTGGCCATGGCTTCACTTCCATTCCCACCTGTTTCTTCATTTGCCGTTGCACTGGCTCTGGCATTCCCTGACACAAAATGTGGTAAAATAATGCTACTGTTTTATCCCACGCTTCAAGAGTCTCAAGACACCATCTCTCTTGAATGTCTTGAATAAAGGCATCCGGGACTTCATCCTCTCCCATTTTCCTAGCCACAATCGCACCCATATCTGATGTATTGGGATATTTTATGATATGATATGATATGGCATTTGTAACGCGCCTATACACAGGTGTTTCAAGGCGCGACGAGGCAGGGAGGGGAGGAAACAAGGGGAAACAGACAACGATCCTACTAGGCCAGGTGTCATTCAGATCGCGCAAGTGCAAGGGTGGGGGAGGGGGAAAAGTGCAAGGGGAAGGCGAGGGGGGGAAGTGCAGTACAAGGTAAGTGGCGTAAAGTAATAAATAAATAGGGCCAACTGGTGGCAAGTGCAAGGTAAGTGCAGAACAAGTGCTGGAAAAGGGGGGGGCTGTAGGGATACAGAGACAGTCCCGCAGTGCAGAGGGGTTCCAGGGCATCAGTGCAAGTGGAGAGTGGCTGGGCCCAGGACCGAGGCCGTTAAGAGTGGTCCAGTTGCAGAATCAGTGCAGTTTCAGTGAGGAATATTAGCTGTTCAGCAGGGGAGAGAGAAAGCAGAGGCAAAGAGGAAGGTTTTGAGGTGCTTCCGGAACCGGAGATGGTTCTCCTCAAGTTTCAGGGAGGCAGGAAGGCTGTTCCAGAGGGAGGCCCCTGCCGCGGAGAGAGATTTACCCCCAGCTCGTTGCTTCGAGAAGCGGCTGACCCTGAGGGAGTTGGAGGCGGATGAGCGAAGGGCTCGGGAAGGAAGATATTTGGGAAGAGAGAGTTGAAGGTATTTAGGACCAAGGCCCCAGAAGGCCTTGTGGACAATGCAGAGGGTTTTGAACTTTATCCTCGCAGCCACTGGGAGCCAGTGTAGAGATTTCAGTCCTGGAGAGATACGGTCCCTGGGCTTGAGGCCAAGGTCAAGTCTCGCAGTTCTGTTCTGTATGAGTTGCAGAGGGCGGAGAGTGGAGGCAGGCAGATTAAGGTAGAGGCTGTTACAGTAATCCAGCTTCGAGAGAACCAGGGCTCGGGAGACAGTGAGCTTCTGGGGGAAGGAGAGGAAGGGAAGAATACCTCTGAGGAGGTGCAGCTGGTAGTGTGACTTCTTAGCGACGTCAGAAATATGAGGAGAGAAGGAGAGTGTGGAGTCAAAGATGACCCCAAGGTTTTTTGCATTGCAGGTAGGAGCAGGGAGGGGGCCGAGGGAGGCAGGCCAGAGAGCTGCAGGGAAGGAAGGAGTGGGTGTACCGATGAGTAGGATCTCAGTCTTACTGGCATTAAGGCAGAGGTCATTTGCGGCACACCATTCCTGGATAGCAGACAGACAGTCAGAGATGAGGGAAGGAGAGGGGGAGGCTGAGGGTAGCCTGAAAATAAGCTGGGTATCGTCCGCATAGCACTGGAAATTAGGGCAGAGAGCGGCGATGCGGTGGGCAAGGAGTGCCAGATACTGGTTGAACAGCCAGGGAGAGAGATTAGATCCCTGGGGGACACCACAGGTGGAGAAAAAGATGTCGGAGAGGAAGGACCCCAGTTGGACCTGGGAGGGTCGATTTGAAAGGAAAGAGGTCAGCCACGCCAGAGCCTGACCAGTGATACCCAGGTTTTCACGGAGACGGTTGAGCAGGATGGCATGGTTGACAGTGTCAAAGGCAGAGGAGAGATCGAGCAGAATGAGAACACACGGAGTGTTGGAATCGAGGTTCAAGAGCAGGTCTTCACGGATGTTCAGGAGAGCAGTTTCGGTACTCTGAGCGCCCGTCATACATCTGCTCTGCAATTATAAAATGGCTCCCTATCGTGTGTCGTGTTATGTGCCGTCACACCTGCATATCCTGCTCTCTTCCAAATGTTATCAGCTCTCTCGCATAGAATGGCTTCTAGCAGGACTTTTATGTCAACTATCGCTAAGATCATTCCTGATGTAATTCTCTTTAGGTTATAAATCCATTTCCCTGCACCTGAAGTTAAACTCAGTCATTTACATTTTAAATGGTCTTTATCCATTTGTGGCCAAGGAATATACTGCGGTCATCAGCCCCCTTTCTGTAAGAATGAGAATTGTGAAAATCCTTGTCCATAATCATAGGTGGAGCTAGCTTGCCCTACCTCACACCCTCACACTGGAATGCCCTACCTCCTACCCTTCGAGGCAAGGTATCTCTCATGGCATTCCATAAAGCCATGAAAACTGCGCTTTTCGCCTGTTGTATGCCACAATCACCTGCATTGCTTGATAAACCTCAAATTGTATTTATAAATTGACTATGTACCCTAATGTATCAATGTACAAACTTGTAAATGCATTTCCTAACTGTACCTAGCCGGTAGCTAAGTTCTCCCGCAAGTAACAGCGCCTCAATGCCCAAGGTCTGTTTGTGCACTATACAAATGTAAAAAATTAAATAAAATACCTACCTACACTTCTTCTCCAGGTGGGGCTAGTCTCACCCATTTGTCTCCATCCTGATAGTGCCATTAGTCTGCTTACATAAGGCAGGGATACATCCCCTCTACTGCAGGATCATGCTTGTGGTCGATCAGCGTACAGTGTCAATTCTGCTGTTCTCTCTTTGGGGTCCTCTAGATCTGACCATTTTATCCCTTTCTCTATACTCGATTCTTTGAAAATCTGTATGCAGCCTCCTCTCTTTGCGCTCTCTCCTTTTCTTCCCATTCTTCATCTGACGCTATTATGCCCCAGTTTGTATGACTGTTGTCCTTTTCTATGTCATCAAGATCTTATCTGCTTAAATACAGTGTTCTATGCTCGCCTGTTATAACGTCATCAGAGCTACCTCCCATTTTCCTTGATAAATATCCTTCAATATTCTCCTGGGTGTTACACCCTTCTTTATCCCTCATTTGCCTATGTAAATCCCCAAGTCTTTTCCCTACGTCTTCTGTATCTTGCTCATCAGTCCATGTTGGTAATCTCAGCATTTCTTGCATCTCCCTACAGGGCGGATGTGATCCTCTCTCCTCCTCCAATCATTCATGTGGTTCAATTGGCACCTACCCCTATTCATTTCTTCTTCTCTTTTCTTCATATCACTCAATTCATCTTCCTCTCGCCTTCTTTGAAACCTATGTACTTTCATTCTTTGTGCTTCTACCTCATCCTGTTTCCTCTCTTCTAGTCTCTCCTTTTCTTTCCTTGCCTTGTACCTTCTTTGTTCTTCCCTTCACTTGCATTCTCTTTGCTTCTGTTCTTTATATGCTCTGTCTTCTTCCTTCTCTTTCTTTTTCCACTCTTCTCTTTCCTCTCTTTCTCGAACCCCATCAATGCTCTTGTTGTCCAATTTAAGCAATATTTGTCCTCACATCCATTCATTCTGTATTACTGTTACTCCCTTAGCTTTGACACTTATTTCGTTCTGTTTCCTTGTCTCTTCCTCTATTTCAAACTGTCTGTCTTGCCTGTCTTTTTTTCATCACACTTTTTACTTTCATTGTGTGTCAATATATAATTGTGTTCTCTGCTTTTGCTCTCTTCCGTATTGCCCTCACTGTTATAGGCGGGGGGCTCATATGTCGATTAACATCCGCCGCTGATGCTTTCAATTCCTTTAAATGATAAAATCCCTTCTCCTTCGTACCTACATTCTTATTTTCAGGAGAGGAAAGGGGAGCCCAAGGCGTTCCATCCTCCCATTTATGCTGATTAAGCAGCCACTCCTTCTTGGCTGGATCACTTTCTCGCTCTGATACATCTTCCATAACTCTAAAACAGACATCCTTTTCTGTAACTTCTTTCCCTTATATGTGGCTTCAATTTCTTAATCATATGTTGCAATATTGTTTTTGACAACAAACCCTTGTGAGGCCACAGCATTAGTGTCTTATTGGTTGTGCCTCGAACCCACTCCAAATGATATTTCCTTATCATAGCTGTGTATCTTGGCAATGTTCTACATAAGTGTAGAAGAGGAGTGTCCCCCATGATTTTATTTTTAAATTTCTTTATTGAGCAATGAAATATAACAGTATCAGTACAAATATTATATTCACAAGTACAGCGTTGTTCACTGTGTGCATTTTTATGATAACCATCAAACTACAAACAGGAGGGATAGGGAACTAAAAGAAGAGGGGGGAGAAAAACACAAACTTCCATATACATGACTGTAGCAAGGCACAAGGTAAATTCAGGTCGCATGAACATTAAAGGCTTTTGATTTTAGGTGCTGTGCCATGAGTGGGAATGGGGTGTCCCCATTAGCCTGGGCAAGTAGAGGTGGGCAACGTGAGTTCTCCAAGCAAGTAGAAGAGAACACCTGTAGTTAGTTAGAGGGTTTCAAGGTGGCTTATCGTCCGAGGGGTGAAATACATCATAGACTAGGGATTTCCAGGCTTCTAAGGTTATCACAGGTTGCCTTCATGTGAGTGTAGTGCAGGGGCCCAGACTCTTGTTTCAGCCTCGCACCAGGTTGAAAACTCGTGCAACAACAGTTTAAACTGCAGACCATTTAAAGATTTGTAGGACATGACAATCCTCTTCACAAGGATGCATGCCAGATCTATGAGTCCGGGTACATGTTTATGTTTACTTTATCTAGATTATGTTCCCAGCAAGCATTCCATCGGGGACCAGTCACATCGAACAACCCTTCTGCTCTACAGGTCTGTTCAATACATTGTCAAAAGATCTGGACTTGAGTGCAATTCCAAAACATGTGTATCAAGTTTGTGTCGTCCCGATGGCACCAGGGACAAGTGAGCTGTATGGTTTTATTCAATCTGGCGACTCTGCTCGGGGTCATACATGTTCGGTGGAGGACATTGATCTGCAGTAGCCTAAATCTGGCATTACAGGATACTTTTTTAGGGAAACCAAAAGCCTGTTGCCACTGCTCATCACTGATAGCGTCACCTATGTTGTTTTCCCATTTCAGGCCAATGTTTCTGGTGCTGGTATTCTCAAGCATATAACTGTATAATCTCGATCTATATGGTCTCCAGCCATCTTCCAACATGTACATAAGGGCCAGGAATGTCGACTCCCTTGCTTCTTCATGCCACCCCCTCCACCTGCTGCATCTCGCTACCCTTTTCACTTCCATGTATCTGAGAAATTGACCCTTAGGTAGGCCGATCTGCTGAGCTAGCACTCTGAGTTCTTTAAATGTACCATTGTCATATAAATCTCCCCAAGTGTATATGCCAAAGTTTTTCTATCGTTGGGAGGTGCTCAGATTTTCCCTGGTCACGCACGGGTCACCCACAATTGGCACATTGGGAGAGTAGGGGCATGGTGTCGGAAGCACCTTTAGAGTCCTAGAACAAATTTGTCTACCTAATTTGACAAGGACGGGTGTGGAATACGTGAATCCTCCAGAAGATACAATAGTTCTTTAAGTTTGGCATGTGCCACTAACTGTCATAACATCATAGATTCTAGGGAAGGATCATCGGTTAGCCATTTCGCAACAAAACTCAATTGGGAGGCCAGGTAATACAACTCTAGTTTGGCAGTGCACTCCTCCATCTTTGCAGGGCAGCTACAACACGGCAAGAGCAAGTCTATGACGGCGTGAGCCACAGAGAAAGTCTCTGATTAGTGTTTCCAAGAGGCAGAAGAAGGCCACCTTGATATAGTAGTGGACATTTATAAAATAGTAAAGGAACCTAGGGAGGACAATCATTTTAATAATGGCTATTCTACCCATGATCGAGAGTGGCAACCGTGACCAGAAGGACATCGATTTCCTGAGACTCTCAACTACTTCAAGCATGTTATGTTTGTGTGTGTCTTCTGGGGTTTTTGTAATCTGGACGCCCAGGTATTTGAATGATAATGTCTCCCAAAGAAGGCCCATGTCAGGTAGGGCTGTTTTGTCCACCCCGAGGAGTCCGCCCAGTGGGAAGATACAGGATTTCCACCTGTTGTAAGAGATTTTGGATAATTCTGCAAACCTATCCAAGACGTCGAGGATCATAGGGAGGTTATGATATGGCACACACAAATAGTGGAGTGCATCATCTGTGTAAAGTAATACCAATTGTTTGGACCCACCAATCTCTATACCTGCGTGCAGGTATTCCTGACGTAGAAATGCAGCCAGCGGTTCCATTGCCATTATATATAACATGGCCGAGACAGGCAGCCTTGACGGGTGCCCCTACATATGTTCCATACCTCCAAGATTTGGTGGTCCGATTTCCCCCGTGCTGTTGGCAAGGTGTATAACAGCTCCACCCACCGGATGAAGCTTGCCCTTAGCCCGGGGGCGGAATAGCTGTGGTATAAAAGTCTTCCTTATGGGTCTCTCACCTAGAGTTACTCCATTGGGCTGGGGTGTCTCAAGTGGGTCAGTTGCTATGGACTACACCATCTTACTTCTGTGAAAGTGGTTTTTGGTTACAGACCCCCTGGCACAGCCTTCAAAGGACACTTCCACTGCATAGGTTTGCAGTGCTAAGGATTTAGCAACTATACAGGGTGGGAAGTACAGCAAGCATTCGCTACGGTCGGCTTGAGACCGCATTGTGTTGATTTCTTTGCCTGTGGAGCTTCCATTTTGGAAAATATTTGTTCCACCACAGCACCATTAAAGACTCCCAGATCCAGAAAAACGAAACCATGGCTTACTCAGGACCCATTGCCTTTACAGACACAAAGTAGAAATGGTGAGAGTAAATGGAGAGAGGCTAATACCCAAAACAGTCAGCACAAGTCAAAACTGGCTTTAAAAGTATAGAAGCAGGGAATTCTTCAAGCTAAATCAGCATATATCCATGCAAAAATGTATGCTGCGAAGAAGCACCCAAGAGAGCTATATCAAGTTGTATCAAATTTCTGTCATCCTAGATGCACCGTCTCTGCTTTGGAACCATAGCTGAGGCAGGCCAATGTATTTAATTCATTCTTCAAGGAGAACATAGAAAAGATTCAAAGAAACATCTTTTTGAATCTCCCATCACCGATGAGAACTCTGACTCGGTAGAACAGGGTCCTTTGGAGGTTTTAACGAACCCAGAGGGCATAGCACCTTTCGACTTTACTTTAAAAGAGTATCATAGTATGAAGTGGTGGCACTGATTACTCAACTTAAACCCACAAATGATTTGTAATTTCCACTGCCAGCCTTTACAGCTAAGGAGCTGGCCTTGGAGATCGGGCCGTTCATGACAAATGTCATTAACAAATCACTAGAACAAAGCTCTGTGCCATTAGATTCAAAAATAAATGGTCATCACACCACTCCCAAAACTAATTTAGATGCATCAGTTTTGCAGAACTATCACCCAACTGCTGGTATTCCTTGGCTGGGCAAACTACTGGAGAAGGTTGTTGCTAATCAATTGCAGGCTTTCGTGGAAGAGGAGTCTCTGCTGGACCCTTTTCAGTCGGTCTTCAGACCCAGATGTGGGACTGAGACAGCACTTCTAGTAGAGCAGGATGATTTGTTGGAGGCCACGTTATAATGGATATCTCTCATTACTTGTAATGTTGGATCTATCTGCGGCTTTCGACACTGTCGACTATTCTATATTACAAAGCTGACTTAAGGAAATTGGCAACGTCTCTGATCATGCCCTGAAATGGTTTGCCTCCTTCCTATCTGATCGTGAGCAGCAGGTGAAAATGGGGGGGCTTCCTTTCTGATTCCAATTCCCTTTGGATGTGGGGTTCCTCAGGACTCCTCCTTCTCACATTTACTATTCAATCTTTATCTGCGGCCTCTGTTAGACATTCTGAGAAAGCATTAGATTACCTTTCATCCTTACGCTGATGACACTCAGGTCTTCATCAAAATGGGGGATATTAAACAGACATTCTTTAGGATTAATCAATGTTTGGAGGCGGTTAGCCAATGGATGTCAGCCAACCAGCTGCAATTAAAACCAGCTAAGACTGGGGTTGCTCTGTTTGGACCACAGCATCTCCTTAGTGCAGCTAATTGCCTCCTGGAGTTTCACTGTTTGTGGGCTGATCTTAAATGTACCCCCAAAATAAAAACCCTTGGCTATATATGGCAAAACAAGCTAGGTAGCGAAAACCAGGTTAGTGCCAAGACCCCCCATAGACCCCTCATATTGATATTAAATTCTATACTCCCCACTTATATATGTGGTGTAAGGGGGGATCCAAAAAAAAAAACAAGTCGCCATTTTTGGCCGTCGTAATTGTGAGGATGAAATTCTGGTACGATTCCGTGCCTAAGTTCAGGCAGTTTTCTACTCCCTGCATGTGCTGCAACAAGTTCTGCCATACATTCTGAGTAGTGACCATGCTCTGGTCGTGGGATCAATGATAAATTCACATCTAGATTACTGTAGCAGTCTTCTTGCTGGAATTCCTGCCAAGCAACTCCAGAGATTGCAAAAATCCCAGAACGCAGCAGTTAGATAAACCTGTGACCTGGAAAAATATGATCACATCTCTGGTGCACGTCGTGTCTTGCACTGGTTGACGGTGGAAGATAGAATTACATTTAAAGTCCCATGCCTTATATATAAGAACCTCAATGTGCCTACCCCTATTTTTTTGCCAAACAAATTCAGCCACTATCAACCACCTAGACCTATGCGTTCAGCGGATCAATTGTTGCTTAATATTCCCCGCTCTCGATGTGTGAAGAGGGGCGAGAGATTTGCGGTATATGGCGGTTCCTCACATTCCCTGGCCATCCCTTACAACTACACTATCTACAGAATAGATAAATAGGGCGCCAAAGGCAGAGGAGTGGCCATTATTGCCAAAAACCATCTCCTCATAAGAGAAATTCCCAACCAATCATTTCACTCAGGAGAATTACTTTCCATTAAATTGGCCATTACCCTTTCCAGCACTGTGACCATCCACCTCATATACAGACCCCCTGTAGCAATGCTCACATTCGAAGAAGCTGATGTTCAACTCCTGTCACCAACCACCAAGCCATCCTCCCAAATTATTATGTTGGGTGACCTAAATCTAGGCCTCAGTGATCCCAAGGACAACAACGCTACTACCATCGCCAACACCATTGAAGCGCTAGGCTTCACACACCACATCACTGGTCATACCCACATTAAAGGTTGAACACTTGACTGGTTGGAAGACCACAATTGCTAGACTGAGATCATCTTCAACACACCATGCGCATGGTCAGATCACCACATCAGCTAATTCACCATACCCAAAAACAAGACACACTACCCTCTCAAGCTTCAGCCGCCCCCTCCAGAAACTCTTGCAACATAATGTCAGAGAAACTACTACCACTAATGTCTCACATCACTGATTAACAGAAGAACACTTGCAACAACCCATCCACAATGGTGGAGCTTTACAACCAAACCCTCCTAGGTGCCATTGACGAGGTAGGACTGCTAAGCATTTGCAAAGCCAAACCTCAACTGCACCTTAACGCCTGGTATACCCATTACCTTAAAACCCTACGAAGCTCCAAGAGAACAGCAGAGAACAACTGGAAAAAATCTCCCATGGAACTGAACAAAGACATTTTCACCAGCAGATCTAAAAACTGCAAAAAGGCTATTCTACTAACCAAGAGCTCCACCTACAATGATAGAATCACCAAAGCCAACTCAGGCCAAGAATTATTAACTATTCTAAGTGAGCTTGAGTCATTAGTGCCCCCAAAGAATCTTGCCACAAAGATACTGCCTGGTACACAAGTATACAAAAAGCTCTTCTTGACAAAATTGCCTCGCTCCAAACTAAAATTGATCTAAAAAAGATTAACCTTGTTCACAACCATCCTGCACAGATCCCCATATACCCAGCGCAGAATTCAAAGTCACACTTTCACTTTGCGCCAGTCTAAACAACCGAAGTACTGAACATCATCACAAGCCTCAAACCATCTAAATGTCAAGGTGACATATGCCTGCCTCTTTCATCAAAGAATGCACATCCAAACTCACACCCTTCATCACAACATTAATAAACACCTCATTTGATACTAACACCATCCCCACCAACCTCAAAGATGCCTGGGTTCCCCCGTTACTAAAGAAACCCACCCTAGACCCCAACCTCCCTACTAGCTACCACCCCATAACAACGGTTCCATTCCTCCTCAAAATACTAGATCGAGCAGGTTATCTGCAAATCAAAAAACACCTAGAAACCAACAACCTCCTAGGACTCCACCAATCAGCTGGATCTAAAAATTCAAATGGATGAATTTAAAGACAACGGCAAGCTAACACTCCTCCTGCTACTTGACTTATCTGCGTCCTTCGACCTAGTCAACCACAACATACTCTGCAACCACCTCGCCTCGGCAGCCCATTTCTCAACTAATGCTATACACTGGATACAATCCTTCCTATCCAATAGAACCACAAGGGTCTTCTCAACCACCGCATTAGAGCCACCAGCACCAGTCTCATGTTGAGTGATGCAAGGATCTTGCGTCACACCCATGCTCTACAATATCTTCACAAAACCACTATTCGACCTCCTTGACAGCTTGGGTGTCACCTACACCAACGATGCGGATGACACCCAAATCCTCATACCCCTGACAGGCTCCTACGACCATGACACTAAATCACTAAAAAATCAAATCTACCAAACAATCCTGGCATGCATGGCCCAACACAGCCTCTGATCTACGGTGATAAGAGACAGCTCCTCCTCATCGGCTCTCAACACCGACTAAATAAACTTGACGATATCTACAAATCCTTTACGATAGACAGTATCAACATTAAAGTATCTAAAGAAGTAACAAAAATTAGACATCTATCTTGACTCTACTCTTACACTAACGAGACAAGTCAAAGCCACATCTACTGCGGCTGCCTATACATCCAAGCTCATCAACGTTTGTAGACCCTTCTTGTCCTCAGTCAGTTGCACCACCCTTGCCAAAGCTCTCATTTTATCCAGACTGGATTACTGTAATGCCTCTACATCGGGACTAACAAATGCAACATAAAAAAACTGCAGCTGATTCAAAATAATGCGCTAAGAACAGCACTTAACATCCCCAAAAAGAATCACATAAGCGAAGGCAAGACGCTCTGCCCACTTGTTACCAGTACACAATGTCATCCTCTTCAAAACCCTCTCTATGACACACAAATGTATCTCGCAATCTGCACCCAAGTACCTTTCAAACAAGTCTGCATTGAAAAAATCCAACAGACCCACACGCAGTGCCTACACACACTTACTCACCATTCCCAAATACAAACTACAGAAAGCAGGAGGCAACAGCTTCCCAGTGTTAGCTGCTAAACACTGGAATGCACTACCTACATCATTAAGATCCAAATCCTCATTCTAGACATTTCGTAAAAAATCTCACTACCCGTCTATTCACATAAGAGCAACTTAACTAACCAATCACATATCAGACAAGCATAAAGCCCACCTGCAATACTTACAACACCCTAATGTGCACTCTCTCTCATCTGCTGTACCACAAAACGCAACAGCGTTCTGCCTACCTCTACCACCAATGTATATTGTACCACAAAAAAGTAACATAACATGCTTCCATGCTACCATTAACCTATACCAACGTGATTGTGTATTGTGTATAACATGTATGCCAATTCAACTGCTAGTGATGTATGTAACTTCTAAGAACATCACCGCCCAGCTGCCTCAGGGTTAGGTGTGCTTTATAAATGCCACAATAAATAAATAAATACATGGCCCTAGGCTCTGGAATCACATTCACCAAGAAATTAAGACCCTGGAAACTATAAATTTTGTAAAGCTCTGAAAACCTTTCTTTTTAAATAATGAGAATCTGAATTGCACATTATCGGTCCTTCTCCGAAGCCCTCCCTCTTTTTCTAATTTTTAGGTACTTTGTGCTCTTCTCCTGACTGATAGCATCTGCGCCTCTATACGATTTAGTTCATCCTTGTGCGCAGGATAAATAAATCAAATCAAAATCAAATCAAATCACCTTCAGGGACCGGACAGGAATTTTGTCAAAGGGGGACCTGTCGACTATCTTCTAACAAGTGTTTTTGCATACCGTTCTCCACAGGAATCTCTGTGGCCTTCTGGCTAATGGTGGGCTTAGTCGAACATCCGGCGGTCTGGATTTGGGCCTAGGCCGACAGGACACAAACCATCCTCACCACTACTAAAATGTGCTCTAGCACCTTGAAGCGTCTCTTGTGCTAGATGGGATTACCAATAATGATCTCAGACCAAATAACCGGACAGACTCAAAAAATATGGAAAAATACTACTTTATTCTTAGTTTAAAAAAGCAAGGCAAACTGGCAGACATCAGACTGATGCTTGCACACTCACACATAAACTTGATTATAGAGAGGTTTTATATTCCAATATCCGTCATCTCTGACGTCATCCTACGTGGCAAATTATAAAACCTATTGAGGGTAGGGATTGCTCAGGCCAGAATATGTAGCTATGCTATGCATAGGGGTTAGTACATAATTGGCTGCCTCTTATCTGCAAGGCACACCTGGAACTACCTCTAACTACATATAATACTGATTATAGCAGACAAAATGGCAGAGCAATGCATAGAGTCTATGCAACATTGTATAGTAGGTTGCCCCAAAGACTCACTCATTGGTTGGCATTCTCACCCAAGCTTGGACTTTCGGCTTGTTAGCAGCACGTAAGAGAAACAAAACCCAGGTGCTTGAGTCACGTCAAATTACTCCCCAATTTCCCAATTAATCCATCATCTCTCATCAGTCCGTCCATGAGCCAAAGTCTTCTCATCTGTAATTGACCTTGTAGCCTGCTCACGGTTCTGTGACATTTAAGGGAGTGTAGCATATCACTATTTTCATTCGAAGCTTTAATGAATAGCCCTTGTTTTTGACTTGTGGATCACATGTGAGGATACCACAAATTTGTCAATTTCAACCTTCTCTTTACTGCTGTTTCATTTAATTATACAGGGTGCTATTACTCCACTTGTCCTCTAGAGACTTGCTCACTCCATCTTGCATAGACTTCGTACACTTTTAATTGTTCAACACTTGGCTCTTGCAGATGTTTTCTTCTTCTTTAATCTAAGAGAAATTTGTCTCCAGTTCATAGCTTATCCATCTGCCTCCCCTTGTGTCTTGCAATTATTCCTCAAAATAGCATCCCTCATCCCAGGCCAAGATAGACTCATCTTTATTTTGCATACAAAGCTGTTCTCCAGTGTTTCCTGATTCTGCAAACTCGGTCGGTCTCTGAGGCAACTGAGTTGAATTTGACACGAGCTGACATCCATTTTTCTCTCATGGCCGTCCTTGCCACTTTATATTTTTCTCAATAGCAGGCTTCTATATGTGTCATCTACCTTGCGTTACTGCATATATACATTTATTGGCCAACAAGTTACTGTATCTTCTTTGTATATTCAATTACTTTATCCTTAAGTTATTTTGTTACTTCGATTAGATTGTATCTTTTCAATATTTTCATATCGTTTGGGAATGTCTTCATATATCTTCTTTATGACATCACCCTGCCCTCTTCAGATTTCACTTAGCGCTCCATAATGTCCAATGGTGCGTGCTGCCATCCTTCCATGCGAAATCCTTCCGCTCTTCAGTGCAAATGTACATTATGTTTGGTTGTCTATGTGCATATTGTCTCTCGTACACTTGATGCGGTACAGGGGCAATGCATGGGGTCCCATTTATAGCTCTTCTCCTGCTGTTCCAATATGGTGGCAGTCAGGGGGCTAGAATTATGGACAACACGTCCGCCTTCACCTCTGCACCATTATTCATCTACATTTCTTTAGGCCTATATTTCAGTGCACATTTCTTTGCAGTGCGCGACTCCCTGGAATAAGAAATCAGTATTATTATCCATTTGATTTAAAAAAAAAAACTTCAAAATATCACCACTGTGTTCTACTTACATCTGCCACTGATGAACATACAGCGCAATTTCAACGCAGATGCATGGAATGTTTTATGTCTGTTTTATTCTTGGGTAAGACAGCTTGTTTTTCCCGAATATTTATGGCAAGTGCTATGAGACTCCCCAGGTATGTTAGAATGAACACAGTATGCTCCTCCACAGAGGCAAAAGGTCTTCAATTGGGCCATTGACATGACCAAGCAATACTTGGCACTCCTCACATGGGGTGTCATCACCAAGAGGGGAACCTTAATGGAGGTGGAGGGTGGGGTTTGTTACCGCAACCTACGGCTCTCCAGATATTTTTCACTATGACTCCCATGATCCCTCAACATTGATTAACCTGGCTAGAGTTGATGGGACTTATAGTCCAAAACATCTGGCGAGCCAAAGGTTGCAGATCCCTTGACGAGTGTGATCAAAAATCCCACTGACTCTGATCAGAGGAAAAACTTGGCATTAAATAGTTTCCAAGAGTGAAATCTACCGTTTGTAACTAAATATTTTCTTGTACAATATAGCTATAGACAGAGAGCTTATGAAAGTTGCATACCATTTTCTTTACTTTCAAGTAGGAAGTTTACATGTTAAGAAAAGGCATTATATATGTATATTCCACAGAGGGTATTTTCAATTAGGCAATTATGCCTTCATTGTCCAGTAATATCCTGCTCACCAATTTGAAAGAGGAACTTGAACCCGGGTGGCGGGATGTTTGCCTCCTAGTACAGGCGGTCAACAAAGGCATTATTTTCATTAGGGCTTAAATCTGCAGAGCTGGGCCACTCACCGTTCTCAGGTAAAGTTATTAAATATGAGTCATATGCATTGGACATGCACAAGTAATAATCAAGCTTTTTATATGTATTTATTGTATGCATTGAATACAAAGTCAAGTACTTCTATCAGAAGCTCTGTACTGAAGCAATAACAATGAGCGCAGCAGTCCCTTGGAAAGGTTCTTTGCAGTGGTAGATGGTGATTGGTGAGCAGCATCTGATTAAGGAAGTAGAGGTGTTAACATACACGTGGGAACATGTGCTGGGGTCAAAACAGGTGGGCAATACAGTATATGCATTCCTGGCTGGGCTTGGTGTATCATGTGATGATCTGGTGCTCTCTTTCTCTCTATTCTACTCTCTCTCTCGCCCTCTCTTTCTCACTCTGTCTCCTTATCTCTTCTTCTCCCTCTGTCTGTGCTTGGGTGAAAGAGCAGTGCTAATGGCCCCTGCATCCCTCTGCCGGAAGGCTTCCTCCAATGCAATGGAAGCAGTGGCAGAGCAGAGGAGCAGGTCTCTAGTTATCATTGAGCTTTTTTGTGTGTTATTATTCATTTGTGGTGTGCGATGGAAAGTAAGGAGTCTTGACTTTTGGAAATAAGGGATTTGAGGGGGGCCTGGCACTATATGTGTTGGGTGATTAGATTTGAATATCAAAAACTGGGGCTGGCCACCAAAATAAAGGCAGGACTACAATTTGACAGTGGCTATCAACATAACAGCATGATTACACTACAGCGTGGACATGAGAGATGTCTTCTAGTTTCCAGTGTGATAACTTTGGCAACAAGCGCCTAACTTGGAATTCTAGTTAAGGTCATGTGTAGTAAAAAACTATTTGCCCAAATGAAAGTTATCGCAATAAAGGATTATTGAATTGAATTTAAAATGTGCAGGTGCACGATTCTATCCCACTGTTATTTGTAGAGATGTGCAGGTAGAGAGCCACTCTCAGCAGTAAACAGAAGGGACAGTTCATATGGGAGAATGGGTTGTTTCAGCAGACTATCTATATCCATGCTCTCCCTACCCTCTCCTCCACTAACACATGTTTGCTTCTTATTTGCTAGAGCCACCCCAGCTGTTGCTGACAACAGCACAACCTGAGAAAAATCATGGACATCTTCAAGGAGGGTGCTGTATTTTTAATGTATAGAACTAGAATGAGAGCAGCAACCATCGTTTGGCGTGAGGACACGCCCGATATTTGGAGACATACTTTGAAATGACTTGTGCCCTGCAGGAATATCCCTATAACACTGAGGGTGCATTTCTATATGAGGTGAGCTTAGTGATATATAGGAAGGCTTTGTAAGAGGTGCTGGGGTTCTAACAGACCTTGTAAGGGAGAAGAGAACCAGGTAGAAGGGTCTATGAATTTTTGTCATTTTCTTCTTTTTGTTAATTATTACTGTTTGTGCAAAGTGCAACAAATCTCTGGGTTCAGGCGTGCTATACATCCATCAGTATCCAGCATGCCCATCAAAAGATTGCCTTGGTGCTTCCAGAAGAAACAGATCATTGGCTTTAACCTGAGTATGAAAGTTTCCAAGAAGGAAGGATATTTTGAAATACCAAACAGTGTGTATTCTCTTCAAAATAAACTCTATAGATAAATATATTATTTAATTGTTCTAAAGTTCTAGACTGGCACTTTTACAATGTTTCAGTGCTCATTTCTAATAACCACTTCCAGTATATGCTGTAGTCATAATAAAGAATGTTACTTTTTTTGGAATTAATGTTACACTTGTCTTACCGAGGAGAGCACATTATCAAAACCTAGTGTATCAAATAAAGTACTTTATACCAGAGCCCTTCGAAATACTCTATGAGAAAGGGAAGATGGAAAATAGCATCAGCAAGGTTCCTGGCTGCTTTGGAAAATGTAAAAGAGCATAAGAATGACCACAGATCTTTATGCTTGACACATATACCTTCGATTAAAGGTTTGTATGTTTGAATCACCAAGTGCTTAATGCACAATGGGCTTGGTGCTCGACAGCTCAAACCATAACATTAAAGGGTTTATAACCATGAACAATATCTACTCTTTGCACACCCTTAAGTTTTGGACATGAGAATATAATGGCTGTTACATCTGGCAATTCATTGCGGTCCAAGCATCATCTTCCTTCTTGTTATTTTTGCATTTTAGAAGAGATGGCGCAAGGTATCAGGGTAAGGATGTCTGCAAAATATGATGCTTTGCAAATGACCACTTCCAAATTCATAGATATCTTTGAATTATATGCGTAAGATATATATATGTATTTTTATTATGTAGCATTGGAGGACAACAATGGGCTTTTAGAGGAGTGCTAATGATGCCACTAAAAGTCTCAGGTTCACCCTCCCTGGATTGGAGGTGTTATTTGAGATGTTTTGTTGACCATGTTTTTAAGGTTGTGTTATGTTTGTTGTTGCTTGTATAGCGCGCCAAGCCCAAAGGCATCTGGTTTACCTGTACAGTGCTATAGACCCAAATGTAAGAACATTATTTACATGCAACATTTGATGCTACAGTGAGACAAACCACATTGTAGATGTAAGAGAAGGGTTTTTAATTGCTTCCTGAACCAAATGGGGAGAGACATTTTTCAAATGTTCGGGAAGCTCATTCCATTTCTAAGCAATCTGGGGGGGGGCAGGGGACACCTTTGGGACTTTGCATGATAAGATGACACAATCCATCAGGCCAGGCCAGCAGCCAGACAGTACATTTTGTGTGCCCTGCTGTGTGCTGCCCTACTGCTATACGGGTTGTTACATGCGTCTCCATCCCATTACATAGCAACCGGGTTCAGGAAGTTGTCTCGGGTCTCCCCCTGCTTGTAGAAGCCGCGATTCCCTAGGGAATGTTTTGGCAGGCGGTGCCCGCTCCCTGACGGCAGATGGAGAGGGTAAAATATGGCCCTGTGTGTTGCGTGCGTGTAAATGGGCCGGTAACTAACGCCACATAATGGTTGCCATTGCTTCTTCCCAAAGGGTGTCAAAGTACTGTCCAAGTGGTTGTGTTGGCCCAAAAAGAAAAAAAAAGTAGTTTTAATGAGCCCATATGTTCCACCTGTGCAGTGTTGCCATGGCAACTGGGAGCGCTGGGATTCTGCAACAAGAGGAGCCTGCGTATGACAGCAAGACCAGGGCAATTCAACAGCATTAGGCCAGAGAGCATGGCACATTAAAGAGTAGGTTGAGCTGCCCAACTCCCTTGAATGGTGCATGTAAAACGAGAGGCAGTGGCAGTGGGTCGAGGAAGAAGACTAGAGTCATTTGGGTTAAACACAGGCAGTGTGAAATGGCTTGAGGGGGAATGGTGTCAGTAACAGGGCAGAGATCATATAGCCCAAGAACCTGGTGATGGGAAACAGAACAGTTCAGGCAGAGTGTGAGGGAAGGGGGCAGAGGAGAGAATGGGATGCAAGGATTGAAGAGGAGTTTGGAGCCAGGATTATGTAATTGTAGGGGACAAACAGAATAAACAGTCACAGAGGGAATGGAAGTAACATTGGAGAAAGCCGTCCATGAGAGGATAATTCTGGTCATGCCCAGAATTCCACAACTCTGATTGGGTGGGCCACCATAAACATTCTGGAAAGGGTCCTAAAATATATTTGTACCTATGCTGATCCAACTCTATGTTCTAGCTCATATTTCTGTTTGTATTGTTCAACTGAGGCAGAAAGTGGTGGCATAATAAGGCATGACTAGCCAGTGTGTCCCAACCAGGAATGGCGCACCACCTAAATTAAGGCGCAAATGCAGTGAGGGCTTTTGGCAGGTGCTTCACAGAGCTCTTTATTGTCAGTATGGCTTTTCGAAGCATGCGTTATCACCACTATCACCCAATTTGTTTGTGGCAAACAGATGCAAGCTGGAAGTGCGAACTTGTTTTTCAAAAACAAATACAACTACAAAAAGGTGGCTGTCTTGGAGAATCCAATATAAGCTTTATAAATATCCCCCTTTCCGTGTCAATGGCAGTCACAGTGCTTGAGTTAATATTGGTCGGGAGCAAGGTTGGAGTAAGCAAGCAGACATATGCATTTCGATTCATTTAGTTCCATTAATTCCAGATCTAGAAGGAAATGGAAAAACAGGGGAAATCAGGGGAGATGGATAGTGAGCAAATGCTGTTAGTCAACTAAGAAATTGGTCTGGTTAACATTGATAAGGCCCATGTCCAAGCACACTCTTTGGCTGTAGCATCCATTGATAGTGCTAATGAATGATAACAGATGAGTCTGCAGGTGCATGAATGTAATCATTGGACAGGAATACATATTTCTCATGGATGTGTGCGAGCAACCAACCATTGTGAGGACCTCCAAAACCAAGCAATGGGAGATCGGAGGGATAACCCCCACACTCCTTAGATTTTATTTTTTTAAATAAAAGTTTACAATTGTGCATTGCATGGCAGAGCTTTTTTGAAACAATGGGTAAATACCTATAAAACATACAATTGGTTGTTGCGGGGTATCACATGAATACAATACAAACAATACAAACATTGAATGCTAGGTTATCAACAGTACACAAGAGTATTGTTCAGTGCATTTCTGGATCCTTCTGCACACAACATATCCCAGTATTCTGCTAGTGTCAAAAGACATGTTCAATCTCCATGTTTTCATGCGCCAGTATTCCAAAAATAAGAACAAACTCATGTTGGTATTTCCCATAATGCCAGTAATGCCACTGTAAGAAGAAAAGCTCACACTCACCGGACTCATATATGGCAGTATTCCCACATATGTTAGTACTCCCATGTAAGAATACTTATGATGGATTGGCCCATAATGCTGTTGCCACATCTGAGTTGTGCTAATTAAGGGCAATATCCTTATCTAATAAAACTCAAATTGCCTTTTCACATAATTCCTCAATACTGCATATGTAATTAGATTGAAAAAAGTGTCAATGTTGGCTGTGACAATAGAGGCCAGTATCTCCATTGCAGAGCCCTCATGAGGCCTTTGCCAATAATGCCAGTGATATTACCATGCTAATATAAACATTTCCATGCAGGTTATGCCACTTTAGGCCAGTGTGCCTCCTAAGAACACTCACATTGTGTTTGCCAAAAATGCGAGTATTATTGACATGACACATATGCCCATGCTGCCACTGTAAACATGTCCATGCAGGTTGTGTAACATTTACCCATATAAGAACACAAATTTTGGCTTCGCCCATAATGCCAGTAACATTGCAGTGACACAGCATAAAAACATGCCCATGCAGGATGTGCCAACACAGATAACTACCTACATGTAAGCAAACTCATGTTGGCTTGGCCCATAATGCAAGCCACATTGCCAGGCTATTGTATAAATATATGTTCATGCAAGCTATGCCAACATAGACGATAACACCCTTAAGAACAGTCATGCTGTCATTTCCCATAATGCCAATAATATTGCCATGTCACATTAAAAAGAAGATCAATGCTTGTCCACGTTTACCCATCACCATCCCCTCGCAAACTGCCCATGCACCAGCTCCTTCCATCATAGCCCGCAACCCCCTATCTCTTTTCATCACATCACAAACACAACATCCCCACACAGACTAAGGGGGTAATTCATAGAATCCAGCGCACAAGTGGCGCACGCGGCTGGCGCACAGTGTGCGCATGCGACAGTCTGCGCCAGCCGTGTGCGCTAAATCTATTTCCGCGCACAGCGTATTCATGGATTTTAACATCCAAAACCAGCAGTGGTGCAGAGTGGCGCAGCGACCCTGCAGCAGTGGCAGTTACGCCCCCAACCCCTCCCCGTGCGGCATGCACAGCGCACAAATCCAGTACATGGCGCACAGGCCCCAACCACGAAAACGCCTGTAAAACTCCCCGCGCACCCCTCCGAATACATGTACACCCAGGCGCGGGGAGTTTCACACGCGATTGGCCCTGTGCGAGCGGGGTACGTGTATTACTGGGGTTCGCGGGAAGTTTCACACGCGATTGGCTCTGTGCGAGCGGGGTACGTGTATTACTGGGGTTTGCGGGAAGTTTCACACGCGATTGGCCATGTGCGAGCGGGGTACGTGTATAACTGGGGTTCGCGGGAAGTTTCACACGCGATTGGCCCTGTGTGAGTGGGGTACATGTATTACTGGGGTTCGCGGGAAGTTGCACACGCGATTGGCTCTGTGCAAGCGGGGTACGTGTATTACAGGGGTTCGTGGGAAGTTGCACACACGATTGGCCCTGTGTGAGTGGGGTATGTGTATTACTGGGGTTCGCGGGAAGTTTCACACGCGATTGGCCCTGTGTGAGTGGGGTACGTGTATTACTGGGGTTCGCTGGAAGTTGCACACGTGATTGGCCCTGTGCAAGCAGGGTACATGTATTACTGGGGTTTGCGGGAAGTTACACACGCGATTGGCCTATACGAGTGGGTTACGTGTATTACTGGGGTTCGCGGGAAGTGTCACACGCGATTGGCCCTGTGCGAGCGGGGTACGTGTATTTCTGGGGTGTGCGTGAAGTTTCACATGCAATTTTGCTGTCAGAGCGGGGTACTTGTATTTCGGGGGTGCCCCTGAAGTTTCACACGCGATTTCGCTGTCAGAGCGGGGTACGTGTATTTCGGGGGTGCGCGGGGAGTCCCACACATGAATTGGCAGTGTGGGTCCTCCCAGGTGTCCCCACTACCTCCTCCATGGCCCCTGCAGGCAGCCCACACCACAGGGGACTACCCTGCACCCCTGGTCATGTCCCGCAGGCAGCCCATCCACCATGGGCATGCCCCCCAGCCAAGCCCCATGTCACGTTGCAATATGATCACCAACTCATGGCCCCCAGAACCCCCACCCCCCAGAAGTGAGGGGCACCTGCCAGCAGGCCCCCACACATGTCCCCCAGCACCCCCACCCCCAGCAGTGAGGGACACCTGCCAGCAGGCCCCCACTCATGTCCCCCAGCACCCCCACCCCCCAGCAGTGAGGGGCACCTGCCAGCAGGCCCCCACTCATGTTCCACCCATGTCCCCCAGCACCCCCACCCCTCAGCAGTGAGGGGCGCCTGCCAGCAGGCCCCTACCCATGTCCCACTCATGTCCCCCAGCACCCCCACCCCCCAGCAGTGAGGGGCACCTGGCAGCAGGCCCCCACTCATGTTCCACCCATGTCCCCCAGCACCCCCACCCCACAGCAGTGAGGGGCACCTGCCAGCAGGCCCCTACCCATGTCCCACTCATGTCCCCCAGCACCCCCAACCCCCAGCAGTGAGGGGCACCTGCCAGCAGGCCCCCACTCATGTCCCCCTGCAGCCCACCCCCCAGCAGGGAGGGGCACCTGCCAGCAGGCCCCCACTCATGTACCACTCATGTTCCCCAGCACACCCACCCCCCAGCAGTGTGGGGCACCTGCCAGCAGGCCCCCACTCATGTCCCCCCCCCCATGAAATAAAGATGCACAATCATGGGCCACTTCTACACCAAAATACCACAGCACGCCACCCCATTCCTGAGATGCAATGATTTCCCAATCCACCCCACACTGACATGCCTATCTCAAGACACAAACCAAAAGTCAACTATGTACATCAACACATGTCCGTCACACACACACACACTGGTTGGCATTGATTGTGTAAACCCACATTTTCACATGCATTAACCCAATGAGCGAAGCCCAAACATGGAACTAAAATATCAAAATGCATTATGTACAAAAATAAAGCAATGAAATGAAAGCATAACAAAATAGCAAACATGAAATGAAAAGCATGTGCAAAAGATGAGTAAATGAAAAGTATAACCAATCCAAAGAAATCCGAAAGGAAAATAGTCCAAAATCTCCCTCCACCAATGCAAATCCAAAGGAAACGTAAAAAGAAAATTCCATTGATTCATGTTGAAATCAAAAGAAAAAGTTCAAAATAATCCATTGTCCAACTATGTACAATCCATTGTCCAAAAGAAAAATCCATTAATCCATGTTCAAAATCAAATAAAAAGTTCAAATAAATCCATTGTCCAACTATGTACAATCCATTGTCAAGGGTCCATGAGCCCAACGAAAGAAATGAAACCTACCTAAGAACCTACCTAAAAAAAAACTATATACAAATGTGTGTGGCATAGTCCATTCTCCACAAATCAAAGGAAAAGGAAAAGGAAACCTAACTCTAAAAACTATTTACAATGGCAGCAGGCTAGTCCGACGGCTCACTTCCCGATTTCCCAGGCCAGGGCATCATCGAACTCCTGCTCGATGTCCCAGAGGCGGTCCTCTACCATGGCCCCGAGGGTTCGCAGGGACGATGACATGTGGACCTCCAACTCCCTGCGAATTGCCTCGAGGCACTTGGCCTGCCTCAGAGCCCTTCGCATGGAGTTCTCCGCCCTGACCATTGTGAGCCGTGCCTCTTCCGCCCACTGCCGCCCAACCGCTGCCACATGGAAGACACTTCCAATCCTGGGTCCTCCTGCCCTCTGGCCGATGTCTGCCCCTCCGATGTTGAAGGCCCCGAGCCATTATGGCTCCCACCTTGTTGCTGCTGCTGCTGTGCCTGTGCCCTGGCTCTTGCTGCCTGCGCGTCCTCCTCCGGCTGGGGTGCAGTTGTTGAGGTGGCCACCCCTGCTGGACGTCCGACTCCCGACTGTGGCAGGGATGTGTCCTCCACCAGCCTGGCCGCAGGGTCAGAGGCAGATCCACAGGGTACCCAGGTGATACATGGGTGGGAAGATGGCATGGAGGACGACTGGCGCATAGGGGGTTCAGGTGAGGAGGGGGTCGGAACAAGGTCCAGCAAACGGAGGAATCCGGAGCTGGTGACCCGTCCCAGTAGGTCAACGTGGTCAACGAGGCATTCGAGATGACGTGCAATGTCCTCATGAAAACACTGCAGGTCACCTTGCATGCCCCGTTGACGCAACGCCATCCCACTCAGGACAGGCTCAACCCGGTCCCGGATAGCCACTTCCGCAGGGAGAGGAAGGCCAGTTGTTGTAAGCAGATCCCCTCCCTGAAAACGGGTCTGGACGTAGGCATCCCTGCTGGTGCGGGATGATGCAGTCACAGGATCGGGGACAGGATTACACACAGGCACCTATGCGGCGGCCTGTGCTGCCTCCTGTCTCTGCCCCTGCACTGCACCACTAGCACCAGTGGAATTCCCACCTCCAGACCCCGTGTCTGTCCCTTCCACGGCCTCCTCCTCCACCAAACCCCCCACCAACCTGGATGACTCTGTGCCATCTTCCTCCGTCGGACCCTGTGGGATCTCAGCTGCCCCTTCAGCTGCCGAGGAGTCCAACTCCGACCTCCGCCTCTTGGACCCACCCTCGGCAGCTGCAGCCTGGGACGCGGCACCGGACTCCTCACTCCTTGACGAGATGACAACGTGGGAGGGGAGCCGGGCCTTGCGTCTCCGGCTGGAGGTGCGATCCCTGCCGCCTTGCTCCAAAGCACCCTCTCCGCCCTCTTCATCGGTTGACGCAGCAGACGGGGAGAGATAGGACACAGGCATCAGGGCACTGTACAATGGACTGATACACACATGACAGTTGCACATGAGTGGCAGTGACAAACTTCAGACATAGCATCATAATCCCCAACACACATGTCATTTCAACTCACACACACACATGAGCAATTCCACAGCAATATTGCACCAGGCAGCACCATCCATACACATACAACAGCATGAGCAGCCGAAGGTGAGCCTGACATCACATGAAACACGGGGAGTGCACAAGACATGCACACACGCCACCACACTTACATGCATGTGTACATCTCCACCAACTGTCGCAGTGATGAGATCGCCATCCATGTCACATCTGGCATTCAGCCTTCTACATATCAGTGTCACATGCATCCATGTTGCATCACAGTTGCACACTTGTCAAATACACACACATGCACATGTACACAGTGCAGATACATGCAGCTGGAACCAACATCCATGTGTTACACCACAACCATGCCAACGTACATACACAATAATTCAAACATGTGTGCTCCCACATCTGCATTTCGCCTGCATGCTTACCCACACACACACCATCCATGTGTCTCACACATGAGAGGACTCGCATGTGTCAGCCTCATGCCCCTGTACATAGACATCCATACATGGCCCTACAAAAACACATGTGCAACCTGCAAACTACTGGCACACCACGACACGCACAGCGTCCAATCAGTATGCATGTACACTTAGGGCTCGACTCCAGATGGGTCTGCCTCTCAAGGACCTGGACGTGGAGCTCTGGGCATATGCGTTCCAGGACCCTCATTTGTTGGTCGGACAGGTGGACAACCAGGACAGTCGCGGTCAATGACCCTGCCACAGCGGATGTTGCTGCGCAGGGTCATTTAGAGGGCACCCAGCTGCCACTGACGCAAGTCAGGCCTTTGGTCGACCCTCCAATGACTCTGTCCAACTGGTGTAGTGTCTTCTTCACACGTGGGTGTACTCCGGAGGTTTCATCATGTGTCCTGCTTACTGTCCCATCATCATTTGCTGTGTTGTCACTTGACTCACATGATGCAGTTGATGCTAGTCAACACTGTCTGTCAATACACAGGTCTATGTTCAGCCTTTTGATACCATGCTAGACATCCCTGCATTTGCACTTGGGGGGAGGGGTGGTTTGCTTGTAGACATGCTACCCATTGAATGCACATTGCACGTGATGCCTGAAGTTGGCCTTGCACTGCCTTCACATTTTCTGACACACATCATGAAGTTCTTGTACATGTAGATAGTGAGTAACGTACATATTTGCTGAAGTGCATCGACACACTTCAGTGCAAACTGACACCTTTCGACATGCCTAATCACAGAAGCAATTTCAATCTGACCCGGCATGCATGGCAGGTTCTATTTTGTGTGTGACATGTCTGCTTGATGTGTTTGGTGTCTGTGTGTGTGTTGTGTGCTTCCAACATGTGTAGGGACCTTTTTTCTCTCTACTTTTCAGATGATGATGCAATGGAGCCAGAGGATGGTGTTGTCATGCCAGGCACAGGGTTGTCATCACTGCAGCAATCCGGCACAAGTGGGGGTCGTGGGGTGGTAGGCCACAAAAACCCACATGTGCTACAGTCCATCTTGTCTCTGGCTGGCAATGAGTCCAGCCCTGATGACCACTCTGGCGTCCATGTCAAGTTGGATGAGCATCAGGTCCATATGTCAGGGGTGAGTGATTCTGATGTGGACACTCCTCTGTCCGCGACACCTGCACTGAGGCGTCAGACAGTCTTGGAACCTCCGCCTGTGGTGGATCGGGATGCAGGGTCACCCTCCACACCAGTCACTGATGTGCCTGGGTCATCAAGTCGATGGGGGCATGTAGTCGTGCAGCCGCGGACGGTGCCAACACAACGAGGACACCCAGTCCTTGGGTCCCGCAGGGGTCAAGCCCAGCAATGCGGTCGCTGCGCGCAACCACAGTATACTGAGTGGGAGCAAGACATGACTGCCAATTCTGAACGCCAGGGGGCAGCAATGGAGAACATCGCGGAGAGAATGGAGCGTGTGTCCCAATCCGTGCTGCCCCCTGCTAGGCATTTGCTTCTCCAGCAGCAGGCGACACGGTCCACGGTGTGTTCGCTCAGGCTGGGCATGGTGGCCTCAGACAGGGCACGCCAGGCTGAAATGTCGTCTCTGCGTAAAGCAATTGCTGCTCACGCAGAGGCACACATGGAGGCCCTGAGGCAAGATTATGCTTCCCTCAGATCCACTCTGGGTGTCCTTCTGATGTCCCAGAGGGAGCGGGCAGAGGAGAGGTTTGCGCAGCTTGAGCGTACCATCTTGGCTGAGCTACATGCTTGCCGGGAGGTGCAGCAGTTGTCCAGCCAGGCCTTGCAGGAGGAACTCCGTGTTACACGTGCTACCTTGCAAGAGGAAGTACGTGTATCACGGGAGGTTCTGCATGTAGACCTACGTGTGATTGCCGCATAGAACTAGGCTCACCCGTCCGGCAGACTTGCTGCCGATGAGGGACAAGCTGCTGCTAGGTGTGGGCAGGCTCCTGTGCCACGTCCTCCTTTCCAGGAAGAGCCAGACTCGGACGACAATCTATCTCCCACATAGGTCGGGCTGTGCAGGCGTTGAGCCCGTGGAGGTTTTTTTTTTCCTCAACATCATAGCATGTGGGTGTTGAGCAGCACCATGTACCTCCCCGCTCCTGAGTGCCCCCCCCCCCGGGTCGTATGTGGCCATTTTTTACGTTTCTTTTAGTTTAGTTAGTTTAGTTTCATTTTGATAGTTAGTTTAAATAGGTAATGTAGGTTTTTCATAGTTAGTGTAATTAGTTAATGTAGTTTAAAATTGTTTGTCTATTGTGCTTTCATGTGACGGTGTGGTGCTTTGTGGCTTTTGAGAGCATCCACTGTCTGTTCCAGCTGGGCCCTTCAAGCTTGTCTTGTGTATGTGTTTGCAGCTTGGGATCCTTGACTGACATATGCCACTCCTGCTTCCCTTATCCATTGGCTCGCAAGGATGGTTCAGTGTAACAGCCTATTACACAAGGGCTCTGGACTGTCATATCTGTGGCATGTCTGCTGCTGTGAAACTTGTGTTAACACCCCTAGTGGGGATGATAGGGGTGTTATTGACCACTGTTCTTCATACGCTAGATGGGGGGTTTCATGATGTGTACATTCATTGCCATTCATTGTGTAGTATGTTTATTATCTATACTGTACATATACTTGTTGCAATTCATGGCGTAGATGGTGTGTTCAACAGTTTGCCTGTGAAAGACGGACTGATGGTGTGATTTGTGTTGTACGTCTCTGACATGGTCCAGTCATGTAATGCCTGAAGAGACACACACAGATGATTTTAAAGCATTAATCATGTGTTTCATGCCCTTTCTGCAGGGGGATGAGCCTCCAGACTACCTTTGCCAGCAGACATGGGCCATTGGATGTCTGGAAGCTGGACACGTTTGGTGGTGCCGACATGCGCATTTGCGTGCAAGCAGAGGCACAGGGATTGCGCTCATACATCTGAAAACAGCTGATGTATTTCAAGGGACTCCAGGCAAGGTGAGCAGCACAGGGGGGCCACAACGCAGCAGACCTTCCACCAGGCCAGTTGCACATGCATGCTTAGCAGCAGCACTGACGGTGAGCTTGGACAAATATTGGTGTTGACGCACACAATACAGCTGAGATGCTTTGGTGGACTAATGGCTAGTTGATGGGCAAGTTGTCTGGGGCACCTGCAGGGCCAGTGGCACATACCCTCCGGTCCACCATGGTCCATTGAGGCACTTGTATTAGCCATGTAGCATTCCGAGACATGGAAAGAAGCAGCTCACAGAGACAGACAGCAAGGGAAAGACTCGTGTGCAGTGCATTTCATTACCATGTAGAATTTGACACATGCACTACCTACTTTATTTGGGTCATGGTGAAACACGACTTGTTCAGATGTCATTCCTTGCTATATGCGTCTGGCTGCTTACCCAGGGAACATTGCATGTTGTGTGATTGGTGACACATTGTTCTTCCATTTGCAACGCACCCAGCGGTGCATGACTTAATGCATTGACTGTGTATGAACCATCACAGGGGTAATGTTACATATGGGTACGAAGCATCCACACCAGATTGTTTGTTTGTAGAGTATTTTGTTACTTTGAGGTATATATGGTGGTGTGTTTGTGTGTTATGGGCACGCACACATTAGTAACTTTGGCTCTCTTTGCAGCATTAAACTGCTCCTGTACCGGACCTGAGACTGCGCAGGCAGGAGGCCAGCACTCACCCCAGAGATAAGTTTCTCTTTGTCTTCCATTTGAGTAATTTGTTACTATGTGCATGATGATCAGGTTTGGTGTACTTGTGTATGTGTTAATGTGAGTAGTACAGTTTTGTGCATTTCCTACTTTCCCTTGTGAATCCTACTCCCCTCTCCTGCTCCTCATTCCGGTTATCCAGTATAGCAATGCCTGTCCTGACTGCATATCCCTGACCCTCCTTCCCCACCAGGGTCTCAGAGGCCTGTGTGAGTTTGACCTTGCAGGCACCCAGCCACAGTGGGGGTGGTTGGTTCGTGCCACTCCTGCACCTGTACACGGGAGCAGTGACAGTACACATCAGTTTGTGGTGCATTATTCTGTGTTATGTACCACAAATGGTACACATCCTGTCGTGACATTGTTTAACTGTGCTACCTTGGTTGTTACGTCATTGTGGTAGTATTTGGGATTTGTGACGTACTGCTACTTCAAGTCATCTACTGGAGGGTCTTCCGGTTTGTTTTGCTGCCTGCAGGCTTTTTGCTTGGCTTCTGTGTTGGCCTGCTTTGAGTTCTCTTTGATGTGGGGTTTTTGCAAGTCAAGGTGGCCTCTGAGGGTGCTGGACACTTTTTGCACACAAGGTGGGAGATGGTGACAAAGGGGAAGGGTGATCCTGTGGCCAGGTGAACTTCAAGGATGAAGGCTAGATAACCCAGGTGCAGTTGTTCAGTGGGTCATGGTGATTTGTGAGGGAGGGGGGTGTTTTGTTGTTGACAGTTGCCTTGTCCTACAGTGTGATGCACACCCTGACATTGTAATTGCAGTATCCTATGTACATGATGTATTCTGCTGATCAATGCCTGTTCATGTGTTGTGTTTACCTTTCAGGTGTGAGGGAATAGTTGTGGCTTGACATGCTGGGGTGTACACATGGTGAATGTTCACATGTGATGTGTAGAGGAAACTGATGGTCACTTGATTGCACATGCATATATTGAGTGCGTGTCCCTACTGACTCACACACTCGCTCTATGATCCACTACATGTAGAACCACCCTTCCATGTCCACATGTAAGGTTGTGACAGTTGACTGTCTCTTTGTCATCATCGATTGTCACTTGGTATGTGCCAGGCCTGTGTTAACTCCGCAGGGGTGGGAGTTTAGGTGAAAAATGTGGCCACAAGCTGGGTCTGAGCTGCCTCGCCACGTGCCCTGCCCCTCCCATGGGCAGCACCTGTGCCTGTGGTTGGGGATGTGGGTGCACCACCATGTCCACTGGTACGCCCTGCCGTGTTGCAACATTGGCCAGGACACATGCTGCCACAATGATCCTGCACACTACTGGGGGTGCGTAGAGTAGCTGCCCGCCAGAGCGGTCAAGGGAGAGGAAGCGTGACTTGAGCACTCCGAATGTGCTCTCCACTATGGCCCTGGTTGCAATATGGGCAGCGTTGTATCTTACCTGGGGTGGTGTGGTGGGGTGGGGTTCCGAATTGGCGTCATCATGTGGTTGCTCAGAGGGTAGGCACTGTCCCCTGGAGAGGTGATGATGGTTTTGATTATTGGGGTTTGTGTATTTGTGTGTGTGTGTGACATGCATGCATGTGCACAGGCATTTTTACTCACCTAGGAGCCTTTTGTCGCCATGCTGGCCAGCTTCCAGGGCCTGGCTCAGGGCGGACATTCTGTATATGAAACTGTCATGGGTGGAGCCAGTGTAATTTGCATAGACAGAGGTGATGATTCCCTTTGCATCGCATACCACCTGCACGTTGATGGAATGCCAGTGCTTGCGGTTTTGGTAGATGTGCTCAGTGGCCCTAGGTGGACGTAGGGCCACATGGGTGCAATCTATGGCACCAAGCACTTTGGGGAAGTGTGCCACCCTGTAAAAGTCCTGGACAACAGCCTGCCTTTCTGCGGGTGTTCTGGGCATGTATATGTGCCTGCGGACTGAGGGGCGCACTGTCATGATTGTCAAGACCTGGTGTAGGCAGCGTGACTGCGTGGCCTGTGAGACCCCCACCCACTATGGCAGTAGTCCGCTGAAATGACCCAGTGGCCAAAAAATGCAGGACATTGAGCACCTTCTCGAAGGGTCTCAATGCTTGGGAGCAGAGGGTGGGGGATGTAAGGTCATCTTCCCACTCCCTGAACAGGTCTAGGATGATATGAGGTGGAAACCTATACCTGCCGTAGACCTTGTTGTCAGGCATCCCAAAAAGTCTTGTCCGGGGTGAAAAAATGCATGTCCTGTCTATTCTCCTCCTGCGGTGTCCCACGATCAGTGCTGCGACAAATGGGGCATTCATCGTAGCGGTATATACGTGTTTGTGCGCGCACTTTTATACTGTGTGCGGGACGCTTCCGCCTGCCTTCCTGTGGCGGACGCGTTGACGCCTATGCGCGTCTTTTGCTGTGCGCAGGTTTCCCGTATTCGGATCCATGAATACGGGTGGTTCGCGTGCGTGTGGGCGTTCCGTGTAGTTCCCTGCAGTACTTCCCCAGTAACGCCTTCTTTTTCATGCATTATTCCCCATTCCGCGTGTTACGCCCACTGTTATGCTCACTTTTGTTGTGTGCGCCGCGCTATGTGTGCTTTCGCTGTGCGCGTAGCGCATGCCGTTTGATGATGTGTGCACCTGCGTGCGCCGCGCACGGCTTTGACGCACAACCAGTGGTAAACACGCGCAGCGCCTTCCTTGAATCGCACGCCCGCGCCACCTTGCGCCTGCTTGCGCTTGGATTTTCGGCGCACTTTTGTCCCATGAATCAGCCCCTAAATCTCAGTCGAGAATTCATAACCACACAAGCTCACACACAAATACTCTAACACAAACTCACACTTCAACACACACATATGCTCACATCCAGGCCCGGACTGGCTTATAGGGCAATAGGCCCATGGCCGAACCAAAAATACAAAATGCTGGAGTGGGCCAGTTGTTGGTCAAATGGGCTTCTTTGTTGGCCAATTTGGGCCAGTAGATGTGTTTATTCACTCTGCAGCTGGTAGTTTTGACAAGTGTTGCTGAATAAATATTCTTTAAAATGCACAATTTGCATCACACGTTATCAAAAAACGCCTCCTTTGTTAATATTCAAACCGTGTCACAAAAGAAATGAATGGCAATTTGCAACTATGGGCCACTTTTTATTGGTGCCCGAGACAATTGTATGGCTCAATTCAACCTTGTTGCGCACATTCATGCACCATTATAGCACTTGCACATGAACAGTATTGCTTTCTCTCTCACAGAGACAGCACAGACACATTGCCTTTGTACTTACCTTCAGGCCACAGTAGCAATTGCTTCATCAAAGGGCTGCGAGTATGCATATTCTGGGGGGGGATAAATACCATTATATCCCCCCACTTAAAATTGTGGGGGGGATTTGTCCCCTCTCCCCCCATGACTCTTCCCACCTGCTGATTTGATATGAGCAGGAGGAACTTGAAGAATGATCGGTGTTGCATAAAGAGCCAGCCCAAGTGAAGGCAAAGGGAAGAGGTGTGAGAGGGATATGTGCCATTTTACAGAGTGTGAATTGCAAAGTGTAGCATTTTAGTGAGGGGGCAAAATAGTAGCGAGGAAAAGGAGGCTAAACAAATAGTCATCTTGTCTGACTTGTTTTCTTGTCTCACTGATAAAAGCATTTCATCAAAACCTAGCATATCCATATGAATTATTTTCTATCGTACTCTTCTAAATACATAGGAGAAAGGGGTGGTTGAATAATAGCATCAATAAGGCTTCTGGCTGCTTTGCATAATGTAAAGAGCATCATACAACCAAACGACTGACCACAGATATTTACACTTGACAAATATGCCTGCAATAAAAGGGTTGCATGCTTGAATCACTAAGTGTTCTTGTACACCGTGTTCAAGAGTGGGACACACGGTTTAAGTAGAGTGGCAGTTGAAGTGGGAGTGCATTATATGTGTATTATGTAGATATGCCCTAGCAGCCGTAGTGTTAGAGGTAGGGAATTGTGGAAGATTGTGTTTGCTATGAAAGAGGATCCTAAGGTTTCCTACCTGGGCCGATTGGGTAAGGAGCAGGGATGTCACCATGGGTAATAAAAGCGACAGCCCACCACATTTGGACCCAATGATTTTAAATACAGTAATAGTAACATCTTACTTTTGATGACATAACAGGAAGTGACACCATGTGACCTTGTAACAATTACCTGTAGGATATCACTGTAGTAAATACAAAAGGTGTCTGAAAACATTTTTTTTCTGAAATGTCTACCACCCTATCACCACATTTAGTACCGTTAACAGCATAAGAAGCACACAGTAATCACAGGCGCTGCATGAACCCACACTCCCTTGTTCGTGTGCATCTGCCCTGTGCTTTCAACGTTAAGGCAGCCCTTAAGCACACATGGAGTTGTAAGGGATGTCTAGGGAGAGCAATGATAAACGGAGGAGAAAGAATAGGCCCAACCCGCAAAGCTTGAGGTAGATGTGTCGTGCTGCACTTGCTCTGGCAGGGATGATCTGGGGCATTGCTTCTGCAAAGAGCCAGCAAACCTTGGATTATACTTTGGAACTAAAAGCACATTGCTTTCACTAATGCCCTGTCAAACTGTAATAACCCTATGCATTTGTTTTCTCTCTCTCTTCTCAGTGCTTGCATAACTCAAGACGTGGTTTCGATCCTGTTCCAACAAGAAGATACTCAGTTTTCAATTTTCGCCATACTCAAAATTCTAATTTAGTACGTCGCCTCTGTTCCCTACATTAGTGTCTGCTCTAAATTCTTAGTCAAATCTGTAGTTCTGCTGACTGAGAGACTTCTCCAGTGTAACTTGAGTTCTGCAACCTCTTATCCAAACTAGGAAACAGGTGAAAAGATACAGCATGTCTTCTCTCCTTCTGGACCTGCCCTCCATTAGGTGAGCTTGCAGTGATGAATGACAGGTTACTGTTCTGCATTGTTGGTTGCTACTGGCTTGTGATTTGTGTTGTAGCTCGTTGGCATAGAGACCAACACACAGATGTACTCAACACAGCTCAGTCTGATTCCATATTGGTGTTCGAGAGACATCTGTGTGACATGCAGTGATCATTACCCATGCAAGTCAGGCCCTTTTCACCCGTAGCTGGCTGGATCCGGATATCCTGATGTCAATATTCTAGCATTTGTATTTGTATTTCATTACACTTCAAATAGCGCCTTTAACCAAAGCGATTTACAGAGAACAATTAACTGTACATTAAAATCAGCAACAGAAATCGATGTTCAGAGTCAACCAGTAGCAATCAAACAGACGACTGAAGTAAATGAGTTTTTAAATAAGAACGGAATAGGGAATAAGAGGTACTAGATCAGTGAGATAGAGGAAGAAGGTTCCAATAGAGGGGAGCAAGAAGTTGAAAAGATTGAAAACGGGATTGTGCACAAGGGGCACGAGGAACATTAAGTTGAAAAAGACCAGCCGAACGGAGAGAACAAGAAGGAGAATAGAATGAGAGGAGAGATGCAAGATAGTTGGGGGCAAGACCGTAGAGAGATTTGAAGACTTAACAAAGGAAGTTGTACTTGAACTGAGAATAGAAAGAAAGCCATTCAAGTGAGGCAACAGACGAAAAGATTGAGTCCTGATAAGAGAGAAGACAAAGTGAACGAAAAGAAGAATGGTAGATTGATTTAAGAGGAGCAAGACGTGATCAGGGAAGACCAAAGAATAGCAATAGCAGTAGAAGAGTTGAGAAACACTAACGAGGCTACAAGAAGCTTTGTGGCATGAAAAGTAAGAAAAGGGCGAATTTTACATATGTTGTAAAGATGAAATCGACAGGCACGCGAGGTAAGAGGTCTCACTCTCTAGCGTGATGTGTGTTGAATGCCGTGCAAGTGCTTGCACTACATGACCACTAAATGTAGTCGAACGTCTTCTGTCTCCCAATAGACACACCTCCCCAGGTAATATGATGGGATGTGAACAGAGGCACCAGGTTAGGGCTGCAGACAATTCCCCTGGCAACTCCTGAATGACACCACTTAAAATGAAGTAAGGCCTCAGTGATTGGCCGCTAGGCCTCTGCAAAACTACAGTGGGACCTAGTCCCCTGCATGCCGGCATCCACTTTCAGATGCAGATCCAGCAGGTGAGCCCCCTTCCCACGCACTCCCCCAGCACCCATTTTAAAAACAAAAACATGAAAACTAACCCCCCACCTGACTCTCTTCCTGCTTCCCTACTCCCTCCTCCCCCAGCCCACCATCCACCATGGTGATTGGCAGCTAGGGCATTTTTCTCAACACCCTCCCAGGGTAGCCCCCTACCCAGCAGCCCCTGTGGCTAAGGGTCCCAAGGCAAAGGGCGGCTCCAACAGAGGTGGCTCCAGAAGTGTCAGCAGGTGTCCGCAGGGGAATCCAGTGAAGCCACCGACCAGCCGTCAACCAGCAGCAACCAAAAAAGTAAATGTGGCTTGGGAGGGGAGTAGAGCAATTACTCTACTCCGGAAAACCCTGCCACTCAACATTACCTTCCCTCAGAGCTGTGAATGTATGCAATGCCACACCTATTTATAACTGTGAACATTAGCCTGCGCCAGACCCAGACATGATTGTGAATGTTAAATAGTCCAAACATTCCGAGAGAATTGTGACATTAGCCTGAATGGTAGCATGTCCCACACTTAGGTAGAATTCTAAATATTAGCACATTGTTATTGTTATTGTTATTTTGCATTTATATAGCGCCTTATATACCATTGTTATGGTTTGAAGGTGCTGGTAGGTTGAACGCCCTTGTGAACTGAAGTTCAGATCAGTAGAGAGAGTAGAGAGAGTCAAAAGGTGCGTGTGAGCACCGAGTATGTGTGCAGCTTGTGCGGTATCAGTGTGATAGCTGCTTCTTAGCCGTAGGTGTGGTGGTTGGGAGATCAGGAGTATGTGTTCGTTCTGGCAGGATTTATCCAGACCGGAAGTGGCTGCGTTAGGCCTGACGAGAACGTCTGGTTGGGGGGTGAGTAACAAGCAGTGTTTACTTAGAATGATGTGGAGAGAGCGGCGAATGTTGGTATGAGAACAGTTATACCGAATTGTGTCATAGTATCCCTGTGTTCTAGTTGAGTGGTGATGTAAAGGAGAGAGTAAGCGTGGTGATGTGATATGATGGGTTGTATGGCGTTTCAAACGTTCTCTGTATTCCAAACCATACTATATACGTCACGCAGTTCTATGCACTCCAGTCCGTTCCATGTACTCCTATCCACTCCATGCAACCTATTCTGCTCCATACACTCTGGTCCATTCCACGACCTTGTGCATTCCGACTCGCCCCTCCATGCGCTCCAGTCGGCCCCACGCATGTACTCTTGTCTGCCCCACGCATGTACTCTTGTCAGCCCCACACATGTCATCTTGTCAGCCCCATGCAAGTATTCTTGTCTGAGTCACGCATGGACTCCTGTTTGTCCCACGTATGCACTTCTGTCTGCCCCCGGCATGCATTCCTGTCTGTCCTATGTCCTACGCATTCTGCAGCTCTACGCATTCATCCATTCTACGCACTCATCAGTATTGGATGCAACCGGTGCTTGTTCGCTCTACGATCTCGTCTACTCTACGCACACATCTGTTTACATCATGGAACTCGTTCGTTCCGGCATTCATCTGCTTTGTCTCCTCACTTGCACTATGCATTCACCTGTTTTACCTACTCATCCCCTCTACGCACTCATCCCGTCTACGCACTCAGCCCGTCTACGCACTCATCCCATCTACGCACTCGACCCCTCTACGCACTCGACCCCTCTACACACTCGACCCCTCTATGCACTCAACCCCTCTACGTATTTATCCCCTCTATGCACTGATCTGCTCTCCGCACTCATCCGCTTTAAGCACTCGTGCTTTACATGCATTTAACAGCATTCAATGCCACACTTAGATGGAATTGTAAATATTAGCATGTGCCACACTTAGATGGAACTGTGAATGGTAGCATATGCCACACTTAGATGCAACTGTGAATGGTAGCATGACCCACACTTAGATGTAATCATGACCATTAACCTGAGTCACATCTAGATAGAAATGCAATGTCAGCATGTCCCACAATTAGATAGAATTGTGAATGTTAGCATGTCCCACACTTAGATGGAATTGTAAATGGTAGCATGCACCATACTTAGATGTAATCATGACCATTAACCTGAGTCACATCTAGATAGAAATGCAATGTCAGCATGTCCCACAATTAGATGGAATTGTGAATGGTAGCATGTCCCACATTTAGATGGAATTGTAAATGTTAGCATGTGCCACACACAGATAGAATTGTGAATGGTAGCATGTGCCACACTGAGATGGAATTGTGAATGGTAGCCTGTGCCACACTTAGAGATGAAATCGTGAACATTAGCCTGAGTCGCATCTAGATAGAAATACAATTGTCAACATGTCCTACACTTGGATGGAATAGTGAATGGTATAATGTGCCACAATTGGGTTGAATTGTGAATGGTAGCATGTGCCACACTTAGGGATGAAATTGTGTACATTGGTCTGAGTTGCATCTAGATGGAAGTACAATTGTCGGCATGTCCCACACTTGGATGGAATTGTGAATGCTAGCATGTGCCATACTTGGATAGAATTGTGAATGGTGGCATGTGCCACACTTAGATGGAATTGTGAATGGTAGCATGTGCCACACTTAAATTGAATTGTGAATGGTAGCATGTGCCACACATAGAGATGAAATCGTGAACGTTAGCCTGAGTCGCATCTGGATAGAAATGCGGTTGTCGGCATGTCTAACACTTACATGGAATTGTGAATGGTGCACCAGAATGGTAGCATGGTGAATGGTAGCATGTACCACACTTAGATGGAACCATGACCATTAACCTGTGTCACATCTAGATAGAATTGTGCATGTTAGCATGTCACAGCATGTCCCACACCTAGAAGGAATTGTGAATGGTGGCATGTGCCACACTTGGATGAAATAGTGAACATTTGCCTGAGTCACATCTGGATAGAAATGTGATTATTAGCACATCCCACACCTAGATGGAATTGTGAATGTTAATTAACATGCCCCACATTTAGATTAATTTGTGAGCATTGGCCTGGGTTGCATCTGGATAGAAATGTGAATGTTAGCATGTCCCAGCATGTCCCACACCTAGACAGAATTGTGAATGTTAGCATGTCCTACATTTAGATGGACTTGTGGATGGAAGCATGTGCTTCACTTAGATGAAGTTGCGAACATTGACATAAGTCACATCTAGACAGAGATGCAGATGTTAGCATGTCCCACACTTGGGTAGAGTTGTGGATGGCAGCATGTGCCACACTTGGATGAAATCATGAACATTGGCCTGAATCGCATCTAGACAGAAATGCAAATGTAAATGATAGCATGCCAAACATGTGTGTCACTGTTCCCCATGCTGTTGCTATATATCCGTATTCCCCCTCCTGTTTCTGTAAGCCCAGCCCCCTGTCACTCTGTGTCCGTGTGTCACTGTGTTCGGTGCCATCCTGTTCACGTGCCTGGTCTTGGGCGCTTTAAAGATAACCATCATATCACATCACTACGCTTACTCTCCACTATACTCCATCACACAACTAGAACACAGCTATACCCCTGACAAATTCGGACTAGCTGTTCACATACAAATACTACCCCATGAACACCTCATCACCCTAATAAAACACAGCTATCCGATGACATTCGGCCTAGTTGCTCACATAAGCATCCTTCAGGCCTAACGCAGCCAGAACCCAGTCTGGGTGTCCACCCACCAGACTGCACACATCCAACTGATATCTTCAGCACTACACCTAACGCTAGGATGCAGCTACCATCCGGCAATTACATCAGCTGCACACACATCCGGTGCACTCATGCACCCTACAACTCTATCTCTCTCTACTGATCAGAACTGCGGTTCCCGAGGGCGTTCAACCTACCAGTGCTTTGAGATCATACCAATGATATTTAGAACGCTATATAAATGCCAGTAACATAACATAACATAACATGCCTAAACTCAGGCATAGATTTATTTTAGAGTTTACCATGCCACCAGCACAGGTTATTTATGATCATCGTAGTTTTGGTACAGGGTGCGTATCTTAAATGCTGCCCCTGCGCTGCAGAGACTTGGCTGTGACTGCAGCTGTCAAGTTGGCATCTTGTGATGTTTGAACCTGCTCTACGCCATGAGCAGGCATATCAGGCTACTGATGCAGCAGGACACAAGTACACAATGCTTTTGACCAGGAGTTGACACAAACAGAGAATCTGGTAAGCAGATGACCCTTTTGGAGATGGAATTACCCGCATCATTTCATGTATTAATAAAAATCAAAAAATGTAGTGACTTGCACCCTTGCCTCATGGCAATTCCTCACATGCCCTGCAGCCAAAAAGGTTGAGACACAGGCTTCTAAGGGTCTGGCTCATCCTCCTGACGAAAGTACGGACTGAGTCTATCTGCATTGGAGTGCTGCGATCCAGGTTTGTGTTGGATGTCCATGTCCATTCCTTGAAGGGATATGGCCCAAAGCAGTAACTTGTGATTCCCTCCCTGCATGGTCATAAACCACCTAAGAGGTTTTGTGTCTGTTTGGACAATGAATTGAGACCCAAACTTGTAGGGTTTCAACTTGCATACTGCCCAAACCACAGAAAATGACTCCTTCTCAATGGTGGTCCAAGTGCGCTCTCTCAGGAACTGATGTGTAAACACCTCAAATGTTTGACTCCCCTTTTTGGTGACCTCTCTAAAGCTCTTGAGGTATTGTTCTGGGGTTTTGCAGGACTTCATGTGGACTGCAGCCTTCATCTTGGAATAGATAGGACTCTCCTCTGGAGTCAACTGAGTAATCACATCAGTTCCAACTGTCAGTAGGCGGCTCATCAGGGCTGCACCCCAAAACTCCTCTTCCACCACCTGTAGGTGGAACACTAACTCCTACATTTATTTATTTATTTATATACAGTGAGGAACACTGCTCTTTTGATCACAAACGAGCATATAATAGATAAGAAATCTGATTGATGGGAAGCAATGAGCTTGAATGACATTCTGACCAGGTTGTGGAGGGGAGGAAATGGAACAGTTACCAGGAAAAATGCATGGATGGACATACATAAAGGACAACCAACATTAGGCATTTTTTAGATGGTACATCCAGCAGTGTTAATGATGTGACCATTATGGATGAAGTGCTAGAGATGAGGCACAGAGAGTGAAGGACAGAGAATGTTAGATGTGAAGGAAACATGTTAGCTAGAAGGCAGACGAGAGTCAGCTTAAGAGGGTAATACTGAGATCAGTTTGGTTTTGATCAAAGCAATGTGGATTGTTTCTCAGATGTCAGCGGGAAGAGAATTCCAAGCAAGCGGAGCAAGAATAGAGAAACAGCAGAAGCAAAGGAAGCACAGGGAGGGTGAGGTGCCACAAGGGTAGCCTAGGAGGCAGAGCAGAGATTACGCGAAGGCTTGCAGAGTTGGATAAAAGAGGATAGGTACGGTGGGGCCTTACCATGGAAAGATTTCTGCACCAGGAGAAGACATTTGAATCTGGCCCTGTTTTTCATCATCAGACATCCAGCCTGGTGGCGGTACGAGGAAGTAGGTGTAAATTGAGGGATTTCAATGAGAGTACGGGTAGCGAAGTGAACGGTCTTGGCGAGAGGACAGAAAGCATAGTTGGGGAGACCAAAGAGGATGTTGGCACAGTACAAATTAGAGACAACAAGAGTGGTTAACAGATGCTTGATGTTGTTGAAAGGAAGGATGTGCCTGACTTTCCTAATATTTAGGAGGTTGACGTGAGCTGCTGTTGTAGCTTTCGAGAAGAAATTAGAGAAGGTGTGAGAAGGGTCATAGATGATGCTGATGTTTCCAGCAGAAGAAGACTAGGACAGAGTATCAGGTGGGAACTGGATAGGCAGGGGAAGAGATACAATAGAGTATTTGGCAGGGGAGAAGAGAACCTCAGTTTTGTTAGAGTTTAGCATCAGAGTACAAAGCCATTAAATATTTAATGGCAGAGAGACAATTGGAAACAGTTAGAGGAGTTAGTTCACCGGTGTTCTTGCTCCAGGAGACAGAGAACGGGCAAGGTGCCAGGTAGGATTCAATCCAAGCAAGGGATTGATCGTGAATCCCAAGAAGACAGAGTATTGAGAAGATCAGCGTGATCGAAAGTGTCAAAGGCAGGGGACAGGTCTAGGAGAATTAGGATAGACTCCTTGGGGAGGTGGCATTTCGAACCAGTCGAAAATGTCTGTCCCCTCCTCATACGGTTGGACTAAGTCCTTGGAGAGGTGGCGGCTAGGCTTTCCCTAGGGGCCACTGCTGGAAATGCCTCTTCCCTCACTAGAAGTCTTGCTTGATTCCTTCTAGGCCTCAAGCTCCAGCTTTCACAACATCACAAAGTCGCTTTGCTTCTGTTCTTCCAGAGCCTCCCTTCTTTCTTCTAGGAGGTAGAGGCTGCCAGTGTCGAGTGCCACTAGGGTCTCTCGTGGCCTGGGCAAAGTGCAGGATCTACCCAACGAGTTTCATTTCCTCCCTCCAAGGGGCCTGGGCAACAGGGCTAGGGGACAGGTTGCTTCCATTCAGGGTCTGCCCCCTAGCTCAGGATATCCATTGCAGAGTAGTTGGTCCTGGTCCACAATACTGGTTACTCCAGATGTGCACTAGGAGTGGTTATGGGACAGATCTTCTTTCTGTCTTGGGTGATCCTTCTTCACCTCAGGCTGAGGGATTTGGAGAGTACAACTTGCCCAAAGGAAGTCCAGTGATTTTTTCAGAATGACCCAGTGGCCTTAAAGGATCTGAGAGGAACTCAGAGGAATCTGCTAGTGGACCAATCCCTGCTCTTAAACGGAGTGGACCTTGCCCTTCTGATATCACACTCCAAGTGCTTTTCTCCACGGGCAGTGCAGGGGACAGGAAAGGGAAAGAGAGTCAGTGAGAAACAAGACGGTGGAAGGCTTCTTCCAGAGCCCTCCTGCCTGCCCTACTCCCGCCCCTTCCCTCATTGCTGACAACAAAGGCCTTTAGGCATGCCACACCCTGGTGTGGGGATACTCCTTCTGAATGGGTGTGCTCCTTTGATACCTGGGCTCAAGACAGCTGCCTACTGTGTGGCTGTCTCTGGGGCAAGGTGTTACAGGTCCTCATAAAGGGGATCAAAGAGAAGCTGGGTCCTCTGGGTTTCTCTTCTGCCATTTGCAGTATCAGCCCGTCTAACCTGAATACACATTCCTTTCCACAGCAGAGCTGACTCACAGGAGCTGACACAGTTATGATGTCAATTTGGATGTGGTGGCCATGATCATGAGTAGTGCCATGCACTATGCCTAAACTCAGGCATAGCTTTATTTAAGAATTTACCCTGACACAAGCATGGGTTACTTATGATCATTGTAGTTCTGGTACGGGGGTATATCTTAAATGCTGCCCATGCACTGCAGAGGGTTGGCTATAGCTACCGTTGTCGAGTGGGCACCTTGTGGGCTTTGAACCTGCTCTATGGAGGGGAGCAGGCGCTACTGATCAGGCTACTGATGCAGCGCAGCACAAGTACACTATGTCTTTGGCACGGAGTTGATGAAAAGGGTAATCTGGTTTCCAGATTACCCTTTTGGAGATAGAATTACCCCTATCATTTTATGTATTAATAAAAATCAAAATGGCAAGGGTTTTGCATCTTTGCCAGATGGCAATTCCTCACACTTGTAGCAGCAATCAATTAAATAACAGGCCATTCAGCAACACTATTGTGCAGTAGGCTATTAACAACCATACAGATTAGCAGATGTGTCAAGAGTGATCAAAGTGTGCACTATGTAGGCTGAAATTTGGTGATCAGGGATAAACGTGCTGGTATTCGAGTCAGAGTAGTTGGATGGTGGCGGTGATAACTCTCTTGTGGAAGAGACAGATTAGAAGGTAAACACCGGAGACCATGTGACAGCTGCTATTCACCTGTCTGCCCAAAGTAGGGGCCCGCATCATGTGGTCAGACCAGGACCCAACATGTGATCTGATGCAGAACCCCCAGTGGCTACTGAATCGATCCTCACTCCAGGGAAAATGCATTGCTCTGTGGTCTTGAGATGTTATGGCTCTGTTTTCCTGGGTCCCGGTAATGCGGTCAGGCTGGTACCCAGTGGATTACCTGATGGAGAGCCCAATGTCTTATGGCCCTCACTGTGAAGACGGTTATGTTAGAATCAGAACTGGGTGGTAGTGATTGATGGTTTGGGACTGTGCAAGGGATCTACAATGTAAAGAGCCCTGGATCAACAGTGATGACAGAGTACGGGAACAGCCAGGAATCGGCAGCGATCAAAGATTTTGGGAAGAGTCCACGATCAGCAGTAATCAAAAGAATGGAGAGAGCTAGAGAGCGGCAGTGATCAATCAAACCATTTGGAAAAGAACCTGGGTGTAGAGGTTGAGGAAAAGTCACAGATCTTCAATGATCAATGGCCAATGGAAGGACAAGAGTTCAAAAGATGCAAAGAGCCATGGATAGACATGGAGCCTCTGGGCAATCTCCTCAAAGTTCCCAATATAGCCATCCACCAATAAGCCGACAATACTCAGTTATACATGAGAGTAAATAGCATGCAGGACATCATCCGTCTCCACTATTAAATAACCATCATCTAGTCCTGGATGGGGACTGCCTACCTCAAACTAAACCCATCCAAGATTGAATTTGTCCTTATTGGTCTGCCTGCTAAAAAACAACTTGTCCAACAATGGCTCAATGATATGCACCGAGTAGGATTTCATCCACAACTCTCACACTCAGCAAAATCCTTAGGCTTTACCATAGAGAGCAATCTGTCCTTCCAGAAACACATAGCCAAGAAGGCCCAAATAGCCTGGCTCGGAATCTCTACGCTTCGAAAAATCAAACCCTTCATACCGCTGCAGGACTTCCTGACCCTGGTGCAGGTCCTTGTGGTCTCACACACCTATGGGGGAAATGCCCCCTGACAGGGCTATCAGCTGCTCACTTGCCTCCCCTAAAAGCAATCCACCACACAGCAGCATGTCTTATTATGGGAGCACAGAAATTTGACCGAATTACCCCCATCCTACATTGGCTTCCACTCCAAGTCAGGATACTGTTCAAGACTGCATGCATCACATACAAAGCAGTCACGATTAGCACAACAGCGTACCTGGTTGCTAAGATCCACATATCTGGTGGCACACGCTCCTCGTGCAGGAAATCGACCAACAGGCTTCAAACACAAATCGTCCACAAAGAAAGGACCCGCAAACAATCCTTCTCTTGTCTTGCACCCACCCTCTGGAACTCGTCCCCGGTGTCAGCTCGGAATGCCCCTACAATTCTCCAATTTTGCAAATTTCTCAAAATATGGCTCTTTCAACAACACTTGATCAAGGACTAATTCCAATGGATGCAGATACCGACGCACATACCTCACAGTACTGCGCTAATATTAAATGTTTCCAGCACAAATACTGACTTCCCACACTCTGTGCAGCGCTCGGCTGCTCTCGAGCTAGGTCCACAATTTATAAACAAAAATACAAAAAATAAACAATTGCCAATGGGTTGGAGAAGAGCCAAGGCTGAGTAGTGGTCAAAGGTTCGGTGGAGAGCCAAGGATCAGCAACGGCTGGTATTTATCAAAAAGCAAGTGATTGCCATTCTCATAGAAAAAGCAACCCTATATACATGGTTTCAAGGATCACTACAGTTCACTTTTAGGGCTCTTAATTACCTCTGTATTAAATTCAAATTCCCCAAATGGGTTACTGCTCAAGAAGGGAACTTCTTTCCAGGCTCGGACTGGCCTATAGGGCAAAGGTTTTTTTACCCAGAAGAGGCTACTTTTTTGCAAGTGTGTGCCCGATTCTTAAGTTATTTCACTAATTTTGCTAAGCAAATATGCTTTCAAATGCATACATTATTGCAGCATAGTTTACCAAATACACCCCCTTGGGTAGCACGCATTCTGTCGTGAATATCAAGGAATTGCAATCTGCTATTGTGGGCCACTTTTTCATTGGTACCTGGACTGATTTTATGTCCCAGTCCGACCCTGCCTCTTTCTGCTCTCTGCTTCGGATGCTTAAATGCATAATTGCCGAGACTAGCGCCGCTGCGAGGTGCACACATCCCAAGTTAATCAGTTTTTCTTGCAAAACGATTGTTTTGCAAAATATTGAACAGGAGTGGAAAATCACAGACCGAGCAAAACAAGTGGGAAGAGAAATACAGTACAGATTAGTCACGAAGTATTTGGCTTACAGGCCTCATACCCTCGGGCTCTGTAGCAGAGGTTGGAGCCAAAGCTTTTTGAAAAACTGTGAGAAAGGTTCAGATTATAAATGCAATCTATATTTGGTATTTATGCCTGACTTTGTTCTTCACACGTTCATCGGCTCAACTTTAGAGTGGCCTTCTACATTAACTGCACCTTCCGCATGTCCTTCAGTACACTTAACAGGACTTGGGGCTTACAATATGTATACTTTTTTTTTATCTCCTTAATACACCTTGTCGCTGCCCCATTTTCCTCCGTCAGCCTTTGTTGAATACCCCTATTGCCGCTTTCTCCTATAGCGCTTTGAAACAGCATACTGGCGTTGTTAAGCGCTATAGAAGAAAAACAACAGACGTATTGGTCCCTAGAAATATGTGTGTGTCCCATAATGTCCCAAATAGTTGTGTTTTAAAGCAGCAGTACTCTCCTTCACCCTGAACTGAGAGCTTCTGAACTGGCCATTTGCCAAGATGGCGGTGGAAAGCCACCTGACGAGAAATTCCAGACAGTGTGTATTGTTCAGGTTTGCACCTAGCAAGAAAAGAGTCTTAAGCATGCTGAGTTGGAACTTCAACAAAAGAATGATGAAATGTACACCTTCCTTATGAGTTGTCAAAGGGCAAGTGCCTGGGTGCATATTGCCTCTTTGAACAGCTTAGGATGTGCCACCTCAAACAAGCATTGACAGCGCCAAAAGGTCTGCTTTTGTAATTGGAAAGGGTAAGATGGTTTTGTTAAGTCTGCACAGAGCAACTAAGGTTTGCACTCTACATTTCCAAGGCCAGCAATATTGGGTCTCATTATAAGTTTGGCGGTGCAGGAAAAGTGGCAGTAAAAGTGGTAGTAATTCTGTAACTGCCACTTTTCCCGCACTGCTAAACTACAAGTTTGCCGGTGGCGGTGACTGATTTACCTCCATTCAAAAGCTAGAGGTAAATCGGGTCCCCACTGGCAAAAAACAGCTGGTATTACTGGAACTGGTATTACTGGTGCCAGTGGAATGGGGAATGACCACCTTTGTCTGCTCCTGTAATATCTCGGTAATACTGGGATATCAGGCACCGGTAACGGTAGGTCCGTTTGCCGGTAACCCGCCAGAATTACTGGCAGGATACCGGCAAACTTAGAATGAGACCTATTCGCTTTGCCAATCTTTGGCATTGTAGACCTGCCGTTGAACAGAATGTCCAATGGTTCAAAATCATAATCTCTGCCAGATCACCATGTTCTTTGTTGTTTCTGAAGCCTTATTCATATTTTACCAAAAAACATAATTTATTTGAATTTTTCATATTTGCCAAACACCAAAAATAGTTGTATGCTTCTTGATACAGCATTGGATAATCCCCAGCATTGAATGTCAGTTGCATCAAGATACTAAATCAGTATATTGTTGACATTGAGTTCAAAGTTTGATTCTAGCCATAACCTAGTCTTGACAAATATTACCCATGCTATTAGAGCACCTAAACAAGTGTAAGACTGGCACCTAGGAAATACAAGGGTGGGATGAAGGACCTTGGTGGTGGGGGCACAAGGGTGGGTGAGTGGGGAAGGATCCTTCATACCTTTACATCAATAGTACAAATTGTGAAATGGTCTGATCACATATATGTAGACAACACACTCTGCCAATCTGCAGGTTGCAGTCTGTGAGTGCCACTTAGTGATTAATCCCCAGGTTTAATGTCATCCAGTTCCAGTTTGTAGTACTGGGTATTCTTCTTCTCCAGTAAGGAAGTCCTTTACTGGAGAACAGAGAGTTAGATCCTGCCTTCTCTTGAGGCACACCAAATTCCACAGGGCAGATCAGTTTTCCCAGTCGAATCCATCCAATCATTAGTGACATTTTCCCTTCCCAGTGCTAACATTATATCAAATAGCTTGGCGTGTGGCTCAGAGACCACTTTATGCAAGTCAATAAAACCTGCCATAATCTTGTCTAATGATATGGAGGTATCAATGTGTGTCATCTGGCAAATTATGTTCCAAATGGAGGTCCAGTACATATGTATTTTATCAAACTCAATTTAGGTATGTTGCGGTGGCCTCTTAGCCAAGTCACAATGCAGAATATTACATTTTCTGTCAGCCTGCCCTAGCCAGCCTCACAGGAATCCACAACTAAGCAATAAACACCATTTTTGGTTGTTTCACCGTTTGGTAAAGGCATGGCGTCCCATGTTAGAGGCCTGAACGAAACAGCAAGGGCCTTAATGCAGTGCCTTGGAGCTGTTACCAGCCATTGAAGCCCCACTAATAGGGGATTATTGCTATCAGCACCCCTGGTTTCCAATTAAAAAACCTAGGGTGCTAACAGCAATGTATTGTGCTTGAATGAACAGGGTGCCTCCCAAAGGGGATGTAAGGGGAGGGTGGTTGCAAGATGGCGGGGAGGGGGAAGCAGCCTTCAGGCTGCTCAAAACATGAGCTGAGATCATGGGATTCAGTCTGCGATCCGAGCAACCTGATTGGTTAGCTCCCACGCCCTGGATGATAATGCTCTGATCTGATGCCCACTCAGTATCCAGTTCACAAAATGGTTGCAGACTTCATATTGGAGTGCCTTCCTTCCCATATATCTTCCCACTGATCTTGCTACAAGGCACCTCTACACCCTATTTTACATTACAATTTTACTTTGGACATCTTATCATTTCTTCAGGCACTAAACATCTTGCACTAATGTGAAGCCTTAACACTCATTCATCTATCTCTTGAATAGATATATTCCAGCTGCAGCGGGAGACAATCCTCCCTCTCACAGTGCTTCAGCAAATTCCACCTTCAATTGCGTATATTTGATAAAAAATTCATCTCCCTATCTATGTTCCATCATTAACAAGTAATGTTATGTGGTATAGTCTTTATACGTTAGCAAATCACTGCCACAATGGTCTTAGAGCACCTAGTTTTACAAAGGTAGCGGGCGCCCCTCTCTCGCAAGAACAGACATGATAACCTGTTCAGTGGTTATTAACCACTTGAGAGTTAAACTATTTGTTAAGGAACCTGGGATTGGTAACCCTAGGTCTCCTGGGGGCAACCAGACGTGGTCTCCCTCTCACTGTGCTTAGAGAGGCATCAGCTTCACCTCACTGATGATCCCCAACAAGGGTGAAACACGTGTATGGGGTTGCTGGTGGTACTCTCGTTCAGATTGGAATTGCCATTGTATTTCGGTGCTGGACTGCCCCTGGGCAGGACAAAGACTGATATGCAAATGGATATTTCCCATCTGTGAAAGGCACAGTGAGTAAAAACAGTGGCTGCGAACTCTCAAGTGGTTAATAACCACCGAACAGGTTATCATGTCTGTTCTTGCGAGAGAGGGGCGCCCGCTACCTTTGTTAAACTCTTAGAGCACCTAAGCTTGTCCGAGGGTTGGCATATTAGGCTCTCCCTCATGGTTTCGACGCCCCACCTGGGAAGGAAAGAGGACGTTTATAGGCGGAGAAGCGGGACGAGGCATCTTGGTGGAGAGAGTTTGAAAAAGTGAGCTAGACATATAGCATATGGGCATTGTATACACTTTGTAGCAGGATAACTGTGGGGTGGTTTAAGTCATCAATAGTCATGAAGGCAGGTCACCCAGATGTGGACGCTCATTTGAAACACCATCTCCCCCTCACCATTATCATCTGAGAAGAGCTCCTCATCAGATACTTGTGTTAGTCGGCACCCTTCTGTTAGAGCTATAACCGCCCTCCATGCCCCCCCTTCCCTGTCTTGGGCATGTGCTGCGATGTAGTCCTGCGGTGCCACAATGCTCTCAATGCTCAGTGATATCCTCGTCCCTTCCCTCTCACTGGATGGTGTTTCAGGTCAGAAAAGGTAAGCTGCTGGCCTCCTCCAAACCTTCCCTTCAATTCCTGACAGCCATGCTATTGCCATGTCTGTGCCATATTGGAATAGTTCTCCATCTATTGGTTCTGCTCTTGCTACTGTTTTGCCGCAATAAGCCTGTAATATTTGTCATGCTGTGAGCATGCTTATGGCTGGTGTAGAGCAAATTATTCCCTTGCCAGTAAAGGAGATAGTCATGTTCAGTCTGCTCACGATGTCTCTACCTAGTATGTTCACTGGTGACTTTTTTGAGTATAGCAGTGGCAGTGACATATCATGATCACCTACAGATAGGGAGATGCTATCTGTGAAAGGAACCAGCCCTCGAGCCACAGAGAATCCGTGAGTGTTCATAGCTTTGCCTGACAGTTAAAACTTCCCCTCTCTTATGCATGACCTAGTGGCCCCTGTGACAACTAAGAAGGAACATTTTTTGTCACCTATCGTCACCTGTATGCGTGGTTCCTCCGCAGGGTTAGGTGTTATTGATAGGATGGGATACATCAAGGACGTCTGTGGGCCGTCCCATTGTGGGTATAGTGACTGTCCATTTCCTGTGTATGTGTTGTGACTCAATATTGTCACCTTCCCAAGCTGTGTCCGGGCTACAGGTGTGTCAGTAGATGTTATCACATTGTCTTGTATTTGTGCTAATTGTTGGCCAGTTTGGACCTGCTGTTGCTGCTGTATACTTGGCTGTTGCTGCAGTGGTGCGTGTGCTTGCATGTGTGGTTGTTGTTGCTGTTGTGGTTGCAATGTCTGTTGTTGTTGTGGCATTTGTGTCTGTTGTGGTGGTAGTTGTTGCTGCATCCCCTGCTGTTGGTAAACCTGTTGTTCCCCCATAGGCCCTTGCTGTCCCTGTTCCCCCCAGGCCGCCTGTGCTGGTCTCATCCTACATGTGTGCGACATGTGTCCTACTATCCCACATATCCAACATGTCGGTGGTTCCCGTGCTTGCTATTGAAGTCCCGCCATGTAGTCCTGCTACCCCTGCTGTCCCTGTTGATTGTAACCTCGGAACCCTCCCCCTTGCTGGTGAATGGGTGGGCCATATCCTCTCCCTCTCATTTGCCCGTCCCTCCCTCTGTAGTTGTTTGAGTACCCGTTTCCCATTTGCATATAACCTCCCCCCATTTGTTGTATGTATGTCGGGGGAGGAAGCAGTTGCTGTGTCACTATTTGTGCTTGCTGTGGTGGTGCTACCTGTAGTTGTGTTGTGTCTTGTGTTACCGTTGCCTGTGGTTGTGCGGGAGCTGTTATCAGTGCTCCCTCCATAGCATATTTCGATGGCTTCTTCTGAACCAATTTTGCTTCCTCGGCCTTCCTATCCTCCACCTTTTGTTTCATTTTTTCCTGCCACATCCTGCAATAGTGTACTATTGTCAGTTGTATTTCTGGTCATCCTTTAGCTTCCATCCCACCAACTTCTTTAACTGTCTCTGTACTTGCTCCAGGAGCCCTTGTACTAGTATGTGATAAAAAATTGCTAGTGTTTTGTCCCACGGTTCCCGTGTTTCCAAGCAACACTTCTCCTGAATCTCCTGAATATATTCAACAGGATCTTCATTCTCACGCACCTTTCGTGATGCAATTGCTCCTATGTCTGAAGTGTCTGGGAATTATACTCTCAATGCTTTGCCAAAGCGCATGTCTGCAATTGGTAAATGGTGGTCCATCATGTGCTGTGTCATGTATTGTCACCCCGGGAAATCCCGCCCTCTTCCATATGTCATCAGCAGCATCCCCCAGTATGGAAATAAGAAGGCCCTTCACGTCTCCCACCTCTAATGTTTGCCCCGCAGTGTGTTTTTCCATCTCATATATCCACTTCCCAGCTCCTGCCCTCAACGATGGGAGTCTGCATTTTATATTTTCCTTGTCTGCATGCTTCCAGGGGATGTATTGTGGTCTTGTTCCTCCCCTTTCAAGTAGTTGCATTAAATTGTAGCCCCTCTCCTCTTCCTTCATCCTCCTGTGTGGTGCTATGTCATTATATTCATCATTTTCCTCCATGTCTGGTAGCTCTTCAATGCTGTCGATGTTACAGGTTTTTACCCTTTCACGTCCTATATCCCTCCTCCCCTTTTTGTGTCCTTCTGGTCCTACCATTGGCATGCTTGCTCTCTCTTCCTGTCTGCGTCCTGGGAGATCCCTTAGTCTGCCAACATATGGGGTGTGCACGGGGGCTGGTGTCAGTGGGCGTGGTGAGGGGCGTGGTGTTTGTGCGGGTGTGGGTGTTAGTGGGCGTGGCATTTTCCCTATAGTGTCCCTGTTCTTTCGTTCTCCTGCACTTGGTCCTCCCCTTCTCTTGCATGCCCATGGTGATTCGCAATTAGTGCGCGTTATGTTTAGTTTGTCTAAACTCTCCCTACTTCCATCTGTTCCATTGTTGCTCGAACCTTCCTCTTCTTCGCTGCAAAACCCATCAGCTAATGTAAATCCCCACTCTGTGCAATTGTCCCCCCACTGTCACTAGTATCCTTTCCTCATCCTCTTTTCTCCCCTTTATTCCCCCTTCCCTTCTTAGTATGCTTTCTATTACCTTCCCTTCTTCATACTTCTGTGCGCTTTCAGCTATAATCCTCTTTTTCCACATTCCCATTTCCCCTATCGTTCTCTTCTCTCTCCTCCTCCTTCCTTCTCATCTCACTTTGTTCTGCGCGCGCCATTCTTTCCGCTATTGCCCTAATGCGCTCTGCTTCCTTTTTTCGCTCTTCCTCCTTCAACTTCATTCTCGCCATCTCTTCCTTATGTGCTTTATTTTCATTCTGCCTCTTCCGTGTCTCTTCCTCGAACTGCTTGAGCAAGGCGCTTCGCACGTACCTCAATTCCGCTAACCTTTCCTCCAATATCTCTTCCACCTCTTGTGATAGTCGCCCTTTTCTTTCTTCACTTACCTCCGACCCTGTCCATGGGATTTCCTTCTCTTCCTTATTTACCTTTTTCACTGTATCCTCCTCTTCCTTAGTTAATGTTCTTCGGAGCTTCAGAAGCACCTGCACTGCTATCCACTCCTCTGGTCCTACGTCTGCAAACCTCCCCAAGGACCTACTGTCATCCCCCTTCCTTACCTGCGTAGTTGTTGAATCTACCGTACCTACCTCCCCCATCCTCTTTTGGTAATCATCCGGGGGTGCGTATGGCAGGGGGCTGTATGCAGGGTTGGAGTATCCTTCAGCAGCCGTTAATTGCTGTCTAGCCGCTTCTCTAAGTTCTGTTAGTGGGTACAACCCCCTTCCTCCTTCTTCACTACCTTAGCCACTTGTGCTCCTTCTGCCCCTTCTTGCTTGACCTTCACCTCTGCTACCGCAAATGATCCTTCTGCCTCTTTTTCACTTTCTTCAGGGCTGGGCGCATTTTTGTTTATCTTATCCTTGCCCCCTCCTTTCTTTTTCTCTTCATTTACCTGGTTTTCCACCCTTATCTCCTTCTCCTCTTTACCCCCTGTACTGTGTACATACCTGTATCCCAGGTCTAGTTCCCTGGAACATCTTCCAGAGGTCAAAAACTTCTAAGTGGTTTGCTAATTCCTTCCCCTTGTAGGTATTGTGAATGTATGTTAACAAACTATGTTGTGTATACGTATCGAAGCTGCCGTTAGGTGGCCACGGTACTCTTACTTTGTTGTCCATTCCTTGTGTCCACTCGATACTGTATTAAATTATTTTCTCCCTGTGTGGTGTCAATGTCGTGCAGATGTGCTGTAGTGGATTGGTTAATGCGCTTCCCATGTTTCTCCACCCCGCTCCTGCCCCCGAAACATAGTACAGGGCATTGTTACAACTTTTACTTTCCCAAATGTCAACCTTTTACCTGGCCTGTAAACTGGGGACTTCGATTGTCCGCTGGAAAGGAAAGCAATCTTTTATATGGTACAGTTGTTACTTATAACTACGGCCCCCTTCGGCCGTGGCACACAAAGCCCCCTGCGGCGATGTGCCCTGTGCGGCGTGCCTCTGGGCTGCCCCACCTTCCTCTTCCTTTGTACTTGTCACACCGTCAACTCAACTCCTCCTCCCCTGTTCCTCTTTCCCCTCAAACCACGCCCTCTACTTTCGCAAACCCTTGTTGAGCGCTGCTGGCGTTCTCTGTGCGTGGATGTCTCTCCCCCGTGGCCCCTCCCCATCTTAGCGCGGCCGGCGTTCTCTGTGCGCGGCTGCCTCTCCCCCTTGCCTCCTATCCGTTTGCACCCTCTGTCCCCAGCCACCCCTAGATGGGGTGCATCGCGATGTCCTATACAAACCCTATGGGTGACATCACCAACTTCTACAACACACTGTAAGTACTTATACATTTCAACACTTCACAAATGCGCTCTTGTTCTCACACTGTTATCCCCCATTAACCCCACAGCTGTCTTCTCGCCTCGTCTGGAGCAAGGTAATCAACAATAAATTTACTTAATATAATCGGTCTGCGCACGCTGCGTCACGGTGCGTGTGATACGCCCACTCTCCAGAGGAGCTTAACCAGCCAATTATCTTCTGCACTCGGTAAACAACCTAGTTACCCCCTGCGGGAAAACATCATCTACTTAACGAGCTTCAACACTCAATTAGTAGGGGATCTACAACGTCAACTCATAGGAAAGCCACCCCCCTCTTACACAGGTGTCTGCGATCTTGAAGCAATGCGCGCTCTCTAACCATCACACGTGGGAGCCTGAGGCCCCATCCAACCCACTTCATGACGCTGTAGGGGACGGTCCTCGTGCCTGTCCCGTTACACCTCACACCTCCATTGCCGCGGAACAGTCAAGATCCATTTCCACACACTGTTAAAACCGCCCCCTCCCTCTTTACAACTCCTCCCCCTCCGCACAACATTACGTTGCTGGTTGGGTGTGCCATACTCACCAAGTCCTCGTGAGTCGGGGGCGCTCGACCGCGGGCACCCCTCCAAAGTGGCTCGCCACCGCCCCTTGTCTGGACCACGTCTGGACACTCACCAACCGCGGGCGGGATACTTTTCAAGTTGGCTCCCGAGGACCAATGTCCGGATTGCACTGTCCGGTCTTCTCGCAGTTCCGCGGTGGTCCCGAAGTCCTCAAAAGGGGGAAACGGCAAAGGGGGCCGCGCTGCCGGGTGCCTCGCTGCAGGAGGCTTGGTAGTTATGCCTTTAGGGTAGGTTAAGTAGACCTCGAACAGATCTCAGCAGTGCCTCCAACTTGTTGGGGTGATCTCCCGGGGGCCGGCAGAGCCATCCGTGGACCTCCGGGGCTGGGGAGGCCCCAACTCCTCCCGAGTGCCAAAAAGGAGTATGAGGCACACGCAAGAGCAAAGTAATTACTGCTGTTTATTATAGTAACGGCAGGGATCGTTCTCCGCCCGTATGCATCCGGGGTGACGCTCTCGTTCTTAGTGGGGCTCGCAGGCCCTTTTTACTGTAGTATGACGCGCTGCTTGCGTCACCTGGGAAAAACCGTCACAAAACCTATCGCCACTTCGGGTTGGCTCCCCGAGTGGTAAGGTTAGTATAGATGGTTATATGGAGGAATGTTAGTGGATAAGGACAGGTCAGATGGTACACTTGGGTTGTCCCTAACACTTGCTACAATAAATTGGTTACACGGGGACCCTTGATGATTGGCTAACCGAAATGGCATCAGTGAGGAGCCCCTCGTACTCTGATTGGTTCCCTCGTGAGCCCCCAAGCCTGGGACCATCGTTGTTCCCAGCCCGCGAGGTACCTGGTGTTGGCAACATTGTGCAACTATGTGTTAGTGGCGGACAATGGACAGGTCTTTGCTAGTGTCTGATGATCACGCCTTTCCCATCGGTGTAGGTGTCCAACTTGCCGCTTTGTTGTTGCAGCCTGCGTCCCAGACGTGGGACCCCGGCGACTTTCTGTCTTGCGAGCTTGGCATCTTGTCAGTTTGGCTTGGTCACGTGTGTAGAGACCGTAGCTGGAGCAGAATTATGAGTATTTAATTTGTTCTTCGGCCTAGAGGGGTGCTTGGCTGCGGCAGGTGTAGCCTTGGCACTGAGAGCTCGGCATTTGTGGGTTGCAACATTGTGGCGTTGGTAGTGGGCTCTTGCTGGGACTTGTTCTGCATGGTCAGCGCATTGCTTTTCGTCTCGAGAAGATTTTTCGTCTTAGAGGCTCCGGCCTGAGGACTCTTGCTTGCGGCCTACTCGGGCCTAGTTTTTCTGGGAGGCGATGTATAATTACTAACATGGGTGCCTCAGGGTGACAGAGTGTCACAAGTAGTAGTATATATATGTATATGATGGCATCTCTATGGGGGTAGGATAGCATGAAGCGTCTGCAAGCATATACACAAGCTCTTCAGGCATCTTGAGTTTCTGCATAGCTGTAGGAGGCCTATGTGAAAAATAACAACGATGCATGTCCGTGAGTGTGTCAGTCCGCTACGTCATAGCACTGAGTATGTTCTCCATGTGAGTTGGTGTGTGAGTGACCAGGGTGCATGGTGGCACAGGTGTTCTTGTCTGTTGGCTATGTCGTCATGGCATCTCTAACGATGTTGATGCTTTGCGGCTGTTGTTTTAGTTGATCTGGTTCATATCGCATGCGTCGGCTTGGCCAGGGCATGGTAGTGGGCATGCTCCTCGTGCATGTGGGCCACGAACACACAGTACCTTGTCGTCTGGTAAGGAGGTGAGCGGGTCAAACTCCTCTCGCGGCGGTGCTTGGGCCGTGATCCTCTAGGCCAGGGTCTGGATGAGAATGGGGGGAGGGTGCTTTCACTTTTTCCAACTTCACTACCAAGTATCGTTAATCTCTGCTTCTTACACCTTGGACACAACTTTGGGATGACTTCAGCCTGATCTAATTTGTTATTTCTAAGAGCAGCATTACTATTCTTTTTTGTTTGTTTACATTTCCAGACATACCAATTATTGTGCCCCATGTAGATTTTCAGCAAACATTTACCATCATAAATTACATGAGGTGCAATTGCCTTACATATAGTACTACCAGTAAATCCTATGGGCCTCATCACGTCCTCGGTGGTAACCCTTAAATCCGGCGGTAGTGCTATTACCACCGGATTTAAGGGTCCGCCGAATCTGGGCTTCGGCGAATTTCAAACCAGCTCTGAGCTGGTGTGAAATCCGCCAAGAATTTGCGCTAATACCGCCGGCGGGAAATCAGCCGGAGGTATGAGTGCAAAATTTCCCCATTGAGCCCAATGGGGAATGGGGCATTCATGAATGGGCTCAATGGGGAATGGGGACTTCCAAGTCCGCCCAACTCGTGATCCCATGCTATTAGCGCCGGGGGCTATGGCGGTCGCGCTAATATCCCCCGTTCTAATAGCGTTAGCGTTACCGCCAAGGTCGTGATCAGGCCCTATATCTCTGGAATCTGTTCCTAAGGCAATTTCCAAAAACTTCAAATATTGGTTAAAGCAACATCCATCACGGCGCCACAGCCTTTCTCTGCGCAAATATTGGTTCAAAATCATTATATATCTTTGCAAGTACAATATATTTCTCTAGCATTTCCCACTTTACAGACTTTCTAGCTGGAGCTACACTAATATTACTATTCGTGGGGGTATAAGAGATATGAAGCTCACTAACACAGTAATTGTCAAAGTGACTGGATCATGATCGATCTCCGCTTGCCTAGCCACAGTTAAAGCAGGTGCTTTGCACCAATTTGCTACATCTAAAAGTATATAGTCTATGCGAGAGGACACTGTCACTCACCTCAAAGTAGGTGCAGCCGATAAAACACCTGGTAACCAACCATTAACAGCCTTCAGACCCAATTCTGCAAACTTATTTGCCATTTTATTGGTATCCGGATGTCTATGTCTGGATAAATTCACTTATGTGGGTGGGGACACAAAATATTATCACCATGCTGTACAGCATCATGAGAGAGGAGGAAAGGTTAATTATCCACATTGACACCCCCAGCAACTATAATTGAACAGTCACTATTCAAAGAGTGAATTTCCGTTAAAAAATTCAACCAATGAATCAACTGATTTAAAAATAATTCTGCTGCCTCCTGACTTTAAATAAATATTAAAAAACACTAAAGCCAAATCATATAAATGATAACATTTTAAACACTTAAAATCTGGATTCAAAGTTTCAATTGATGTGACTGCCATTTCCAAATTCAGATTTGCCCAAACAGTTTACCCACCACTTGCTTGCCCCTTAGCACTCTTACCTGCCACCACACAAAGATTTGCAAAACCAGGCTTCAGAATCGGCAACACAGACCGCTTCTCCTGGAAATAAATTATCTGCTGGGTAACTCAATAGAATGGCCAATCATGATCCTCCATTTTGGAAGCCAAACCAGAAATATTCCAAGACATAATATTAAGGGAATTCAGCTTTTTATTGTGTCTCCTATTGGTCACCCCAACGCTTGTTAGTGAGGGAGAAGAAAACACCTTCTGCTAATCCATGGTCCTATTCCAGTGTGTGCGCCATGCATTGTATTTGTTGGAATTCATTTTGAATCTTATGGCACTCTTTCTTAAGAGGATTCTGATACAGCTGGGTTAGTCGAAGAGTACTGCTTCACAGAGTGTGTGTCACAAGTCTCTCCGCTTCTCACCTGCTTTTGTTGTTTGCTTGCAACCTTCTGTGATGTCTTCTTTCTCACGGTCCGGGATTTGTACAAACCCGAGCGCTGGTCCTCGGATTCCAGCGTGAGGTTCGCTATCCAACTTCCGGGAACGTTTAGAAGTCCAGGGTGGATAGCAGGAAGGAATGATGTTCGCACTCGGAGGCACGAAACGCTGTTATCCGAGCGCAGAAGAAAATCCAGGGAGATCGGAGGTAAGGTAGAGGAATGGGAGGAAGGAAGGGGGATTCAAGGAACAGGGAACCAGGAATCAGAAGAAAGCCCTGAGCGAACTCCGGCAACACACGTCCGACTACAGCAAGCGGTAGCTTTGAGTCGCGCAGGGCCGCAGGGACTTGTCTGTTTTGTAGATCGTACAGTGTGAAGCGTAGAGACTGGCCAGCAGCATTCCGTTTCAAGCGCCCATGTTGGAAGGAGAACTGTATTCAATCCCCTATGGGTCAGGGACCAGGAAGTCCAGAAGGGACGCAGACGACGGTTCATGACAGTGTGCCATATTGGACTAAAGCCACCATCATATGGGTTTTTAACTGTAGTGGTAGTGTGGATAGAATGTAGGATTGGCATGACATAATTCTAGTATAATCTTTGCCATGCCACTAGAGTGCCATTATGCAAACCTTCAAATTATCCAGGCCAATTTAGGCAAATGCAAGTTTCACAGCCTCAACTTCTGATCTTAATGACTGTACCAGAGTCAACCAAACCTTGACATCCTCCGAAAGATGGTACACCTGGTTTTAAAATATCTTCACAGCTACTGCATCTATTGGGTTTAGGGCATGACTCCAGAAGTTTTGTACTTCTCATATTTACATATATTGGCAGTTCCCCTCCTTATGTCCAGACTTTGATGGAGAATTGATTGAAGAATTCAATATTTCAAGTTGAATAGGTATAGGAACATGCTCTGCTATAATACATTGAGGAGAGTGAGGAGAATGGTGCTACTCACAAGCTCGGGTTCTCACATTGGCTTGGTGACTGCACCATGATGGATCTGGATGCCAGAGTGAAAGTTTGACCACCTTCCTGAAGAACGGGGTGAATAATTGCATATTTGTCCAATTCTTTAATATGCATAGTTTTACGGATTCTACTGCCTTCTGCCATGCGAGCAGCTTTTCACAGATCTGGACTCACCACATTGGAGGCTACTTCTTCAGATTTAGGGGGCTGACCTGATTTGAAGTCTTCAAGCAAAAATGAGTTGAGTTGCCTATGTAACGGAGGCAGCACAAAGTGTAGATTTGTTTGGCAGAGTTTGGGGAGGGTTTGGTAAGGCCCTCTAGTGTACCCATGGTAACAGGAGCTGGACATAAATACTTAACAGTTAATTAAGAATTCTGGAGAAGGTGTTTAGAGTCAGATGTCAACAGTACCAACGGCTGTGAAAGACATGGACAACAGCTCCTGATCTAGCCCCTTTTCTGTCCGTTTTACCAGCTTTTTTACTTCTCGCAATAATCTGTGAGACTTCCCACGCAAAGCACTAACCGTTCGAATCCAGTGTGTATGGCAATATTCCAGCGTTGCAAGTCCCTGGCACTACACAGAAATACCCGAGTCATGGTAACAACAGCCAACAGAGCCACCCAGCCACCCCACCAAACCACGTCAAACAGCAATCAACAGCGCCCTTTTGCCAGGCTTTGCAGTGAGATTGGGGTTTGCCCTTTTGAATGCTGTGTTGGCCAATGTACTAACTGTAACGTGCTCCCAGCAAATACTTGACCATCATGACGCCAACTGAACCTATTGTAAAGCCCTAGAAAGGCTATCTTGATGATTTTGTGATCCAGAACCAAGCTTAGCAGGTACCTGACGTGGTCCTGTCCCCCTTGCCTGCCTTAAAGCAACCTAGTGACTTCATGAATAGTCCCCTGTATACAGATCCAAAGTGTATTTTTAATTAATTGAAGTCTCCTATTTTTATAGAATCTGGACTGGACATTCTTTTAAGTTGGTACCAGAGTACTAGTGTCCCTTGCACTGCTTCTGAGATGGCCACATCCCTCTTCAAGATAATAGCCTGCCCTTGGCCCATGCTGTCTTGGAGAGGCAAAGGAGGTGTGCAATTTAAATTGTGCCTGTTTAACAGTTATGATTGAGGTCATTGCTGGTTTAGTAGTAGTGTGGGGCTGGGTAGGAGTTGCATTCACTACTTATACTTGTACCGATGTAGAGCAGCAGTCATTTCGCTAGTGGGCAGGAACAGACTCCTACAACAATGCCTTACTGCAGAGAGAGATACACACATTGGCCACACTGGGGTGTTGATTGCTCAGCAATCTGGTGAACACAGCTTGCATGCCATGGCACACACTCCGATGCACGGCTCTGGATTAGGAAAGATGGGTGGGAGCCAGTTCTCAGGTTGCTGGATGCTTGGAAGGGTCTCCCGTTGTTTTCAAGAAGAAATTACTTGCTATATATTCATTGGGTAAAAGGGGGTGGAGAAGGGTTTAGGATAGGGGTGGTAGTGAAAGTGGAAGTGGATTTGGGGGCATTCCCCCATAAAACTAAAATGTGATCCTGGGGTTTTCTGATGGTGGTTGTGTATGGTGGTTGTCTTTTCCTCTCCTTTGTTTTGTTATGATTTGCCAGTAAACTAGCTACGGTTTATGTATATTCTGAGCCATGCTACATGGTGTCAGTGCTGTAGCTTCTCCATAAAACGATTCAGAAACAAAGAAATTGAACCATTCTAATTGGATATTTCGCTTGAAATAGCTGGATTCAGAATATTTTCATCACCCTGAAAATATGTGCATGTTAACAATGTGATGAAAAGGATTAAGGATTGGTTCCCAGAGACGAACTGAATACAATATGCCATCAAACAGAGTTGATGAAAGTAAAAAAATAGCTATTTTCGATGCAGTTTAGTGCTTGCTAGTCGAAAGATTAATCAACACATGTACGATTTATGAATGCACATAAATAAAGGCTTATAAGTAAATCTCTTGATCAGCAGGTGGTGACATAATCCCCTCCTCCACCCCTCCACTGGCCTAATGTGACCAAAAATAAGTTTCTATGACAGTGGAAGATTAAATCCACACTCGAAACATGTGCAGCATTTGCGTTTGGCCACTTCTAAGTACAATATCATTACACTTTAGTCAGAACGACCGCCCCTCCACACACACACTCTGAATTTGTATTTTTGTATTTCAAAGAGTAGTTCGGAAGGCATAACGCAGGAAAGGAGGGATGGGCTGTTAATTTGGATAGGATAGTGGGTGTTTGGGGGAGCTGCCTCCATTACTAGCAGCTGGACATTGCTCCCTCCCTTGCCAGTAGCTGGACTTTGCTCCCTCCCATTCTGGCAGGTGGAGTTTGCTCCCTCCCTTGCTAGCAGCTGGACTTTGATCCCTCCCTTGCTAGCAGCTGGACTTTGCTCCCTTTCTTGCTAGCAGCTGGACTTTGATCCCTCCCTTACTAGCAGCTGGACTTTGCTCTCTCCCATACCGGCAGGTGGAGTTTGCTCCCTCCCTTGTTATCAGCTGGACTTTGCTCCCTCCCTTACTGGCAGGTGGAGTTTGCTCCCTCTCTTGCTAGCAACTGAGGTTTGCTCCCTCCCTTGCTAGCAGCTGGACTTTGCTCCCTCCCTTGCTAGCAGTTGGACTTTGCTTCCTCCCTTGCTAGCACCTGGAGTTTGCCCCCTCCCTTGCTAGCAGGTGGAGTTTGCTCCCTCCCCTGCTAGCAGCTTGACTTTCCTCCCTCCCTTACTAGCAGCTGGACTTTGCTCCCTCCCATACTGGCAGGTGGAGTTTGTTCCCTCCTTTGCTAGCAGCTAGACATTGCTCCCTCCCCTGCTAGCAGCTGAAGTTTGCTCCCTCCCTTGCTAGCAGGTGGAGTTTGCTCCCTCCCCTGCTAGCAGCTTGACTTTCCTCCCTCCCTTACTAGCAGCTGGACTTTGCTCCCTCCCATACTGGCAGGTGGAGTTTGTTCCCTCCTTTGCTAGCACCTGGACTTTGCTCCCTCCCTTGCTAGCTGCTGGACTTTGCCCCCTCCCTTGCTAGCAGTTGGACTTCGCCCCCTCCCTTGCTAGAAGCTAGAGTTTGAGCCTCGGTTTGAAGAGTTCCACTGAGGAAATGGCTTTGATGGCCAGTGGGAGAGCATGTTATCGTCCACGCTTGTCTCATTTCCCGCTAAAGTGCTTCTGTAAACACAGTAATATTACTGTACACCAGATCTGCAAAGCAATAGAATCACCAATTAATAACTCCTATAATTATGCCAGTCAGAAGTCCCAAGCCAAACACTCAGGCTTTTCTGCAGAGACATCTCAATGTCACTGCATGACATAAATATAAGGCTGGAGGCGCACTATGAAAATGGCAGTGCCCTAGCGAAAGAAACCCTGTAATTAAAATTGAGCATTGAAGTGATACAAACAAAAAATAAAATGCGACGTTAGCAAAGAAATATATCAGGCTTCTGCAACTGACTGGCAATATAGGGCCAGCTCTTCCTCGCAAAGCACCGTGCCAAGGCCAAAGGAATGCTGGGATGCCAATGGACAGGCTTAACTTCCACGAAAAAAGGAGGCGTGTGAGCATTCCACACATCACTAGTGAAGGCACATCTGTGGGTTTCTCTACAGTGCTTTAGTTCACATTCAGGGTATTGCATGCAAAGCTGTAGGCCACATCCCCAGAAGAATTAGCCCAGAGACAGGCCAGCAAAATGCTGTGCCAATGTGGACAGGCTTAACTTCCACGAAAAAGGGAGGCGTGTGAGCATTCCACACATCACTAGTAAAGCCACATCTGTGGGTTTCTCTACAGTGCTTTAGTTCACATTCAGGGTATTGCATGCAAAGCTGTAGACCACATCCCCAGAAGAATTAGCCCAGAGACAGGCCAGCAAAATGCTGTGCCAATGTGGACAGGCTTAACTTCCACGAAAAAGGGAGGCGTGTGAGCATTCCACACATCACTAGTGAAGGCACATCTGTGGGTTTCTCTACAGTGCTTTAGTTCACATTCAGGGTATTGCATGCAAAGCTGTAGACCACATCCCCAGAAGAATTAGCCCAGAGACAGGCCAGCAAAATGCTGTGCCAATGTGGACAGGCTTAACTTCCACGAAAAAGGGAGGCGTGTGAGCATTCCACACATCACTAGTGAAGGCACATCTGTGGGTTTCTCTACAGTGCTTAAGTTCACATTCAGGGTATTGCATGCAAAGCTGTAGGCCACATCCCCAGAAGAATTAGCCCAGAGACAGGCCAGCAAAATGCTGTGCCAATGTGGACAGGCTTAACTTCCACGAAAAAAGGAGGCGTGTGAGCATTCCACACATCACTAGTAAAGGCACATCTGTGGGTTTCTCTACAGTGCTTTAGTTCACATTCAGGGTATTGCATGCAAAGCTGTAGGCCACATCCCCAGAAGAATTAGCCCAGAGACAGGCCAGCAAAATGCTGTGCCAATGTGGACAGGCTTAACTTCCACGAAAAAAGGAGGCGTGTGAGCATTCCACACATCACTAGTAAAGGCACATCTGTGGGTTTCTCTACAGTGCTTTAGTTCACATTCAGGGTATTGCATGCAAAGCTGTAGGCCACATCCCCAGAAGAATTAGCCCAGAGACAGGCCAGCAAAATGCTGTGCCAATGTGGACAGGCTTAGCTTCCACGAAAAAAGGAGGCGTGTGAGCATTCCACACATCACTAGTAAAGCCACATCTGTGGGTTTCTCTACCGTGCTTTAGTTCACATTCAGGGTATTGCATGCAAAGCTGTAGGCCACATCCCCAGAAGAATTAGCCCAGAGACAGGCCAGCAAAATGCTGTGCCAATGTGGACAGGCTTAACTTCCACGAAAAAAGGAGGCGTGTGAGCATTCCACACATCACTAGTAAAGGCACATCTGTGGGTTTCTCTACAGTGCTTTAGTTCACATTCAGGGTATTGCATGCAAAGCTGTAGGCCACATCCCCAGAAGAATTAGCCCAGAGACAGGCCAGCAAAATGCTGTGCCAATGTGGACAGGCTTAACTTCCACGAAAAAAGGAGGCGTGTGAGCATTCCACACATCACTAGTAAAGGCACATCTGTGGGTTTCTCTACAGTGCTTTAGTTCACATTCAGGGTATTGCATGCAAAGCTGTAGGCCACATCCCCAGAAGAATTAGCCCAGAGACAGGCCAGCAAAATGCTGTGCCAATGTGGACAGGCTTAGCTTCCACGAAAAAAGGAGGCGTGTGAGCATTCCACACATCACTAGTAAAGCCACATCTGTGGGTTTCTCTACCGTGCTTTAGTTCACATTCAGGGTATTGCATGCAAAGCTGTAGGCCACATCCCCAGAAGAATTAGCCCAGAGACAGGCCAGCAAAATGCTGTGCCAATGTGGACAGGCTTAACTTCCACGAAAAAAGGAGGCGTGTGAGCATTCCACACATCACTAGTAAAGGCACATCTGTGGGTTTCTCTACAGTGCTTTAGTTCACATTCAGGGTATTGCATGCAAAGCTGTAGGCCACATCCCCAGAAGAATTAGCCCAGAGACAGGCCAGCAAAATGCTGTGCCAATGTGGACAGGCTTAACTTCCACGAAAAAAGGAGGCGTGTGAGCATTCCACACATCACTAGTAAAGGCACATCTGTGGGTTTCTCTACAGTGCTTTAGTTCACATTCAGGGTATTGCATGCAAAGCTGTAGGCCACATCCCCAGAAGAATTAGCCCAGAGACAGGCCAGCAAAATGCTGTGCCAATGTGGACAGGCTTAGCTTCCACGAAAAAAGGAGGCGTGTGAGCATTCCACACATCACTAGTAAAGCCACATCTGTGGGTTTCTCTACAGTGCTTTAGTTCACATTCAGGGTATTGCATGCAAAGCTGTAGGCCACATCCCCAGAAGAATAAGCCCAGAGACAGGCCAGCAAAATGCTGTGCCAATCACAAGTACTAACTTAACCATGTGCAGACCAGAAGAATGGAGTGCCACAAGGGTGTGATAGGGGCATGTGAACTCATAAAGGAGCTGATCAACATTTCTGCACCAATTTGCTTACTTTGAAAAGGAAATAGAGTTGTACTGATTTAGTCAGACAAAGACTGCAGGCTAGATTTGGGGTCTCCAAATCCTGTCCTCAAGAGCCAAATCCATTCCATGTTTCCAGGCTATCAATCTAAAATACATTTCAGTGAGTGCATCTAACTGGGTAGTTATACAGTCAATGGTTAGTCAGAAAACATGGTGTTGGTGGGGGTGTCGAGGACCCGACTTGGAGAAACCTAGCCTAGAGCCATTTATTTTCATGTTGCGATAGGGGATTTCTTTTCCGGTGGTATACAGAGGAACGTTTCAAACATCGAAGCTGAAATTCTATGTATAACATGCCTCAGTGGCATCTGCTAATCCTGAATTATTTCTTATTATTGAAGGTTATCATATGGCCATGTTTTTGAATTCTAGAATGCCATGGCTCTCCTTAATACCATGCCCTTACCGTCTCCACCGCCAGATATTCCGGTGTCACCGGGATATTACGGGTGGGGGAGAGCCGTTAAATTCCCATTCCTATGGAATCCCACGGCACTCCATTGGATGTGATTGCCTGAATCATCAGCACCGATATTACCGGCGCCAGTGATTCAGGCCTTTATTTGCCAGCAGGGGCCTGATCTACCGGCAGGTCAGGCGTGCTGGGAGATCCGTGGCCCCCATTGGCAAAGTTGAAGTGTGCCGGTCTGGAAAAAATGGCAGAGCAATCAGCCAGCATTTGTTCCAGCATTTTTACCAGAATGGCACACTTATAATGAGGCCCCATGTGCTTTAGGAGCTGATTGGTTGAATATAAGTATCATGAAGGGCACGATAATGATTTTCAGCAATATGTGAAGGCAATAAGCCCATTCAATGAGTCGGTACCTTCAGCAGAAGGTATAGAACTAAAAATCACGGTACGCGATTGAAGGGGTAGCTAAGGTGTTTGTGGGGCTAAAGGCGCTTTTAGAAATATCACAAAGATTTATTTCAAAGAAAAAGGTGGCAAATTCATGAAATAACCTGGTATCAGATGCCGCAGCGGCATAACTAACTACAAATGCATGGGGACACGTACAAGGGGACAATTATGCATTGGTAGTAACGGTAAAGCTGGAGACAATGGAGTCTTTGTGCCGTGCACAAAGAGTGTCACGAGAAGAATGGGCCTAGCATTTACCATCCGAATGCACGTTTGTGTGTGTTACAGTTTATACAATTAATTTGCTAACAATGGAATTAAGAAGCATTACATTATGCACCCTACAATGTATTTACAACATCTGCATTGGAGATAAAATCATAGACAAAGGGAACCGTCAATATCTTCAGAAACATATAAACCAGAAAGACCTGATGAACCATTGGCAATTAAGATTATTTTTGTATTTTTTTATGAAGCGATTTTTATTAATTGTATAGGTGCAGTACAACTTACAATACAAAAACAAGTAAACTACAAGACCAAACAAGTGGTACGTCTCAGAAGGATAGCTCAGGGGCAATGTGCTCGCCTTGGAAGCAAGACGACACGTAGCACCACGGGTTCGATCCCTGGGTCCACGCTTAGAAAGCTCTGGGTATTAAGGCGTTATAAATAACCTATCATAACACACGATTCAGTTAGCAATGCTCCTTGTTTTTTTCTCTCTTTCAGACCCTGCAATACAACAATTGCTCCTTCCCTCCCAGTCACTCTGTGCCACATGTCCAGGAAATCTTTGACCCCCCTACCCTACCCTCTACCCAGTTTTAGTGGCTCGCCCATAAAGACCCATATTTGGGGTTATCATGCCATCTCAAGCCAGCGTGCCCATATTTTGTGATGTTTCTGGGGACAGCCTCTGACCATGACCATGAATATTTTTACTTCTAGTTCGCAGCATTGGTCCATGTCTTCCCACCATCTGTTTATGCTAGGCGCTATAGGACTACCCCCTTCCAAATGCCAGATTCCTTTTACCCACCATCAGTGCCGTTTTAATCAGGCTCTTATCTTTAGAGTTGAAGTCTGTGCCCCACCCAGATGTGCAGGAGCCATAGTTTGAGACACTCCTATACTTGGGACCCTAATGTCCTAGGCATGGTATCCAAGATTGAACTCCAGAAGGACTGTATCTTGGGGCATTCCCAAATCTCTGTTTCTATGGTGCCGGGGCTCCCTTGCCAGCTATGCACACCTTGGCTACCTTTCCTCCTACTAACCTCACCGCCTCTCTCACAACTGTTCCCTTGTTGCTTGCAACTGTACAGGCTCGCTTGCCTACACACACTGCTCTGACAACCTCATCAGCCTCCACTACTCTTGTGCCCTTGCCACCCACTGCCGCTGCTTCTTTGCCCCCGATGGCCCCTCCTACACTAGCTTCCTTGCCATCTACTAATGTCCAGGCTCCTTTGACTACTCTCCCCTCACTGACATCCTTGTCAGCCTTGGCTGCTCTTTCACTTCCTACCTCTATCTCCCAGGCACTCTCTCCGCTTACTGGGTGGACCACTATCCCCCATAGCACCCTTGTAAGTCTTTCAAAAACAGCAATATGCTCCACGTTGCCATGCTTAACTCTCGCTCTGCTGTGAAGCACTCTTCTGATATCTGCCACCTCCTTGAACTCCTGGATCTCAATGTCCTTGCCCTTACTGAGACATGGTTCAAGGACAGCTCTGTCACACGTTTTGACACACTTCTCCATGAAGACTACAAGATCCCCTCTGTACCCAGGCCTAATAGGTCAGGAGGAGGGATAGCCCTGATCTTTCATGAGTGGATCCCTGTTTCCATCATTCCCACTCAGGTCTACTCTTCCTTTGAATGTCTGGTCTGCAGGCTCTCTCCCACTCTCTCCTGTCTCCTCTCTTATCCTGGCCACCTTCTATCGGCCACCAGGCCAGTCCACCCTCTTCATCTCTGAATGGGCTGACTTTGCCTCCTCACTCCTTTCCTCCTCCTCCCAACTCCTCCTGCTGAGGGATCTTAACATCCATCTTGATTCTCCTGACTCTTCAGGTCCTTTCTGCAAACTATGCAACTCTCTTTCTCTCACCATTCTTCCTTTTGGCCTGACGCACACTGCTGGCCACTGCTCTTAGCTCTACAGAGATCCCTCTGTCTATCCCTCTCACTACCTCACTCTCCTGGACTTATCTTTCTCTTCTCTCCTCCCACTTGAAGCTCTCTTCTTCTCTAGAACTGGCACAACCTTCACTCCCTCCTGGCTTCAAGGTCATCAGACCCATGAAAGAGTGACATTGGCTGCCTTTGCCTCCACCTACCCTCCTCCTTCTACTCCTGTGGCTGACTCCCACCCTGACACAGCCATCTCTAACTTTCACCACTCCAACTCAAACACTCTTGACATTCTTGCCCCTGTCATGAGGGTCCATCTCAAGTCTTCCAAAAAGTGCAACTCCTGGTACGAGCAGCGGAAAGGAAATGGGGACCATCTGAGAAACTGGCCTGCCGCCTTCTTCAAAGGCAATATAGACTCTGCATCCGCTCCAAGAAAAGAGTCTATACGCAAGCCTGCATCTCAGCAGCATCTAACAACATGGCTGAACTCTTCAAAGTCTGCAAGCACCTGGCCAATCCTACTGCAACCTCTTCCTCTACTGCACCTACCCAGGCCTTTTGCTCAGCCCTGTCTGCACATTTCACTGCCAAAACACAGGACATTCTGTCCTCTCTCTCCCTCTGCACCTTCGCCTGCAGCCACATCTCTTGGGCCCCCCTCGGTTACCCCCCTCTTCTCTCCTCCCTCTCCCCTGTTACACCTCAGGAGGTCTCTAGACAAGTCCAGTCCATGAAAGCCTCCTACAAACCGGTTGACCCATGCCCTCCTAAAACCATCAAGGACAACATTAATTCTCTTGCTCCAGTGTTGGCCGACCTCTGCAGCCTCTCTTCTGCCACTGTTGTTTTCCACACTTCTCTCAAGCGCTCTCTTGTGCACCCTGTGCTTAAAAAACCCTTTGCTGACCCTCCTATCCCGGCAAACTATCGCCCGATCTTTATCACTCATTTCCTGGGCAAACTCTTGGATAAATTAGCTATCTCTCAGCTTACCCTCCGCACTGAATCTGTTGGTTGTCTTCATGACCATCAGTCTGGCTTTAGAGCATCCAGAGGCACAGAAACTGCTCTTCTGAACACCTGTAAAGACTTACTCTCTAATCTTGACTCTAACGCTCCTTCTGTCCTCATTCTTCTTGATCTCTCTTCTGCCTTCGATAGGTAAACCACAGCATGCCGATCTTCCGTCTCCGTGATACCCTGGGCATCATAGATCTGGCCCTGGCGTGGCTTACTTTCTTTCTGTCCGACAATCTTTCCCAGGTGGAACTTGGGTCCTTTCTCTCCTCTATCACTCCCTCTACTTTGGTGTACCCCAGGGATCTAACCTATCCCCTTGATTCTTCAATGTCTATATGGCCACTCTGGCCCACAGGATCTCTAACTTTCAGTGCAATGCAGATGACACACAGCTCTCTTTCAGGCTACCGTCTGCCTCTTCCTCCTCCTTGCTCATTCCTGAATGTCTGTCCGCAATTCATTCTTGGTGTGCTGTTAATGATCTCTGCCTCAATTCCAGCAAGACAGAGATTGTCCTCATTGGAACCCCTGCTCCCGCTTTCTCAATTTCTCACTTGCTGGTCTCCCTTGGCCCTATGCCCCCACCTGCTAGTGAGGCAAAAAATCAGGGGGTCATCTTCGACTCCACTCTACTTCTCTTCTCACATCTCTGACATCTCCAAAAATGTCCACTATCAACTGCACCTCCTCAGAGGTATTCTACTTTTTCTCACCTTCCCCCAAAGACTCACCGTCTCCAGGGCCCCGGTTCTCTCCAGGTTGGACTACTGCAACAGCCTCTTTCTCAATCTTCCTACTTCTACTCTTCGTCCATTACAACTCATCCAGAACAGAACTGCAAGACTTATCTTTGGCCTCAAGCCCAGGGACTGCATCTCTCTGGCGCCGAAATCCCTCCACTGGCTCCTGTGGCTTCTAGGGTCAAGTTCAAGACCCTCTGCCTAGTGCACAATGCATTATGGCATTCTGGGGCTGGTGCCCGACTCTATCTAAAGGGCTCCTTCCTAAATACTCTCCTTCTAGAGCCTTCTGCTCATCCTCCTCCAACTCTTTGCACTTGTCCCCCACCCCCTTCCCCGCACTTCCGTCTGAACACTTGCATGACCTGAATTTACTAGGCTAGTAAGTTCTGTCCTGTCCCCCTTGTCTCTAGTTTGATTGCGACTGAAACACTTCATGCACTTGCACTAGGAGAAAAGCCGTGAGGCCTAGTACGCTAGTTACTTTTTTGTTAGATCATTCAGAAACTTCAAGCCCTAAGAATGACTACTGTATCCCCTTGCTCCCTTCCCATCTTGAAGCGCTTTGAAGCACTTCACTTGTGTATAAGCGCTGTATAAATAAACAATTTCAATTTACAATTTACAATGAAGGTGCCCACCACTGTTTTACGCCTCAGACAAAATGGGTCAGCTGCCCCCGCCCATATGATGTAACCTTTCCCTGGTGCAGTACATCTGGTGCAATATTTTATATTGGATGACGCATAACCTGCTAGATATACTGCCTTACCTGGGTGACACAATAGCTTGCAAACAGTCCTCCTCCTCTAATACCCCCAGATTCCTCTTCCATTTTGCCTTCAACTTGGTCAAAGGTGGTGAGGTGAAATTGTTTATTATCTGGTATAGTAGTGTAATAGCTTTTCCTGTAATTCTCTCTTCCATCAGGTTAGCTTCTATCAGGGAATGCTCCGGGACCTCCCAGTCATCCCTGCCCTCATGCATGATTGCGTTCTGTAAACGTAGGTATGTAAAATTATCTCTGTCTGTGAGATTTCATGTATCTCCTAGATGTTGGAAGGTGGCCAGCTGCTTTTGGTCAATTATTTGTTGGATTTTCCTGACCTCCAATGTGTACCATCTTATTTGATTCCCCATCTTACTTACTTTGGGTAAATCTGCATTTTCCCATATCAGTGCTGCCATTTTCACCGTTCCGCCTCAGTCCATTCCCTTGAGCACTTTTTTCTGTGCCTCAAGTGCACTCAGGGCTGGTTTTGGTAGTTTGAGTCTTAGGGGATTTCCGTATATATCTCTTGAGTGGGGAGATGATTGCGCATTTCCTCCTGCTCCGACCTGATATGAGTCGTCCCCCTTTCATCGAAAACCCATTGCGTCACTGCAATAAGTTCGGATGTCCAGTAATATTTATTTATTTATTACATTTTTGAAACGTCCAGACCCAAAGGTATCACAGCGTTGATACAATACAAAGGAAAATGTGCAAATAGTACATGGGGGAAAAAAGATGCAGGGAGCACAATACATAGTAGGCTACCCTGGACCGTCGGCCGGAGGCATCAAGTTACTCGTATTTGTCAAATAACCAGGACTTGACAAGTTTTTTAAAAGCAGAGAATGATTTCTCGTTTCTGATAGATGGTGGCAAGGAGTTCCAGAGAGCAGGTGCCATAACACAGAAACGCACTCCACTTTTATTTATATTTTTATTTAAAATGGGTAGTGTGCAATGAAATGCTGGAGCTGAATCTTAGAGCCCGTCCGGGGGCAGATTTGGAGATATAATAATGAGGTATTGTGGGGCCACATTGTAAACACAATGGTAGGTGAAGGAAAAGGTTTCAAATACCACCCATTCTTTAATAGGGTGCCAATGTGTATCACGTCTGGCGGCTGAGATATGATCAGCGCATTTGAGGCCAAGGTCAGAGCATAGAGCTTTGTTTTGGAGCAGTTGTAATTTAGTCAGATTCGCAGTAGAGGTACGCATCTACAGTATGTTGCGGTAGTCAAGTTTAGAGAGGATCAGTGCACGAGCGAGATTGAGACAGTTGCTGGGGAAAGGAACTGTCTGCTAAGCGAAAATAAATTTAGCTGTGTAGGCAGTGGACGAGGCTAGGGCAGTAATCTGTTTACACATGGAGAGGTCAGCTTCTATGTGTACTCCTAGTGTTTTTATATGCTTTAGAACAGGGATGGGCGTGATATTACTACAAAAGCATGAGAAGGAGGCATCCAAATGTTTAAGGCGGTGCAGGGTGCCTAAGATGTGGAGCTCGGTTTTCTCATCATTGAGGCATAGATTGTGTGTGGCCATCCAGCTTTGAATTGTGCTGTAGACCTCATTGATTGCTAGAATTATGATCACCTGAGGGGGGATACGGATTTGCGTATCATATGCATAATTGAGGTCTGTGGCAAAAAGGAGATCAAAAAAGGGTTTAGTATAGGAATTATAAAGGGTAGGAGAGAGACAAGAACCCTGTGGGACACCGAGCGGGGCAGGGATTGCATCTGCTGCTGAGTCTCCTATGAACACTCATGTGGTGTGACAACTGAGGAAGGAGTTGATCCACAGGGTGGCTCCCGGGGAGAAGTGGGCATTTTGGAAGAGGTGTTGGCATAGGATGTTATGATCAACCAGGTCAAAGGCTGCTGAGCGATCTAACAAGAGCCAGAGTACTACTTTGCCAGAGTCAAGGATGGAATACATTTGGAGTTTTTAGTGCAGTAGGGCTGTTTCATTACTTCTGGATGTTCAAAGATCCCCACCCTCCTTTTCATACCGGTCTTGTCAATGTTTAGAGTGCTATTCTCAGGGTGCTCTTACCCCCATATTGTCACCCTTTGTATGTTTTCTATGTTATGGAGCAACTTATTGGGAACCCTTACTGAAGTGTTCTGGAAGATTTAGAGGAGTTTTGGCAACACCGTCATTTTGCATAGATTTGCCCTACCCAGCATAGAGATTGGGACGTTTGCCCAGTGCTTGACGTCCTCCTGCAGTCTCACCAGTATCGGGTCCAGATTGTTTCAAAGAAAGACAGATCCCTCTGCACCAATCCGCATGCTGAAATATTTGATTGTGGCTGTAAGGAACTCATGGTGGCATATAGACAGACACAAGTGATCACAGTTCAGGGGTGTTTGTTAAACTTTATGCAGGTTGGAAAAACATTTACTGCCTCATCACGAGTTTGGCGGTAACCCTTAAATGTGGCGGTAATGCTATTACCAGCGCATTTAAGGGTCCACCATATCACAGGTTTGGCAGGATTTATCCCCAGCTCTGAGCCAGTGGCAAATCTGCAGTGATTTCGCCGATTTCCGGTGCTATTACCGCCATGCTAATACCGCCCACGGTAATAGCACCAAAAATTCCCCATTGGGCCCATTGGGGAATTCTTGAAGGGGCCTAAAGGGGAATGGGGACTTAATGTTCCGCCAAACCTGTGATCCAGCGCTAATAGCGCCGGGGGGGTTTGGCGGTAACACTAATAGCCCCAGCTGTAATACTGCCGGGTATACCGCCCAACTCGTGATGAGGCCAAATCTAAGATGGGAGCAAGCGTCAACCATCAAATGAAAATAAGGCAGTCCTAGTGACGTTGTGTCAAATAAAAGGGCCTATACTAAGAAACCTATTGCCAAACCTTACAACTAATACAAAAAAGGGTGTGGGATGGTTTTCAGGACAGGAAAGAAGTGTTCTCAAATAATATGTCACAGTGCGGTAGCTAGATTCTTCCCTCCCCACGTTTTTGAGCATGGGGTAAGCTGGAATCTTGGAGCACAGCACATACTCAATCTTCCTCAGCACGAGTCGACAGTTCTGTTCCAGTTTATCAGAAGCCTCAATGGTCAAGTCTCGTTTCTCTTGAAAGTCTCTTGCCTTTGAAGGCCTGACATATTCAAATAACTAAACAAAACTTCCTTTTTAAACAAAATTAAAGTTTGTTTCGTGTCTTTACTTAGGGTGAGGGCTCTTCACTCCTGGATCCCCCTTTTCTGGACACTGACCCCTAATCCTCAAGGTGTTGGGTGATTGCTTTTCACCACTTGGATCTCTCTCTTCCGGGCTTGGATCCTAAAATAGTTCCTTTCAATATCAAGGCCTTTGGTGGTTGGTTTCCTGGTCCCGAGGGCCTGATAGGTTTACCATATGCAAAACTAACTAACAAACACAAAGTTCTAGTTTACGTATTTCTCAGGTGATGGCTTCACCCTTGGCTTCCTATCTTCTGGGCGCAGACTATTCTTTGCTTTCAGCCTCCCTCCACCGGGTTCACTCTGGCTTTTCTCGAGGGATGGATTCACCCTTGGATCTCTCTCGTTCGGGCTTGGATCCCTCTCGACTGTTGGTCTTTTTACAATGCACTTTAGGTGATAGCTTCACACCTGGATCTCCCTCATTCAGGCTCGGACCCTTCTCAAATGTCAATATCTTTTTAAACAGTTCATGGTGGACATCCCTCGGCCAGGTACACGTCTGTCAACACACTGTTTCTTGGGACTTTAGATTTCCCCCCTTCTCATCAGCATCCTCGGTCAGGTTCACTCTTCCCAACTTCATATTCAAAAATGTTCAATATTTACAGGATTCACTTCCCTTACTTTCTTTACAGTTCTTAGGTCAAAGGCACTGTACAGGGATTTTGCTTGATCTCCTGTGTGACCACTTTGACCTAACTTGGTGACTCTTCTACGGCCTTCTGGTAACCGTAGTTTCACTCAGACAGGGATCGACCAGAGTCTCTCGAGTAAACACTCACGTGGTGCCTGTTCACTCTGCAGCTGATCTCCCTTTAACACTTATACAGTTCTTTGAACTTAGTTCATTTCACCATTTTGCATCTTTCATTCACCACAGCCCGGCTCTTATCGGCTCCCCCCTCGACTCACCAGCTGTGATGAGCCGCTTGGCTTTCCTTGTAACTGGAGTCAAGGCCGATACCATGGTAGCAGGAGTTTCCCTCGCTCCCGCTTATCAAATCCGACACAATGTGTGTGCCGTTGACATCTGTTGCAGCACACTGGGGCTATTGTCCTCAGTCTTACGATTCCCTCTGCAGAGGTTTCGTGCGTCTGCATCAGAAAGGGCAAGGTCGTGTCTCTCCATGTCAGCCTCTCGATATTCTCCATTTTGCTCCTCCTCTTGAACTGCAGGACCTAGATAGCTGTCTCATTGTGCGGTCTGCCTTGCTCATACTGTGTTGTCTTGCTCCACCTTTTATCCCCGTGGGTTAGGTGTGAGTGATTTAAGTCAATTGCCTGACTTTGCCTGACACTTGTATTGGGACATGTCAGTTGAATGGCTCTGGTGTTAGTCTGCCATCTTCCATGGGGTGAGAAAGTGTTTATGTCCAAAAGAAAGGGTTTGTCATGGGAATTATGTTCTTTGTCCTAGGGGTGTTGATAAAGTCAAAAGGGTGAGATTGATGGGGTTTGGAAAGCAAGCGTGAATGACCGGAAACTGTATCAGAAAATACAAAAGGGGAATTGGGGAAACAGTAGTATTTCATCTGCACAGATGGGGTGTCTGGGACAGAGTAACCAGAAGGATGTAAAGAAGAATGATTGGGAACATTTGAGCAGGGAACAGAGTAACTGGGATTCTGGGAAAGATGGTTTCTAGGTGCAATGGGGGTTGGATTCCTGGGGACTTTTCTAGACATGGAGCGATCATTAGAGTGGGAAATATTGTAGAAAGGAGGATTCTCAGCATTGCAGTGTTTGAGGTTTGGAACCCTAATGCCTTGGCTATATATGGGGGGATTGTTGGATCCCTTCCAGAGAGATTCACTAAGAGGAAGAGAGGTAGATGTCATATATCCTATAAAGGCTTCAAAGGTCTTGTTTTCCTCTCCCTCTTCTTCTGTTTAGTACTGCGCCTCGCCTGGGGTCTCTGCCTGAGCACAACCTTGGGTTCCCCTTTCCAGGTTATATTCCCTCCCCTGTCCACCCCTGGAGTTGGGATCTGAGAGCATTGGCCCTTCCCAAGCCACTTGAATAAGGGATTCTCAGGGCTGGCTAAGGAGAATACCTTCAGGTATCTCACATATCCCTAGCAACAGAGATAGGGCAATACTTGGGAACTGCTTCTGCCTCCACTTTCACTGGTATGGGTTCAGATTTAACCCAATTGACGCAGAGGCCGCTGTACTCCCCAAATCTCCTTGTCACTGGCCCAGAATTTCTAGAGTTCCCCAGATATATCAAGATGTCATCGGCATATAGTGACTTACAACCCTCACGCCCCCTAGGGCATCTCAAAGCCTTAACGTGTGGATCCATCCTTATTGCTGCGGCTAGTGGTTCTATGGCCAGCAGGAACAGGAGTGGCAAGAGGGGGCACCCCTCTCTAGTTCCTCTTTGTAGAAGAATCCATCTAGATATATGACCAATAACCCTAGCTGACGGTTTAGCGTATAGCAATTTCACCAATTTCATATTTCGAGAGCTGGATCCCAATTTTTCCATTACTGTCCAGAGGTATTCCACTGAGTCGAAGGCTATAAGTATGTGAAAGCTAGTTAAGTGGGGGTCATACTTTGAGCCCATTGCTGCCAACACCTTTAGTCTGGCCTTTTTCCAAAATTTAAGTGGGAATCTATTGGGTCTCGGAGTTTCTCATACTGTAGTTGGTTTATCGCTCCCTGTATTTCTTCCGACGTGGTCATCCTTTAGTAGTTGCTGAATCGCCACTCACCTGCTGGGTAAGTCTATCTCTGGTCAATTTCCTTTGATATCAGATGCCTTGGTAGCCCCTTTTCATTATAGAGGTCCTGATATTATTGGATAAAAGCTTTGGCTGTTTTCCCACCTTCAGTTGTGGTTTTGTTGTTGTCCTTTCGTGTTTCCTGCACCCATAGGGTCCTCCCCTCTCTCATTTCTAGCCAGGCGAGCAACCTCCCACATTTGTCTTCCATCTCGTTTTGCCTAACCTTTCTATCCCAGAATGCCGCTGTAGCCTCATCTCTCACCATTGTTCTGTAATGACTTGTAACTTTGACAAAATCCCTAATGTTGTTCTCAGAATTGTGTTCAATGTATTTTGCTTCTGTTGCCTCTGCTTCCAACTGTGTCTTTTGGGAGCTTATTTCCTTCTTATGGTGTCCAATTGCTGACACAGCTTTCCCTCTTAACACTGTCTTACACACCTCCCATAACGTGATCTGGCTATCAACCGTTCCCTCATTAACTTGAAAATACTCCTCTGACTCTTCTGTGAGCTGGTCTAGGATTGTAGGGTTATTGAGGCAGAGCATGCCCAGTCTCTATCTGCCCGTTTGTCTGCTGCCTTTCCATGCCATTTTTATGATCAGAGGGACATGGTCCTAGATGTCTTTTGGTAGAAAGTCAGTGGATTACTCTACCTGCATTTAATCCTGGAAGGAGGAAGTCATCGATCCTCAAGAAGGAGTTATGTACGTTAGAGTAAAATGAGAAACCTTGATACATCGGGTGTAAGTCATGCCAGAGATCCCTCATCCTCATAGCCCCAATGAAAGTGTGAATTTATGTGTGGGGTTGGCCTACTCTCCCTACGTATGGAGGAGGGTAAGAAGGAAAAATAACAAAGGCAAACAGTGGCAGCTGGTGAATTTTTTAATTAAAGGGTCATTCATATGTCCCAAAAATATACCAAAGCCCAAACCATTTAACGGGGTTCTGGGTGGTTCTCCCCCCCAGAAAATGTTTTGAATAATGGGTTAAAATGGTAAATTATACAGTACACTTAGTGGAAAAATTGGGGAAAAAGCCAGACAGGTTGCAATTGGATGTGCAGGGTAATCCAAAGATCCAATAGATTGAATTCACCAATAGCTCACAGGAGCATTTCTCAACACATTTTCATGATACCTTTCCCCACAATATATGCCAGTATAAAAAACATGTTCACACTAGCTGCACCCATTCATTTCTATGCTGGCAACAGCAGTATATGCCAGCATTCCAATATAAGAATATACTCATGTTTGCTTTGCACATAATGCCAGTAATGGTACTATAAGAAAACGTGTCCTTGCTGGCTCTACCAACACTTGGCAGTGTCCCCATGTAAAAACCTACTCCTCTTGGCTTTGCGCATAATTCCAGTAATGATACTGTAAGAAAACATGTTCACACAACCTATGCCAATATATGGTAGTATCCCCACATAATATACTCCTGTAGGCTTTGCCATTAAACATCCCAATAAGAAAATGTGTCCCAACTGGCTGCACCCCGTAGATCAGTCTAGACAGTCTAGACATGTAATAATACACTATGTTTGCTTGACCATAGACACCCAGCAAAAATGGCATGCCCCAGTAATTAATAGCTAGTCAAAATGGCAGCCTAGTCACATAATAAATAACACTTATCATACTTACTTTTTCATAGATGCCCAGAATAAAATGCCATGCCACAGTAAGAGATAGCTAGACTGTACCAACATGTCATTCTTGCCAGGTCATAAAACGTATCATGCTTACTTCATCATAGATGCCCCAAAACAAAGACCATGCCACAGTAAGAAATAGCTAGACCAGCTGCACCAAAATGCCAGTCTAGCCACGTAGTAATACTTGTTGGTAATGTCTGTTCATGAGGCCAGCATTACAATGAATCCTTATGGATTTGGCATGGAATCTACAGGTATAAAAACAGTTGGAATCCAAGAGGATTCAAGCCTCTCTCCTGGCATCAAAATTAGATGTGATAGGTTATTTATAACGTGCTTAATAGCCAGAGGTTTCTAAGTGTAGACCCGGGGATCGAACCTGTGTTGCTCCTCATTGCCGTGCGGGCATTGCCCTTGAGCTATCCTCCAGAGACACTGGTGTATTTCACTGAAACTGTGGACGGAGACACTGGTGTATTTCTTCCACTGAGCCTCTTGATGAGGTGTTTTAGCCAAAGCTGTCTTAATGTTCTATCCGTCAACTCTGTGCAGGACATATGATCAAAATATTCCAGAACATACTTAACAGGTGCAGTACCTGTCTCTGCCTTTTTTTACTTGTTGTCTTTGTCATTTGGCATGAATTGAAAATTAGCATTAGTTTCACCAGCACGGATTGTAAAGCATACCAAACCTATGATTTACTTATCCTGTGCTAATTCAAGAAAAACATATACACATGTTTCCCCACGAAATCCTCTGTGTGCATAAACACACCGCACCATCACTACTTCCGGTTCCTGCTTCTTTAACACAGTCCTGATTGTCTGAGAAACCAGACTCACAAGATATAATTTGGATAAGAAGCATAGACATATGTCTATGCTCGTTATCCTAATTATATCCAAATGATATTGTTGCAGGGCAATGAAATCTGATTGACGGGTGATTGATTATCCCCTTATGCTTCGAGCCCTCATCCTAACCTCAGCCCACCATCCAGGTCCTCATTTATTATCAGTAACAAGGCCGTGACAAGTTGAAACATTGAAAGACATAACAATGTGGGCCTTGGTCACCCAGATCATTCCCTCCTGGATATCCATGACGATTCCTTGCCGATGAAGATGAACTCGTCACAACCATCACCAGGCATGGAACCTTCCAGAACGTCCGGTCTAGGGGCGTCCACTAGTGGTTGAACGCCCTGTTCTACACTTCCTGATTCCTTTTTTACGGGCTGACGCATACCCATGATCCTTCATCGTTGGATTGTCCCAATCACCTAAGTCCTCGAGCAGCAAAGGTTCCAAAGGTAATCTCAATGTCACTAGATCTAATGCCAATCAGTCAATGTCGTGCTGACACGTATACTAGGGTGCCCGTTCTAAAATCAAGACCTCATATGTTGTACTAATATTTCACCTAGATCGGTTTTCTAAACATATTATGTTAATAGTCCCTGTCACTAATAGGTCCAGACTTTAAGAGAAAACAATCCCATAAAACATGATATCGCATAAATATAAAACTAAATATAATGAATAAGATAAAGGATGTCTTCATGTTATCATAATATGGCAGTCGTCCTTCCCAGACAGGTATAACAGATTTTAGAATGTTGATAGGATCTTTTAATGAGAAATACACCTCACTTTCCCATGCAGAGAGTGTATGCGTTCTGCCTCCCAGCTATGACTTTCAAAATATTGTTGTCACTAAGTCAACCAAAATAAATACTTAATGCAGATAGTGGTTGAGTACTTCAGTTGCACTGCTAAGGACTAAGGTACTCATAGATATAACACACACACCATGCACTGCTGCAGGCACCTTAAATACCAGGGTAGAAATATGCACCATTGTGGGAATCATACTAGGCATGTGATAGATCACCTCGTTCAGCCCCCCCCCCCTATATGCAACAGCCTGCCCCCTGATTCATTATGAAGGAGCCCCTCCTGCAACATATCCTCTATAGACATTGGTCCAGAGTTAGTTCTTAGATATGTTGGATATGTAGCCCCTTTTGTGGAGTGATCTGAACTGATGGAGACTGTGCATTTTTGCAAAACAAAAGGGGATGGCAGGAAGGTTTCAAATTAATCATAACCTCTGGCAAAGCTCTGGGCAACCCTCCAACCCATCGTTCTTTAGCCTGCCAAGCCATTACAGAAAGGGAAAGACCATATGCAAATCAGGCTTGGTCCTACCCCAAAAGGGGCAGTCCAGCCCAAACTGATATGTCACATCCCTCTGCACCAGACAACAAACATCCCCAGAAATGTTTTGGCCTTGTTGGGTGAGGAATAGCTTGGGTCTCTAGGCCCGGCAGACCCAGGACCCACGTCTGGGCATACCCATCCACATTTGGAGTGACTAAAGCAAAACAAAAGGTGATGGCTGGAAGGTTTTGAATGAATCATAACTTCTGGCACAGCTCTGGGCAACCCTACAAACCATTGTTCTTCAGCCAGCCATGCCATTACAGAAAGGGGAAAGAACATATGCAAATTAGGCTGGTCCCACCCCAAAAGGGGCAGTCCAGCCCGAATTGCTAGGTCACATCCCTTTTGCACACGACCACAAGCATCCCCAGAAATGTTTCTGCCTCATTGGGCTTCATCAGTGAGGAGTAGGTTGGGGCTCGAGATCCAAGTCTGGCCTTACCCGTCCCACTCAGGGTGACAAAAGAAAAACAAAAGGTGATGGTGGCCTTACCTGACTGATTTGCATATGGCTCAACCCCTTTTGAAATGGAGCAGATCGGCTAAAAATGGTGGGGTTGAAGGTTGCCCAGAGCAGTACCAGTGGTTCAGATTTATTCAAAACCTTCCACTGATCATTTTTTTCGACTGTGCATTTTCAGACATGGACTCTTAGGGGGGATAGCACCAAAGTCATGAGGCATAAAGAGACAGTGAGACGCATCACAGGCTGTGACGCTGTTGCAGAGAGTGCTGCAGTACGTCAACAGGAAAACAGGCTCCCCCCACAGCAGTGCTACCCTCTCATGGTAGCAGGGGGGAAAAATAGGGAAGGGGGTATAAGCACTATTAGAGGTCAAATGCGAGTTGCTCCCTGAATAAACAGGAGGGCTTTCAGAAGATAAAATGCAAACCTTGTGGTCTTGCCCTAAAAAGAGCTCAAGAGCTAGTGTAATAGTTAAAAATGAATTGCTTATAGACAAATGGCCTATATACGAGTGATTTGCTCCCATCCTCTCTAAAATAGCCCCCATGAAGGGGGACCTTGCGCATAAAGGTGGCTACGACTTTTGCCTGATGTCTTAATGTTTAACTATGGAGCACAAGACGGCATCAGAAAGAAGAATCAGGAAACAGGAGCAGAGAACCCCAAAGCAGTCGAAGAACTGGTGGTTACAGTGTCTGTCATGAAGACGAAGAAGAAGCTGCGCTTTCTGGCAAATCTGTCAAAAAAGGACGACCTGAAATTGGTCCTATAGCTTTTGCGGCAGCACCACGTCTGCCAGGTAAGAATTTCTTCAGACATTTTAAGGACCAAATAAAGAACACACCCAGCCATTAATCATTAATCTAACAATTAGAGCTCATACTTGTTATGGATATGCTAGACACTTATGATTCGGAAATTAGTAGGCAGAGCTTCACATAAAGTATCCCTTGTTAAACTATGAGGGAGGGGAAGCCATTCAACTTGAAATCAACGGGCAAAGGGATTCAGTCCCACCTCCATCACTGGCTACAAAAAGCTACTTTTGGGGCAGAAGAGAAGGGTCTTCATCACAAGAGCCACACCACAGGACCTCCTCCCCCAAATCCTGCTAGTGCAAAGCATGACTACTCAGACTCCAGGATAGATCTCCAAGTGCTTCAGTTTGCAGGAGTTTGGTGTGATGTGTCCTATTCCTGAGTTTAAGAGGAGGTGTGCACAAAGGATATTCAATAGAATTCCAGATTGTACCCCTGGGGTTTGTGTAGAGTTTTCTGCCAGTCACAAAATGCTGCCTAAAGAAAAATGCACTGTGGTCAAGAGTTAAACAGCTTCTGCAAAGTAGGCCACGATACAGGTTCTGGTCTCTGGCTTTATGGATGGACTTTTTTCACTCCTGTTTCTGGTCAAGAAACCATTGGGAGACTAAAGGGATGTTCTGGTTCCAAAGAGACTGAAGAATAGTCCCACGCAGTTTCCAGTGAGATAAAATTATCTTTATTACAGGTCATGAAGTACAGACCCCCAGCTCAACCTTACACCTGGCTGGCTAGTGCAAACAGTAATCAAAACAACATTAAGAGTAAACATTCTCTGCCCACAGGCAGGCTATGACACCCTTCTCAGAACTATATTACACTGTGACATTCCACATAGAACTATACTACATCATACACAATGAACACCCTGCTCTCTATGACTAGCAAGCATGGCCATAACCATTTACAGACAATGAGACAACTTCATAACAGAGACTGAACAAATTAATAGATTACTGCTCATGCCGAATGGAGACTCCCCAATGCATCATATTGGCCATTTTATTAGGTGACTGATGGTTGTCTCTCAACCTGGAAGTGGCATATCTGCACGCTGCAACGCGGAAATCACACCAGATGTATCTCAGATTTACGTTGGCAGAGACAAGTCCCAACTTCAAGTTCTTCGTTTTAGTTTGGCATCAATTTCCTAGGTTATTACCAAAGTCCTGGACGCAGTTGTGGTTATTCTATATACAGAATGCATTTGATTCTATGTGATTTGGTAGAGGGTGTTTTGTCGAATTCAATGTTGTCTAATTTTCTTATTTCTTTTCTTACATTCGGCTGCAAATATATGCAGGGGGAGACCGCCCACAGCCCCGCTGACCCCCTTACTTTATTATCATGATTACCCCCCCACATATATCTGCGGCCAAATTCGTCTAAATAATTATACAAAATCGAATTTGACTAATTCAGCCACAATGCAATCTCCCTATCCCATACATTTACATCTTCTCTTTACTGACACATGGATTCAGAATCAACTGGAAGAAATGTTCCCTCAACCCAATGTAAGACATACAATGTATTGGCTTGAGGGCAGGTCTTACTTCCTCAACTAATGGTAAAACTCTCCAGTGACACCAGGAAATGCTCCCAGATAAGAAGAGGTCAACCCTGAGAGCACAGTACATGGCATGCACAGAAAGAGTACCACATGCACCTTACTCTTTGAAACTCCCTCCCTGATTCCTACTGACACAGCAGACTCAGTCCTCAAGGAAATAAGATATTTTCATTACAGTATCATCAGGCACTCATATCAAGATGGCATGGTGGGGAACCAAAGAACCAAGAAGTGGACGGTCTAAGCAGAGTCTTTCCTTCATCACTGGACTTCTGTCTGTGCCCCAAAGTCTTCCAGGTGATTGTTGACATATAGGGCTCACCATCTATTGACTTTTTAGCATTATGGGAAAACACCTTACTCCAGTGTTATGTGTCCTTACATCACGGCCCAAGGGTTGGAATGGTGGAAGCCGCCTCTGCTTCATGACCAAAGAGACTCCTATATGCCAGGGTGATGCACAATGACAGTTATTGTGACTGCGCCACACAGCATAAGGATGTCATAGTTCCCTCGCATCCTCTCGATGTACACAGCAGAACCCTTCGATCTGCTGATGTGACCTTTATGATCTATAAACAGGTCTCTTCCACTGTCAACAATCCTGTGACCCCAGGTGATGGTTCAGAAACTGAATTGAATGGTCTATCTAGCATGGGAATTTCAGAAGAAAGCAAAACTGAGAGGCAGTAATTCTGAAGAGCCTCACCAATTTCGGCATACAAAGATAATTTGAGATCTACATGGTGTAATGCTAAGGATATTTTGGCCCTTAAAGTAGACATGCCTGGCCTTTAACACTGAAGGTTATTTAATGGTCCTTGCATTATTTACCTTTCAATCCCAACTTCCAGCCATACGAGCGTTCAATTACCCCAGAGCATCATAGACAGAGATTGAACCAAGAAGACTAGTCCTCCCACAATATGATTTGCTGGTGGTGCTGAAACAATTGCCACTATCTCTCTATAGCCAAAGGGGGAAGTTGTAGATCCTGTAGAGTACTATTCCTGTTGGTCACTGCCTGAGCAAGACAGATAGGAGAGCTGGGAACCGTCATGATATCAGAACTTCCCCAAGGTTTACTACGGAGATGGTAATCCTTCGGAGTGGTGTGCACTCTGTTTCAAAAGTCTGTTCTGAGATCCAACTGAATTGGGAAGTAGGACTGCCTGGCATTATATCTGATAGCATTTCACCCGAGGATGGACCCTGGCATACCCTGGTTGTGGCCAAAGCTATCATATTCTGCAAGATGATGACACTGGCATTTCCGGCAATCGGAATGTGTTTTCATTTTATTTGGTGTGTGGTTATAATAAACAAGAACCCTGCGGCCACTCTGAGTTGCTGGATTTCACCTGCTGCCATTACCGGATATGAGAAGGCTCCTTCGGATGATGCATTCAAGGGCCATCCACCAGAGGCATGGCTGCTGCGCGGGCAGAGGCCTGAGTAGTCTCAATCAGAGATATATATGCAATGTTGAAGCTTGGTAGCCATCATCATGCTAGTGCCCAGGACTCGTCACAGTCTAGCAGAGCGCGCCCAACCATACCTGCTTGGTGTGTAATCCATTAAGGGATCATGGCAAAATTCCATGAAATGGTGCGGTAGCTCTGTGGGAAAGCGGTCTGCCTTCATCTTGTAAGGACTGTGAGTTTCCCCACCTAAGCTGCCAATAATGGTTCGCAATATGTAATCAAAATGGAGCTTTAAGTCTCTGCTGCTTGATATAAATTGTGCCAGGCCTATCCCACACGCCAGGAGTCATGCAGCAGCCCGGCCACTTGAAGCCTTCAGTCAACTTGCACCGTAATGTTTTGTGTCCTATTCCACCTACACTGGGAAACTTTTCACTACAGAAATCAGTTAATGAGCTTCATTTTTTATGTTACGCTTCATGTCTGAAACTCTTCTCTAACCCAGGACTGGATTCAAACCCATGACGCTCTGCATTGCCTTGCTTCCAAGACAACCACGTTTCCCCTGAACTATCCTCCCACATATCAATTTCTAAAAAATATTTAAATGGTGGTTGGATCTTTTAACCAAAGAATAACTAGGGAACTGGCACTGTGTATTTGCTGTGCTTTTTTTAAGTTGGGAAAACCTTAACGCCGGGCTGCCCGGGTGGGCTGCCAAGAGCACCCTGTCGCCTGTAATGGGTAGTTACTTGAAGTTCTCAGGTTACTCTAAAGCTGACAGAGCTGCAAAGGTTAACCGTTAATAAAAGGGCAATTTTTAAGTTGGCATGTGTCTTGTGCTTAATGCTGTAGGTTGGATGAATGACAACTTGGCCAGCAAATTGCTTACCTCATTGTTAGTACCAAATGTAGTACTGGTTGGACTCCGTGCGAAAGCTCCAACAGATTGTCCTAATCGACCTGCTCCGAGTGGGCAACCGGTTAAGCAAGGCGTACGCCCGGACGCGCCCTAACTGGTATACGGTGAAAGGAGCAAGTCAGGTAATGTCAAAAATCATGACGGCTACTTCTTCTGCTCAGTTTATTCGAGACTTGGCTCTCGTCCAAGTCACGCTTTCATGTCTCCATATCCAGTCTAATTGGCTAAATATGTGCAATGTTTGAGAACGTAAGTCTTGCTTGCTTTGCTCTCAATAAAGATTTAGAAGTACTTTTATTAAGGCTTAGCCTAAGCGCATAATGTGTGCTTTCCTTGGGACAAGTGGGGACAAGTGTCTTTAGGTGCAGTATAAGAGGGAAACCCGGGATTCCAAGAAGACTTCCTGGCTCTGTATTACCTTATGATACATGTCACCCTCTTTTATCCCTACACTTTGGCAGAACTGAGGGGAACCATTAGTTGTTGCTGTATTTGGTCCAAAGGCGATTACTGCACATCCCTTGCTTTGGAGATAAGTTGAGGGCCTCGGCCAATGAACACTTAGAGATTCTAGGATTGTGCATTGGGTTTACCCTCACTTCTGTGTATATGAGAAGTCACACATATGTCCCCCGCGGATAGAACGGGTCGGCGCACTTTCCGCGCAGGCAAGGAACACCTTTCAGAATGTGTTTCACGATTTCACGGTGTAAACCTCTGTTTGTTGTTGTCCAGGGATCTCCCAAGAGCACCGAATCTTTCAGGGTTCTAGTTTTGTTTTTTACACAGATTCAGGCCTGGGTGTATTTTGTTCCTACTCGCAGTGTTTAATTTTTAAATACATAATTGTCAAGTTCAAATTATTTCCAGCACGCCTGTGCCACCTCTGGGTGGCAGCTTGCTGCTCAATTCTGCTTGCACCCACTTTTGCCCCCACTGTGTCAACATATTTGAGATTACATCTGCAATTTGCACAAGCTCACAACACATCTTTCCATCAGACTGCCGTGACGACAGGGACGTCATTTAGGGACCTCTGAGGTCTCCCATGCGACCTCTGGGGTCTCCCTTGCGACCTTTAAAATAAATAGCAAAAAAAAATGTTTTTTTTTTTTTAATGCAAGCTCCTGGGCTGTGGCTAGCATCATGTGGCTCTTTACCTCTGGATTGGATGACTTTCTTTTTTAGACCCCTTAAAAAAATATATATATAAGAACAGGAGTGCCACAAGTCTAACACTTTCCGCACTGACCCTAAATAAGAAAGAATAGGAATACCAAATGTGTCTTTCTGGAATTCTATACAATAATTGCTAAACTCATTAAAGGTTTATTTCAGGCACACTTCAGGGGGTGAGTCACTGATTTAGTCTGTTTTAAACGCCTCAACTCAGCCTTTCATCCTTCTGAGGTCGATAAATGAGTACCAACACAGGTTGGGTGATATTGGGTGTATATTTTTTCTATATAAAGCGCTTAAGCGTAAGCGCTATATAATAACACATCATTATCATTTGGTCATGGACGTCGGCTTGCATTCACAGTAATTTGGTAATATGAGCCTATACTCACTGATCTTAACAATACATATAGTGATCCATTCTTGTATGAAATGTACATCACATTATAGTGATATTGTAACCATATTTTTCGTAGTGTACAATGCTATGTGATGCCACTTTCTGTTTTGTCAACGGGTGAAAGGCTGTGTTCCATCGCTTCCTGTGATATAACTTCGGGGTGCAGTCAAATGACATCACTTCCTGTGATGTCATCAGGGGGTCAAGGGTCATGTGCTGTCACTTCTGCTACCCCTGGCATTTTGGTGAAATGACGTCCCTGCGTGACGACCTACGACAAAGTCGGTCTAGCTGGTCACTTAACGAGTGCCCCTGCTATCTCACACACTCTCCCCACTCAGCACCCATCCATATGCCTGACTTCATGAGTAGCTTTTTTGGAGCCCGGCTTGCCCTCATAACTCCTTATCTTGGCCAAATGCACACACACATTCCAGCCTGCACACAATTTCCCACACGAAGGCGCTCCCACCACAAGTGCATTCAGGCTATATTAATGGGATAAAGGCGCTATACACCTGACTACTGCTACTACGAGGTCATTGGTGATGTGTGCACGAAACATGGCAAATGCGCGATTTACTAATACCACTCAAAATTCCAAACATGGCATAGCAGTTGTGCCCTGAAATAAAACACCAAGGGCCTGATTTACATACCATATGCCCGAGTCGCCAACCTTGCTGCAGCAGTGTTGTCAGTTATTACCAGAGCGGGGTGGCAACAATGTCATGTAGGCCTATTAGAGCAATGAGCTGGCATGACTAGCACGAGTGCCTAGCACCGTGACCATCTGGCTTGCTGTTATGCACAAAACTAGTACGGCATTGCTGATCTGACTTACACAGTTAGTGCCTGTTGTGTGACTAATACTGATTGACATATAAAAAATGAAGATTCCAAGACACCACATCAACATTGTGCTGCTTCTGAGACAGCAAGTGCCAGGGATCATAAATAAATCCTGATGTTTCAGCTTTGACTCTTTGGATCCTCATGACCTCTTTCACATTTTTTACACACCTTGCTCTAAAATGTGGTATTACACAGATCTTCCGAAACGGGAACTTAGCACACAAGATAGGGGAAAGTATATAGTAAAAACCAGTGAAATAGGATTGTCTTTGTCCATTTGCCTAGAAAGATGGCATTGGTGACTAAGTCAGTCAGTAAAAACGTTTATTCGGATCACAAAATCCATCAAACACATAAAAATACAAAACACATTACATATCAAAATTGACCATTACATCTTGCACATCACATACAGTGCCCAGTTCAATAAAATCAGTATAATAAGAACTTTGCTTCAATTAAAAAGAGGCAGACAGCAACAGTAGCAACCAATACATAAAATCCAATTCAAGATCACTGGTTTAAAGATCATAGTGAATAAGCCTATGGTAAAATCATTCATGGGAATATCAGAAGAGAAAGAAAGCCCCCAAATACGACCAATACATTTTAACCTGTACACAATCTGGAAATTAGCATACACAATACATTATCCTCATATATGAACATTTCCTTTAGGTTGGGTAGGCCAAGTACCCCTTTCTTTGGTACATTGCTCTCTTTCAGAAGGATAAAAGAGCCCACGTTGTCAACACGGAGTCTGCAGCCAGGAGCAACAAAACAGCCGGCCTATAAGAATCAATGTTTGCTGACCTAAGGACCGACAGTAGTGTGGACCATCTCACAGAATTGTAAGCTGGACAGAACAACAACAGATGATTCAGATATTCTCTCTCTCCCCCTTTCCAGGGATCCTGAAATATCGGAATACCCAGTCCATTTAGATGTGGTTCCCCTCAGCTGTAGGCAATTGAATCTAGCATGCGTGATCAGGCAGTGGTCTCTCATTTTTGTGCCCCAAACTAAGTAGGGCTGGAGCTCCATCACCCTGCTGATCACTGTGTGTACTATATCCGAGTTTGTAGCGCCAAATAATCTCTTCTATCCTTTATAACCTGATCCAAAATTAGTTTATAAGATTTCAATTGACGGTTAGTCAGCAGATTATCAGGGATGGGAGGAACCCGAATGTTGCAACGTGACAGAGCTGAATCAACAAAAAACAGCCAAGGGATTTGCTTCCAATTGTCCAATGACATTAATGTTCTGATAATAAAATGACAAAGGGTAGCAAAGCCCAAAGACAGAGCCAAAAAAAGATCTGGGCTAAGGCCCATTGGTCTTCACAGAGATCCATTCCAAGTTCCCTATGGATTGATATACAGGGGGCGTATCCTGGGAGTGCCAATTACCTTCTAAAAAACGAGTTCTCCTTGACCTGGATCCCAGGAGCTTTTGAAAAACTGCATAGTGGAGATCTGTACAGAGTCTCAGCCTTTGTCTTTGCTTTATAGACTTTTAACACTGCATCAAGTGGTTGACCCTGACAGTGGGACAAAAAGTGCGAAATCCCTCCTACTTGTTGGCTTAGCTTCACAGATTGTTTTTTGCTATGGCTCTTGCCTGTAACTGACTCAGAGAATCTGACCCCAAGTGATCAAACTCCTTAACTCTCAGGATTATCTCCCCGTTACAGATAGTAGGGCGCATCCTCGCCTCTCTCTTTCTTCCTGCACATACAATTTCAGCTGATTTCGTGGTATTTATTTTGAGCCCCAAATTTTGCATTAAATCAGCATAGGCAGAAATAATAAATCTGGAGGGCCCTGGGAGTCCTGGTCTTTAACAAAGTATCATCGCATAAACCAGGACCGGAGGGGGCTTGCCCCCCAGATGAAGATAATCAGCCCCTGTCTCTATCAATGCCTTCAAGAGCCCATTTATATACAGGTTGAAAAGGATTAGGGCCAAAACACAGCCTTGACGCACCCTACACCCCACCTTGAAGCACCTAGTGCACTGGCCCCCTGTGCCACTATGCACACAGGTCTGGTTTTCACTATGGAGTTCTTGTAATACAGCCAAGATTCTGGTCGGGCAACCCATGGACCCGAGCACGGCCCACAGCTTACATCTGCCTACTTTGTCGAATGCTGTGCTCAAATCCATAAAAGCAAATTACTCCACCCCTTACAAAAAACAGTTAGAGACAACTAAGTAAAAATGTAGACTCTGCTACATAGTTCCCACCCCAGGGCGAAAGCCAGACTGGATATCAGTGAGAACCGCCTTCTCCATTAACCAAGACTCAATATGCCCCAGCAGTAACTTGCCAACATGTTTTAATGAGCTATCAAGTAGGGAAATGGGTCTATAGGAGATATGGCTTGCAGGGTCCCGCTTTTAAAAAATATGAAACTTAACGGCCGATTTCCATGAGGACGGAAATGAGCCCAATTCCATACACGCATTAAATGCCATGGTCAACACGGGGGCCCGAAGGTCTAACTGATCCTGAAGCAGATCCGATGGGATTGCATCTGGACCCGGGGCATGGTTCCTGGTCTGTTGAGCAATAGCTCGCAACATTTCCTCCAACTTAAAATGCAATGGAGTACAGCATATTTCAAGCCTTTTCACTGGTACACCTCCTCCAAACAGATTACCAAAATACCCCGCCCATGCTGCCTCTTCTACATGGGTACCTCTAGGTGTCTCCAGTACATTCTGAATGGGGCCGTCTTTCACATATTCCTAAAAAGCCTTTTGATCATTACGCTGTGATGCTTCTAGGAAGCCTCCCCATGCTTCCTCTTCAAGCTCACTTTTCCTTTTCTTCTGTGCCAGACTATAATTTGTTCCAGCAAGGACAGTCTCCCCCCTTGAACTAGTTGGGGCTTTCACAACCCTCAGGAACACTTTCTTTGCAGAGGTACATGACTCATCAAAACAACCCACTTTTGCAGGTGTTCTGATTCCTGCTGCACTGAACCATAAAGCCCAAATTTCTTTGAGTATTGTTCCACAACCTGCTCCGAGTTCGCCTCAGGGTCTGGGACACCATGGATGAGGGATATATTCTCAGCCAAGTGATTATATGTAGGTTATCATCCCAGATTCTTTCCCACTTAATTCTCCTAATTGAGACCTCCTTTGATTTTACCATACATGCAATACTTTCCTGGATGCCAATCCCCCACAGAACACCACTCAATTCCGGGCTAATAGGGAACTGGTTCCTGATGGGATCCAGCAGCACTTTAAAAAACAATATTCTATCCCATAGCTCTAACTAGAGACAGAAAATAATCTATGCTGGATGAACCCTGATGATAAATAAAGGTGGATTTACCTGGTATGTCGGGGGCTATGCGTCCAATTACTGAATGTATCCCCCATTCTGTAAGCCAAGTAGCCATCTACAGGCACTTTGGACATACCCGCCCATCCTTCATTTTTGGGGTGGGGATATTCTGAGCCATATCTTCCATTGGATTGAGAAGATCCTCTTGAGTGCCCTACCCATTTTCAGGTTTACATCTCCTCCCCATATACAATTAGATCTTGCAATCCTCCTATTCATGAAAAGTTGATCAATAAAAACCTTGAGCTTTTCCAGCCTTTCCGCATCTCCCTTATGCATATTCAGAACTACTACTGGGTCCCCCTGAAATGGCGAAATGGGCAACACCTGCAGGTAGTCTGTATTTGTCTCAACTATTCTTACCCTACACGTTAAAGAGGTCTTGATCAAAAAGGCCAAGCCCTCAAAACATCTGCCTCTAGCATTTTTCTTCACTGGAATCCCATAAGATACTTATCCATCCAAGAGGGGGTTCTCCAATGCCCAGGTCTCTTGCAATACAATGGCATCGTAGGACTTTAGGAACTCCACAATGTCTGCCTTAGAGAATTTGCCCCTGGCCACCGCAATGTTCCATGAAAGCAGGCCTGGCACCCAAGGGACAGCCTCTGCTACCCCAGGAACCCCCTTTCACCGGGCCTGCGTTCCCCTCCCACTCCGCCCTGCCCTACTGGTCCCTTTGGCATGGAAGGTGGGCAGTCCGTCAATCTATTTCCTCACATGAAGTTAAAGGCTCATTCACAGTCTTCTATATTATTTCCTGGCTTCAGTGGGCGCATGCTCCGATAGGAAATCCTAGCAAACCAGAAGGCTCTTGTCATAAAAGTGGGTATTTGGCTGAAAGCATCTCACTGCACTGGTGACCTGCGTGTCAGTGAGTCACCTCTTATTGCCTCTTAGGTCAGCCCTAGCTTGGTAGCAGGAGATTTCCAGATGTGTGATGTTGAGTCAGGGATGTAGCCACAGATGATTAACAAAGTATTTATTATCAGGTTAAAGCGAACACAAATGACAGCAGGCGTCCTCCTGGGAAGACTCTCCCAACTACCTCTACAAGGCAAAAGTAAACAATTCCACATTCTAAATGGAACTAACACACAGATCAGATTCTATATGGAATGACATTACATCATAGGTGCATTTTAACATCTGCTGAGTTGCAGTAACACATTTTTAATTAAAAGACTAATCTCAACACATCTCCTTCCTTTAACGCAAAAGTCCTAACCCACATAATAGTCATTGAATCTGGTAGGTCTGTTCCTGACTCTACTCACTTTCAGACCAGTGTTGACACAACTATTTCTGTCACTCTCATCATTCACCACTTTGTCTGCACATGGTCCCAAATCTGAATCTTCTTCTATTTCTTGATCCCTCTCATTACCTTCAGTATTATCTTTGTTGCTTTTGGCTAATCTAGACATTGCCCAGCATTCACCACCCTCCATAATAACAACATTTCCCCTTATACTTGCAATTCTCTTGGGACCAATAAACTTACTAGTAATGCATTTTGGAGATGCTCTAGGATTTTTAACATAAACCCAGTCTCCAACCGACCAAACCATTTCTCGTGTAGCTTTCTTGTCATCAAAACGAATCTTGTACTCACTCTGAGTTTCCTTAACTAAGTCCATAATCTTCTTTCTGTCAACATTCACACTCCTAGCAAGATCCATCCAACCCGGACATAACTTTGTCCCCGGGTGTCTACCCTTGAGAGATGAAAAAGGGGATACTCCAGTGATGGAATGTGGAGTTACACAGTAATTCCAGACCATTTCTCTTAAAACTGTCTGCCATTTAAGTCCCGATGCCATAGCCAACTGCAGACCACCTTTGAGAAACCTATTCATCCTTTCAACCAAACCATTCGCCCTGGGTTGATACAACGCTGTCCTGTAATGACTGATTCCGTACCTATTCAAAAATTCTAGCATCCTGTCCGAACAAAACTGGACACCATTGTCTGAGACAAGTTTGGAAGGGAACCCCTCCCTGTAGAACACTTCCTCAAAGAAAGTGATCATTTGGGACGTGGTCGCCTCCCTTATGGCTTTCCATTCGACCCATTTAGTGTGATAATCCACCAGTACAATGATATACTTGAACTCTTCTCCCAACTCCTGAATGGGTCCCATCAAATCTACTGCTAACTTCCTCCAAGGCTTTGTAGGAATACTAACAGGTCTTAAGGGTGTTTCCCTGACACATTTGGTCTTATCACTTCTTTCACACTCTTTACATTTCCTTACTACTCTTTCTACTTCTCCATCAATACCAGGCCACCAAAACGATTGCCTTATGTGTCTCTTGGTGCCTCCCATACCCAGGTGACCCTGGTGAGCTATCTCCACCAGTTTGGCTCTCACAGCAGAGGGAGGTATAATCCTCAACCCTTTCCTAAGTTGAACCCCATTCCCCGACAAGTTCAACTCCTCTTTGATATTATAGAATGCATCAAATTTCTTTTCTACCAGATCCTTCCTGGGCCAACCCATTTTAACCCTGATCTTGACCTGGCCTAACATCTCATCAAGATTATCCGCCGACACCCACTCCTCTTCACATATAGCATTGTGCACCATTTCACAAATCCCGACCGGAAACTCTGCATTTGTAATATTGCATTCTTCATTTTGAATAGGCAGTCTGGACAGACAGTCAGCAATAACATTATCCCCACCAGGAACATATACCATCCTAAAATCATACCCCAACAGATCCACCATCCACCGGCATATCCTGGGAGACCCTTTTGTCCAGTCTGCACTGCCTAACAACTGAACCAGAGGCTTGTGATCAGTCTTAACCAGAAAAGATTGGCCCCAAAGAAAAAATTTAAAGTGACTTACTGCCCATGAAACGGCTAATGCCTCCCTCTCTACTACAGAGTAATTGTTCTCTGCCCCCCTCAATGGGCGAGAGGCAAAAGCTATGACATTTTCAACGCTCCCTTCATATTGGAACAAGGCAGCTCCGAGCCCCAACATGCTTGCGTCTACAGCTAAAACAGTCTTCCTTCCAGACACAAATCCACCTAGGGAAGGAGCCTCAACTATGCCCTCTTTTATTTTAACAAAGGCTTCTTGGCATTGATCCGACCACACATATCTGGATCCCTTTTTTAATAAATCTCTCAAAGGAGACGAAATGTTTGCAAACCCATCAACAAATTTGTGATAATACTCCGCCAACCCCATGAACGAACGTAGCTGATCCTTATCACGGGGTTGTGGAGCATTCACAATGCTGTCCACCAAGGACTTCCTGGGAGCAATACCCTTGTTAGAAATATTGTGTCCCAAATAATCAACCTCTGTCATGGCAATTCTACATTTCTTTCTTTGTACTGTTAACCCAGCATTTCTAAGTCTCACCAAAACAGATCTTAACACAATGTCATGTTCACTCATATCCTTAGCAAAAATGAGAATATCATCCTGAAACACGGTCACATTGTTAAGACCCTTGAGGACCGTTTCCATTACTCTCTAGAAAACAGATGCTGCCGAAGCTAAACCAAAAGGCATGCGCTTAAACATAAAAACCCCTTCTGGAGTGATAAAAGCAGTTAGATGTTGGCAATTCTCAGACAGTGGCACTTGGTGGTACGCAGACGACAGGTCAATAATAGAGAACACTTTGGGCTCTCCCAGTGTGGACAGGATCTCCGAAATATTTGGCAATAGATGTCTCTCCACTACAATGTTCCTGTTCAGACTGCGTAAATCCACACACAACCTCAAGTTACCATTGGCCTTAGTAACTAACACGACAGGAGACAACCATTCTGTGGCTGCTACTGGTTCAATAACTCCCTTCTTCATCAAACTGTCAAGTTCTTCCTTGAGCTGTGCCCTCATCTTTAAAGGAACTTGACGAACCTTGTGTACTACAGGTTGAGCAATTTTTTTTAACTTGATGTGATGTTCAAAATCCTTAAGCTTGCCAAGACCCTCCGTAAACACTTCAGGAAACTCTTTAGTCCAGGAATCCTCCACCTCAGCAATCGATACAGGAACTGGTGCACTAGCTTGCACTATTATTCCTAATTTCTTCTGTTCTTCCCAACCTAGCAAAGATGCTCCTTTCTCTGCCACAAGTAACATGGCTTGACAGGTTCTCCCTTTGTAACACACTTCTGAAGAAATTTGCCCAACAATTTTTATGTCAGAGTTGGCATATCCGCATACTCTTATGCCGGTGGGAAAAACACTTGTATCATCCTTTTTGAGAACATTTCTCAAGGTGTCTCTGGATATGATGGACCACGGTGAGCAAGAGTCTACCTTCATTGACAGTTCAACTCCATCAATGCTAAATAGGTCGACAGGGCCATTATCGTTAGCGGATACTTCTGATACTTGAAAAACATGCTTAGGGGTCACCTCCTGAACTGCTGAATTTTGATGTGTATAATACTCTGTCTTACTGTCAAACTCCCCAGTATTGTCCATTTTAGATTCCACATAGTTGATCGACCTACTCCTGCAAACATTTGCAAAATGGCCTCTTCCCTTGCACTTGAAGCATTCCGCGTTCTTGGCCGGACATGACGGATAGTTCATTCCATGCCTGAGGCTGCCACAACGAGGACACATGTTCTTTGTATTCCACGCACCTTTCTTTGCCATGGGGTAATTACCCCTCTTCTTTTGCTCCACGACACATACCGATGATTGGTCAAGGCTGGATTTGTCAATTTTGAGTTCCTTTACATACTCAGACGTTTGTTCAATGCTCCTCGCCATTTCGATTGCCTCTTGGAGAACCATGTCTTTTGTCAATAGTTTCTCTTGAATCCTAGGGTTGTTTGTGCATCTGACAAGCTGGTCCCTGATGAGCGAGTCTGTTAATTGCTCAAACTCACACGCATAGCTTAATGATCTGAGACATGCAACATAAGATTCCACCGATTCTGATTTCTCTTGGACCCTCTGAAAGAACTTATGCCTTTCAAAACTGATGTTCTTCTTCGGCTCAAAATGGTCTCGCAGTTGCTTTAGAGCAAATGAGTACTCGTCCATATCACCAGATCCTTGATCTCGATTTCTTGGAAGACCATCATAGATCCTGCGCCCTTCAGTGCCTAAGTTGTGAAGGAGTAAAGCTTTCTTCCGTGCTGCAGGATACCTGTCTCCACCCATGGCCACTAAATAATTCTCAAAAATGTCCTTCCACCTATCCCATGGGATGATAGGACGACCTGGCTCGCTGACAAACGGCAGAGGAGGTGGTATAGAGGTCATGTTGTGCAGTGGATAGGACAGCTATTTTTCTCGAATTGTTTAAAAACTTACTGTTTATTTTGGAAAAATATAAGCACTTTTCTCTTGGTGAATAGCACCCAACTTGGAGCTCAACAATATTGGAAAACTATGTAAAATGTCACTTGGGAGACCGGAGTGTGCACATGCAGAAATTGAATAATGAGACTGATCAGTATGAAAACTGCACACTACTTCTTTGGTGTGCGTGTGCTTTTAACAATCCGCGTGTGCTTTTCAATAATCCAGCACCAGCCAACAGTTCGCGAGCTTATTTCCTTTGTTTGCAGCTCTTGGCGCCGCGAGTAACGCCACACCGTCGCTCCTTGCTCGCGAGCACACGTCTGCTCGCGAGCCTCCTTTCCACTTGAGCGTAGCCGGCGCTCTGATGCAGGCAAGGCTGCCCCCGATCGCAAGCTCTGATCTGCTCGCGGTATCTTGCACGCTCGAGCTGGGCTGGCGCTCGCTCACTGTACGCGGTCTCTTGCACGCTCGAGCTGGGCTCGCGCTCGCTCACTGTGTGATGCAGGCGGCGCTGCTCGTTTTAAAACACATTAAATGAGAGCGACTCTCCCACACGGCGCTTCTCATACAACAGGCTCACACAACACCTGACCTGTTGGGAACGCCACGTCTCGGATCTCTTCTCCGGCCTCCTCTCCCTCGGCGGCAACTTTGATGTCACGCCTGCTGTCACGCCGCCGGAGAAGACACTTTGCACGGGTCACGCTGGGGCCATAACCGTCGAATGCTGAACTCCTCGTCGCCAATGTTGAGTCAGGGATGTAGCCACAGATGATTAACAAAGTATTTATTATCAGGTTAAAGCGAACACAAATGACAGCAGGCGTCCTCCTGGGAAGACTCTCCCAACTACCTCTACAAGGCAAAAGTAAACAATTCCACATTCTAAATGGAACTAACACACAGATCAGATTCTATATGGAATGACATTACATCATAGGTGCATTTTAACATCTGCTGAGTTGCAGTAACACATTTTTAATTAAAAGACTAATCTCAACATGTGACAGGCCCAGAAAGCTAGTTTTTACATGCACAAGGCAAAGAACCCTCATTGCCTTATCGAATGCCGGTACATCTGCCAATATCTCCCTATGCAGGTTCTCATGGGAACTAAGATGAAACCTTGCGAAGGATAAAGCCAGTGTTATTGTTCGATCACATGACTCCCTTTTCAGTTCTCAATATGTTTTCTGGCGTCCCAGGTGATACACCTAACGAGGTGCACATAGATTTATTCCGTACTTTAAGGGAGACCTTAAAAGACTATAGGATTCCTAACTCTAGGAATCTTGCCAATATAGTTATGCTACTCAAAAAAGATAAAGGCCCACTAAGGTGCAGTTCTTTCTGGATCATCTGAATATCAAGTGCTGATGTATAATGATATGGTCAAATATTAGTGATGAGCAGTTACACCCCTCATTGCATCATCTGATCTGCATGGATTTATGCGAGGCTATAACCCTGCTGACCATTGCATCATCTGGTCCGCATGGATTCAGGTGAGGCTATGATCCTACCGACCATATCAATCCAGCTAAACATCTGCAGAGCAAGTCAAGAAACGCTTAGCTGTGGTTTCCCTTGATGTCAACATTTCTTTTATAGAGGCAAGTGTGAATGGGTTTCAGATGTAAAAATCTGAATTCCCTACTAAATCTGCTGTTGCTGATGAAGGGTCAATATCGGGTGCCCTGTGCAATATTTGTTATCAATGGGGCATGTTGAAAATTATCCCAAGGAAACCTGGGAATCAACAGGAATGCACACCGCTACCATCCCGATTTGCCCTTTTTGTGGCATTGCATATACTTGACTTATACTCGCTTAAACAATCTTACTTCTTAATCCCAGTCGCAAAGGCTTTGAAATTGGCACATTTGCAGATGAGTTGTCCTTGTTCTTTACAAAACCCCACCCACATGTGGCTGCTATTGACAATCATTGAACGAATTCTGGCCATATCTTGATCTCGAGTCATCGAAATCGCAGATTTTTACATTGTAGCCACCCATCTTCCACTTGCCACAATTACCCTCAGACACCATATTCTTAGAAAATCCATGATACACATCTTGCATGTGATAACAAGGGCCTGGTTTTAAGTATGCCGTTAGTGGTAAATACATGTGGAACAACATACCACCAGATTTTCTCACTGCAATAATACTGTAATGAGGATCTTAATGATGGGACTCTGGTCCCTCACCGAGAGAAGAAGTGTAAGAAGTGAAGTCCTCTCTCCCGTCCATTCTTGGACATGTCAACTATTTAAGGACAGTAGTGTGGCCACAATTTCTGCATCTGTTTCAAGTGGTGCCTTTGTATGCACTGCAAAGCTTTTTTAAGGCGCCACATAACTTGTTAATGACCTTTATGTGCGCAGCCACAAACTATCAAAGGACATTATTAAGCAATTCCAGGAATTATCAAAGGACATTATTAAGCAATTCCAGGAATTAAAAGACCGAGTTGACCTGCCTAGACAATTCTTTTTTAAGTAGTTTCAGGTTAGAAATGTTTTGTTGCAGCATCAACAAGATGGTGTCGTTTTTGGGGACATATTTGATGGCTTCTTGAATCAATCCTCAAACTCGCAATATTACTTCCAATAATTTGTAACCGTCCAATAATTGCGATAACTGATAAATGGATACAAGAGTTAAATAAGGGGATCATCGTTACTGATGTTGCACAGCTGTTAGAATGATGAAGCAACGGCTTATTCTGGACAATATCAAACTTTAGCAATACTCTGTTTACAGTATCCCCAGAATATTTTTCCAGATTCGTTTAAGTGATGTGTTATTCATGTGGCACTTACTCGTAAGCGCTTTACATAGAACATGTATACATACACTATCACCCAACCAAAGTTGCCACTCATTTATCGACCTCAGAAGGATGAAAGGCAGAGTTGGCCTTGCCGGGATTTGAGACTGCAGGTCACACACAGATTGCAGCAGGTGCTCAACTTGCTGAGCTATCTTACCAGCAGTAAATCTGGGAACACATTGTTTTCAATGCCAAGGCCAGCCATGCCAATCTATCTTGCATATTCTCTCCCTGCCCTGCCAGTCACTCCTAGTCACTTAAAATCTTTAGGCTGATCAATGCAATTAGAACTGATAAAATGTGGAGATGATGAGCAGGACAAAGAGGGCAATAACACAGTCACGTGTTCGGCTGTCGGAGTACATGACTCATACTGGCATGGGTGTGGCTACTGCCAACTTATCTGTTTCCTAAAATGTGGAGATGTTTTTTTTTTATTAGAGGGAGACTTATTTGTGCGAAATGTCTGGTATTGGCTACGTTTTCATCCGTTGAGGGTGAGTTTACATAAGTTACAGTAATAGAAAGCCCTCTTATACTCTCTATTGATTGCATGCAGAGAGGCTGAATTGATTTCAGGATGATTCTATATTTTGTTAATATTGATCACATCATTGACTGATGATCCAATAAAAAAAACATGTATGGTTATCAAATTCATTGACTCGCGGGGATAGCTCAGTGTCAACGAGCTCGCCTGGGAAGCAAGACGACACAGAGCAACACAGGTTCAATTCCCGGACCGCGGCCTTGAAACCTCTAGTTATGACTAACCAACCACAATAGTAAGTGACTCTTTGGGGGGTTGGCCTGCCGGAAACCAATGACTTTTGGCATTAAACCCTCTCACCAGACGTGAATCCCGTTTTGACAAATTAGCTCTAACGCTCCCAAATGAGTAGCATAGTCCTGACGCTTCGGGACAGCAAAACTGCGCCATAAGCCAAGAGGAGAGCTACGCCTTCCAACTGCTGGGGCCTTCAGCAAACCCTTAAGGTAATGACAGTGGTATTAACGGGGGGGAGGGGAGCAAAAACAAGGCTGCTAAAAGACACTCCTAACTCATCCACCAAGCAACACGGCAGGGCTCTATAATCACCAGCACCTGCAATGTGTAGCTACCAGTACCACCCAATACATGCGCAGCATCACTCATAAACACGACGGCTGAACTGGGGCTAGTTAATCCAAGTGCCTGGATGCATGTGTTAGGTTGCGCACATGCCGTGCCAGGAGCATACCGTTACTTTGCACCCAATAAAGGAACAGGAATGCCACTTTCGGATGCACCTGCAGGGCTTGGGAGCCTCACACATCATATCACAGCATGACAGGTTCACGAGCCCAGGCATTATCTGTCGACTGCTCATGCTCTCTAATACCGGGCGTGCTGGAACTGCCACGCTCTCTCTGCTACCTTTGGTAGGCCATGGGTTTAGCTGTTGGATGGCCCACGGTGGACTTTGGGCTTAGCTGGTGGAGGGTCCTCAGTAGTTCCACTCGGTTAGTTGGCGGGTCCCCGGTGGTGCCAAACAGTTAGCTGGTGGAGGGACCCAGGTGGCGTGATGTTTTTAGCTGGTGTAGGCCTCCCGGTGGACTTTTGGGCTTAGCTGGTGGAGCGTCCCTAGTGGGCATGGGCATACCTGCAGGGTCCTTAGTGGTGCCACTTGGCTTTCTGGTGGAGGGACCCCGTGGAGGCCTGGAGGCTAGCTAGGGGAAGGTGCCTGGTGGGGATGGGGTTAGCTGGTGGTGGGCCCCCAGTGGGTTATGGGCTTAGCTGGTGGAGGGTCCCATGTGAGGATGAGGTTAGCTGGTGGGGGGCCACTGGTGGTTATGGGCTTGGCTGGTGGAGGGTCCCTGGTGGGGATGAGGTTAGCTGGTGGAGGGCCCCTGGTGGACTATGGGCTTTGCTGGTTGAGGGTCCAAGGTGAGGATGAGGTCAGCTAGTGGGGGGCCACTGGTGGTTATGGGCTTGGCTGGTGGAGGGTCCCTGGTAATATGATATATGATATTTTATTTGTATCGCGCTCGTACACAAGTGTTTCAGAGCGTGTCAAGGCAAGGGAGGGGAACAGGGTAGAACAAAACAGCGATCTTACTAGGCCCAGTGACATTGAGATCGTGCAAGTGCATGGGAAAAGGGAAAGGGGAAAAGTGCATGGAAGGGGGAGACTGGAAAGTGCAGAGCAGAGGAGAACAGATAAATAATAATAAATACAAATAGAATAGATAATGGAGCAATAAACAGGGGTAGTGCAGCCAGCAAGTGTCAAGAGCTGTGTTTACGGCAGCAAAACTGGGTAAGTCTGATAAGTGCATAAAAAGAAGAAAATAGGGGACGGGGGCTGCATGGGTACAGATACAGTCCCCAGTGCAAGGGGTGGCCAGGAGGCAGTGCAGAAGGGTGGCAAGGTGAGCAGGTAACTGCGCCAACGGGATGCAGTGTGGCCAGATGCACAGTGGCAAGAGAGAGCAGATCAGCAAGGGAGAGGGGGAGCAAAGGCAGATGCAAAGAGGAAGATCTTGAGGTGCTTCTGGAACCGGAGATGGTTCTCCTCAAGTTTTAGAGTGGCAGGGAGGCTGTTCTAGAGGAAGGCCCCGGCCGAAGACAGAGATCTACCCCCGGCTTGTTTCTTTGAGAAACGACTGACCCTGAGGGAGCTAGCAAAGAGGAGCAAAGAGCTTGAGAGGGAGGTATTTGCGAGGGATAGCTGAAAGGGAACCAGGCCCCAGAAAGCCTTATGGACAATGGAGAGGGTTTTAAATTTAATCCTTGCATCCACTGGGAGCCAATGGAGAGATTTCAGAGCTGGAGAGATATGATCCCAGGTCTTGAGGCCAAGGACAAGTCTCACAGTCCAGTTCTGGATTAGTTGCAGAGGGTGAAGAGTAGAGGCAGGTAGATTTAGAAAGAGGCTTTTACAATAGTCCAACCAAGAGAGAACCAGAGTTTAGGAGATAGTGAGCTTCTGGGGGAATGAGAGGAAATGAAGAGCACCTCTGAGGAGGTGCAATAGGAAGTGTGACTTTTTAGAGACCTCCGAGATATGGGCGGAGAAGGAAAGTGTGGAGTCAAAGATGACCCTGAGGTTCTTGGCCTCACAGGTAGGGATAGGAGGAGGGCCAAGTGAGGCCGGCCAGAGAGAGAGGGGCAAGGATGGAGAAGTGTTGCCGATGAGGAGGATCTCTGTCTTGCTGGCATTCAGACAAAGATCATTGGCGGCACACCAATCTTGAATTGAGTTAGGCAATCAGCGATGCGGGAGGGAGAGGAGGTGACTGAGGGCAGCCTGAAAATGAGTTGAGTGTCATCAGCGTAGCACTGGAAATATGAGCAGAGAGTGGCAATGCAGTGGGCCAGAGTTGTGAGGTATTGCTTGAAAAGCCAGGGTGAGAGGTTAGACCCCTGGGCAATACCACAGGTAGAGACAAAGATAGAGGATAGGAAGGACCCCAGTTGAACCTGGAAGGGTCGATCAGAGAGGAAAGAGGTCAGCCAGGCCAGAGCATGATCAGTGATACCCATTTTCTCATGGAGACGGTTGAGCAGGATGGCATGGTTGTCTGTGTCGAAGGCAGAAGAAAGATCGAGTAGGATGAGGACAGGGGAAATGTTAGAGTCAAGGTTGGAGAGCAGATCTTCACGGATGTTACGGAGAGCAGTTTCTGTGCTTCTGGCTGCTCTGAAACCAGGCTGGTGGTCATGGAGACAGCCAACAGAATCAGAATGAAAGTTAAGCTGAGAGATGGCCAGCTTTTCCAGGAGTTTACCCAGAAAGGGAGTAATTGAGATTGGGCGATAGTTAGCCGGACAGGAAGGATCAGCTGTGGGTTTCTTGAGAAGAGGATGCATAAGGGAGTGTTTCAGAGGCGAGGGGAAGGATCCTGAAGAAAAAGAATGGTTGCAAAAATTGGCAAGGGCCGGAACAAGGGTGTCAATGTGGTCCTTGATGGTTTTAGAGGAACAGGGATGAACCTGTTTTTACAAGGCTTTTATAGATCAGACTTGTCTAGCGACCTCAGAAGGGGAGAAGCGAGGAAAGGAATAGAAGGTGGAGGTGTGGTTAAAGAGGGGTTAGCAAGCGCAGACTGATGGGGAATAGTAGGAGGAGGGGAGGAGTGGGTGGACAAGATGTCCTGGGTTTTTGAGATAAAGTGAGAGGCAAGGTCATTGGAGAGAACTTGGGAGGTAAGAGGAGGGGTAGAGACTGCAGCAGGGTTGGCAAGCTCCTTGCAGATTTTGAAGAGTTCAGCAAAGTTGTTAGATGCCGCAGAAACACGGCTTGAATGTGGACTTTCTTCTTGGTGTGGACAGAGAGTCGATATTGCCTTTGGAACAGGCAACAGGCCAGTTTGTCAGAGGATCAACAAGAAGCCCTCCATTTCCTCTCAGCCGCCCTACACTTAATTTTAAGTGTAGCTAGGTCAGAGTCATACCAGGAATTGCACTTGGCTTTGGACTTCAAGCGGATCCTCATGACAGGGGCAAGAGCATCAAGAGTATCAGAAATTGAAGAATAGAGAAGGGACAGGGTTGTGTCCGGGTGTGAGTCAGCCAGAGGAGGAGAGGAGGGAGAGAAGGTAGCAGCAAAAGCCTCAACTGAGACACGCTTCATAGGTTGGATATCCAAGAAGGTAGGTGGCAGTGTTGGGGTGCGCTTGGCTTGGGGGGAAGAGAGTGAGAGATGAGAGGAGAGAAGGCAGTCCAGGACAGAGGACGGCTCAGAGGGATAGAGAGGGGGAGGCCAGAGGAGATAAGGACATCAGGTGTTTGTCCTGCAGAGTGCGTCGGGCCAGAGGGGAGGTTAGAGAGGGTGAGGGAATCGCAAAGGTCACGAAAGAGCAGAGATGAGGGAAGGGGGAACCGAGGTGGATGTTGAGGTCACCAAGGAGGAGGAGTTGAGTGGTGGAGGTCAGGAGGGAGGAGGAGATGTTAGCCCACTCAGAAAGAAAAGAGGTGATTTGCCCAGGGGGCCGGTAGAGAGTAGCAACAGTAAGAGAGTGGCTAGGAGAGATTGAGAGCCTGCAGACAAGGCATTCAAAAAAAAGAGGAGTAAGTATGAGTGGGAATGATAGTGGCAGGAATCCACCCACGAAAGATCAGGGCTACACCCCCTCCAGGCCGGGTGGATCTAGGTGCCGAGAGGATCTTGTAACCATCAGTGAGAAAAGTGTCAAAGCTCATGACAGAGCTGGCCGTGAAGCATGTCTCCGTAAGACTGAGGACATCAAGGTCCAATTCTTCAAGGAGGTGGCAGATGTCAGAGGAGTGTTTGACTGCAGAGTGAGAGTTGAGAGTGGCAAGATGAAGAAGGTTGCCGGCCTTAAAGACCTTCCAGGGAGGGGTTCAAATCAGAGGTATGCCCTCCGGAGTTGTGAAGGTAGCCTGAAGAGGGGCAGAGGAGGAGGGAAGAGTGGTGAAGGTAGTCAAGGAATGAGAGTAGGGGACAGCCAGAGATGAAAGGAAGTTCATTTGGCAAGGGAACTGCCTATCGAAGAGGAGGAGATTGGCCTGAGGATCTTGGACCATGACAGTGCTGTTTAGGTAGACATTGAGGATGACTCTGGAGGAGTCACATGAATCCATGAGGACTTCGTAGCGAGTGCATCCATTAATGGGAGAGGAGGAGAAAGGACAGAGCATAGAGATCATATGGGGGGGGGTCCATAAATCCGGCGAAGGAACAACAAAGAGAATGTCAGTGAGGTTCTGTCTGGAAGAGGCACTGGTACAGGTATCAGCAATAGGGAGACCAAAACTTCTTCTTTCCAGACTTAGTGAGAAGGGACGGATAGTTGATAGAGAAGCAGTTAGAATAGATGAGAGAAACAGAAAGCACCATGAGTGGGAGGGGAGGAGGCAGAGAGAGGAGTAAGCAAGTACAGCGGTTTAGAGCAGTCACTGGGCTAGCATGTTACAATCAATGGCCAAAGTTAAATGCAAAACACACCCAGGTTTGACTTTCCAATTTAAATGCAAAACACACCCAGATTTGACTTTCCAATTTAAATGCAAAACACACCCAGATTTGACTTTCCATTTAAATGAGGGCCCATTGGTTAAGGAAATTAAGATGGGAGTGAGATTGTAAAGGTGAGTCTGGAAACAGCTTCAAATAAGTACAAAAGAGGGCGGGGACTAAACCATGCAGGATGTTGTAAGAGAGTCATGGTAGTCCAATGGTCCAGGGGTAGCAGCCTCAGGGAGGGTTGGGTTGTGGCAGAAACAGGAGTCTCATTTAGCGGCCTGTCAGTGGACGGGAAGCTGACAGGGCCCTTAGAGGTGGGCCTTTGAGATGGAGCTGGCTGCCGCCTCCCAGTTGTTCCGATTGGACAATGAAGGCCCAGGCAATCAATGGGGTGGGAGTAAGGCGGGAAGGCCAACAATTTGATCCATGAAAACATAGAGGCCATCTTGGAAGGGCCTGAAAGCAGTGAAATGAATGGTGGGTATGAGGTTAGCTGATGGAGGGCCTCTGGTGGGCTATGGGCTTGGCTGGTGGCAGGTCCTGGGTGGGGATGAGGTTAGCTGGTGGAGGGCCCCCCGGTGAGCTATGGGCTTAGCTGGTGGAGGGGCCCAGGTGAGGATGAGGTTAGCTGGTGGGGGACCACTGGTGGCTATAGGCTTAACTGGTGGAGGGTCCAAGGTGGGGATGAGGTTAGCTGGTGGGGGGCCACTGGTGGCTATGGGCTTGGCCGGTGGAGGGTCCTGGGTGGGGATGAGGTTAGCTGGTGGAGGGCCCCCTGTGAGCTATGGGCTTAGCTGGTGGAGGGGCCCTAGTGAGCATGGGGTTAGCTGGAGGGTCCCCGGTGGTGCCACTTGGTTAGCTGGTGGATGGTCGCAGGTGGGGCGATGTTGTTAGCTAGTTGAGGGTCCCTGGGCATTCCTGGAGTCTAGCTGGGGGAAGGTCCCTAGTGGGGAGTGGGTTTGCTGGTGGTGGGCCCCTGCTGTCTTTTTACTCGGCACCCTCATTGTGATTTATGCATGCGCGCCACCTCGGGTGTGGCGCAGATGGAGAGCGCCCTCAGAGCCCAACATGCACTTGTGCTTGCTTTTCTAATACAAAGCAAATGCGCAGCTAATTGGCATTCACACCTTTGCACGAGGCACGACCCCACACACACATGAGGAAATGCCCCTTTATGAATGTTAAGTTTGAATAGGAGTAGGCCCCCCGGAAGTGCAATTGGCACCATTGGCTGTATGTGCAGGTGCCACACAATACATAATGATGCCTCCCTCGAACAGACAGATGTGTGCTTTTCCTGTGCCTTTCCTCTGTCACAACAGTAGTTTCTAGAAGGTCCTGTTCCAGGTGCACCCTTAGATAATGAAAATAGTTACAGTCGAAGGGATATGGTTTACATATTCAGGGCTCTGGGGTTTCGCAAACGGTTCTTATTCTGTGATAAGGCGCATGCGAGGACCATCCAGTGCACAACCTTTGCGATCACCTCCTTGGAGAACGATGGCTTCTTTACCACTTGGGGCCCGATTGATGGAATATATGCGGCTCAAAGTACATTTGCACTGCTGAAAAGTGACTTTGTACTGTTGACACAAACCCTGATTCATGGAACTGTGCAACGTGTATTTTTTGCCGTGCAAAGTCCGGGCAAAGTTATTTTGAACTGCAGACTTTTTCCGGCAAAAAATACACTTTTACATGAGTCAGGGTTTGTGTCGGCAGTGCAAAGTCACTTTTCAGCAGTGCAAATTCCCTTTGAACCAGGCAAATATTCCATGAAACGGGCCCATAGTGCCTGTCACCATAGTTATAATCTTGCCCATAACATGGAAACTGATTGGGATGTCTCTACCTCTCCCGCGAGCTCCATTCGCGATCCCTGTAAGGGAAGGCAACCTCTGGCAGGCAGAAAGACAGAGTGTGGATCCCTTCATATCTTACCAATTTTGAAAAAGCTTACCAGATTGAAAAAGCTTGTCCTACCCCATTTGAATGAAATACACCCGAGGTACAACTGTGTAAATGTTATCTGATCCTTTGCTGTTAGATAAAAATATATTGTGGTGTGTCAGAATGGCCATCTGTGAGGGTGGTGTAGCGTGACATTTTTTATTTTTACGACAAAAAATTATGCTGGTAATTCTGCATCTGAAAGGGGACTTTGGGCCTCATGACGGCTTTGGCGGTATCCCGGCAGTAATTGCGCTGGGATTCTGCCAACGCAAATAGCGTTACCGCAGCTCGGCTCGGTCCATAGGACGCTATGGGGCAGTAATGGCGCTATTAGCGCCAGCACATTTAGCACTGCACTAATAGCGTCGACAATGGGCGAAAAGGGGAGATTTTTACCTCCAGCAAAACGCTGGAGGTAAACCTCCCGCTTTCTGCCCAAACTCGGGTTTGGGCAGAGCGGTAATGCATCAGTAATAGCATTACCGCAACATTTTTACTGCTCCCCCAACCCCTGATGAGGCCCTTTGCTGATTGATTAAAGCCCTTTTCTTAAAGTGCACAAATGTGGCTCAGCTGGTATTGCCGCTTGAGTTCCAACTGCAGCTCCGGTAGAGGAGGTGCAAAGGTCACATATGCATTCCTAGGCACAGCCTGCTGGAGTCAAACTCTAAACAGGCAGGGGTTGGCCTTTGCAGTCAAGCCTCATTACAAGTTTGCTGGTGTGGCCAAAAATGGTGGTAAGGCAGTGGTAACAGGCTTACCACCTCATTAGCACTGTATTACTGCAAAATCGAACTATGGGTGTGGAGGTAAGGTGCAGGAAAAACTTCCAGCAGGTGCTGGAGGTAATTCCTCTACCTTACCACCAGAAAATGCCAAATTGGCAGAATTACCAACAGTGGTTATTTCATGAAATCCCCATGGATTCCTATGGACTCAGAAAAATGGGGACTAACACTGCCTACCACCACTTTTAATCCGGCGGTAAGTTCCACCAGACCAAGTGGTGGTAATGGTAAATCCGTTTGGTGGTATTTTGGCAGATTTACAACCGAAATACCGGCAAACTTGTAATGAGGGCTTAAGTCTCCACTTTCCACAAAAGGGTAACTGACTCTCAAAGGGGCCCCGTGGCTCTTAATTGCACAGTAATACAGCCACAAAGCAATTTGGTTTCATATAGTTGGAAATCTGGACCAGAGCCATATCCGTGGCAGGGGAATGTGGATTAAGCTTGTTGGTCCTGGATCCACCCAGGCATCCTTTTGGTGTTTCTTTCGATAGGTGTCATTCCCCAGGACAGAATATCCCCCAAGGGGATGAGCTGGTCCCCTGATTTAAAGACATGCTTGCCTGGATTAAATAAAAAGAGACACACCAGGGTGCTTCAAGTTAAGCAGACAGGGATAGGGCAGAGTTAGAGTAGCCTAAGGAAAGGTTCAGGCCGCTCAGTGGTCCCATCATGTTGGTTCTTGCTGGGCTGCTCAAACTTCCTACCTCTTTCCTACTACCTGCAGACAAAGCATGCTCGCTGCAATGTCAGAAGACAAGTGTCCCTCGTGACAGCTGCCTGAATTGGACACCTGAAAACAGAATTGTTATGGACCAACCCGCTGTAGCATTTTACCTTTACAAGGACAGGGGATCAGGTCCTTTGTTGATTCATCATTGAACTCTCGCAAACCGAGAAAGGATTTACTGGACCTGTGTTGGGAATATGACCTGTTCTAAAGTCATCTGCAAGAGAGGTGTAAATATAAGGCATGCAGTGCAGAATCAAGCGCTGCTCCCTTACCATTCCAGGGAACAGTGGGGGTGATGTCTCTGGCTGGATCAAGCCCACTGCAACTGAGACAGTGGCACCCAGGAGGTCGCTGCTCACTGGCAGAGGTTGAGCCCTGCAAGTGTGCTCTAGAACCCTTCTGGCGTGGATCTGCAAAAAGAAAGGATTCACCTGGCCTTTGGAGATCGTGGAGTGGGTCTCCCTGGCACCAAGAAGTCAAGGAGCAGCTCTAGATCCTTTTTGCTTGTTTCAATCTGTTTTTGAACAACTCGACCACTCTGAGATGCCGTTCAAGCTGCAGTGAGCAACGGGGGCTGTTTTTGTCATTTGCCGCTTTCTGATCGGCTGTCGTGCATCAAGCCACTGACTCGACCCATTGCCTGCCTGCACTCCAGCAACTTCAAGCTGGTTTCCACTGAAGCACCACAATTCAACAATAGACTTCCTTGCAGCGGACTCGACTGATTTGAGACACTGCCTTGACCCATCGATGGTGGGAACTCCACCTGATCGAGACGATGACTGCTGCAGAGACTACACCGCTGCACTTCTAGCCGACTCGACCTGTCTCCATGACCAAGATCTTCTGTAAACCACTAATTTGCAATGCCTAGACACCAACTTAACCCAAGAAAAGTTCCAAAAAGCTGGGATAAATGCTGTCGAGCCCCGAGGACAAATTCTAAAGGTACCGTAAGCAGTTCTGTCCCCTTCACCCATCCTTGAGGGCCCTAGTAACTGCTAAGCCCACACGTTCTACCTTCTAGAGCAGTCATATCATTTTTGATGACATTGCTGCTCTGGCTGTTCATTGTTTTTGATTAGTTGTATGCTTTTGTGTAATTAAATGTTCCTATTTCTCTAGAACTTTGATTGGACATTTTCTTATTTTGGGATTCATTGTGTGAATGCTGCTTGGGTTGCTATAGTTGCAAGCTTGCATCCCCGTCTTAGTGTATAGCCTGACCTCGGCCTATGCTACCTTTAGAGGTGAAGGAGGTATACTATTTTGTTGTGCTTGGTTACTTTTTTGATTGCGATCCCTGTTGGTTTAGTGGTAGTGTAGTGCTAAGTAGGCGATTTGGTCACTACTGATTCATATATTTTTGCAGCACAGCCACCATTCCATCACATGCAGTAAGACATGCTATTTGTTCACAGCACACCTATCACAACCAAAAGTCACTAGTCCTGTTTTCTTCAGTCTTCCTGGAGAACCTTAGCTTCGAGCAGCTCAAGGGGTTTCCAACAGCCCCGCACTGGGCTGCCTTCTTCTGTTTATAGACAAATGACATGTTCAGAATAGGCTGAGGTATCACCAGTATAAACGCACTGTTTATGCCTCACGTTTCATATTGTTTTGCGTTCTGCGTTCTGTTGCAACACTGTTTTTAGACTCTGCTGTTGGAACTAAAGTTTAGTTCCAGCAGCACTGCGTAAAACATTGTTACAACTAGTGGCTTTTGTTTGTTATAGGTGTGCTGTGAGCACATAGCTGGTCTTACTGGAGGTGATGATCCTCCCAAGACAACTCAGGGAAAAATGTGCTCTCCTTGGAAGCAAGACGATGCTGGGTTCGATCCCCGGGTCCGTGCTTAGAAACCTCTGGGTATTAAGCGCGTTATAAATAACCAATTACAATATCTAGTTTCAGGGAGATGTGTAATTCTCTCCATTGCACTTTTGGTGCTCTTTAAAGTAGTAAAGTTATCATCTAAATGTTTATTCTTCATAAATGTTTGTCCTTCTTTTCTTACTCTTACCCTGGTTCTGGTCCGGTCTTTCCTCTTGCTTTGCTTTGCCATTGTGTAATTTCGTACCATCTCATTAATGATTGTACCATAACTGATGAACCCATATGCATGCATACAGTAGGCCGAACCCCGACCCTCACCCGAAATGATTTGTCTCACACCTTTTTGTCAAGTGTTGGCAATAAAAGGCCGTAGGATTTTATTGTACAGATATGGTTCTGCAGATACGCAAATAATCACATATCATAATAATATCATACTTTTGGGCACCGGGTCGCGAGGTTACCACCTCTGGCTTGTGTGGGAGAGGAGCAGGCGTGGGGGCGGGAGCTGCTCCTCTCCTAGCCTGCCGAACGGTAACATCATTTACACTGCCTCGACTTGGGCGGCCCTGCGTCATTGCCCAGACCTTGGAGAAGGTGCTTTAGAAATCCAAAATAAATACATATACAATTCTGTGCGAACACAGCTTTCCTTTTCACCCTGAGGAGCTGCAAGATGTGATCAATCTTAGCATTTGTCTCGATTTCAGGCAGCAGCCGTGCCATGTCTGTGCTCGACCCTTTGGAGGAGCAGGGCTGCCTGTTGCGCGTGGGCAAGCCATATTCTGGCGAGATCTTGCTCTGCTTCCTGCATAGCTGGTTTGGGCGCCTCATGGCGAGTGCACATTTGAACCTTTGGCTACACCTCTGCCTCGCCTGTTTCCATTTGCAACCAGTTCTGCATTTACTCCACGTAACATAGCATGATTCATGGAGTTCCTTTGATTGGTATAGGGTCGTCTTCCGGTCCGGACGAAGGTAGTAAATTTTGCAGCTTCCCCCGAAACATGCGATGTAGGCCATAGCCTAACCAATCCCATTGGTGGGTGTTTATTGCAAGTGGCATCCGCTCGCGCAGACCCTATTTCTGTAAGGCTCTGTTTTAGTTTATATAATAGGCCTTTGTTATTTAGCAGTCGATATACAGCAGCAGTCTGTCGCTCTACCTCTTTACATTTTCTTTGAATAGATGGCTTTTGTTAATTTTGGTATGCCATTTTTGCATCTTTTGGAAGTATCATTATTTTGGTCTTTGTCATGTTTGTCTGTATTTGCTAGCACCCCAGTCTATTAAGGAAATGTGTCTAACTTAATTGTGGGCTGGCTAGTATTCATTTCTATATGGTGCTATTGTATGAATAATTTATTTATTTTGATTAAATCTTGTATATCTGCATGTACTGATGTAAATAAATAAATAGCTAAACAAGTATTGTTATTTTATGATTGTTCACTCATTATTTTATTTTTTTCTTAAAATCTGGAACAATATAGGGTTGCAAACTTCCTTCTGTAGAGGTACAGGAAGCTCAGCCTTCCATTAGTTTAGAAACTGATATTCAATAGTGTGTTTTTGTCTATTTCGGTCTAAGACCTCTTCATGAGTTTTTATTTTATTTATTTAATTGTTTTTTTATACGCCTAAGACCATTCCTGAATTCGAATCTCTGTTGCTCTGGTGGTTTTGCTCTTGACAGCAGTGCGTTCCACCTGTGCTATCCTCCCTTCACACAACTAGCTAAGTGTATTCCTTATCTAACTTGAGTTGATCCTAAATTGGTCTTCTCCCAACAAACATGCACCAGCAAGTGCTCAAGTTACCCAATCGATTCTGTTTTTTGATAACCATACCTTGGTTGGTAATGAGTTTTTCTACTAGAACTCACAGCCTCGCTGCCTTTTTCATAAACCGGTGTAGCAGCTTAAGTCTCATTTAGCCGTGGGTGGCATTTCCAATGCCAGGGCCACTTGCTGCTGAGGACTTGGTGACAGCTGACATTTATTTTAAACAATAAACTATTTTTATTACTAAAGTATTGCAAGTCAAATGTGTGTTTCTCTGTTTAACTTCACTCAGACAGCCAGTTCCCCCATAACCCGACTTTTCTTAGGGTTACCATTAGGTTGCCGGCTGAATTTATCATAGTCCGGTAATGGCCCATAAACAGTCCATGTTCAGTGATAGAAGCCAGGTCGATCAAGCGATGTACCCCGCTGCTCTCAGCACTTGACTCACACATTTCCATAATTCTAAAAGGAATGCCTTTTTGTTGCATACTGGGGTAAGCCTTTATTTACAAAGAACATTTTTGCCAGATCTCAAGGCTGGGTAGAAGGGGGTTAGATGAAGCCAATGTCTTGTCGACGGCTTCTTTTGGGTAAATCCTATTTTTAATTTGGGCTATTAGGTGGTCCTGAAGCACCACATAAAAGCCAAAATGATTGCACTTGAGTACGGGTAGGAGTGATAGGACATGTGAGGAGGCGCACACAGCTTGTGGGTGTTGTTTGGTTATTTACCTACCCATTGACTGCCCCAGCAATGCCACTCCCTCTGTCTATTACCACCCACTACCTGCCCCATCCTGCCAAAATCACATACTCCTGGGATCTCTTTGAGTTCCCACTATCAAGAGAGAACATGAAACTTTGGCATGTTATTTCTAAGCAGTCTGCTGGGAGTTATTGGCTTAATTACAGCTGTAAATCAATACTTGTGTAATACAAATCTCTTACACAAATGTGCTTTCAGCCGCTTGGTCTTCCATGCACTATAGTCTTGCCAAAAATAAGCAGTGACAACGCCAGCAGATTTTGCTTGAAGTATTACATAGGCATTTTCAAGGCATTGGCATCATATGACCAGGTAATCACTCTATTTTCCAGCTGTTGCAATCTCAAGGTCACATAGTACCATTATGTCCATGGCTAGAAAATGCCTATCCCATTCCTGCACAAAAGTCCAAACTGTTGACTTTGCCAATGCTTGTCCTTCTTCCCTTGTCCAAGGAAGCTCCATTCTGTTCAGTGTGATTACTTAAGAGCTGGAACCTATATCATTCACAGGTGCCATTTTCCTTTTGTATATGCCAATCTGGATAGAAACGAAAGTTTTAACGCTGCTTTTCAACAACATATCAAACTTGGTAACCACCTATATCAGGGGTCAGCAACCTGTGACCCTCTAGATGTTTTGGACTATGACTCCCATGATTGCTCACCATCAGTCTGGCTTCAGAGCTGCCAGAAGCATGGAAACTGCTCTCCTGAACATCCGTGAAGACCTGCTCTCCAACCTTGACTCTAACACCCCTTGCGTCCTCATCTTGCTTGATCTCTCTTCTGCCTTTGACACTGTCAACCATCCCCTTCCTGCTCAACCGTCTCCGTGATAACCTGGGCATCGCTCTGGCTTGGCTGACTTCTTTCCTCTCGGACCGACCCTTCTAGGTACAACTTGGGTCCTTCCTCTCCGCTATCTTTTTCTCTACCTGTGGTGTCCCTCACGGATCTAACCTCTCTACCTGGCTGTTCAACAAATACCTGGCACTCCTTGCCAACCGCATCGCCACTCTCTGCCCCAAATTTTAGTGCTATGCGGATGACACACAGCTCATTTTCAGGCTACCCTCTGCCTCCCCCCCTCCTTGCCTCATCTCGGACTGTCTGTCTGCTATCCAGGAGTGGTGTGCCGCCAATGACCTCTGCCTTAATGCCAGTAAGACTGAGATTCTCCTCATCGGCACACCCACTCCCTCCTTCCCTGTAGCTCTCTGGCTGGCCTCTCTTGGACCTCTTCCTGCTCCCACCTGCAAGGCTAAAAACCTCAGGGTCATCTTCGATTCCACACTCTCCTTCTCTCCTCACATCTCTGACTTCTCTAAGAAGTCACACTACCAGCTGCACCTCCTCAGAGGTATTCTTCCTTTCCTCTCCTTCCCCCAGAAGTTCACTGTCTCCAGAGCCCTGGTTCTCTCTAGGCTATTGTAACAGCCTCTATCCAAATGTGCCTGCTTCTACTCTCCGCCCTCTGCAACTTATCCAGAACTGGACCACGAGACTTGTCTGTGGCCTCAAGCCCAGGGATCGTTTCTCTCCAGGACTGAAATCCCTGCACTGGCTCCCAGTGGCTGTGAGGATTAAGTTCAAAACCCTCTGCATACTTCACAAGGCCTTCTGGGGCCTGGACCTCAATAACTTCAACTCTCTCTTCCTAAATATCTTCCTTCTCGAGCTCTTCGCTCATCTGCCTCCAACTCCCTCAGGGTCAGTCGCTTCTCCAAGCAACGAGTTGGTGGTAGATCTCTTTCTTCAGCTGGCGCCTTCTCCTCCTCTTCTCTGCTGACCTCCTGGTTGTAACCGGAACTGCACTGGCTACCTGGACACCCTCTGATCTCGGGCCCAGGTCCTTCCCCCACCAGCGTCACACACCTGCACTGCCCACCTGGAACCCCTGCACTTGGGGACTGTTTCTGTATCGCTACAGTCCTCATAACAGCCCTTGACTCCTGATGCCTGCACTTACCCGTGCACTTGCCACATGCTGGCCATCTACTTATTTATTGTTATCATCTTTTCCCATGTACTGCACTGTCCTTGCCCCCTTCCCACGCACTTGCGCGATCTGAATGACACCGGGCCTAGTAGGATCGTTGTCCATCCTACCTTTGTTCCCCTCCCTTGCCTCAGCGCGCCTTGAAACACTTGTGTATAGGCACGTTATAAATGACATATCAGATCATAGACCCTGCTGGCTAGGGCTGAAAGGAAGTGTAGCCCAAAACATCTGGAGAACCCAAGATCTGCAGAGTTAATGGTTGCAAACCCATTTTCTATTTCCTACCGATGCACTCCCAGCCACCCGCAACTCAAGCAAGGTGCCACTGACTCTGCTCAGCCTCAATCCCGTTCTAGCACACAATTCTCATGCAAGTGGTTATGTACTGTACTTTGTATAATGTGTAATTTGTCAGTGTAAATTACAATTCTTTCTAATTTCCCTAAACCAGTCCCCGTCAGGGTGACCTGTCCAAAACCTGAACATGCAGCATTTTTAGCATGGCCTGGTTTCTGTTCTGCTGGCAGTGGGATGTGTGCTGAGCTGTGTTCCAGTCTAAATGAAACTAGAACAACTTTGCTTGTGCATACGGGCACAGAGACAGCAACCGTAGCAGTTGTGCCTGGCACCTGCATGTGCCGCCATGCTGCTTCAGCATACAGCAAATAAGAAACTATGCCACTGGCCTTAGTGATGAGGTCATTGTTTTGGACTTGGCCACAGCTAAAGAGGCACTGCTGTCAGCAGGGAGGGGCATTATTGGGTAGAAGACAGCTGGCTGGTATGCATCGGCGAGTGAGGCAACTAAGTTGGGTCTTGCCATTTCCAGCAGGTAGGCCGGGATGTAGAGGCGTAGCCAGGATTGTCTAACAGGTGGAGCCTGAAGGTAATTTTGTTGGGATCTCCTCAGTGACATTAACATCTGTAAATGCACACACAGCTTTGCTGTGTGGGCATTTACTGATTTTGGGTGGGCCTTCCCGCTCAGGCCCTGCCCTGTTCCCGGCTCTGCCCAGTTCCGCCGGAATAGAACTAAACCATTACAAGTCAAGGTGCTGAGGTGCAGGAGCACAGGTAGTGGACACTTACCACGAGGGACCGTATTAAATGAAGCAGAATGGAGTTTAGAGGAGACGGGGAGAGGCACAGACAGAAGGAGAAAGCTGGAAGGTATTGAGATAAAAAAAAAATAGCCATCTCATGTGTTAAAGTGAGTGAAGTCCAATCCTGGAAATTAATACGCATTTTACTGCCCACACCAGGGATGCAGATGAGATCATAAGGGCAGAACTCCAGATCCCAGGCTTTCTTTGCCATGCTACGCATTCACACTGCTGCCGTAGGCAATACATTCTTGACCCATTTGTTGGTGTACACTCAGTCCAATATTGCAACCTGCTCAATACAGATTTGGAGTCAGCATAGAAAAGGAAACAGGTCAAGCAACCACGGCAGTCACAAAAGCAGGCAGCTTCCCGTTGACCTGGACTCTCATCTAACATGGAAACTCAACAGAGCCCAAGATCTCAAGTGCCTTTAACAGCCTCAACTGACCTGACGAACGGTCTACACCAAAGAAGCAATTTCTGACACCATCGGACTCAGCGAGTCCACAAATGCACCTAGCTAACTCAGATTCACATCAAGATATGATATGCGAGGTTATTTATAACACACTTAATATCCAGAGGTTTCTAAGTACGGACCAGGGGATCGAACCTGTGTTGTGCCATGACGTCTTCTTTCCAAGGCGAGTGGGTTGCCTCTGAGCTATCCTCCTGAGACCAAGCCAAAGAACTAGATGACACAAGAAAGGAGATACAAACGGTCGCATATTTGAATAGGTGAGAGAAACCCGGTGTGAAAATCGACAATGCCAAATTATTAAATCTGAGTTGATGGGACTATCTGTCATAAGGGACTGTTATTCTGATAAAAGGATCTCTAAGCCATGTCCGAAACTCAGAAAACAGATGATTGGTGTTTGTATTGGTATTGTTTATTTATAAAGCGCTTATACACAGGCAGTGTTTCAAAGCACTCAAGGAGGTGAAGACAAGGGAGAACAGGCAGAAGACCTTCAGGAAGAGATGCATTCAGAGTGTGTAAGTGCAAGCAGAGGAGTCACCTCACAGCTGGCATCTAGACATAGAACTAATGAAACGATACATCCATTGCAAAGAATCTGTTCTTTGAAGTCAAATGGACTAAATATTATCGAACGTATTTGCCAGTCGAGACCTTGTGTTTTTTTTTATATAGGCAATGTGTTAACTTAGGAAAAGTGTGATAGATTTAGCGATGCCTTATTTTATCCTCTGAACCTGCGCCATTACCCATTTTCTTACCACAATAGGGTTGAAATATACAGTATCTTTTGTGGTCATTACCTTTTTAAGTCCCCTGAAGAAGTTCCTGCAATATTAAATACAGGTCCATGGAACGAAACATGTTGGGCTGCAGTACAGCTACAAGAAAGTAGTCATGATTAATGACATATTTTGAAGAAGAAAGCTATTATGAAATAGCTGAACAGTGAAACGTTCACATTCAAAACCAATTCGAAGTTGAAATAGGACATTCAGTGTATATGTAATAACAAACATTATTTTTATTATATTGTTTGTTTCACACAGTCACACTATGGGGGGCACATAATATCAGAGTGTTTTATATTTGATTTATGGTATTTAATGGATATAAATATATTTTTTGCAGTAAAATGAAATTGTGTTATTATAGGTAATTCAGATTTGCATATAAGTATATCCAACAAAGGAAACATAACCTGTATATTTGTGAGGGTATCTGAGAATCCATGATTGGATCTGTTTAATAAATATATGCTGTAAACATTATTTTTTTAAATAAGGGAGAGTCAAAATGTGTCCTGTTATTAGCAAAACCCAGGGATGACTCTTCAGTTAAATACCCTAGATTTTTTGTTTGTAGTGATGGGATAGACAGTGGGCCAGGTATGGCTTTTGTGTTGTAGATAAGCTGTAACCCATGAATGGGTCTTTTGATGTGTCAGATCCTGACTGGCTATTAGATCGCAGCCAGACCCTCTAGAACAGCAACAAGACAGCTCTACCAATGAACTCCCTACGTTCCCCACCTCATTACATTTGGTCTAAAACTAATGATGGGCTGGGATGGAATGGGAGGAGATAGCTGTCAAATTGAAGAATTGGACACGAGGAAACCTGGGCTAAAATCCCAGCTTTGCCATTTCACCAAATGTAATTATCCTGGTGAAATAATTTTACTACGTTTGGTAAGTGGCTGTGGCTCTCTGGGTCCCAGTTTCTAAGAAACCACAAACATAACTGAGAATGTGTGAGCTGGGGAGAGGTTGGTATTGAGTTTATTTGTTCTGGAAGTTGGGGCGCTGCATTGTGCGCTTCGGACATGAAAATTACACTTTCCACGCAGGCTAAAAGTTGCCAGTCCTCCCCTGGTTCTGGGATAAAGGACTTGATGCACAAAGCTTTACATTAAATGGAGTAAACCAAAGTGGAGCGGTCAGATCTTACTTATGTGAATACAACAAAATTGACGATGACCACCTGCGGCAAAGGACCTGAGCGTGGAAAATATTCAAAGGCCAGATCATGTTAGAGAAGAAGGTGTCAACTACAGATGACACAACGGTCAAGAGCCAGGAAACACCAGGAGACTGAGGACATTTTTTAAGGTATGCAAGCAAAGCCAACTTGCGCAGGAGCCGAGTACGAGAAACAGTACAGACAGAGGTGCGCACACGTGCACAATGGATTGGGTTAGAATAATGAACCCATCAATGCGGGACATAGTGAGGGTGGCCATTTTAGGTTGCCTTGCAACATATAAACAATTCACCATATCAGAAAGACAGGGCAATAATGCGGATAAAAGTACTAATGGGTCATTTTTGTCCAACAGAAAGCACAAAAAGAAACTTGTTATAAACAAGGGCAATACAAATATAGCAGAGTAATTATGAAATGCAGTCAGTCACAGTGCATTCACCAACCAACTTCCTATCAAGCCCAGCTGAACCACGCTCTTCATAGAATGAATGCAAGGAATACTGGTAAAACTATATGAGAGCAATAGATCATGAAGGATTGATGGCACAAAATAAAAATGTGTTATTGTTATACGCTTTGTGCCCAGAAGGACAACCCAAGTTTAGGGAGTTACTAAAATTAAGCGAGATTGAAGCAGGAGTTACGGATGAGCATGAAATAATGATCAGATAGTCAGACAAATACTACATTGCAGACCAAAATGTAGCAAGAAATAGATTCATTTTGTATTTTCGTGCACACTTAGTAGTGTAGATTGAAGAATGCGTATCTGCCTTTAAAAACCCTATCATTAAAATGCAGATTTGTCACTGGTATTACCACAGAAGAATTGGTAAGAGACCAAATAATAAAACGTACAAACAGCACAGTAATAGAGGAAAGACTGTGGATGTGCAGAGACCGCTCCCTACAATAGACCACTGCAATAGCGAAAACATTTAACACATTCAATAGTGTTCGAAAAAATAACAAAAAAGAAAAAAGAAGGCAAAAATGAACGTAGTGAGGAGGGAACATGAAAAATGGGATGCAGGTAAAGAAAAAGAAACCAAGAAAGGGGAGCAACCGAAAGAATCTGAAAAAGAGAGGAGGAAACAATACTTCTCAAGAAAGCGAACAGAAGAAAGTGGACAAAACAGATGTTACAGATGTGGAAAAGTGGGCCATTATGACAAGTTCTGTGCTAAACCAAAATTGTACATGTTACAACAGACGTGGGCACTTTGCAGTACAATGTCGAAATAAGAACAGAGTATGCGAGTAGTAATGTTGAAGACCCAAGAAACAAAAGATAGCCACAACCAGTAGAAATGCCCCAGCTGTGAGATAAGCATAGAAAAGTGGAAGATTAAAGTTATGTGTAAGGTGCAGAAGTAAACATTTCCACACGGGTTATTTGGTGAATGTGAGAGTGTTCGTTATACGCTCCTGAACTACATTACCCAGGCTGCCTCGGGCTCCATTGACGTTTCAATATACTCTGAAGCATTGCAGGGCCTGGTCTATGCAATTTAAAGTATCAAGGAGTCAAGTCTGTTCACCGTGTCTATTGTTGGAGGTGTTGCCAGACGGCAGTATAACTACCACTCCTGGCCGCGGAGCATACCGTGGAGTGTGGAGGCAGAGTGTTGAGTCTGCTGGAGTCCGCGGGATTAGCGGAGTTGAGGAAGCAACCCACCCAGGTAGGAACCTCCTTCTGTGCACAACATACTTGAACACAGTTATAACAAAAAAGAAACTTTATTTAAAAGCAGCTGTAGTTGGAGCCCTCCCAAGTACCACGTACCAAGGACCATTAACTTCTCACAGTCGATATTAAACAGACGTTAATCTGAAACATTTCGACAGCTAAGACTCGGAAAGTCATAGAGAGGGAACAGCGTGGTGGGACTGCGAGTACAAGTCCTTTGACCCCCCTCACGGCTAAACTGAGAAGCCTCTAATAAAGTACCTTTGAAGATACAGATACAGAATGTTATAGATTTAGATTTACCATACATCATCTAAAGTTACCTGTCCAACATTACAACATTAAAAGATTCTGCTAATGAAAAGCGGTCGCCGTTGTACTTAGCATCAAAGACATTGCGTGGTTCACTTTAATCAGAGGAGAACTGTGTGGGGGGACTGCGGGACAAGATCCTTTGACCCTCACACACATCCAGGAAACCTCAACAAACCGCCCCGCCATTATCTAGTGCTGAGGCGGTTCGCAGCGTGGACTTACTCACGCTGGCCGGTGGGGAGAGCAGGCACCCGTGCTGGAGAGGAGGCGTGGGACGAGAGCGGTGCCTGCGGCGCGCTGACGGTGGTTAGTTTGCAACAAAAACACTGCGTAGATTACTTAAACAGAGGAGAATTGTGTGGGGGGACTGTGGGACAAAGTCCTTTGACCCTCACACACACCCAGGAAACCACAACAAACCTCCCCGCCATTATCTGGTGCTGAGGCTGTTCGCAGAGTAGGCTTACTCAAGTGGACCGACGTGGAGAGTGGGCGCCCATGCTGGAGAGGAGGCATGGGAAGAGAGCGTGGGAAGAGAGCAGTGCCTGCGGCGTGCTGACGGCAGGCAGTGGATCGCAGGACCATCGGCTGACGGAAGGAGAGCGGGGAGAGAGAGCGGAGAGGAACGGACCAAGTAAAAACTCCTCCCAGCAAAGTCAAAACTACAAACAACGATGAACTCAGCAGAAGACACCAAATTAATACCAACTAAACAATTGTCAAGGAGAAATACTAGGCTAAAAACAAAAATCATGTCGGGAAACCAGATGAAACAAGATGATAGTAGCATTAGAGTAACGGAGGAGGGGCACAGTCCATGTCATTTAGAAGCCCCAGAATGCCCACCATTTAAAGAGATAGGAACCGATAAGGAAGGAAATAACAACAAGAAAGGAAAAAAAGATGACGCTGTGCTGCCCATAAAAGATAAACCACGCTCAACACAGAAATGCGAAGATACTCAAAAAAAGTTAGACCAGCATTGCAATAAAGGGCCAAACCTTAAAGCAACACATATTGGAGAAGAGAACAACCCGCAATTGCAAAGGGGAAAAGATCAAGAAACAAAGTCTGAACATATGCAAATTAGAGAACCTGAAACATCTAATGAGCACAATGATATTCCAAAAGCAAAAACACAAGGAAACAATATTAGTAAATGTGACACCATTTCACTATCGCAGAAAGAAAAAACCATCAAGGCAAAAGAACAATGGAAATTATACTATCAAAGAGCGACTAAATCAGAGCGATTTGTAAAAGAGACTGTACCAATCAGCCAATGTAGAATGGAACGTCTATCGCTAGATTTAACGGAAATTGAAGCACTTATGGAATTACAACAAATAAATAGGAAAAATAAACAACAAGCTCATTTATCAGGAAGAATGATGGAAACAAGTAACGAAATCAATAACCTGTCATGCTATTCTGACTTAAGTAACACAACAGTAAATAAGATACAAATACCAAACATTGAAACAAATGATAAGAAAACAGCCTATAAAACAGAAGAATCAGTTGGCTATTGTGCACCGAAGACAGCAAACCAACAGGAGTCAGTTGCTACATCAATGCTGGATTTAGAGAATCTGCTGATTGCCGTTACAACCAAAATAATGATGCCTTACATAAAACTACAAGAAGCAAGCAATGAAACAATTAAAGAACACACCTCGATACTTAGCTCTATATTTACCAAACAAAAGAGTTTAGAACAACTCATACACAAAATACAAGAACGTCTTAGCATAGAAGCAGAAAATAGTTATATATGGCAACAACGTCTTGCAGAGATAGCGAGACAAGACAGAATGGACAAAGCATCGCTAATGGAAGCCCTAATCTCGTTTACAAAGACATCGCTAACAAGGAATAACACTGAAGAAAACAATCGAAAGGAGAATGGTCATATAAATGGAGTACCAAAGGCCCACCTTACTAAGACAAGAGTAGATAATGCACAGACCATGTCTGAGAAGCACCACATAGATGGCGCGAAAAGAGATGACGATTTCTCTTGATCAATTTGACACCTGAAGAGCTATGGAATAAAATGAGTGAAAAGCCTACAATCGGACTCTGGAACTAACTACACATAAAACAGAACATCACATTAAGACAGCGCAAGGGAATCAGAACTATAGCATATTTGAACAACAATTCCAGAATAATACAAACAAAGCGAAAATGACAGCGGCAAAAAAACTGACCAAAAAACAACAAAGAGGCTCTAGAGAATTCATCTGGAATCTAGCCCATACCGCTAAAGAAACCGCCAAAAAAACACAACCCCAAAAGTATAAAGAAATGAGTACAGCTGACCCAGCAATAAAAGAAAGAGACACTGGAACTGGAGGAATAGAAGAGTCCACCCAAACCCAAGAAACAAAGTGGACTCGAACACTCAGTCCATAAGTCACACAACGATAGAAGAAGGAAACATTGAATCCCTGATGAACCTGTCAACATATTCAACACATGAATCAGAGAGCGCTCAAAATGAAGAAATTGGAACTGAACAACAAGAAGCACAGACAAATACGTCCTCAATGATTGTAATTGATTATTATGAGGAAACCATCACAGGATCATATATATCGATTGAATTATCCTGTGAAGAAATTTCAGATGAAGATTTTTATTCTGGAAATAGTACCCTTAGCTCGACAATGCTAGAGAGATCAGAACAGGACCAACAGTTTGAAGAAACAAGTAAATCCAGTCATAAACGCTCTGACCAGAACAGGAAACAAAATATTAATGAGGAAAGCCTACATCCAGAGCAACCACAATTTGTAGACCCTTACTACAAAGAAAAAGTAATCAGATTGAAGTTGTAAGGAAAATCAGAAAAAGAGGCCAACATCGTGATGAATAGAACAAATGCATTAGGACTTTTTAAGGCAATCCCAAAATTGAAAATGTTAAAGTCAAAAGATCTGAAATTAATTGAGTTTATAGATGAACAAAGATTGGATAAAATCTGGATATACTGCAGAGCTTAATATCATCATGTGCCAAAGAACTGGAAGCCCGTGGATTCAGAGTGTCAAATGAAGACAGACTGGGTAATGAGACTGAAGAAATCTCCAATATGACTCAGCAAGAGAATAGCAGAACATACTCTGACATCAGTAGTGGTACAAGCATTGAGTACAATGTTAATGAAGGAATGAAAGGAAAAGAGTAGGAAAGATGGCACAAGGTAGATCAAAAAAGAATGAACCCCCGACAACATACAGATAAAATATCAAATCGATGGAATTATGAAAAATCTCCTTTTTGGTGAGAAATCAGTATTGAAACGAACAGGCAAGAGAAGACAGAAAAACTGAGGCGATAACGAAAGGAAAACATCGATCAAACAGTAATACTTTGCTCATGGAATACAAGGGGACATTCGCATCTCTTTCAAATGGAATGACCAGAGCTGAATTCAGCAAAGGTGATATGTCTACAAGAGACATGGTTAATAGACCCACCAGTATGCGAAGGATTCCTTATATACACGAATCCTGCTATCAACTCCAAAACAGGAAGACCATCAGCAGGACTCATTACCTTAATTAGACAAGATCTGGCAATAGAAATTATCGAATACCAGAATATAGGCAATTGGGCACAAAACACCTTAGTTAATATGCAAGTGATGATACAATCACGGAGCAACAACACAACAGCAAAGGTCAAATATCTAAACATCACCAATGTCTATTGGAACTCAAGAAAAGTGCAGGAAGAAATTGTAATAGATTCGATATTTACTAAGATCGATAATATATCACAGAAACATCAAGATGTTGAATTTATTATATGTGGCGATTTAAAACTACACCTATTTGACGACAAGGGTGAAATAATAGGTGATCAGTTGCTCGAACCCAGAGCACGAAGATGAATAACAGAGACACGCAATAGAAACTTCGAAAGATGGGATGCACTTAATTTATCAACAAATACACCTGCACCGACATGGTCAAGAGGAGAAATAAAGTCAATCATCGACTACATCTACACGAGTAAAGGAATTACTCAAACTAAAATCGAAGCCAAGAACCTGTTTAGTGACCACAGCGACCATTACATACTAAAGCGCTCATGGGAAATGAATACAGGCGAACGCTGCAAAATAAATATACCCAGTCTAACTCTAACAAATAGAATGAATTGATTGAGGATCCCGCAAAACAGACTAAGTGAAATCACAGAAACACTAAAGAATTCAAAGAAAGAAGATTTAAGTAAAATGAATTATGGATGGTTAACTAACCAATTCCAACTGAAGCAGAGACAGAAGAACCATTTAAAACCGGAACAAAAGTATATATATAACAAAGCTATTTCAGAAAAGAAACATGAAAAAAAATCTACTATAAAAGGAGCTCAAAAGGAATCTCCTCAGACCAAAAAAAGGATAATTGGCCGAGCAAAGCAAACATTAAAAAATTGGCTTAAAAACGCAAAAATGATCCAAGATCAAGAAAATGCCGAAACCATGATGGATGACTTAAAGAACTGTAATACCAGACGATTATGGGAATTATTGAAACCTAATAAAAACTCAGAGGATGCAATGATAGTGGATGCACCAGAAGAAGCGTGGGTATTTTACGGAACTTTATGAAGAAAGACCCAGAGCAGAGAACAAATCTCAACAACACACGGAAATGACATGGAATGTGAACTATGATATTACCGAAATTATCAACACAATAAAAAAACTAAATACATCAAGAGCACCTGGCCCTGACGGCATGTCAAATGCTACATTAAAGCAAAACGCTGAAGTTTGGGCCCAATTCTGTGGTAAAATCATAGACTTGATTAATCATACTAAAAGTATCCCTGATTCCTGGAAGATAGCAACATTAATACCAATATACAAACAAGGATCATCTAAAGAGCCAAAGAATTATCAACCATTGGCACTACTTGACCCTTTGGGGAAAATCTTTGCCAACCTCATATTGACAAGACTAAATAGTTGGGCAAAACAAACAAACCATTTGGCTGTTCGCCAGACATAATTTGTACATGACGTTGGCACAAACGTAAACCTGATAATCCTAAATTTGATGAAACGCAAAGCTGAAAGAACAAAAACGGAAATAATAGTAGCGTATGTTCATCTGAGCCTTGCTTATGATAAAATCATCAGAGACTTGCTTTGGACCAAACTTGAACAATGGAGATGCCCCAGCAACATACTCAAACCAATAAAACTTTTGGATACAAATACAAAAGTACAAGTGAGAATGACATCTAATGGCATAATAACAATCAAATCAATACCTGGCATGGCCTAAAACAAGGGTGTCCGTTGGCGGCAGCACTGTTTAGCCTTTTCACGTCAGATTTTGAAGCGTCGATAAGTACACCGAGCATTAATCCACCAAAATTAAACACGACTGCTGTACCATGTCTGATTTATGCAGATGACATAATTTTATTGGCAAAAACACAGTGCGGATTACAAACAGCACTCAACAAAACACAAGAATACATGATAAAAAACGAACTTACAATAAATATCAAGAAAACAAAAATCATGTATCTGACAAATAAGAAACCAAAAGGGAACAAAGCTTTCTCATATTACCTACACGAAGAAAAATTGCACCAGGTTATAACATACAAATATCTAGGAATATGGATCAATCAATCTATTACAGAAGCGCCATCGGTAGAACAGTTTAGTCTACAACCCGGGCACTAGCACGACAGCGCCTGTCAATCCACAAGAAATTTAGGGCCCAATTCTGTGGTAAAATCATAGACTTTATTAATCATACTAAAAATATCCCTAATTCCTGGAAGATAGCAACATTAATACCAATATACAAACAAGGATCATCTAAAGAGCCAAAGAATTATCGACCATTGGCACTACTTGACCCTTTGGGGAAAATCTTTGCCAACCTCCTATTGACAAGACTAAATAGTTGGGCAAAACAAACAAACCATTTGGCTGTTCGCCAGACATAATTTGTACGTGACGTTGGCACAAACGTAAACCTGATAATCCTAAATTTGATGAAACACGAAGCTGATAGAACAAAAACGGAAATAATAGTAGCGTATGTCGATCTGAGCCTTGCTTATGATAAAATCAACAGAGACTTGCTTTGGACCAAACTTGAACAATGGAGATGCTCCAGCAACATACTCAAACCAATAAAACTTTTGTATACCAATACAAAAATACAAGTGAGAATGACATCTGATGGCATAATAACAATCAAATCAATACCTGGCATGGCCTAAAATAAGGGTGTCCATTGCCGGCAGCACTGTTTAGCCTTTTCATGTCAGATTTTGAAACGTCGATAAGTACACCGAGCATAAATCCGCCAAAATTAAACGCGACTGCTGTACCATGTCTGATTTATGCAGATGATATAATTTTATTGGCAAAAACACTGTGCGGATTACAAACAGCACTCAACAACCCACAAGAATACATGGTAAAAAACGAACTTACAATAAATATCAAGAAAACAAAAATCATCTATCTGACAAATAAGAAACCAAAAGGGAACAAAGCTTTCTCATATTACCTACAGGAAGAAAAATTGCACCAGGTTATAACATACAAATATCTAGGAATATGGATCAATCAATCTATTACAGAAGCGCCAATGGGTAGAACAGTTAAAGTCTACAACCCGGGCACTAGTTCGACACGGCCTGTCAATCCACAAGAAATTTGGGAAGTTTTCACTTAAACCAGCTGTAACATTTTACAAGCAAAAGGTGACAGCAAAAACACTGTGCTGAAACTATGATCAATCTCGACCGATCCATATGGATAAAACTGGAGGCGATTTACTGGCAGAAAGTATTAAGCCTACCTCAAAACATGCCGATGGTCCGTATCCGTTACGAGCTGGGCCTCCAATCGTTAGAATCCATAATATAATGGAAAATATTAGACCTTTTCAGAAAATTGAACAGCGAAGGAAAGATACCGGCTTTGGAAATATTAAGAACCTCACACTTAACGTTAATGATACAATATTAAACAAATAGAAAGAAGCGACAATGAGCATATGTAACAAAAAAGGAATTGCGGTAGAGACATTGACGAAGATGCCGCAAATTGTAAAAAAGAAGTTGAGCTGAAACTAATGGATTGAGACACAAGAGCAGAAAGACCGATATAAACTGACGCTAAAGTGCAATGGAGAGGATCGAACCCTTAACCAACTACCACACTATCTAAATCTATATCCAGACTGAAGAATTAGAGATATGTTTTTAAGATTAAGATTGAACCTACATTCCAACAAAAGAAGTCCAAGGGAAATGGAGCCAAAACAAAAATGCAAATAAAGATTGCAGACTCCTTCTAACAGTGGGAAAAAAAGAAACCTTATGCCATGTAATTATGGAATGTGAGGCACTCAATCAAAAAAGACTGCTTTTCAGCGAGAAATATCTAAGTGCCCCGGTAGAAATGGAAAAAGAAGAAAGATGGAGCCAAATCCTGATGGGAAATAACAGAAAGGTGGTCGCTACCATAATTCACTTCTAGGAAACCATTATGTTGGAAAGCAGTAGCAGCAAAGAAGAACAGTAAAGTCAAAGAATTTTTAAAAAAGCAATTGTAAACTGATGTGAATCATAAATGTAAGGTTTAAAATGTAAACCAAATGCATTTTTAATTAAAAAAAAAAAAACATATCCTTGATTGGATAGTGACCAGGAAACTTAAATCCGAAAATGTTGTTACCACCCTTGGATTTGGTCGGACCATTCCACCATCAGCTTCACTTTGCATCTCCCTGTACCCATGCATAAGCCTACTAATACTTTGAAACTCGTCACTGGGTGAAATTTTAAAAAGGTGCATCGCCCTGATCTCTAGCTCTGTTTAGAGTCTATTATGTCTAACCCGTCTCCCTCCAATCATGTGGATCACTTAGTGTTCGATTGCACCAACACCTTCACCAAAAAGATTGGCATTATCGCCCCGGTAAAACGAAATCAGTTAGAGACAATCACTGACTTACACCAGAGTTCGAGGACTTGAAGAAGAAAAAAAAGTGCATTGGAACTACATTGGTTAAAACATCCCTCTGATGCCACCCGGTTGGAATGGAAGAAATGGGACAAATCCTATAAATCCTTAATCGTAGATACAAAGAAAAATGTCTTCAACTCTCAGATACAACAATCTTCAAATTCGATTGGAAAACCTTTTGATATATTGTAATGCCTGGAAAAACCTAAAGTCTCTGAATCCCCTTTTGTAGCAACTGACTTAGACTGTTCTTGAATGGCAGCAGCCTTTAAAGAGAAAATGACCACAGCCAGGGATAATATTTTACTAGCCCAGTGCCTAGCCACCACCACAGGAGCATCAGCCCACACGACAGAGAAAGGCGCATCTTCTCTCAGTTTCTCCTTCTCTCCCATTTCACCTGTAGACATGACTAAAATGTTCTCGTCCATGCACGCAACCTCCTGTCCATTCAATCTTCTGCCCCCTAAACTCATTTCGGAGCATAAAGACCTGTTCCCACCATTCCTTAGCCAATTTGTCAATGCTTCGTTTAGAGACTGGTAAGTCCCCACGTAACTTAAGAAAGTAACAATCACCCCGATCCCAAAAAAATTGAATCTTGATCTCTCTGACCCCAGTACCTTAAGGCCAATCACCAACAGTTAATTCCTTTTGAAAATCTTGGATAAGGTCGCAACTTCCCAATTACAAGTCTTTACGGAACGCAATAACTACCTTCACAGCCAACAATCAGGTTTCTGCCCTTCCTTTAGCATGGAAACTGCCCTTGTGGATCTACAATCCCATTTATTGAAAATCATGGGGAATGGGGAAAGGGAAAGCCGGGAGGCTAATTCTTTTAGACTTGTCCACGGCTTTCGACCTTGTGGACCATGAGAGGCTACTTCAGTACTGCCTGTTCTTCAGATGCTGTGACTTGGATTCAGTCCTTCCTGAAAAATCGTGAGTCCAATATTTAATGGGGCTCAGCTTCCTCCTCCGCCTCCCCTATTGAGTGCGGGGTTCCACAGGGAGCTTCCTTTTCACAACTGCTTTTCAACCTTTATGTGTGCTCCTTCGTCTCTATTGGAAGACCTGGGAGTATTTTTTACCACTACACCGATGACTCATAGCTGGTCATCGAGCTGGGTGGGGACCACTCCCTGGACTCCTTAGTAATGAACAACATCATTAACTCTATCGCAGGATGGATGTCCAAGAACGGTTTATGCCTTAATGGTAATAAAACCAAGCTCCTTATTTTCGGATCCCCTCAGGCTTGTTCCAAACTGGACACCTCATATGATAACGTTCTGTTACAAGGTAACAAAATCATGACCCATAAGAAATTCAAAAGCCTAATGGTCTTCTATCTGGAGGCTTCCCTGAATTCAGATGCCCAGGTGAAACATCTTCACCGGACCTGTAATTATCCTCTTAGGCTTCTCCAGACCATTCGACCCTACCTAAATGAAAAGAATTCTGCAATCATAGCCCAAGCTACTATTCTGTAAAGGCTTAACTATTGTAACACCTTGTTATGTGGTGCCTCGAAATCTAACATCCAGGCTTGCCAAACCATCCAGAATGACACATTGTCTGTGGCCCTGAACATTCCTAGAAGATCGCATATATATCCATTTTCAGGAAATATCTTCACTGGCTCCCAGTGCTGGAGTGAATTCAGTTCAAAGTTGGCATGCAGGTGCATCACTCTCTTTATGGCAAGGCCTCGTAACATCTGAAAGCCTCGGTTCTACTGTACCAAGCGATCAGAAATCTGCAATCCTCCTCTCTTGCTCAGCTGCAGGGAGTTAGATTCACAAGATCTAGGGGGATAGGTAGATCCTTCCTGGCTATTGCATCTTCTTTCTGTAATACTCTACCCTCTACTATTAGATCCATTCCCAACTTGATGCTCTTAAGAAAAACTGAAAACTCATCTTTTGAGGTAATTCCATGGCCTTATTAGTCATGCCCTCTTGTGATTCCTGAGTTGTTACTATAGTCTAGTGTCTCGTCCTTCTGCTGTCCTTACATATTTTTGTTGCCTCCCGATCCCTGTGGGCTGATCTACAAACAAACAAAAAATAAAAAAGGCTCAGACACAAAGGTGACATCGTTTTGGAAATAAACTTATATTCACCAATAAAAAGAGTTGGAAAAACAGCCTCTCTGTCCGCAAAGCTAAAAAGGTTTTCCCTGCCTCAAAGAAATCTAATGAAAATGTCAGGATGCCAAATAAATAGTCAGTCACTGTCTTGTCAAAAACCCCCACTTCTGACCATAACACTAGTAACTCAAATCTAATGTGCAAGGATGCTAGATTCAGATCTAAAGTGATGAAGACAGTCCTTGTCAACAGAAAGTTCCCAATGTTTCTCGGGTTGTCAGACAAAACAAATGTTCCTTTTCCACAATGTAATATTCCAATGATTACGGATTAGATCCTTTCCCCGGATTTCTTCTGGTTCTACTTGCCAAGTTTGGAGCTTGTCTCAACCCTATGTAGTTTCCTTTACTATAGATGCACAACTAATGTTTCCAGTTTTCCTGTGAACAGCCCTTCTTTCTTCATGGAGGGTTTATGTCTGGTTCACTCTCCTGCCAAACATGTTCAAGACAATTGTAATGCATAGTCACTGTGATCCTTCTCTTTTCCTCTTCTTGGGTCCCAGGCCCTGTCTTTCTTGAATGCTCTTCACTTTACTCTTAGACCTTCATATGGTTGTGAGTCCCAGACTCGCAATGACAAATTATACTAGCTTGCCATACTCACGTGTCAAGGATATGGTTTCCTCTTTTCTGCCTCTTTGGCTTTGAGGGTCCCAGACCCTCTTATTCACATACTCTCATACGGGTGCGGGTCCCAGACTCAGTGTGCAGTTTCATAATAGCCTGGATTACTCTTCTGACAAGCACATATGTCCTCCTGGACTGCCTCTGTTTCTCTCAAAGTCCCAGACCCTCTTATTCTCGGGATCTCATATGGGTGCGGGTCCTAGACTCACGATAATGTTTCTTGTCTGCTTGGTTTACTCTCATGTCAAGTATATTTTTTCTTAAGGTCTCAGATCTTTTTATTCTCTGGATCTCATATAGGTGCAGGTCCCAGACTACTTGGTTTACTCTTTCGCTAAGTAGCTTAATTTATATGGCCCCGTAATAAAAGTACTATTACTTAACATAGTGTCCCAGACCCTGTAATCTTCATGTGCGGTTTCTTTGTGGCTTTGCCAGGCTCTCTACAACTCCACTGCCCTTTCCCATCCATCTGCGTACCGGACCTGCTGTTTTGCAGTGGTCTTCGATCATCGTGGATGCTTGGGGTATGCTGGTATGCTGTCTGGCTTCACTTGCTTCCTTCTGACTCCACGGTGGATTTGTGGCAGCAGGCTCCCATCGACAGGCTTCCCACTCTTGCCTTCTTCCAGAGACACCAGCAGCCTCTTCCTGCCTGCTCCTCGAGCGGTCCTTCCAGGTTGGACCTACTCCCACCTCAGCGTCCCGATCCACCGTTGTCTCTCCTGTTCCACCTTGACGCTTGTGGCTTGCCATTGAGGAGTTGCCGGTCTGTTCGCCTTCTTCTAATTTATATTCGCCATGACCAGGGAGTTCCAAACAACTAGACCGTTTAACATGGTCTTCAGTGGTATTCTTCACCCATACACGCCTCTTCCTCATCACAGTATTGACTTGGCTATGCTCATAGGGATCACCATAAATCTTTGTCTCCGTATTTGGGAATAGGGATTTCCCTAGGTAGGTCGGCTTCTTCCTTGTCCCAGTCTGATTTAAAGGGAGAGATTCTTCAACAATACCCAGGCAGTCTGTAACGTGTTTTAGGTGGAGGGGGTGTGTGCAAGAGCGTGGTAGTAGCTGAATATAGCGCATACTCTCCAAATCATTGTCCCTAATCACACAAGGGTCTTTTCCCCCATGTAGTCCGCCTCCTGTGCACCACCCCCAGGGGGACTTTTGTACTGTGGATGCACTGCCCTGGCCACATGGGAAAGGTCTTCCACCTAGGGGAGAAGGGACGGCATCTACAGACTAGTCACATATGGTAGATAGCTGCTCACCATATTTCATCATAACTCAGAAAATGGGAAGAATTGCAAATCAAGAGCATGGAAACGAAACTCAACAAGTCAGATATAAGAAACCCGGGGGAGTTTGAAGGGTCTACCATAAAGATAGAAGCATGGTTCAGATCCACTGTTGAATTCAAGGATAGAATAGCAGGAATACAAGTGTATGTAGCAATAAAGGGAGTAAATGTTTTAGGATGTAAAGAAGAAGTTGTATTAGAGACCAAGTTAGATCAGTGTCTTGTTGGTTCGAAAAATGTGCATTCAACTTAAGTCAGTTGCACTAAAACTTTCAAAGAGGAAGTATGCTGTATTAGCTGTACCTAGAATATCATAGGCCTGTCTGGTGTGCTGATGCTTATCTCTGTCACTGTCTCTGTGCGCCTCTCTCGCTCTCTCTGCTATGTCTGAAATAGAGGGGCTGATAGGGGTATCTGGGGCTGTACATGTAGGGGGTCAAAATGTCAATATCAAAACGGGGACAGCCCAAAACATAAAAGTAGGACTACAGGTCCACAGTGAGAGCAGCAGAAGGATACGCATTGCTTGGAATATCGATCAGCCTGGTATCTGCAGACATACATTGTCATTCTATTTGTCCTGTAGGGATGTCACTATCACATTGAGGGTGCATTGATTGGGTTGCTCTTAGGTGGCTACTTTGTTCCAATAAACCTTGTAAGGACAGAGAGGACCAGACTGCAGGGTTTACTACTGAACCTTTTTTTAATTTAATTTTTTAAATTATTATTGTTTGTATATACAGTAACAAATATCTCTGGTTCAGTGGACAGGAACCAAAATGAAACATTGCCTTGGTGCTCGCAGAAGAAACAGACCACTGGTTTTAATCTGGGATTGCTTCTTTCCGAGAAGGAGAAACCTTTTCAGAGACAAAATGATGTTTCATTCTCAGCAAAAGAATCCAGTTAACAATGCAATTATTTAATTATATTAACACTGTCTGTGATAAAAGGGTGGTGGCCTGAATCACTATGTACAAGATGCACTCTGGGTTTGCTGATCCTCTCACTCTAGTATTTAAGTATTTGTTACCATGGACCATGAATATTCATTTGGACAGCATCACAATTTGATGTGAGGTTAACATGTCTGTGATGTCTGTCACACCATTGGTGCCAGAGGGTGTTGTCTGTGTTTCCAGGGATAATTAATTCCTAGACTTCCTGAATTTAAAAAAAGGAAGGGATGATCACGAAAGCCAGTTACAGGGTAAGAATGAATGAGTGTATGGGGCTGTGCACATGCACACTCCCAATGCACAGGCATCCCCTTGGAAAAAAAATATATATATAAAACCCGACGATGCCTGCCCAGGGTGAATCACATTGTTTTGTTTCCTGCTGCCCTAATGTCCATGAAGACTAATGAATAAAGGACCATTTTCTGCAGCTGAATGAGACTTTGGGCCTCAATACGACAATGGAGGTAGCCATGTCGCTCATTGCGACATGGCTACCCCCATTCCGGGTACCGGGTCCAGGTTCCCTGAATGGGGAAATACCAGGCCATTCCGACCTTGGAGGGCCCGGTATTTCGCCATTCAGGGAACCCTGACCCGGTACATCCCCATTCCCATTTGACTCCCCATAGGGCTCAATGGGAATGGGGAGGATACAAACAACGGGCCCGTTAATGGCGGGCCCGTTGTTTGCATCCTGGTCTTCTCGCGGGACCGCAAGGAGACCTCGTAATGAGGCGGTAGGGGGTTAACGGGGCCGGCAGCTCTACCGGCACCGTTAACCCCCTACCGCCTACCGTGTAATGAGGCCCTTTGTTGTCTTTCATACTAAAGCCTCAGTATCGCTGCATTTCGGACTGCCCGGCAGTCCGTCCCTCTTTGTTCTATCTCCCTCTCTGTATCTCCCCCTCTCTATATATATATTTATATATATATGAACACACAGCATAGACCCAATCGTCACACAATACCAAAAGACAATAGTAAATGGTGAGGTGACAGAAAGGACTATGACAAATCCCCAGCACATGAACTCGTAGCAAAATAAAAATCTATTTATTCAAACATAGTCGACTGTGAATCCTAGAACAGAAGATAAACCATGCGTTCCACCCCTCTGCAGTGGCTTTGACTATGTTTGAATAAATAAATAAATCAATAGATCATTTTTTTGCTGCCACTTTTTTGACTTTTCACTGCCTTTCATGAAGCAATAAAAGAACTGAGTCATACAATAATATATATGGAAACTATGATTTAATCATATGTATTACTCTATTAATAAGATTGGAATGTGTTTATAATCTTTAATTCAACCTGTGACCAGGTATGATATGATATGATATGGTATTTGTAACGCGCCTATACACAAGTGTTTCAAGGTGATAAAGAGAGCACCTGATTGATCTAGGGGCAACCTGGAACCTTATTTGTGCATTACTGTTAGTAACAGCTGGGGTAGCTCTGGCAAATGGGGAGCAAGCAATGGAGTAGTGGAGAAGGTGTAGGGGGTCTGAAGAAAACACCCCTCCAACCACATAAAACCCTGATAACTGCTACTGCTCCCAGTGACTCTCTGCTTGCACATCTTCCCGAATAATAGGTCAATGAACCATCCTTCTTGAGTCCACTCTTTTTAGCATTCAGTATGGGCCTCCTTACAGGTGGTGTTAGAACTGGGGTGGTCGAAAAGTGCTATGGTAGCATGCCAACCAGTTAAACTAAGACAGGTCTGCACTGCAACCCTGGCTTGACTACCCACATGAGACACCACAGAGTCTTCTTGGTTGGACTTATATAGCACAAAGTGGACAAACCCCATAGGGTACATTCTATCATCTCTGCTGCTTTGAAGATTACACTACCAATGAGGACCTATGGGCACTTTGCACTAAGGTCTAGGTTGGTGGTTAGATACAGTACAGATGTTGGGACTGGCATCATCAGCCCAGGCTTCAGATGGGTGATTAAGGTCAAACTGTTTAATCAGGGCACAGAGAGATTCCTGGTATGGGAAAAGGATCCTATAGCTCAGTTGATTTGTGAACAATACACCACCACCAAAGTGGAGGTGACACCCAGCCTGGATATGACTGAAAGGGGAGGCATAGGTTTTGGCTCCTCCTATTTTTCATAGGAAGAGTTAGAGTAAACAGTGGAGGAGTAGATCCCCACTCCTTGCCTCTCCCTTTCCCCTTACCCCGAAAGGGATGGTCTCTCCATGTCTGGGAATAATGATCCACAATCCAACATAGCAACCCCTACTTGAAGTTAGCCTTTGATACTGTGGTCACCACAGGGGAGGGTTGAATGGTAGTAGGGGTTTCACCTTGTAGGAAGGAGGGGATTGTTGTTTTGAGTAACCTACAATATGAAGGTGGATGGTTAAGCAAGTTATCAACTTTTAGTCCCTCCCCAATTTTGAAGGCATGCCCTGATCGTTCCTTAGTACCACAACACCGCAAGACACCAGTGGGTCACCAAAACGCAGGAATATGTGCTTAGCAGGGGTTTCTGGCCTGGGGTGCATCAGAAAATAAAGACATTTTGACTGGACTGACCCATGTGCCAGAAAACCTCAAAGAGTAACAATGTGGGGAGGGGTCTTCTCCAGCCCTTGCAAATAATTGTGGACTCATTTTTCATGGATATGCATGGATGTAATGGATGTTCCCTCCAAAACAGGGAACTGGTACATCTTAGTCATGTTCGATTATGCCAGCCATCAGCGGGAGGCATTCCCAATTAAGAGAAATGCCACCAACTAAAATGATTATATAGAAACCCTGTGCACCTTCCTTTACCGACCCTAGTGTGATAGCTTACACTTTAACCAGACTTTGTAAAACCTTCTCTGGAAATTGGTATTTGAGAATGTCCGAAACCTAGACTAGCTGCTTCCTTGGGCTTTGTTTGCTGCCAGGAAAGCATGCATGATTCCCAATCTTTTGTTTCCATGCAGCTGGTTTACAGAAAGTAGCCCAGTTTTCTGGACATTCTGAAGGAAGGATGCAAATGGGGTGAAAACAAGAGATGTGGTCCAGAGAGCTCATCTAAGCGACCCAAGAAAGGTTAAAAATCTTCTGACACTTGGCTCAAAAACAGCTCAAAGGTAGCCAAAAGAAACAGAAGAGCTTGTACGAACTGGGGAACCTTCATAAGAAAATTCAAGGTGGGGGACCAGGTGCTTATCTTTTTAATGACCTCAGGGAATAAACTGCTAGCCCAGTGGCATGAACCCTATACATGTATGAAGGTGCTTAATGTCCACAACCACCAGATTCAATAAGGTGACTGCTGAGAGGACAGCCAAGGGATCACACCAATTAGCTGGAGGCATTGCAACAACCTGAGTAATACTCACTGATGCTTTCCTTTGTAACTCTTACAAGCGCTCTGGTCCTGGTTGAGTTTATCAGGCATGTCCTAGGTTTGCACGACTCTAAAGACCTTAATGCTCTAATGATCAGTAATAACATCGCTGATCCGGGATGCACACAATGGCTCTCACAACCTACACACAGCAAAGGCAGAAAACTAGATTTCAGACACCAACGTCAATATCAGTATAGTTTTCCAACTAGCCTTGCCCAGGGACAGATCACCACACCATTCTCTTTACCATCCAAAAGAGCACTAACCCCAACCCCGACAAACCCATGGCGCCTCAAAGATTAGCTAGAAACATGCACAATGTAACAGCGCACAAGCTTCTCCCACTACTCCAATCGATCACTGATGCCACAACTACTAACAACCCTAATTCAGACCCCACTCATCTACTGGACCTCTATAATAAGACCATACTGGAGACCATCGACAAGATTGCACCACAAAAACTAAGCAAAGCCAAACCCCTCGCCCACATGAACACTTGGTTCACCCCACAGCTAAAAACACTGAGAAAAAATGAAAGATCAGCTGAAACCACATGGAAACACCTACCTACCACAGCTAATAAAGATAATTTTACTTTAGCTTCCTTCACATACAACACAGCGATCTTCCTAGCTAAATGCGACTCCTACAATCATAGGATTCAGAATGCAAAATCTAATACGAAAGAACTATTTACCGTACTGAGAGAGATTGAAACTCCTTCAGTACCTCCCACCTCCTGTGACAAAGACACCACTTGGTGCCTTAATATTCAAAAAGCATTGTCTAACACAATTGAGCTCCTTCGAAAGAAAATTGAAACTAGAAAAGACAGCTTAGTCAACAACCCTCCCCAACTGACACTTTCAGCCCTATCTGAGCAGCCTGACCTGTTCAAATTCTCTCTTCTAAGTACTAAGGAAGTCAAGGAAATCATATTATCCCTTAAACCCTCCAGATGCATGAGCGACACCTGTCCAGCTCCTATTATTAAAGAAACAGCCAAAGAGCTTGCACCCTTTATCACCTCGTTGATAAACGCCTCATGCACAACTAACACAGTACCAACCAACCTTAAGGACGCCTGGGTGATGCCCCTTCTTAAGAAACCCTCTCTTGACCCTAACACTCCGACTAACTACAGGCAGATCACAACAGTACCATTCCTCCTCAAGATCATCAACAGACCAGCCTACTTCCAGATTCAGCATCATCTTGAGAGCAAGAACTTACTGGGCCTAAGACAATCAGGATTCCGACCTAGGCACGGCACCAAAACAGCACTGATAGACCTAGTAACCCAAATAGAAGCTATAAAAGATAAAGGCAACCTTGCCCTCCTTCTACTACTTGATCTATCAGCTGCCTTTGACGTAGTAGATCATGAAACCCTTTGCCGCTATCTGTCAGCCGCAGCACACTTTTCTAATGATGCAATCACCTGGATCCAATCTTTCCTCAGCAATAGACCCACCAGAGTATTTGCCCCGACAGCCTCTGTCCCACCCACTGACGTCGCCTGTGGAGTCCCGCAAGGATCATGTGTTTCCTCAACACTCTATAACATATTCACTAAGCTCCTTTTGCAAACGACAGCAAACGACTTAATGACATATATCTCGTCATCCAAGCACGGATGGCAACACACAGACTATGTTTAAATGATGACAAAACAGAGTTACTCCTGATATGCACTCAACACAGACTGAACAAACTTGACATCCAATTCAGTACCTTCAACATAGACGGTAAGGACATCGAGGGCGCTAAAGATGTCAAGACCTTGGGCATGTACATTGACTCCAGTCTCTCTCTGGCAAGACAAATCAATGCAACTGCCGCCACCACAGCCTACACCTGCAAGCTCATCAATGCTTGCAGACCTTTCCTGAATACTGACAACTGTCTCACCAGGGCTCTAGTACTAACAAAACTAGACTATTGCAATCCCCTATATCTGGTCACTAACCTGCACTACCTAAAAAGATTACAAACATTTCAAAACAATGCGCTTAGAGCAGCAACCAACTTCCGAAGAACTCTACACATCTCTGAGCTCAGACAAAGTATCCACTGGTTTTCAATAAACCAAAGAATCAAATACAAGAGCCTCTCACTCACCTGCAGCTGTCTAAACAATCAAGCACCGTTATACCTGTGTGACATATTCAAACTTCGGACAGACTGACCAGATCCTCACATTCCAATGCCCTAGTTGTACCTCGATTTAAACTCCGAAAGGCAAGCAGAAGAAGCTTCCCAGTTCTGGCAGCCAAAAATTGGAACGCCTTACCCTCTAGTATTAGACTGGAACCTTCCTACAATAAATTCGGAGTGAGCCGCAAACACTGGATTATTATGAATGAAGCCTAACAGATCACTCAACATTTAATCTGTAATGAATGACCCTTGTTTATTTACCCCGCCTGATACCACTTAGGCCCACATCTGTACATTATCCTCCTGCTGTATCTAAAGTCTTCATTTGTGTAAACAATGGGCCTCATTACGAGGTGGGCGGTTGTTAGCATGCTCCCCATTCCCATTGAGCCATACGGGGGCTCAAATGGGAATTTTGATGGTCCGGGTTCCATGAATGGGGAAATACCGTGCCCTCCAAGGTCGAGTGGCCCGGTATTTCCCCATTCAGAGAACCCGGACCCGAGTTTGTAGGCAGCCATGCCCTCATTAAGGGCATGGCTGCCTCCAAACTCGTAATGAGGCAAAATGTCTATGTAACTGCACCTTTTCATATTTGTAAATAATTTCTACGCTACTATATAGAGCCTAACAGATCACTCCCTACCTAATCTATAGTGAGGGTACTATGTTTTCCTACCTTGCTTGCTAATATGTCCACATCTGTACAATATCCTACTGCGGTATCTAGCTTCTTCATATTTAACAATGTATCTGTAACTTCACCATATCATATTTGTAAATAATGACTATGCAGCTGTATTATTCATGTAATAGTAAATTATGTCCCTCTTGTACCTACTAAACCTGTAACAAATGTGCCCAGATGTCTAACGGCTTGGCACGATATATAAATAAATACAATAAATGTCCTCCAGAGGGGCCAGAACCAAGACTTATGGACCTATTGACTAACGATTTCAGATGTTTTCTGTGAGGGGTCTGGGTAGGCCCAGGGATTTACCAACACCCTGTTGTTGCCAACAGGTAACCCCTTTGCACTCTTGGAGGAGAATGCTCCTCATATACTTTTGTTAATCACTTATAACCATCAGTAAACAGTTTCACTCTGTTGTCATTCTTAAATATACATGTTCAGAAGCCAAAGAGAACTCCTGCGACTGTGACAGACTTTACATTGTGCATGTTTAAAATAATCATATTTTATTGTGTGATAAGTAAATCTTTAACTCACAGTTTTCACCCATACACCAATGTTTGATAAATTGATACAAGGTTCACTCTCAGGTACTCCTTCCAAAGTAAAATCAAAAACAAATACAATAGGATGATAGTTCAAATACGGATTGACAATTCTCTCATCACTGAAAACCCTCCTTGAACTTAATTTTTACACTCAAAAATTATGCTGAGGTTCAATTTATATTCCACAAGGTAACATACTTTTTCATCTGTATGCCTATAACACAGAATAGACTCGATGTAAACTCCCACTTCGTTAACTAATAAACCATTCTATTCATCACTTAGGGACAAGTGTGTAAATTAACGCTGACCTATTCTGTTAGCAATTGGCCACAATGGCATTCAAACCTGTAGCTGGAAATTCAATAGATACTCAATTTATCCATCCTTTGCACCAATATTCATACATAGACACTCAATGAACCATAGGTATCACAAACCATCTACTCACACAGCGTGTGTTCTACCTGCGAGTCTCACATTGGAATCCGCTGTAAGTTCCTGATTCACCCTGTGTGCACCTACAAAGGAACACGCATGGACAAAACCATGTCAGTGAGCCATAGGGTATAAGACTCTATGGTGACATAGTGAGGGGATAATTGTGCATTGTCTGTGTGACAAGAGCATTCCTAGGTCACACCAGAGCTAATCTGTATGCATAGAGATTTCTGAGTTCCCCCATGTTCTCTAAGTATTCTCCCTTCACCCAATCTGAGTGGTCTATAAAGTAAACCACCCGGATAAGCTCGAGTTGCGTGCTGCAACCTATTCTCCTCACTGAGCCGATCCTGCGTTCTGCTATAACTTTCCTTATGGCAGTATAATGAGTCAATCAGCACTGATTACCCTCCATTTTTACCTACATGCTGGTCCGGTCAGGTTGAAAACTGCATGGGGAGTCAGTTTTGTTCTGACTCTATCGCCTTCCAGAAGTGCAATAGAGGGTGAGGTTAAGAAGATGTGGGAGTTCGGAAATAAGATCTGAATAAGATCTTGAAATTCAATGCTTACCTAATGCCAAGAATCGTTGAAATGATTGAGCAAACTAGGCCCACTAAATATATCTCTTCCCTAGTTCTCACAAAGGTTTGTTGGCAGATCTCATTGGCCCCTGAGGATCAAGGAAAAACAGCATCTGTTATATTCATGGGTCTATTCCACTTCAGAGGGTTTCCTTTTTGATTTTGTGGCATGCAGGATATCTTCCAGATTGCGATGGGTGTGGTGCCCCAGCCCCTTCAGGTCATCCTGCAGGCCTATCTAGATCTACAAAACTGTTGGGCAGATTATGTATCATATCTCGTGGGCTGAACTCTCCAAAAGACCAAAATGACAACCAATCCCACTAATTGAAATATTGCCCTGCCCTCAGTCTAGTACTTTGACTTTCAAGTTGGGAAAGGAACTGTCCCGCCTTAAGCAACCATGAATAAAAAATGCATCCCCCTTTCGTAAGAGCAAAACAGTGCTGCAGGCTTTTTTGGGGCAGTCAGCTATTAAAAACAATTTGTACCAATCTTTTCAACTTATCACTGGACCATTGACAGATCAACTCAACGGATTTATATTGAACAGGATGCATTAGTGCGAAAGTACTAACAATCCCTTTAATCTGTTAAAGTATTCCTTTTGTCATCCATCCAGCCTCATTATGCCAAACTTTGCACAATCCTTTGTCCTCCAAAATGATGCCTCACGAGTTCCCCAAATGTGGAATAAAGAAATTCCAACTGATAGAAAACATATGTGCCACCATTAAGTTTGAGTCTTCAGCGTCTCATTGGGCTGAAGAGGTGTCCAAATACCATCTCCATAGGAGAAAATTTACTGTGGTCACTGATATGCCCTCATACCTTGTTATCCTTGATAAAAGAGACCAATCAGAGGGTGATGAGATGGCTCCTTGCCCCCCATGCACTTCATGTTTATTGTTGTCCACTGAGAGGGTCGCCTCCAAACTAGTGTGCACTATATTATTTGATATCCCATTGACAACCACACGAGTAAGAGAGGGAGATGTGATGAGGTCTCCTGTCTGGCTCTTTGGATTGGAAAGAGTTCAAGGAAAGGGCACGGTGCTTCCCAGAGCCATTAGGGGATGGGCCCAATTAAGGTTTTTTGAAAGATCCCATGGTCACACACCCTTCTTTCGTGTTACCAGATAATGAAGCTCTTTTTAGGCAGATTCAAGTCCCAATGAAGGAAAACAAAAATGTCCCCATCAGTTAGGTCACTTACATTCATGCAGTACTAGTAACTTTTACTTTTACACTACAACATGAAGTGACACAGAAATAATCCTTAAGATCTATGCTGGATGCAATGGTGAGCAGAGTAAGTCAATAATATCCTCAGCGCTTATCCGTGGTTAATACAGTGCCCAAGGGCTATTCTAAGTGGAGGAGGTGGCGTCCTAGAACCAATTTCAGTCTATATCAACAAATGTTTGTTACCAGTTGTACTTTTGACACCAATATTTATTAGGCACACAATGCGTGTGTTAGAAATATTGGACCAACTTGTTTTTCAGGACAATTGCAGGTTAGTGACTCTCGATGTAAAAGTATTATACACCTCGATTGACCATTTGAAAGCTATTGATTGTGTCAACTTTTTATTTCACCAATCATCTGCCTCTTATTTTGAACATGTTGAAATGTTGAAGGAACTTTTGTTATTCACTCTACAAAATAATGTATTTTTATTCAACGATATTTACTTCAAACAACTTATCAGCATTGCGATGGAAGCCAGCTTTGTGCCGGCACTCACAAATGCCTTTATGCATCACTTTGAGCAAACATATATCTCTACAAATCAAGACTTCCAACCGTATATACACTTGCGGAATCGATATATTGACATTGTCATTTTTATTAGGACAGGATCAGAGGATTTACTCCACCAATTTGTTTCCTCAATAGTAATGATTCACCTCCACATGCAGCCAAACTAAGACAGACTTTCTTAATCTAACCATTCAACTTACTGAAAAAGGTCTTTCAACCAAAACATTTCGCAAAAGTACTTCTGTCAATGCAACTTTAAATGCCCAAAGATGCCACCAAAAACATGTCATTGATAACATCCCAAAAGGGGAATTTATTTGTGCTAGAAGAAACTGCTCAGAAATGCATGATTTTGCTGTGGAAGGTGATTTGATTAAATCTCGATTCACATCAAGAGGGTATGACACCACCCATCTTGATAAAACTGCACATGAAGTTTGTCAGCTGAAGAGAGCTGAATTGCTAGTGCCCAAATCACGTACAGCGACATCAGCCTCTCAGAAAATTAGGCTGATCACCAGATTTAATTCTGATAGCCATGAAGTTTACAACATAGTAAGACAACACTGGCACCTGCTCCATTTAGACACAGATATTTCAAATTGGCTTGACCCTAAACCCATCATCACATATAGTAAAGGCAAGACAGTAAAAAACAAACTATGTCCGTCTTTCATGAGTACGCCCAGTCATACAACTACATGGCTACACTCCGCCCAAATAAAAGGATTTCACAAATGTGGAAGCTGCACAATGTGCAAATACGCACTAGAAACATTGATGGTGCCTTTTGGCCCTCAGGGCGACCATCATGTGGAATCCTTCATTAAATGCAACTCAAAATGTGTGGTATATTGCATTATTTGTACTTGTGGGCTAAAATATATTGGTAGTACAATCAGACCTTTGAAAATTTGTATCAGAGAACACATGTCGACTATTGGTAGTCAGGAAGCAAAATATCCATTGGCCAGCCATTGGCAAGCAAAACATCAACTTGACTGTAAGGATACTATTCAATTTGTAGTTCTGGCCAAACTCACATTGCCACAAAGAGGTGGGAATCTGACACTTAAGCTTCGTCAATTAGAGGCCAGACTTATTTGTAAATACCGGACTGTGTATAATGGCCTTAATTCGGACCATGAATTTGCTGTATTCCTGTAATTAGATATGACTAAATATCAGCCGCAATATAAGGATTTTCTTGTGAATTATGCCTTTGTTACCTCACTATATGAATATGTACTAATATTGCATCACGTCATGTTTTCATATCTGCAATTGTATTTATACTTGCAATTGGGCAACGCAACCTTATGGACACATTTGCCATCTAGGAGTGAGCCAATATGCATGCACTTATCTTTCCTCTTTCTTCGGGTGACCCAGCAAATAACTTTAACTTTAACTTAAACATTTTTTATTTCTTTTATATGTAAACTCGTGTTATAAAGTCATGCTTACATACTTTACTAATTGCGGACCTTCGTCCTTCCTCTAATGTTCTTCTTCTGCAATCTCTGAAGTGACGGCTATATCAGGTTCTTATTGCAGACCTTCCATCATATTCGCCTTCAACATAATTTATAATTAATTTTCTGTGACAACTTGTCATTATGCTCGCCTTGCATTAAAATAATTTCTGAACTAAGACTGCGGCTATTTTTATTTCTCCGTGCTAATTTTGGCATGCAACTCTATTAATCGTTTCCATCCAACCTTCATTGCCTTAATTATATGGACCACATAACATTTGTGCTGTTAGTTACTTCGTGCTTAACAGGCGCGGCTCCCACTTTCTCTTGACTTTCCAAGAGCATACTCATCCAAGATGGCGGCCCCCTTGGAGCCACCCTGCTACCTGGACCTAACCAGGTCTAGTGGCTGTGTCACCTGGAGGATACAACTTTTATTCCTCCATGGGTTTGCGCTCTTTTGCACTTGCGTGTGTATTGTTGTTACATCCCCCTTTGTCCATGGCCAATTGAGATCCGCACGCTCTGCTAATTAGGGTGACGCTCGCTCAATTGAATCCCGTACTTTGTTGATGTTATAGATGCCCAGACATTTATCGGGAGCAGCTCCTGGGTACTTACTATTACTTAATGGGCTTATCATCACTATTGATACCTTTTTAACTAGGGTTGCTTATCTAGTCATCTCTATGTATTGCAAATGATCATATATCCTGGGCACCATTAGTTTACTCTGTATTCTCTATGTTTTTCTTACCTCAGATTTCGCCGCAATTGCGAAGCATCAGAGGTATGTCCATCTTTCTCCTCCCCACATATAATGAATTATAGAATTCATGTCTCAGTCTAACCTACTAATTGGTTCACTGCTTTTTCCAGTTGAACGCACAACAATCAACCTTTGCCATAAACAGAATTGGGCTTTTGAATGTCATACAAAAGTTATATATACCAAGCAAAATTTGCTACCCCTAAAACTCTGGCAAAATGTGTTTCTTTTGGTTTTGCTAGCATAATTGCATTAATACTAATGCTTTTGTTCTATTTCTATTTTTTCCCCCAAACCTTGTCTCTCTCTTTTGTTTTTTTTTTTTGTGAAAATGGTCTACCACACCTGTGTGATCTGAAATTCAATGACATATCAAATGTGGTATTTAATTACTTCTGACCTTATTTGCCAATTGTTTGGCGAACTGGCCAATGTTGTGACCCCATTTGTTGCCTATGATTGATACACACATGCTTATCTACCTTGTTTGACCTGTAATATAATTTTGTGCAATTTCTTTATCTATGTTAATTGGTGTGTTATAACAGCCTCAGATGAAGAGCTAGGAAAGCTCGAAACACGTGTCAGTCTGTCGTATTTCTCAAATAAACACCAAATTGGAATTTAATTCTCGCACCAATTGGTGCAGTGTCACAGGGACTTTGTTTGTTGATACAATGGTGCAAGTTTGTGGATTTCTGACTGTCGGGTTCTCCTTGTTTGAGCTCCGGAGACCTACTCTTGATGCAAAGTTGTCAGCTCATGGTGTTCTGTCTGTGGGTTTAACAGTGCCATACAAAAGTGAAAACTGAGTGTCTCCCAAAAGAACATTCCTTTTCCAGAGAGACAATGTTGCAAATTATCCACGGACAACCTTCTGTAGATACTCATTGAGAGTTTAAAACCCATGCCAACATTTTTCTCCGTATATAAGTCACAATCTGAGAGGGTGAGAGTACAATTCATGATGGTGGACAGGCCAGGTGAAGGCTTGGTACTGCTCCCTAAGCCCAAAGTGAGGCCCATTGCACCCAGAAGGTGTATCAAATCCCAAACCTGCCCCAAATGCAGGGTACAAGTACAAAGCCTCATTAGACATCGGACCCAGGGAGATGAGCAAGAGCAGTAGAAAAGGCAGAGACCCCAGTCTACAAGTGTGGATTTTTGCAGGAGGTTGTGGCAAGTGGTTGGAGGGCGTTGAAGGGTGATGCAAGGAGCATTAAGGAGCTGTAGTCAAGAGGGTGAGAAAGGACAGCAGAAGGTGATAACATAGGAAGGAAAGGTGGTGCAGAGAAGACAGAGGTGGTAAGATCTGAAGAGGAGGAGGTGGGGAAAGAAGGCACAGGAGAAGGGAGTCATATCTGAAAAGGAGTCAGTGAAAGGAGGATCAGATAGGCAGGAGGAGGGAGTAAGATCTGTGGAGGAAGTGGAGAAAGGATTAACAGAGGTGTGGAGGATGGAATAAGATTTGAGGAGAATGTGATAAAAAAGAAAAAATGGGGGTTAACATCTGAAGAGAAGCTAAAGTGAAGGAGAACAATGCCATGGTCCGACAGAACAGGAATGTTCCATTTGGAGGAGAAATGTGACCTAGGTTAGTAGGGCAGAGAAGGAACTGTCAGAGCAACTGAGAGGGGGAGACTGCGCAGTTTGTGGAAGGAGGGAAACCGGTCCTAGGGTTGAAAAAGGTGCTAGGAAGTGAAGGGGACTATTTCTGGATCCATCTTACGCTGGTACATCTAATTCATTTTATTTACTTTTCTACGCAAAAGCTTAATGGCCTATTGCAAAAAATAAAATTGTAAAATTGCTTGATGTAGGATCATGTGATACTGAGGAGTGATAGTCCAGTTTTGCTTCTAATGAGTTGAAAGATTGCTTGCCATAAATGGTTTCATAAGTGTCAGGCAATTTTTAGCATCTATCATTGATTTTGTTTGCTGGTGATACACTGGTAAAGTTATACATCATCAGCATATGAGTGGTTGTGGTTTCTGATGGTCTTCCCAAAAGGATGGAAGTAGATAATAAAAAGATGGGGTAACAGGTGGGATATTTGGGAGACTCCACACAAGAGCTGGTGGTAGTTGGAGAGAAAGTGGGCACTACATCCACCAAAGTAGGGTGTTTGGTATTTTCCAAACAGTTCCTAGCACATGTACACAAAGATAATCAGCAAATGGTCATTGTGCTAGAATCCAATTCTTCTGTTTTTAGAGATAAGTTTCAAAGTCAAAGTATCCCCTGTAATCCTCCACCAAACTATTACATTAATTATTTCTAGTATCAACAGATGGGTAGTTCGAGCAGGCTCCTATGAAGGAAACGACACAGGAGAAGGATTAGAGAATCCATACAACACTCAATCAAGTTTGAAAATCAGGCTTGAGCTTGACAACATGGGATGATCAGGACTTATGATACTCCCCCTCTCTCACCTTGTTTGACCCATCACTAGGGAAATCATGATGAAAGGTGGTAATGCATGATTTGTGGTTTAAATTGTCTACTGGAGCATGTTTTCATCTCATTAGATTTCAGAAAGTATGAATTACAGGCTTGCTTCGCTCGGGCCCTTAACTTGGTTGGCCCACTATTACTGACAGGGTCGGCTTGTCAAACTGGATATTAAATTATGCCTCCTATTGTAAACGATTGTATGTATATTGGCCTACGCCAAGTCGCATAAAACTGTCAGTGAATAACTCTCTACGGCAAGGTCTTGACCTTAGAAATTGATGTAAGCCGCCATCTTGAATCAAACCGCCATTTTAGGTTCTCTTGTTGTGTAAGTCACCCTGTACATGAAAATGGTGGACGATGCCATTCCGAACAGAACCTGGTCGACATGACCTCCGTACAGCTAATGTATAACTTGCCTGCAAGCCACTTGTTAGGGTCGTGAACCCAGACCTTGTCCTTCTGTTGACCTGCATGTAAATGGATTACCTGTATCAACGGAACTGATCTATGCGCATACTTATGTATGTATTAGAAGATTGACCTGGCAGAGACCCTAGACCAGTAATACATTCATGGAATGGTTAACCCGCGAAGGGGTTGGACAAGAGGCTGGGGAAATGTATAAAAGCCTGAATGTCCCAATGTACCGTCTCTCACTGAATACATCGAACCCCTAGGAAGTTCGTTGTGTTGTACTGAGGGCCGATAGCTATCTGACCTGTCATTGACTTTGTCATTGCTTGACCTTAAAATAAAGTACTTTGTATGTTCCTTTGTAACCAGTGTTTGGTGTGTTTCCTTTGGGTTTCCCAGCCTCATATTATTTTTCTCTTTTCACAGGCTCGCAGCCTCGGTTAATATCGCCTAAGTAAGAGCCTGCATTCTAGTCTGCTTATTTTTTCTTCTCACTGTTTCCAGCCTTCTAGCCAATCAGCAACCTTAGAATGGAGTCTCTAACTGCTGTAAATGATGCATTCCAAGCTACCCTTTGTTACATGCACACACTGGACAAGGAGACATACACTAACTGTCACACGAAGGCCAAGGTGGGGCTTATCTTTTCTGTACAAGCTGTAATAGCATTAGAGCCCTTACCATCTGGCTCTACTGTGTTCCAGGCGATCTTTGTCCTCATTAGAGGCCATTTCCTTTGATCTGGGACCTATGATTTGGGCAGCACACATTAGACCCCCTGGTGCAGGCTCCAACACTTCAGTAAATCATCTTGTTAGAGATATTGTGTGGAGGAGATGCACCTAATATTGTGGCATTTTGTTATTGTGGTAAAATGGTGGTATATTATATTGTGGTAATGCATTGGTGTCTTCCCTATTTAGAGTGGTAATGCTCCCCTTAGAATATAATGATAATGATGTGTTATTTATATGGCGCATTAATCCGAAGCGCTTTACAGAGCACATATTTACATACAATATCACCCAACCGAAATTGGGAAATATACCCTACTACCTGTATTTCATCTCTGGGACCTCCCAAAGTAAAGGTTACCTGACTTATTACACTTATATTTGACAGTGTCACTGTTTTCCCTCCGCAATTTATCTATGATGCTGAGCTATGCTCTAGCAGTCAAATCACAAAACATTTTTCATTATGAATGAGTCATGAATGAGTCATCAGACACACATGCATCACACACTTTTAAACTTACTTACTATGCACACCAAAATTGACTTCAGTTTTTTTTACCACATGTAAAACGAATTACCACCTGCAGTAAACGGGGGCTCTTCCCTGTAACCTCACAATCTCTGTGTCAATGAGCACATTTATGCACAGAAAACTCAACCCAGACTGATTTAGGGCCTCATTCTGAGATTGGAGGTAGCCATGGCGCTATTTGTGCCATTGCTGACTCCAATGAAGGGTCCGGCCTAGTTCAATGGGGACTTACTGGTGCATTCCGGCCCTGGAGGGACCGGTAAGTCCCCACTGAACCAACCATTCCCAATTCCCATTTGAGGCCCTGTAGGGCTCATTGGGAATGGGGAGGGCGCTAATAACAGGCTCGCGAATAGCAGGCCCGTTATTAGCGCCCTGGTCCCTTAGCGGGACCCGTAAAGGACGTGTGGTCAGACCACGCGTCCTTTATGGTTCCCGCTAAGTGACCTCGGAATTGGGTGGTAAGGGATTACCGGCAGCTGTCTCCTTACCGGTGCCCGGTATCCCTTACCGCCCAACTTGTAATGACCCTCTTAGTTTTAAACAATTTTTATATACACTGTTATTTGAATCTATTCAGAAAAAATGTCATGCAATATAAACTTGGGTACAAAAGAGAACATCTAAATTATAGTACATGATAGAATTTGCATTCATTAATAGACACCCCTGGTTTTTATCTTACCACCAACCTTGTACTCCGATACATTTGGCAGCAGAAGCAGTTTGAGAAAGAAAAGGGAAGAAAAACAAATTGACTGCAAAACAAACCCTTTTTCAGAATTTTCAAAGCCGAGTTCATTTCACATAAAGGAACATTACACATGAAAGAACCCTGCCGGCCCTGACTAACTATAAATGTATAAATTCAGGCATCCACCTCACATCTGACTGGCTTATATTCACCTTGAAGTTGGTTAGATTCCGGCGCTGCTATCTCTGGAATAACCCTCCTTTCTGGGCTTTGCTCCCGATAAGAGATATCGCGACCTCAGCACACCCAGGCAGCCCACAAGAAGGACACGACTTGGATGCCAGGATCTCTACTTTCCCAGTCTGCCGTCTGTCTCCTCGAACTCACCCTGCTGTCTGCCAGGAAGTTTCTGAACCTCTGCACTGCACGTCTCTGACCTCAAACCCACTCACAGTGTCTTTTATAATTTCAACCTGTCAGTCAACAGAATCCTTCCCCTTTGACAATCATGCCACTGAAACCCACGTCGTATTACTGTTGGACAGCATAACGAGACATTTTCCTTCCTTTGGCTTCCTGACTTAACAATAGTGTTTTTCAGCATGGCACATTTCATCTTTGCAATTTGTGCCATTCTGAAAGAAATCACACAGCCATTCTGCTTGCAGGTTTTAATTCCATTGCATAAGAACACTCATTTTCAGTTCATCTTATCTGAACCCATTTTGCCCTCATTTGTTAATGGCAGGTTACAAGTTATTGGGAAGGGGTCGTTAGCTGATTAGCTCATGTTAGTATTTATGTACATAGTGCAAACTGGACAGATGATCTGTTACCCTGAACTATACCATTTTGAAACCTGTGCCCACTGTCAGAATGTGTGCATTTCATTTATGATGAATGTTTATATTTCCACATGAACCACCTACCATTACCTACCTATAAAAGAACGCCTGCACTTCACTGCCACCAACTATCCTACATACTATTGTGAAAAAGAAAAGGGAGGAGCCCCGGGCTTATCTGTGCAGGAGTTGCAAGCTATAAAACCACGCTAAGGCGTCATGCTGGTACAGAAAACATGACAACTATATAACACACAAACAATGTTTTTGTGTACTCCTACAAAACAAACGTGATGCAGAATAATAACTGTGGAATACGTTGTAGTTGATTACTATATGTTTTACATTAAAACATTCACTTTAAAAGAAAAAACGGTTCTTATCTTGATATTCCACTAAGATCAGTCACTGTAGTATCTCTAGTGTCTTGCAATTTACTTTATACTAGTGTGATATCCAGAACTTCAGTTCCATTATATCCACTAATGATTGTAATTATAATTAATGCAGAGTGGAACTGTGTCCCAATTATTAGAAAGATTTTTAAAAATCTGCCACATTGTTAATAACCGCTAGCAGACTTGCAACTGAGGAACGAGGTGCTTCTGTAAACCAATGTTAACATTCAGGAAGACAAAGGGTATATGGAGATTCTGAGCAATCTCGTGTTTGCTGTTATGGGACTCCAGCACTTGCAGAGAGGTGGGGTTTACCTGGCAATAGTTGCTGCAGCGTGAGTAAATATAGCATACGTAGTGCAGAGGTTTACCTTGGCGCGTGGAGGATATGGCAAACAAAGCAATTTGCACATTGCAATGGGGATGTATGCAATCAAGTGCCCCTACGGGAAAGTGTTATATTGCTAAAAATATAATGAAGGCGGATACTCTCACTGCAGCGCGAAAGTCGTAGACGTGCTTATGCTTCAACATTACTCTTCCAACAGTCATCTGTCTCAGCATTATACGGCCAGGGGACTTACGGAGCACAAGTTACAGTGTTTGGTTTTGCCAAACTTAAAGCAGCTACGTCAGAAGATGGCGGAAGGCGAAGTCTTGGGACAATCACAGGATTCCAGACGAGCAGTCGTTCGAATCGTCTGTATGAGGCTTTACAGAGGTATGACATCATGTTGAGGTGCCAGCATACGGTTGCCAGGATGGTTGGAAAAAGGGGCGGGGACCCATTGTAGCACAACTTAATGAAAGTATGGGATTCCATAGAATCCACCGTTTGAATGTCTTGCATACACATTATTGAAAAAGTCAACTTCAAGTTCATGAGAGAAATACAATGCAATAAGAACATGAAATATATGCCCTGACATTATTTGACATAAGACTAGGAATATGTTTTCAGAAAGACTGCAAATGTGTTAGTGAAAAGGCTACAGGAATAGCAACAGGTGGCGAAGGACTTCTTGGATATTAGATGATGAGAAAGATAAACAGGCCAGGGAAAAGGCCAAATTTTTGGCTTTTGTATGGGCATTGGACAGACTTTTGGCAGGGAATGCAGCAATGGCACTAACTGACCATAAAATGGCAACAACTGGAAAATGGTCTAATTACCTGGGCATATGGAAGCAGTACCTGGTAAGTGCCTATCTAATACCTATACAAAAGGCAAAACCACTGGCTCTGTAAATGCGTGTTTTTAACAGAAATATAACATCTAAACAGAAAAATGTACCCTTGCTAATAATTATTTTCATATTATTTCTTTTTTTCTTTTTGTTTCAAATAATGAATTAATATCTCTGAGAGGTTTCCAAATTATGGAAATCCTAAAGTATGAATCTACCGCTGTTCTTATATAACCACCCAAATAATAAAGTAGCTGTGTGTTTCAAAGGACAAACATTACGGTGGTGCTTCCAGTGTTTGAGAAATAAAATAAAAGGTAACTCATATAATTAAGGAAAAAGTGCAAGACATTCACTTTCTACCTCCGAGGACATCAAAAACATATATTTAAAGAAAACCAGAACACATAATCGGAAGTCAACAAAGTTATAATCTCAACCAAAAGATAGAACAAAATACAAATACATCCACATAATACATTTAGGAAGCAACGTTTTTTTTGTAGAAAGAGATTACAATGTGCATAAGTGTTTTGACACAATAAAAAACAAAAAACACAAAGAACATTGGATTAATATTCATTTCTTTACATTATAATGATTAAATCATAAAGAAGAGTGCAAATAGGACATACATGTGATACTGGTTCAGTAAATAAACGAGTATCATGGCCCAATTTCTAGGTATTGTTCAATGATAGTCCCTTTTTGCAATTGTTAGTTTCAAGCAATTAATGCTGCAGGGTCTTTGATACAAGATATCTTTTTTATCCTTGCCAACGTGAGATTTGATGGTTGGAACCGGAATGTAAGCTCCAAACGATCAGGGATATGTATGTATGGTTTGAATCCCTGTCTTCGTCACGTTTCGGCGGTTATTCTATTACGATAGGTCCGCCTTCATCAGGGCTCCTAGTTGGGGACCCTGTGGGAAGTATATGGATATCGAGTCAGAAGGGTGGATATGGAGAGGTAGTGGCCCCTGGTACTTAGGGCGCTGTACAAATAAAAATATTTAGAAACTCTCGGCACCGGTGGTCGGCTTACCTGCCGGTGTTTGAGATCCCAGAGGTTCGGGTGTGGGCCACACAGGGAGGGAAATCAGGTGACAGGACCAGGCGTCTATGTGAAGAGTGAGAACTCTCAGGTAAAGTCACAGTCTCGTCTTGGTGATATCCTACATAAGGTATAAAGATGATGGAAAAGAGAGGAGCAAAAACTATAAATCAGGGGTCTGGCGCCCGGGTTGTGTGGTGCTAATACATAATTGCTAAATAGCTACATATGGCAAAAGCGAGAGAAAAATGCTCTACCTGGATTAATTTGCCGAGTAGTAAAGAGATTGCGCCGTATGGGTAAATTTTCTCCTCTGTCACCGTTATTGTGGAATGTGGTTGTTCACTTTGGGCTGGTGGCTGTTGCCTGTGTGAGAAGAAAAACACAACTAAGCACCAGGACTCGTTTGTTCGTAGGATATTAGGATAGTGGTTTAAATCCTATGCACAAAAATATATGAGACTTGACGTGGTGGCTGATAGTGCTAGTATCTAGGACCATGATAACTCCAAAGGTACGCGCTGTGTGTTCGGAGGCGAAAGTGTATTAATGATACCAAGTGCACGCGAAACTTACAAAAAACACACAGTACGGCTGCCGGTCTGGGTGTTTAGAGCTCAATTACATGAGTTGAGATGCCAAATGTATGGGCTTCAAAAGGAGTATTAAGTAGGGAGCAAGCCGGTGGCATGAAGGGTTGAGGGCTGCATGCGAGAAAAAGACGTGCCTGTTGAAAAGGTCAGAAAGAGGGAGAGAAAGAGAGAGAAACCCTTTTAACGCTTACCCGCTGCAATGCTTTTTTCAGCTGCTGTAAGGCTTAGCAGGCATCCGCTGGGAAGGGGAGAGGCTGGAGGCTTGTCTCAGCCGTCTCGTCTGATTCGAGGGTGTGTGTAGACTGTGGCTGCCTGCTCAGGGAAGCCGGGGCCGGGACGATCACGCGTGCGCAGAGGCCGCGTAGTCGATCGTTGTCATGGTGACTAGAGAACGAGTCACTCAGGTATGCTGGGAGAGAGTATCGATTTGCAGTGTGCCTCGGTGTGAGGAAAGTGTGGCTGTCAGCCTCATATAAAGTATTACACTGAGCCTGGAGGAAAAGGGGGAGGAATGCATAGCTCCGTGCGTATATTTAATATATAGCAACAACAAGGAGCAACAGAAACTTAGTTTGTCGCAGCTTGTCGGTGAGGGCTAATGCGCGTGAGGAGAGGCTAATTAGTGGTGGGCAGGGACGTGGAAGCGGACATATGTCACAATGATCATATTACTGGCTGAAAAATTTCATTGAGCCCATGATGGTAAGTGTTTAATCGATGTATCCATCTAGACTCCTTCCTAAGAAGACTGTGTTGAATGTCGGGGCTCCCCTTGATTTTCTCGAGTACCCACCAAAAAAGATTGTTTGGTGTGTGGTTAGCCTCCATGTAGTGTGTAACTAAAGGTGATGTGAGATTCTTACACCTTATTCTAGATCTGTGTTCCGAGATCCGAATGCTAACTGCTCTTGTTGTTTGACCTACGTATCGTAGTCCACAGGGGCATTCGATACAGTAAATCACATTCTGGCTTTTGCAGTTTGTGAGGTCCCTCAGAAGCCATTTGCGTTGTCCAATTTGGAAACTGCTCATTTTCTTCGTAAATTGGCAGGCCACGCAGTTGCCACATGGGTGATGGCCCTGCAGTGGTCTTAATGTTCATGTGGAATTCTTAATTGGTTGAAATTGGGAATGTACTAGATGTTCCTTAATGTTTTTTGTTCTTTTATAGGCAAATCGGGGAATTGGTTCTTCCGGAAGGTTAAGGCGTGCTATGTGCCAGTGTTTACTGATAATCTTCTTTATTTGTGATGTGTGGGTTCCAAAAGTGACAACGCACGTAAGACGATCTTCCTTGGTGTCTTGGGTATCACGTTGTAACTCGAGAAGGGTTTCTCTATTCCTGTTTCGTGCCCTTTTCCTGGCTTGCTCAAGCTGTTTTTTAGGATAACCTCGTGCTTTTAGGCGGGTGGTTAGATTGTCTGCATGGTAGTTAAAGTCTTCAGGTGTTGTACAGTTTCTGCGTATTCGCAGATACTGTCCGTATGGGAGGTTGTCCTTGACATGAGTAGGGTGGTTGCTAGAGTAGTGCAACAAGGTGTTCCTGGATGTAGGTTTGCGATACAAATTACATATAAGTTTGCCATTTTTTTGTTGAATCGACAAATCCAGGAACTTAATCTCAGAAGCACTATACTCGATAGTGAACTGAATGTCAATATTACATGTATTGAGCCAGGCCCAGAAGGACATCAGTTGGAGGGTGGTGCCAGTCCATATGAAAATCACGTCATCTATGTATCGGTACCAATGGCTAATTTGGGGCTGCCATGTGTTAATGTTGGAAAGTACAAAGTCTTGTTCGAATTTGGCCATGAATAGGATTGCTAGGCTGGGAGCAAAAGCTGCGCCCATGGCAGTACCTTTTGTCTGTAGGTACAGTAAATTGTCAAAGCTAAAAAAGTTTTTCCGTAGTGCTATTGACATAAGTTCAAGGATAAAGTTGGTGGGAGTTCGGTCAGTTGGGAGCTCGGCAGTGAGCCATGTCCGTATACATTCGATCGCTTCCTCCTGTGGTATACTTGTATACAGGGACTTGATGTCCATAGTTACCAAAAGTTGTTTGGTGGGGTCAAAATCTATGCCCTCAAATATGGTAATAGTATGTGTAGTGTCCCTAAGATAGGTAGATGTATTTATACTAATAGGTTGTAGGAAGAAGTCAATGAATTTGCAGAGTGGTTCAAGAATGGAGCCACAGCCAGAAACTATCGGGCGGCCTGGTGGATTAATGGGATCTTTATGAATTTTTGGAAGTGCATAGAAACAAGGAGTTCTTCCTCGTGTTTTGATTAGAAATTCAGATTCTTTTTTGGTGATCCATTCGCGTTGTAAAGCGAAATTTACGGTTTCTAGGATCTCTTGACAGATTTCTTGTGTTGGGTCTTTACGAAGGATAGTGTAACTATCTGTGTCGTTAAGTAGTGCCAATACCATATCTTTGTATTGGTCAGTGGTCATAATGACCACGCCACCACCTTTATCTGAAGGTTTAATGATAATGTTTTTATTTTTCTGTAGTGACATCAAAGCTTGTTTTTCCAGTAAACTTAAGTTGTGTTTGGTCTTAGTTGTTTTGGTTTGTAATTTAGCAAAGTCATTCAGGATGCATCTTTCAAAGGTAAGGGTTTCAGTAGGTATTTGGCTATCTGAAGGCGTGAAGGAAGAGGGGTTATGTAGCCCAGAGTCTTGCCCGTCTTCCTCCGTGCCTAAGTTATGTTCATGAAAGAAAGTTCGTAGCCTTACTTTGCGTAAGAAGGTTCGAATCTCCATTTCGGAATCGTACCAGTCTGTGGGACCCGTCGGTACGAATGATAGACCCTTGTTGAGAACAGATGTTTCTGCCGTTGAAAGTGGAATATCAGCTAGGTTGAATATGGGGATTGTTTCAGAATCGGTATTGGAGTTTAGTATCTCGGTCGTCGGCGTCGTTGACGTTGGTTTCTTCCTCCCCCTCGTGGTGGGAAACCCCATTGTTGAAAACCCCACTGGGGGTTGCCAAAACCATCACCCCCTAAAAAAGGATAAAAAGATGGTGGGGCGAAGGCTGGGTTGGGCAGCGGGTGGCCCTGTGGTAGGGGTTGTCTAGGTTGGTCGTCAGAGGATGAGCCACTGCTGGAGCCGGAGAAGGTTGCTCTATTCCGGCGACCTTTCTGTGTCCGTGAGCCTATGCCTTGGGCCGGACCTGTGTTCAAATTGTTGATGTAATTATCCGAAATGTACGGGTAAACAATTTCAAGTTGAAATTCCTTAATGTCTTTCTGAAGTTTCTTAGTTTTTCTGGTGAGAGTAGCAGTTTTAAAATCCGAGAACTGCTTGTTAAGGTCAGTTAACTGGTTCTTGGCATTAGTAATGGCTATGTTGGTGATGAAGGTTGTTTCCTCTAGATCTAAATCTTTTTGAATTTGAGTAGCAATGCGTTGGGCCAGAGTAATGGTTAATACCATTAGATCTCGGCTACATTTAGTTGCCACATAACTGAAGTTTGTTACGTATTCTTTGTCATCTAGGAAGAGGCACGGAGTGTTTCTCACTATTAGTCCACTAGGGATAATGCTATTCCTTAAATATTCCCTTAAGAAGTGTGCGTGAAGTTCAGTACGGAAACACTTCTTTTTAAGACGTAGAATGTTGTCTCCTGTATTTGTGGCACCTAATGGGGGATTGTCACCTATAGGGTCAAAAAATGAGGGACCACTTATGGTGTCCTGGATCTGTTGGTCAGTAAAGCTTAATGTAGCATTTTCAGCCATACCCTGCAGGGGGATATCTCACAGGTTATTCTTGAGAGCGTGGAATATATAGGTCTGTCATCCAGTAGTCCCGTGTGGACCAACACCAGAAATATGGTTAACTCTGGGAGAGAGTGTAAAGATTAGAGAGAGAGATGGACAAATTCAAGTTAAAGTGATTAACTAAAGTCCTATCAGGGAAAGAACCCTAAGCAACACGGTTGCCGTTAAATGATAAACAGATAGTAGGGGGAGGCCTTGTTAGAAAGGGTACTAGGCCAAAAATAGAACATATAAACAGAAAAATGTACCCTTGCTAATAATTATTTTCATATTATTTCTTTTTTTCTTTTTGTTTCAAATAATGAATTAATATCTCTGAGAGGTTTCCAAATTATGGAAATCCTAAAGTATGAATCTACCGCTGTTCTTATATAACCACCCAAATAATAAAGTAGCTGTGTGTTTCAAAGGACAAACATTACAGTGGTGCTTCCAGTGTTTGAGAAATAAAATAAAAGGTAACTCATATAATTAAGGAAAAAGTGCAAGACATTCACTTTCTACCTCCGAGGACATCAAAAACATATATTTAAAGAAAACCAGAACACATAATCGGAAGTCAACAAAGTTATAATCTCAACCAAAAGATAGAACAAAATACAAATACATCCACATAATACATTTAGGAAGCAACGTTTTTTTTGTAGAAAGAGATTACAATGTGCATAAGTGTTTTGACACAATAAAAAACAAAAAACACAAAGAACATTGGATTAATATTCATTTCTTTACATTATAATGATTAAATCATAAAGAAGAGTGCAAATAGGACATACATGTGATACTGGTTCAGTAAATAAACGAGTATCATGGCCCAATTTCTAGGTATTGTTCAATGATAGTCCCTTTTTGCAATTGTTAGTTTCAAGCAATTAATGCTGCAGGGTCTTTGATACAAGATATCTTTTTTATCCTTGCCAACGTGAGATTTGATGGTTGGAACCGGAATGTAAGCTCCAAACGATCAGGGATATGTATGTATGGTTTGAATCCCTGTCTTCGTCACGTTTCGGCGGTTATTCTATTACGATAGGTCCGCCTTCATCAGGGCTCCTAGTTGGGGACCCTGTGGGAAGTATATGGATATCGAGTCAGAAGGGTGGATATGGAGAGGTAGTGGCCCCTGGTACTTAGGGCGCTGTACAAATAAAAATATTTAGAAACTCTCGGCACCGGTGGTCGGCTTACCTGCCGGTGTTTGAGATCCCAGAGGTTCGGGTGTGGGCCACACAGGGAGGGAAATCAGGCGACAGGACCAGGCGTCTATGTGAAGAGTGAGAACTCTCAGGTAAAGTCACAGTCTCGTCTTGGTGATATCCTACATAAGGTATAAAGATGATGGAAAAGAGAGGAGCAAAAACTATAAATCAGGGGTCTGGCGCCCGGGTTGTGTGGTGCTAATACATAATTGCTAAATAGCTACATATGGCAAAAGCGAGAGAAAAATGCTCTACCTGGATTAATTTGCCGAGTAGTAAAGAGATTGCGCCGTATGGGTAAATTTTCTCCTCTGTCACCGTTATTGTGGAATGTGGTTGTTCACTTTGGGCTGGTGGCTGTTGCCTGTGTGAGAAGAAAAACACAACTAAGCACCAGGACTCGTTTGTTCGTAGGATATTAGGATAGTGGTTTAAATCCTATGCACAAAAATATATGAGACTTGACGTGGTGGCTGATAGTGCTAGTATCTAGGACCATGATAACTCCAAAGGTACGCGCTGTGTGTTCGGAGGCGAAAGTGTATTAATGATACCAAGTGCACGCGAAACTTACAAAAAACACACAGTACGGCTGCCGGTCTGGGTGTTTAGAGCTCAATTACATGAGTTGAGATGCCAAATGTATGGGCTTCAAAAGGAGTATTAAGTAGGGAGCAAGCCGGTGGCATGAAGGGTTGAGGGCTGCATGCGAGAAAAAGACGTGCCTGTTGAAAAGGTCAGAAAGAGGGAGAGAAAGAGAGAGAAACCCTTTTAACGCTTACCCGCTGCAATGCTTTTTTCAGCTGCTGTAAGGCTTAGCAGGCATCCGCTGGGAAGGGGAGAGGCTGGAGGCTTGTCTCAGCCGTCTCGTCAATTCGAGGGTGTGTGTAGACTGTGGCTGCCTGCTCAGGGAAGCCGGGGCCGGGACGATCACGCGTGCGCAGAGGCCGCGTAGTCGATCGTTGTCATGGTGACTAGAGAACGAGTCACTCAGGTATGCTGGGAGAGAGTATCGATTTGCAGTGTGCCTCGGTGTGAGGAAAGTGTGGCTGTCAGCCTCATATAAAGTATTACACTGAGCCTGGAGGAAAAGGGGGAGGAATGCATAGCTCCGTGCGTATATTTAATATATAGCAACAACAAGGAGCAACAGAAACTTAGTTTGTCGCAGCTTGTCGGTGAGGGCTAATGCGCGTGAGGAGAGGCTAATTAGTGGTGGGCAGGGACGTGGAAGCGGACATATGTCAAAATGATCATATTACTGGCTGAAAAATTTCATTGAGCCCATGATGGTAAGTGTTTAATCGATGTATCCATCTAGACTCCTTCCTAAGAAGACTGTGTTGAATGTCGGGGCTCCCCTTGATTTTCTCGAGTACCCACCAAAAAAGATTGTTTGGTGTGTGGTTAGCCTCCATGTAGTGTGTAACTAAAGGTGATGTGAGATTCTTACACCTTATTCTAGATCTGTGTTCCGAGATCCGAATGCTAACTGCTCTTGTTGTTTGACCTATGTATCGTAGTCCACAGGGGCATTCGATACAGTAAATCACATTCTGGCTTTTGCAGTTTGTGAGGTCCCTCAGAAGCCATTTGCGTTGTCCAATTTGGAAACTGCTCATTTTCTTCGTAAATTGGCAGGCCACGCAGTTGCCACATGGGTGATGGCCCTGCAGTGGTCTTAATGTTCGTGTGGAATTCTTAATTGGTTGAAATTGGGAATGTACTAGATGTTCCTTAATGTTTTTTGTTCTTTTATATGCAAATCGGGGAATTGGTTCTTCTGGAAGGTTAAGGCGTGCTATGTGCCAGTGTTTACTGATAATCTTCTTTATTTGTGATGTGTGGGTTCCAAAAGTGACAACGCACGTAAGACGATCTTCCTTGGTGTCTTGGGTATCACGTTGTAACTCGAGAAGGGTTTCTCTATTCCTGTTTCGTGCCCTTTTCCTGGCTTGCTCAAGCTGTTTTTTAGGATAACCTCGTGCTTTTAGGCGGGTGGTTAGATTGTCTGCATGGTAGTTAAAGTCTTCAGGTGTTGTACAGTTTCTGCGTATTCGCAGATACTGTCTGTATGGGAGGTTGTCCTTGACATGAGTAGGGTGGTTGCTAGAGTAGTGCAACAAGGTGTTCCTGGATGTAGGTTTGCGATACAAATTACATATAAGTTTGCCATTTTTTTGTTGAATCGACAAATCCAGGAACTTAATCTCAGAAGCACTATACTCGATAGTGAACTGAATGTCAATATTACATGTATTGAGCCAGGCCCAGAAGGACATCAGTTGGAGGGTGGTGCCAGTCCATATGAAAATCACGTCATCTATGTATCGGTACCAATGGCTAATTTGGGGCTGCCATGTGTTAATGTTGGAAAGTACAAAGTCTTGTTCGAATTTGGCCATGAATAGGATTGCTAGGCTGGGAGCAAAAGCTGCGCCCATGGCAGTACCTTTTGTCTGTAGGTACAGTAAATTGTCAAAGCTAAAAAAGTTTTTCCGTAGTGCTATTGACATAAGTTCAAGGATAAAGTTGGTGGGAGTTCGGTCAGTTGGGAGCTCGGCAGTGAGCCATGTCCGTATACATTCGATCGCTTCCTCCTGTGGTATACTTGTATACAGGGACTTGATGTCCATAGTTACCAAAAGTTGTTTGGTGGGGTCAAAATCTATGCCCTCAAATATGGTAATAGTATGTGTAGTGTCCCTAAGATAGGTAGATGTATTTATACTAATAGGTTGTAGGAAGAAGTCAATGAATTTGCAGAGTGGTTCAAGAATGGAGCCACAGCCAGAAACTATCGGGCGGCCTGGTGGATTAATGGGATCTTTATGAATTTTTGGAAGTGCATAGAAACAAGGAGTTCTTCCTCGTGTTTTGATTAGAAATTCAGATTCTTTTTTGGTGATCCATTCGCGTTGTAAAGCGAAATTTACGGTTTCTAGGATCTCTTGACAGATTTCTTGTGTTGGGTCTTTACGAAGGATAGTGTAACTATCTGTGTCGTTAAGTAGTGCCAATACCATATCTTTGTATTGGTCAGTGGTCATAATGACCACGCCACCACCTTTATCTGAAGGTTTAATGATAATGTTTTTATTTTTCTGTAGTGACATCAAAGCTTGTTTTTCCAGTAAACTTAAGTTGTGTTTGGTCTTAGTTGTTTTGGTTTGTAATTTAGCAAAGTCATTCAGGATGCATCTTTCAAAGGTAAGGGTTTCAGTAGGTATTTGGCTATCTGAAGGCGTGAAGGAAGAGGGGAAATATAACATAAGGAACATTGTTCCTCCTGCAACTTCTCCTACTTACTTACGTCATGACCTACGCAAGTTCAACACAACACTTTTTTATCTCTACTAGTACTATTACACTGGGATCTCAAGCTTCATTTTCCAATCTGACAGCAGATGAAGCTGCCACTGCTCTTTCCTCTTCACTCTCAACATCTCTTGATTCACTTTACCCTTCTTCTTCATTTCACCCTTCACGTACACCACCACAACCATGGTTGTCTTCCCATCGTCGCGCAATACGACGCGTCCTTCGGTGCTTAGAAAGATCCTGGTTAAAACTGAAGACACCAGGAAATGACACTTCTTATGTGCCTTATCATTCTCTTTATGATAATTGTCTTCTCTCGGCCAAATAATCTTATTTTTCTGATCTACTTCATTCACAGTCCTCTCAGCCGAAAAGCCTCTTTCAAATTCTCTCCCGTCTGCTTTCATCTCCTATTCCGGATCTTTCAACTAACTCTACTCTCACTGCTACAGATCTTGCACTTTATTTCACTTCTAAAGTCTCTTTTCGATCAGTTATTGAATCCTCTCGCACTCAGGTCAGCTCTCTGTCTCCTGCTTCTCCTCTGGAATCTCCTAAAGAAATATTTTCTGGGGTCACTCCTATTACTAATGAAGACACTCTCTGTATCCTTGCCCGTGCTCACCCTACTTCCTCTGCACTGGACCCCATACCATCAGCACCAATATCTAAAATCTATCCTTCACTTGATTCTTATCTTACCATTTTTTTTAAATTCCTGTTTATTTTCTTCTGTTTTTCCTTTTTCATTTAAGTTTAGTTTAGTTATTATTTATAGGGCGCGCCAAACCCTGGGGCATCAGGGCGCACAGGACAAGAATATGCTCAGCTTAGTTACAAGTACATAATAAGTAGTAACAGTACAAGGGTATCATACAATGTACAGTATATAGTAGGCATATATATACACGGCCGGAACTAGGTCCAGAGCCAACACAGTTTTACAGGTGTGGATATACTATCGGGAGTATACAATAGTATATACAGTAGTAATATACAGGTATCATTCCAGTGACATTCCAGTGCAAAAGGAAGTTGATTTCGAAAGTCTGGATTAGGGGTGCCAGTGGAGCTTCAGTTAGTTTACCAGTGGAAACAATCAGGCAGGGAAGTTAGTTAGGCGTCATTTACTCTCAGCCAATTGATCAAGTTCTGCCTGAATTTCGCAAAGGGCTGGGGTTCTCTGATGCCAAGGGGTAGTGAGTTCCACAGCTGTGCTGCCTTGACTGGGAAGCATGCAAGGTATTTGGCTAAAATGTCTGGTTCTGAGCTGGTTCTCGCCCAATGCAAGTTTGAGTTTTTCAGGAAGGAATCCTTTAGGGAGGAAATTGATGACAAGCATTGAGATTATGAGAGTTAATCCTTCCTGGATCAGGTTGCCACATTCTCATTATTCACACCATTGCGTTGTGAACTTTCCAAGAAGACAGTCAGCATTTTTCCACACTCTGCTCCTCTCCTGTGCCGAAGCCATGCAAGCTAGCTGGGCATCTGATTGCATCTTGATAGAAGGTTATTCATTTTCCAATGGAGAAATGAAATGAGGTTCATTCAGAACTATGGGAATGGCAAAAGGAATGAGGAGATTTATGGCACTGATGTTAACCCTGAGTGTTATGCATGATTCTTTGGAGCATTTGTTAGCGTCATTGAAGCCACATGGGTGAAACCATCACACTGCAAACATGTTCTGTGCACCGCATACAACTTCGCCACATTACTGAACGTTTTTTTTAAAGGCATAATTATGCACCGTCTTAGCACATTTCCTAAGTGTCTCTCACTTCATTACACCCAACGCATACCCACAGTCCCACTAAGTAGTGGAGCTACATCCTTCTTGTCACAAAACCTTTCTGGGCACTTTTGCAAAAGGCATACCATTGTACGGCCTTGGCATTGGATCATTGGCAATTTTCATTGTAGCATTCTTATTTAAATGCATATTTAACTGAGTTGAATAGCAGAAACACAAGATCCAGCCGATGCATGTACACAAAGGATTACTTTATGACTTTATGTTCACTGTAACTTTCAATTTTCCTTCCTGGCTCATCCATCAGAAATTCAAATCCTGGCAGAGGATAACATGCAATCAGGCAGACCGGGAGAGTCAGAGTACAGAAAATCAATCATAATCAGACATCACAAGTTCAGACACATCAAATAGGGCAAAAAGCCCTTGAAGAAGGTGAAAGACACTGCTTTTCTGATGCTGGTGGAGAGAAAGAGGGACCCATCGCCTGCTGCTTGATTCTTCGTTGGAACAGTGCTCAGTCAACCACAAAGAAAACAATAGTGTATAAAAGGGTGCTTTAAAGTTTATACACTTCTCTAATCTGACCCAGAGCTTTCAAGACTATCCAAACTACCATAATTGACCATTCCTGCCTGACTATCCAAACTACCATACTTAACCATTCCTGCCCTGACTACCCAAAATACCACACTTGACCATTCCTGCCTGACTTCCAGACTACCATACTTGACCATTCCTGCCCTGACTACCCAAAATACCATACTTGACCATTCCTGCCTGACTATCCAAACTACCATACTTGACCATTCCTGCCTGACTCCAAACTACCATACTTGACCATTCCTGCCTGACTATCCAAACTACCATACTTGACCATTCCTGCCTGACTCCAAACTACCATACTTGACCGTTCCTGCCTGACTATCCAAACTACCATACTTGACCATTCCTGCCTGGCGATCTCCCTTTATTTCCACCTGCTGGTGCTGACACACCTTTCAACTCAGTCACTGTCATTGCTAACCACATGGCCCTAACCCGCCTTCACTTTCAGTTGTAGTCTTAACAGTACTCCCAATTACCCAAGTGAACACAACTACATGTTCAACACTAGCAGTCCTTTTTTCTTCCTGGGCATTCAGTGCCCCATTTAGCCTCCTGCACATACTAATCCTAGTTTACTCTCCTATACCCACTGGTCCTCCATTATTATTTCAGTGTAGCAGATGTCATTTTCCTAATGAATGTAGTAGCCCAGGTTTTATCACCTCTGGACCTTCTATCCCATAACCTACCATCCCAAGACGAATGTGCTAGCCTGTCCACTCTAGGTCATGCTAGCCATCCTCATATTTCCTTTCTTCAAATAACTATCACCACTAATATCTAAAAACACAATTCTAAACATCTCCCTAGAGGATCTAGCCAGGCTCATCCATCACAGAGGTGCAGATAATACTTTACGTAATGTTTTTCCCATTGGTTAGATATTCATTTATTTATTTTATTTTAGCATTTGTTAAGTGCACTAAGCCCAAAGGCTTCAAGGCGCTGGGATACTGTTCCCAAGAGAATAGTCAGAGTACTGTATTTAGTTAGACAGGGAGAACAGTAGAGCCTTGAGGTGTTTCTGGAAATCCCAGTATGATTGTTCAGGGAGAGGTAAATCGTTCTGGCATTTTGCAGCTTTAACTAGGAAGCTGGCCTCCCAAAGTTGGTGAGAGTAGGTAGTGCGGGTAGGTCTTGATGATTGAGCTTTGGAGAATGCTTGCTACAGGTATTTCGGGGCAGTGCGTTTGTGAGTTATAGCTAGTGTTTTAAAGATGATGTGCTCTTGGATGGGTAACCAATGTACTCTTTCTCTTGCTGCTGAGATATGTTAATGCTTCAGGATCTTAAGGTATGACTATAGGGCATTGTTTTGAATAAGCTGCAGTTTGTTAAGGTTACGAGTGGAGGTACCTGCAAATGGGGTGTTGCACTAGTCCAGTCTCAAGCCAATGAGCACCCTGGCGATAGTGATGCAACTATCAGTGTTAAGAAATGGTTCATGTGAGTTAACCAACTTGGATGTGTGAGCCACGGAGGAGGCAATCGCATCGACCTGCCGCGTAAGAGTCAAGGTGGAGTCAAGGTAAACGTCCAAGGTATTGAAGTTGTTGCATACCTGGATGGTGTTGCCATCTATGTTAAAAGATTTGTAGGATAAGTCAAATTTGTTTAGTAAAGATTGAGAGCCAACCAGAAGTATCTATGTCCTATCGTCATTAAGGCAGAGGAGGTGGGATGCCATCCAGCTCTGAATGGTATGGAAGACTGAAAGTAGGTTCTTGGTATCAGTTTCATAGTTTCCTGTCAGGTGTCGGAGAATCTGAGCGTCGTCCTCATAGTTGGTGTAGGATATTCCTTTGGAGTTCAGCAGATCAAAGCGTGGTTTTGTGAATATGTTGCACAAGGTCGCGGAAACACATGACTCTTGCGCAACCGATGCTGCATGTGACGGGGCCACAGGGGCTGCAGCAATTGATGAGAACACTCTCATAGTTTTATCCAAAAGGAAGGAATGAATCCAAGTGATGGCTTCTGGTGAGAAATGTGCTGCAGGCGCAAGGTGACACATAGGATTTAGCGGTCAACCAAGTTGAAGGCTGCTGATAGGTCCAATAGAAGGAGGAGGGCTGAGCAGGCAGAGTCTTGATTTCCTCCAATTGGTTCTTAAGATCTAGCAAGGCAGACTCAGTACCGTGGCCAGGTAAGAAGTTAGATTGCCATAGGCCCAAGAGGTTTTTTGGCTTCCAAGTGAAGCTGGATCTGTAAGTATGCCGCACAGTCCAGGATTTTAAGTAGGAAGGGGAAAGTGGTGATAAGTTGGTAGTTTGTGGGGATGGCTGGGCCAAGGGTAGGGTTTTTTTTTTGTAACGGGAGGACCCAAGCATCCTTAAGGCTGGTAGGTACAGTGCAAGGAGAAAAGGAGGTATTAATGAGGGAAGCAATGAAAGGTGCCAGAGGAGCGGCACAGTCCTTAATGACTACCACAGGGCAGATGTCTCCCTGACAGCAGGAGGGTTTGAGACGCTTGATGATTTGAAGGACATCCCTTTCAGAAACTGATTTAAATGTGAAGGGAGGCAGATTATGTGGGATAGTTTGGAGATCGGGCTTGGGAGGTTGTAGCAGCAAGGCTCAAGGAATCTTTTTTGATGATGATCTTTTCCTGGACTGTTTCATTTTTGTTTAACACAGCGTTTCTGATGTTGGTGCACCATGAGAGGTCCTGAGTGCAGATAGTACGGGGAGACTCAAGTTCACACACAATATAGAAAAGAGCTCCCTGGCACTCGAGCTAGCATTCTTCTTTCTGGAGTTGTAGGTGGCGATTTTTTCTAAAAGGATGGCCTTTTTATATTTACTTGATGCCAAGGTGAAGCTGGATTTGTTTGGAATAGTCAGGCTGTTGTTCAACTTAGTCTCTGCTTCACGTTTGAGAAGTTGAAGTGCTTTGAGATCAGGGGAGAACCAAGCGTTACAGTGTGCAGCTGCTTTGGGCAGCCGCTTTGGGTTTCTGTAGTTTAAGAGGAGCCACAATCAGGGCCATCTTAACAGTTTTTGGGGCCCGGGGCACAGACAGCCTTGGGGCCCCTCCCCACCCCCCCGAAACCGATGTTGCCCCCCAAAACAAATGTCCTACTCCCACCCCCCTCCAAACCCATGTCGCCCCCGCGACACGACTCCCGTGCCCCCTCCATATCTCGAGTCTAATTCAACAGATACTCCTCTAAGCTTTAAATGGATCATCTAGTTGTTAATAAAATATAAACATTATACTTCTGTGATCTGTTTCCCCAATAGGATCCTATATTAAGGACATTTCACTTTGTTTTTGTTTCGAATAATATATTTTGTAAGAAAATAAAGGAAAAGGATTTTAAGCAAGCATTTATTAAACAAAATGAAAACCTAACAGTTCAACATTAACTTTTTTGCCTGTATGAATGTGTCCAAAGCACTTGGAAAAACATGAAATAAATAAGGCAGTACAGAAATGACAAAAGCATGTAACAAAACATCAAAATTCACTTGGCATTTCAGTTCATGCCCGCACAGCAAACAAATTCAAGTAATCCTAGAAAGAATGAGATGACAGTGAGGATATGCTTTCTACACCACCCACATTAAACTATGTGTTTCCTTCTAGATTTGCGTATTGCAAAATCCTTAATTATGTCTGAAAATTCTATCTCTTGAACCATTTCAGATTCAATGCTTAACAGAGCCAAAGAATTCAGCCTGGCTTGAAGCATAAGATTTCGTAGCTCACTTTTTATCAACTTCAATTTTGAAAATGAACGCTCCCCACTGTAATTTGTCACCATCATAGAGAGGAATATTCTTAATGCAATTTCTAGATTTGGAAATGCAGTGCCAAGCTTATCATTGTTTATTATCTTGTAAATACAAGGCGTGCCAATTCTGAAGTGTGCCTCAGGGGAATTATTTGAAACTGACCGTGGTTTTCTTTAGGAATGAATTTGAAGGTGAAGTGTTTTTTGGCGTTTCTTCACAAAATCATCCAAGAATTGAAGTATAAATTATCTTTGTGGATTCTTTGGCCAACATATGTTTTGACTGCATGTCCTATATCAAGGGGTTTTCCAAGGCGTAAATACACGAAAGTGACATGGTTTCTTTCAAACGTATAATGCTTAAATTGTTGGCATTCAGAAATTAGGTTGGATTTCTCAAGATCTTGGTGGTAGTAAGAGGCCAGCTTTATACAATGTTCACTCATTTCTTTTCCATACATGTCTCTCAGGTTCACGAGGATTCCAAATCTATTGCTGATATCTTTGTATGCGTCACCTCGTCATGTTAACCCATTAATTATTGAGTCCATCATTGGCAAGTATGTTTCTATGTGAAACTTCTGCCGTCCTTGAAGGACCGTGTCACTAGCAGCTCCTTCAAAGCCAGTTAGACGAGAGCGTCGCTGTTTCACACGTTTACCTTGGTCACTGTAATCTGCCTCTGGCGCTTTTGCCTTTGCCTTGACTTCATATTCATTAAATTTGTCTCTTATTTCTTGTACATACAACTTCAATGACTGGATGATATTAACTGCAACAGAGAGATTGATATCTTCTTTCTGAACAGTTTTGCTTGTTTCATTGAAACGTAACAGAATGTCATTCCAAACAATGGTTAGAAAAATGGTTTCCAGCTTCTCCATTTTTTTAAGAAGACTTAGTGCATCGTGTGTGGTGTCTTTTGTTTGTGTGTTATCACTACTCAGTGAATCAAGAGCAGCTTGAATTCTTTCATAGCCATCACACAGAGCATTAACTTTATCTGCATGAGCTGACCATCTAGTGTCAGACAAGCGCTTCACAATCTTGTGAGCTGGACCTACAGAAGACACCAACACATTCCAGCGATGAGTAGAAGCAGAAAATAATGTGTACAAATGTTGAACAAGGTTAAAATAAGATACTACCTGCATGTTGCACTCAGCAGCCTTGACACCAACTATATTCAAGGAATGTCCTGCACAGGGAACATAAACAGCAAATTTGTTGATCTCTTTTATCCTTGCCTGTAAGCCTGAGTACTGTCCTGCCATATTGGATGCATTATCGTATGATTGGCCACGGCAATCTGATATGGGGATCCCTGCCCCTTTCAAGAACTGGACGACAACCTCTGCAAGGTACTCTGCTCCATGGCCATGAATTGGGAGAAACTCCAGAAATCTCTCCTTTGGAGCATCATCCTTTACATATTGCACCGTAAAAGTCAACTGGTCGATCTGACACACATCTGGAGTGGAGTCGACGCTAAGTGAATAATACTTTGCTTCTCTCAGTTCTGAAATAATAGCAGATAAAACCTTTTTGCTCATCAGTGTGATGAATTCTTCACAAATATTTGCAGACAGATAGGATGGATTTCCCTTACCAGCATTTCCATATTTTTTGATGTGTTCGTCCAGGAAGGGATCAAATTGGCTGATCAGCTCCAAAATCCCTAAATAATTTCCATTGTGCTGTGATCCTATAATCTGATTTTCTCCTCGGAATGCTAGACCGCAGGATGTCATGAACTTTACAACTGCTACAACTCTTTTAAGCACATCCTGCCAGTAGGTTTGTCCATGTTTTAACTGTTCAGCTAATGCTGAGTCAATGCGGCCAGTTTCCTTTTGACGTTTCCAAAGTATTACATTGCACCTTTCATGTTCAGGAGCATGTTCATGTTCATGAATGCGGGAAGATGCTTGCTTCCAGTCATTAAAACCAGTTGTACTGAATGCGGAATCAGTACTAGAAAACAAACGGCAGACAAAGCAGTAAAGTGAACCTTGTGATGGGGAGTATAGCAACCATTTGCGGTTTACAAGTTCGCCATTCCGCATTTTTCGCTTAAATAATGCTTGTGTTAAACATCTTTTTATTCTTTTGTCACCAAGTACATAAACACGGGTTGACTTGGAAAAATTGCTGTTGAGGTATTGACAGGCTGCCGAACCTTTTTTAATCCAATAGTACCGCAATTCGTTTGTGATAGGATCCCATAGTGCGGGATCTGTGGAAGAACATGTAAAGCTCACTGATGCAGTTTCCAATATTTCTGCAGGCTGGTTGTCATCTTCTTCTCCTCCTGGTGCAGGGGAATGCTGCTCAGCCACTATTTGTAGATGACCACTACTGCTCACTGATGCAGTTTCCAATATTTCTGCAGGCTGGTTGTCGTCATCTTCTCCTCCTGGTGCAGGGGAATGTTGCTTAGCCACTATTTGTAGATGTCCACTGCTAGGTGAAGTGGGAGCAGCAAATAACCCCTCAGTGGACTCTTCTATGGACTCAGCATGAGCCTCAGTGTGCGCACTTTCGCTTTGTGGTTGCTCCTTAATAGAAGTATCACTACTAGATGGTTTTGGCTGTACAGAGAAAAAGGAAGACAGTTTTTGTTGATTACCATGCTTCTCTTTTCTTTCTACTTTTTTCCTTTTGGCAGCTCCACTTTCATATGAACGCCTCATTGTGAGATCATGTATTGATTGTTTTTTTTTCTTTTCTAAAACTTAACTTAGCAGGAGCAGAGCCTTTCATTCAGAGCATTTCATTCAGATAGACTTGAAAACCGCTGGCTTGTGGCATCCTCTTTTCATGGATTGTGAACCTGAAAAGGCAGAGTACAAGGAAATAATTTTAGTACTGTACCTTTGAAGTTTAAAACATGACATGAATTAGAATATGGCAATACTGGCGTACATTGGCACAGCCAGCATTACAACACCTTGAAGTGGTGGTATATGCATTTTACTGAGGCTCCAATCCACAGGCAGTGTAGACAGTGCATCAGAGCACAGGGAGGGGAGCCCTGCCTCTGTGCACTGCTAGGTGGTCAAAGGTGTGAGGGCAGAACCTGCGGACATCTGTTATCAAAGTAGGTACCAGCCCTGTGCTTTGGCTGACATGCTGCTGGCTGACACAGGCTGCCAGGAACTACTGCCAGCGAGCCCCAGCCGGAATTGCAACCAGAGCCAAACCTCATTTGCTTTCGAGGCCAAACGCTTGGAGTTTATCTCCAATAAACTCCAGTCCAGGGGAGGGTTGGAGGGGGATGTGTGCAGGGGTTGCCACTAAGCCTAAGGAAATATTTTCGGTAGAAACTTGAATCGCTTGAATTCTGGGAGAATCGACCAGGTGGATCTACTGTTGCACTTTTGAAGAAGTTTCACCACATTAGATATGCAGGGGAACGCGTGATTGGCGTTTGTCTTCAGTCCTAGGCAACTTTCAGAGAGGCAGAGATTTTCTTAAGGAAGCAAGCATACAAATTGTAGGGAGTGTTAAGAAAATGGAGTGGCGCCTGAGTAATTAAGTGGGAAGAAGGTAGAGAAGCCGTAGTGTGTGACTCGGGATTCAAAGAGTTACATTTACAGTAGGTTTTGTTTATACTGTGTGAGACTGTCAGTGATTTGAACTCACTCACCCATTGTATTTGCAATAGGTATGGATCTGAGGGTCTAAATAAACCTTAAGGCTTCCTCCCTGCGAAGACATATATGGACCAGGCGTTAGTGACTCAAAGTCATCAATCAATAACCATCCTATAAGGTTGCTAGCCCTTGCGCCGCCCCTTACTTACTTGTTAGCAGAATCCAGAGCAGGGCTATCAATAGGGACAGTGGGTGCTCAAGGGCAAGCAGCTTGACGTTGTACGCAGTCAATTTGACTCGTGTAAGTAACACGCGATCTCCAACATAATTTAAAATTGCAGTGCTCATAGGATAATGTGTACCAAGATTAGATTAACATCACATTATTTTGTCTCACGATTCATACTGTAAACGTAGCAACTCTCTAACAGAGTGTAAGATGTACTGCATGGTGAACACGAGAATACACTAACGATATTCTTACTTTTAACGTGTTGTCCACGTGTGCATACACTCACACGGTCGGCGAGGATGATAATTCCCACCCAGTATACAATTGCAGAGTTACAGCAGTTGTTGTCTTCAACACTGTTCATCGATCGGGATCACAGACATGGGGCAGGAGCAAAAGACAAACGATCCACGAGATGCATTAGTATCGGCGTAATAGACGAGCGGATAGTACGTACGATACAACACGGCTTAAACGCAGCCTATTCATGGACGTTATATAGGATTTCCCCCGAAAATATTAATTCATTATTTAAAAAATAAGTACACAATTATTTTTTTCACATTATGGATCATTTCAAAAACATCACCTTTTCGATCACTTATCCATAGTCCCTTTAGAACACTTTGCACTTTTGTCACTTGTTTTTGGTAAAATCATCTACATCTGTGACAACTTGCTGTTTCCCCGGCATTTTTATACATAAAGTAGGGCGTATTTTCCATGTGAACAGTCCCCAAGCAACCCCTAGGCAGAAAAGGGTTTTAAAAGTGTGATTATGACCAAAGCAGAGAACCCATATCATCTGTTCCCTGTCTATTAGAGTTTACATCTTTATCAAATTATTATTATGCTCCATTTGTCCAGTGACGTTAAAAGGGTTTGTTATTAGTGTAAACTCACCCCCCCCCCAGTTAAACGTGTAGGTTTTATCCTGGATGTCCTAAAGTATGCGCCAACAGGTTATGGTTTCTATTTTGATGTGTTGTATTTATTGTGTATGAACTGTTGAGGTTGAATAATGATTGTTGAGTAACGTAGTGTTTCTGGTTCTGTAATGATTAATTAATTAATGCAAACGTTATTTGTGTTTTTAGGTTGTAACAATATTGGACACATGACATGATCCTGCTTCACAGAAGTATTTTTTCTTGTGCAGGTCTGGATTTTCTGATTCACTGTGCCTTTTTTTTTTAAATATTAAAATGCATTTATTGATGATTCCGTCATATGAATTTGTGGCCTTGGGAATGTAATGGTTGCTTATTGTTGTGCTACAAAAGTCCTCACTCTGGGTCACAGTAGTATGCGAGAGGATAAATTATAAATGAAAAATAAGTCCTGTTCAGATAGCCGGTCAAGTGGTACAGCGAGTAGAGCGCTCACTTTGCCATCCGTGCAGACCCTGCTAACGCAGGTATGAATCCCGGTGGGGCCAAACTCAGCCTTTCATCCTTCCGAGGTCGATAAATGAGCACCACACACCGGGTAATAATAAGCAGCGCTCAGATACCTGAGGGTTCGTAGTGCTATATAAATGCCTAATTATTATTATTTTGTTTATGGAATGATTTCTATGAACTGACTGACTTTTCACCTTTCTCTAACAGCGGCCATTCATAGCAGGGAAGTGACACAAATACAAGTGTGCTGCTGGCACGCACATTGGAGTGCTTCACGCCGTTGACTGGCACACCCAGTTACATTCTATACGGCGGGCTGTACACACGTGAAGACGTCAATGCGGCTCTGTGCCGACAATCCGCGGCAGCACCGCCATCTGACCCGCCATAGCAGTCATTCCTCACACAGACATGCGAGCTCTGGACTGCTCAGCAAACACTAGAGTACGCCACGCCATTCATCACAGGCCCAGTTGCGTGCCGGCTACGCTTTCAAGCGCTATGCAGCACCTGCCGCCTTAGAGAATGTGTGGTGGGCAGTAGATAACGTGCTGCCATTTTTGGATACAACCTGGGCGAATAACATAGGTTGTCATGACGACGCAACGTGTCAGTTTAAACAAAATGTTATAAGGGAACAGAATGAAAGCAAATACGATAAAATAAACGTAGAAATAAAGACGAAAAGTACAGAATATAAATGTGCAGACGTGCAAACATATTAGTGGCAACACAACGAGTTTAAATATAACAAAACAAAGTTGAATACAGGTGCAATGCAGTATTCGTGAAGTTACGCACAAAGGCAAGATAATATAATAGCATTCCATAACGGATTGAATATGGGATAAACACGTACTATTATCAGTCTATTCCTGAAAAAAAAAAAATAAGTGCACTAAAATGCATACTGGACCAAAATTTGCAATTCTGAATGTGTGAACAACTAAATAAGACAAAACAGGGCAAAGCAAAGAATCAAATTAACACTGCAGGTGACCACTTTCCCCGACTCTTCTCAGCTTCCCACGGTCTGCTTGTCTCTCTCAGACCCCTCAAATATTCTGTCCTCTTGCCTTCTGACTCCTCACCTTTGGCACGCGCTACCACTCCCCACTTGTCCTGCTCCCGCCCTTGCTGTTTTCCACCCTCCGTTGAAAGCGCCCCATCCACCTCATCTTTCATTTGTGTGCTGGTCGCATGAGTTATGTTTACTGTATTTAATGCTATTTTCCCCAGTTTTTCTTTGCACTGTAATCTCATCATTGTTTAGTGCTTTGGGGAACGCGCTCTACAAATCCAACACCAGCAAATTAAATACTGACAACAGGACGTGCCTAGGTGACTAAGATTATTATAATAAATATTTGAAACATGAACATTCATTCTACTCTCAAACCACGTCACGATCATGCCACGCGTATGTGTCAAGTGAGACAACATGTATGATTGGTTTCAGAAAATCTTTGGTGGCTACCTGTCTTGTGCTCTGGACCACTCTCAAGGCGCTATTATTTGTAGACTACAGCAGCTCACTTTCAGGCCCACGCTGACAATGCACTGTCCATCTTTCTTTGGCAAAGGCATGTTCGATTTAGAAATAATTTTTGTACCTTTCATTTTTCACCAAAACTTTTATTTATTTATTTATTTTTATTTATTTATTTGGGCATTTGTCAACCGCACCTAACCCGGAGTCATCTAGGCGCTGCATTTTAAAATGTTGAACCCCGATTGTTGGTTTAAAACGGCTGAAGAGGGGGTCATGTCAAGACTGTCCTGGCAGATGTCACCCGACTTTAGCAATCTGTGCCCGGCGGTCCTGCAGGTGCTACAGCCTACCTACCCCTGGCCTTGTGTGTAAGACTGAGTCTAACCATTTGGAATGGAACTCTGCTTGGCTGCTTGAGAAGCTTCAGCATAGCGAGTCATGCCTGGACCAACACACAATAAAGCAAAGCAAACAAGGAATTGAGTTACGGCACCTGCATAAATAAGTAAAACATTGCAACAGTGCTGCCAACTCTGAATCAAAAATCAAGTGGATCAAGTCAAAGCAGTGGAACGTACTGTGGTGCAAAGGCAACAAACTGCATGACAGCAATAGCCCGGCATTCCCACTGCTGCACGTGTAATCGGAGGGCCAGGAGGAGGACCACCAAGTACGAGGAGAGTTGAACCGTCATTGAAATCAACCCTAACTGCCACCCCTTATGCAGTGAAATACATTTGTACTCACATCAGCAGTATCTGGACAAGATACCAACAGAACTTTCCTCGGTTCTGCTTGCTAATGCTACCAGTCTTGTGCGTCGTCTCAGTTATACTAGACACATAGGAGGCTGCAAGCTGCGAGCAGTGCCAGTGCACCCTCCCACTGGGCTGGCACGTGCCGTATTCCCTGCGGGGTGGGGGAGGCTGGGAGGGGAACGCACGGCTCGTGGTCCTGCGTCGTTCTCCTCCCCCTCCCCCACTTGTTGTTCAGTCAAAATCAACATTGCCATTGGGAATCGAAACCACGGCTTCACAGGTCACAGAAGTGTCAAGATTCAGGAACAGGGGCCCTGTTCCTGAATCTTGACACTTCTGTGATCTGTGAAGCCGTGGTTTCGATTCCCAATATTGATTCAGGGGCAGGGGCTGCGCTGCAGTGCAGCCTGCACGCACACGCACATAAATAAAAAAAAAACACAACGTTTTCAGCACTGGGGGCCGGGGGCCCCCTCAGGACCACCAGGATGGGGGGCCCGGGGCACGTGCCCCGTTTGCCCCCCATAGAGACGTCCCTGGCTACAATGTTTATGACCAGAGTCAGCACACAGTCAAACTGGTCCAGAAGGGAGCTAGGGTCATCGGGTGAGGACTGGGAGCCAACTAGCTCATCCAGTAGTGGCAGGATGGTGATGTTTCTGTAGATCCTGGTGGCATGGAGCGTACGAGGAGGGGGGGGCAATGGTTGGTGGTGGGTTATATACAGGAATAGTGATGAGGAAATGTTATGGACTGTCTGGGTCAGGGTTTTTGGAGGTAACAGTGGTGTTGCAAGCCTGTTGATTATTCAGCCTTTGGAGTGTGTGGGGCTGAGGATGCATTGTAGGAAGCCTATCGCCTTGAGAGAGTAATCTAGAGATAGGGCTTTGGCGTCACTTTCACCATTGATGGAGGAAGGATAGCTCAGGGGCAACACATTTTTCTTGGAAACAAGACAACGCAGAGAGACACAGATTTGAATCCTGATCCGACGCATAGAAACCACTCGCTGGTATATAGCGCGTTATAAAAGAATAATTATAATTATAATAATTATCATTATAAGTTTCTGAAGAGTAACGTTTAGGAGGATGATTTTGAGTTAGAGAGAAGGAGTAGAATATCCTCTTTGAACGTGAGAGGATGGCCAGGGGAACGATATACCACATGATGGGTTACTGTGGATGTGTGCCATAGGCTCAATCTGGTAGTCAGGAGTTCACCAGAAGAAAAAGTAGGATTGCAAATTCCTCTGAGTCGTAAGGATTCTTTTGCTATGATGCCGACCTCACCGCCTCTAGTATTCATTCTATCTCCACGATAGATTGTGTAGTTAGGTAGTATAGCTATAGTGACTGAAGGGCCAGAAGTAGCTTGGAGCCATGTTTCTGATATCGCTAATAGTTCAAAGTTTTTAGTTAGGATGAGGTCAGCTTTAAGGGCTGGGAGCATAGGGCTAGTGGTGCAAGGTTTGGTTTGCAGTGTGCTCTCTGTATCGTGAATCTGTAGGTTGGATCAGGCCTTTGCGCAGGAGTAGTGTGGTCCAGAAGCTAGATTAGAAGAAGGGCAAGCTATAGGTAGAGGTGGTGGCGTACATAGTGTGGTATGGGTTGAAGGAGGGACCTCTGCGACTGAGCACAAGTGGGTCACTGGGAGCGTCACAGCATCCGTCACCTTAGAGGCACAGTCAGCTGGCAGTAGGGGAGCATCATCTGTAAGGGATCTCTGGTACAAATTGTCATGGATCATGGTGGCTAAAGAGCATCAGCTGGAGGAGCAGGTTGTGCAGATGGATGGAGCAAGGCCTTACGTTCAAGGGTCTCATGATGACAGCAGTCAATGGGTTTGTGAAATGTGCCTGGGTAGAGTGTGTGCACACTGATAGATGCATCAGTCTTGCACGTCCCCCCACACAAGGAGTGGTCAAGTGGCGGGACAGACTGTTATGTTTGGCGCATGTGCCTTGTGTGGTATAGGAGAGAATGCGTGCAGAAAGTCACATCTGTGTACCGCGTCCTATGTAGATAGTCCTAAGCAGGGTCTAGTACAGTTGTATGATGGGCTGAAAGAATTGGTGTACTGCTGTAGAACGCTGCTCAAGCGCAGGGAAATGTGCGGCATGTCAGTAGGAGCGGCAGTGAGCATGGTTCTGGAATCAGCTGCACCAGACAGCCATTTACCACAAGCGGACTGTCTGTGTTGGTGATGCACATGCCGGGACAGTGAAGACCTGCATGATTGGGAATGCACGCAAGGTGTCAGAGTGTGAACCTCGGTTGTAGAGGGGAAGTGCTTAGTGGATGGTGTAGGTACAACAGATGGAGAGGAGTGGCTAACACCTGAAACTGTAGACACGTTGCAAGCTGGCGGATAAAAGGTGGGTGGGATAGTATGCTGAGGTGGCATTGTAAGGGGAACTGCTAGATTCACAAATACACAACAGGGTAATTCATGGAATGATTGTGTGCCGAAATGTGTGGCGCAAGTGTTAAAAAACAGAGCGCATGCGTGCGAAAGGCACACATGCCCCAGTTTCCCGATTCATGGAAGGCCCTGCGCCTGGCTTACCTGGGAGCTGCGCCGAATCCGTGCGTGGTGCACACGTCACTGCGACATCCCGAAAGCTGTGCGCGAGTCGCCCAGTGAATGTGCACAACGTCCAGCGCACACACCTAAAAAGGGGGCGGAACACACGGAATGGGGAACAACACGCGAAAATGTGGGCTAACAGGTGAAGTCTGGAAGCGAAATCCCCGCAATGCCTACACATGCACTAACAACACGTATTCATGGAATTGAACAGGGCAAACCCGCGCACGCCAAAAGACACGCAAAGACGGAAACACATCCACCACGGGAAAGCAGGTGGAAGCGCCCCCTTGCAGCATAAAAGTGCATGCAAACAACCAACAAGCATATACAGCTATGATGAATGTCCCATTTCTCGCAGCAGTGATCCTGGGACACCGCAGGAGGAGGATAGCCAGGCCCCGCATATTCTTACCCAGGACCAGCCTTTTTGGGATGCCTGATGACCAGATCTATGGCAGGTATAGGTTTCCACCTCATATCATCCTAGACCTGGTCACTGAGTGGGAGGATGACCTCACATCACTCACCTTGTGCTTCCAAGCACTGAGCCCCTTGGAAAAGGTGCTCAAAGTCCTGCATTTGCATTTTTTGGCCACTGGGTCATTTCAGCAGACAACTGCCATAGTTGGGGGAATCTCACAGGCAACGCAGTCATGCTGCCTACACCAGGTGTTGGCAATCATGACTGCACGCCCCTCAGTCCACAGGCACATATACATGCCCAGAACACCCGCAGAAAGCAAGGCCATGGTGCAGGACTTTTAAAGGGTGGCATACTTCGCCAGAGCGCTCGGCGCCATTGATTGCATCCATGTGGCCCTACGTCCACTTAGGGCCAATGAGCACATCTATCGCAACCGCAAGCACTGGCATTCCATCAACGTGCAGGTTATATGCGATGCCAAGGGAATCATCACCTCTGTCTATGGAAACTATCCCGGGTCCACCCATGACAGTTTCATATTCAGAATGACAGCCCTACACCGGGACCTGGAAGCTGGGAGGCATGGCAATGCATGGCTCATTGGTGAGTACAAATGCCTGTGCACATGCATGCTTCTCACACACAGACAAATACACAAACCCAACTAATGACGACCATTATCACCCCCGAGCAGACATTGCCTACCCTCTGAACACCTACATGATGACGTCAATACGGAACCCCACCACACCACCCCAGGTAAGATACAACGCAGCCCATATTGCAACCTGGGGCATAGTCGAGCACACATTCAGAGTTCCCAAGTCACGTTTCCGCTCCCTTGACCGCTCTCGTGGGCAGCTACTATATGCGCCTCCAGTAGTGTGCAGGATCATTGTGGCAGCATGTGTCCTGCACAAGGTTGCAACCCGGCGGGGCGTACCAGTGGACACGGTGGTGCCCCAAGATCCCCAACTGCATGAACGCCCGCTGTGCATGGGATGGCAAAGGGCACGTGGCGAGGTAGCCTGTACCCAACTTGTGGCTACATTTTTCACCTTAACACCCCCCCTGCGGAATGCACACAGGCCTGGCACATTCCAGGTGACAATCGATGATGACAAAGGGACAGTCAACTGTCACAACCTTAACACCCTGAGAATATGTCCTTGGAAGTGCATCCCTAGCCACTTAAACAAACACAATCCTGTGTGACCAAAAGGCACACATGCAAGCTACAGATTCCACCCCCCCATTCAAAATAGCACATCCAAATGCTGGTATGTCATGAAAACCACCCCCAAACCCCATGTCACCCACCCCACACATGCAATGTGAAAAGTACAAAAATAATATTAACACATATGACACAACTGTCACAAAGTGCACCGTCACAAATGGAAACAGGCCACAGACAATCCTCTCAGACACAGACTCTGAAGAAAAGAGTGAGCAAAAATATTCATCCTATACTAAAAGTACATAAATGCATGCCAACAAAGGTGTCAACACCGAAACCTCGAACCTTTGGTGGCATGCATTTCAGGGACTCACAAAGAAGAAAAGAAAATGCATTTGTTGTGGGGTTGTCCCCCGCAACACCCCGCTCACTACCACATGTCCCCCTACCATCATGAGAGTGGCTCCGACAGCTAAAGGGGGCATGGGACTGCATACAGCATGAAGTGCATCAACAACGCATACAGTCAAGGCAATACATGAATAAGCAAAATTAAATCATGCACAGTCAACAATATACTCACCAAAATACAGTCCAACCATGCACTGGAGAAACCATCATGAATCCCCACTAGGGGTGTATACACAAGTTGGACTTCAGACTGGCCACAGATATGACGAAAGTCCAATGCCTCTGTATAAGTTACTGTCACACAGTGCCATCCTTGCGAGCCCATGGAAAGGGGAAGCAGGAGTGGCATTTGTGTTCGAATCCCCAAAGCCACAAACACAAACACGAGACAAGCCTGTATGGACCCAGCCGGTACACACAGTGGATGCCATCGGATGCCACATAGCACCACACTGTAACATAAATGCACAGTAGACAAAAAATAAAAATGGCCATAGCGGACCTGGGGGAGGTGGGGCACCTAGGAGGGGGGAGGTGCAGGGTGCACCTCAACACCACATGTGCTGACACTAAAAAAATATCCTCCATGGGCTCATGGTCTTCGCGGCTGGACCTGAGTGAGAGGTAGGTCGTCGTCACCCCCTGGTTGTACATCAGGAGGTGTGCGTGGCACAAGTGCCTCACCATGCAGAGCCCCAGCAAGCCCCTCAACGGTGAGCCTGGTTCTGCTGGAATATGGCACCAAGGTCCCCATGCACCACTTCATGTGTAACACAGAGTTCCTCCTGCAAGGACGCGCATGTTATATGGAGTTCTGCCAGGGAGGCCTCACGTGACAGATGGACCTCCTCCTGGTGCATCATCACCTGTAACAAAATAAAAAATCACATGACCACACATGTCAGCAGCACATACCACACACATAGACAACACAATATTGAGGGCCAACACATGAGGCAGCCATGTCACACATGACACAACTCTGGCATGCATGCAGTGGCAATGAAATGGAAGGGGACCCTGAAAGCAGACATGGATGTGTGTCAAATGCAAAACCCACACATGTACTGCATGTTGCATATCAACTGCATCACCACAACCTTCTGGCAGGCATAGATCTTAGCCATAAATTACAGATGTCAATAAAGAGATGGCACGTAGCATAGCCATGGCACAATTCCCAAATAGCCACAGCAGTAAGTCAAATAGAACTGTCCATGACACATGTAAAATGCATGTCAACATGCAATACAAGAAAATGAATACCCAAAAAAGTACACATGTAACAGGATGCAACAACGCAAGTGCTTTGAAATACAGTCAAGGGAGGCACATGGATACATACATGCCAGTTTACTTTGACATCACTCAAGTGAATAGGCATGTTGAATGGTGAAACATGTCACAGAAGTGCATGGGCGCAGTGCAGCACATGTGTACGTCCTCACTATCAACAGAACCGAAAATGTATGATGTCAAACTTGTGACATGATGGCACTGTAAGGGCAAGTGCGGTCATCTTGTGCAAAGGGTTGGCACTGGGTTGTAGGGATGCACTGAACCCCCTACCTACACAGCTCCCCCCCCACGGAATGGCAGGGAGCCTGTGAATGGCTCGGAATGGCTGACTGAAGTACTGTGAAGTTGCAGACAGTGTTGGCAGGTGTCAATTGCATCATCAAAGTCAACAGCAGATGAGAGGGGGACAGAAAGCAGGACACATGAGGAACCATCACACGTACATCTATACGGGGAGAAGCCACAACACCAGTTGCCTGGAGGCAGGGTGGCTGTAACAGAGGGAGGCCTGTGCTCCACACATACAAGGACACCCTAAACATGTGCGTGATGATGAAGTGACCCTGAGTGAGCATGACATGGATGACCAAATACCATGAGATGGATAAAATACTGGCAATGTTGTATAATGAGTAGCCAGCCACGGACCCATAGGGGCTTGCAGGGAATGCAATGGTCCATGAATGAATACTCATGTGTACTCTGAGCCTGTGCCATCTGCACGGTCCAAGTGAGACACCATGTATCAAGGACAAAGGATGAACCCCACAGTACAGGTATGGCAGGGTTGCACAGGGAAGTGTGCATGTACAGGAAAGGGGAACAGGCCATTGGGGTAGTCCAACACAGAAACCACCAGTACCATGGAGACAGTGAGCTGCAGGGTGGTGGAGAGGCAAGGAAGCAGGCCCGTGAGGATGAGCAGCTTGCAGGGTGACCTCACATTGCTGTCAGTCATGTGATGACATAGGCTGAGTGTTGGGTGGAACTACACCTCAGGCTATATGCAAACATGTCAGTGAGCTTGTACATGGACAGGAGAGGCTGCCGAGTGACTTGCATGTAAGTAGGGTGCATGTGTAGTGATGTGGACTGTCCCCATGTGCAGCACCTGGCCTGCATGCATACTGCATGACGACAAGCACGCATCAGTAAAGCATTGCATGTGTCACACATGGCACTCATTAATACATAGCCTGAACTGGCAGTCAATCACAACACATCACACAAACAAAACACACATGGGCTGGACACACACGAATCAAGACTCACTGGACATTGCGTCATAATCCGGCATCCCTCCCACTCCCTGGATAAGTCCCTGATCGATGAACTCTGCAGCGATTTCCTCATGCGGAGTGAGTTCATCTTCCTCTGGTGGTGGCTCACTGCCAGTCACCAGAGTCAGGGAGTAATTAGAGGCCCACATTTGTTTTGCACAGCGTCGGAGGTCAGTCCAACGCTTGTAGCAATCCTGATCTGTGCACCTCTCATATCCCATGGCACTCACACTATCCGCAATGCACTGCCAGTGGACCTGTCGCTGGGCAGGCGTAGTATGGCAACCTGAGACCACCAGCATATCGTGGTCGTGTGCCGACACGTAGTCCACAAGAAAGTCCAGTTCCTGTTTATTGAAAGGCTTCTTCCCAGTCACAGCTACCATATTTACACGTGGCTTGGCCTTCCCCACCTGAAAATATGCCCGGGAGTCCTCCTGTGCCAAGGCAGCCTGCGCTGGTGGACCACGAGAATGGGTGGTGGTTGCCGCAGCTGCACCTGCAGCTTCAGATACCTGGTGGACCGTGCCAGCAGATGACACTGGCTGTGGGGTTAGATGTGTGCCAGGGATGACTGCAGCAGCAGCATCTCACTGGACCACTGGGGGGGTGGCATGGCTGTCCCAGCATGTGGCTGGACATCCTGCCCCTGCATAATAGCCTGGCAACGTCCCCCTCTGCTTCCCCCTTTTGGCCCCCCTGGGCTCCCTGGACTCCCTGGCCACCCCGGCCACGTGCCCCACCACGGCCAACCCTGGGAGGTCGCCCAGCTTTGCCATCCTTCCCTTTTGGTGGCCTCCCAACCATGGCACAGATGAACTAGTCCCAATAGCAGGGGTATACAACAATTGTCCTGGTCAATTGGGTTAAAGGGGGCAGGGTATGTGATGTTAGATGCACCCCTGTGCTCCTGCGAGGCTGTATGTGACCGCTGGTGAATAAAGACAGTTCATGTAATGCTCAGGCACCCTAAGTAAACAAAACAAACATGCATGCAACCCCCGGTAGCCCACGTGCGCGGAATAAACCTCCCACAGTACGCTGAGGCACCCAGTGACACAAAAAAGCATACGCGTGGAATACGCAGGCTACTCTGACCTTGAAAACAGGGTACGCGACACACAAGGGGAACCACAGTGGGAATAAAAGCGTGCGCGACTCTCCGTCTGCCTTGCGTGGAAAAGAAAAACACATGCGCGTAGGCAACTCCCCCACCAAAACAAGAAGTACGAACTTTAAGCACTGTGAAGATGTCGTGTGTGAACCCACAAGTCGTAGAAACACGGGCAACCACAGTGGGAAAAATAAGCGTGCGCTACTCACCGTCTGCCTTGCGTGGAAAAGAAAAACACACGCACGTAGGCAACTCCCCCGCCAAAACAAGAAGTGCGAACTTTAAGTGCTGTGAAGTAATTGCGTGTGAACCCACAAGAAGAATGCAGTCAGTCTCCCTGAAAAGCACATACAGCAAACTGCTTACCCGCGCTGACCTTTAACCCCTGCCGAAGGCAACGCCCACGTGCGTCACATCACTTACGCGCTTACGCGCTAAGGGCCTTTCCTTGAATTACACGCCCACATGCTGTTTTTTCATGTGCGGACTCACTCTGCATCAAGCTGGCCACCCGACAACACACGGAAGACCATGCTCCTGCCCAGAAGGCCATTTACCTGCCCCCCAGAGCCCCGAGCAGCCTCCTACGAGCGATCGGCTGCTGCCAGCCTGCCTGCTGCCAATGTGCCCTGCTATTTGGTGCCTGCACAGAAGCCATTGCCAGGGATCCTGTTCCTGACACCACCTCTGCTGACCCAAAAGACTCCCGACTGGTGTACCATCACTCCACAGCCCAGCCCCAGCACCAAGTTGCCCACCCACACCTGCTTTGGGGGTTGCCATGTCCAACTCAACACCATCTGTGGCCAGTGGCAAACCTCAGTCAGAGGGGCAGAGGGCTGCCAGCTTCACTGAAAATGAAGTTGGCATCCTGGTGGAGCGAGTCCTGCGGAATTATCATGCCATCTTCGCGCCTTGACAGGAATGGACGGAGGAGGATCTGGAAGGACATTGTGGATGCCATCAATGCAGAGGGGTTGGCATCCCGCGACTACGACCGTGTCCTGAAGCGCTGGGAGGACTTCAGGTCCAGGGCCCTCAGGAAGGCCTGGGGCCACGTTGAAGCTCGTGGAGAGGTGGGGCGCCGGGACCAGTTGGCCAACTTCCAGATGAGGGTCCTGGAGTGCATAAACCCAGTGCTTCACTGCCAGGTCCTCAAGATGCATCGTCGAGTGGTAAGTGTCCATGTGTTCATCTCCAGCGTAGGGCATGTTGAGGTGTGTCAGGTGTGTGCACCTTGGACGTATGTCTGGCATGCCCCATGTATGGATGTCTGTGTGCAGGGACATGACAGTGAAGCATGTGAGTCCGGTCAAGCGTGTGCAATGACAATGGTGTGTGTGTTGCTATGCATGATGTGCACCTGCATGTGATGACGCACACATGATTGCATGCCCGTGTCTGTACCTGGCCATGTCTGTTGTGTGAATCATGGATGCTGATGTCACCCTCATAGACATGCATGGTGTACATGTGTGTGTTACTGAGTGGTGAGTGTGTGACTGGGAAATGCCATGGATGCATGACACATGCACATCTCGATGCGTGCATTGACTGTTGTGGCCTAGCTGTCCATGATTGCACTGTGATGGGAGATGGACACAGACGGATGCATGACTGTGTGGTGGTGTATGTGCATGTGTGTTGCTTGCAAGGAACCATGTGTTGTGGAAGGTGATTATGGCTATGACGTATGACAGTGCCACTCATGTGCATTTGCTTTGTGTCTAGCAGACTTTGGTTCAGTACCCTGATGCTTGTGTTCAATGGGCCTCATTCCAACCCAGGCGTTAAGGGGTTTATGGCGCCGTAAACGGCGCCGACCCTTAACGCCTGATTACAAGGTCCCTTAGCGTCATGGTGAGTTTAACGCCTGCTTTTTGCAGGCATTAAAATCCATGGCGCTAAGGGACCTTGGAGATAATTACGGCACCGTAATTTACGGTGGCGTAATTATCTCCTTCCCCACTCCCATTATGCCCTATGGGGCAAAAATGGGAATGGGGAAGGGTAAATGGGAAATGGGGATTTACCGCCCCAATCACCTTGGAATGTAAACGTAGTTTACGCCATGGTGGTAAAGGTACGACCCAGGCGGTAACTTACCGCCTGGGTCATAATGAGGCCCAATGTCTCCCTTTCCACAGCAGCGATTGAAGAAGGGGGCGGAGACAGCGCTGTGGAGCAAAGCGGCAGGGATGCCTCCACCGCCTGGAGACGCTAGGCCCAGTCACCCTCCCAGGTTATGCCATCCTCTGGGAGCGAGGTGACTGGTGCCGTGTCCGCCACTAAGGCCGCAGCTGCCGAGGGGAGGCCCAAGAGGCCAAGGTTGGAAGTGGGCTCCTCGGTAGCGGAAGGGGCAGGTGAGCCCCCACAGGAGCAGGACAATGCGGAAGACGGTGCGGGCGCATCCAGGTTGGTGGTGGGTGAGGAGGAGGAGGAGGCCACACATGGGGCCTGGTGGGGGTGATTCCACTGGTGCAGGTGGTGCAGTCCAGGGGCAGGAGGCAGCACAGGTCGCCGCGGAGGTGCCTGTACGTAATCCTGTCCCTGATTCTGTGACTGCATCACTCTGCACCAGCACCAGCAGGGATGCCTCATTCCAGGCCTGCCCGCAGGTAGAGGGTGTGCCCATGTCAACTGACATTCCTCTACTTGCAGACGAGGCAATCCATGACAGGGTTGAGCCCGTGCTAGCCCATCACCCCTGATCATGCCCTGCAGGCAGCCCACACCACAGGGGACCCCCCTACACCCATGGCCATGCCCCGCAGGCAGCCCATCACCCGTGACCATGCCCCGCTGGCAGCCCACACCGCAGGGGACACCCCTACACCCATGGACATGCCCCGCAGGCAGCCTATCACCCGTGTGCATGCCCTGCAGGCACCCCATCACCCATGACCATACCCCGCCGGCAGCCAACACCACAGGGGGCCCCCTACACCCATGGCCATGCCCCGCAGGCAGCTCATCACCCGTGCCCATGCCCGCAGGCAGCCCATCACCAGTGACCATGACCCACAGGCAGCCCTCATCCGTGACCATGCCCTGCAGGCAGCCACACCACAGGTGATGCCCCTACACCCATGGCCATGCCGCGCAGGCAGCCCATCACCTGTGTACATACCCTGCAGGCAGCCCACACCACAGGGGGGACCCCTCAACACCTGTCACCACACGCACAGCCCTTTCCACACGATTTGGCTGGCACGAGCAGGGTACGTGTATTCTAGGGGGAGTGCAAGTAGGTTTTGATGCGTTTCGGCAGCCGCGAGCGGCGTACGCGTATTCAAGGGGGTGCGCAAGTAGATTTTCATGCGTTCTGTCTGCCGCGAGCGGAGTACACACAGTTTTTCATGCAATTACGGTGTAGGGGGCTGTATGCTGGTCCAGGGTTAGTGCGGCCCTTTGCGCCGAATTGGGGATTTCTATGGCTTTTTCTGACATAAGGGGTGTTCTTAGGAGCGTGGCTGGCGCCGCTGGATGTTCGCTGCGCCACGGCTGCAAATGGCTCGGGGAATCCATGAATGCACGATGCTCTAAAATGCTGTTTGGTGTGCTCTGTTGCACACTCCCTCTCTGCGCCAGCCGCGTGCGTTACATCTGCACCTGATTCTATGAATTGGCCCGCAGATATGTTCCCTAAAATCGTACCATCAGCAGCATTGATCAAATGGGCAGGGGAGCTAAGTGGATGTAAAGCCTGTTGACTCCATCCAGAATGTACCACTTTCTACTTGTTAATTCTCTTGAAACCTGCTATACCCCTCAAAACAGTAAGGAAGGAGGACGGAGTAAGATCTGTGGCAGAAGTGGTGAAAGGATTAACAAAGGAGAGGAGGATGGAGTAAGACGTGAGGAGAATGAGGTGAAACATAGAGAAGAGGGGGGGAAAAGATCTGAGGTGAAGCTAAAGTAAAGGAGGAGAGCAATTCAATAGTCAGGCAGAACAGGACTGTATTCTAAACATTCTGATTGACTGAGAGCAGGTCAACATCAATCTCATGGCTAATTATGTTTACATTCCAGTAAAATGTTCACACATTCCTATGGTCCCACTCCCATACCTATCAGCAAATCATTCAAAGTTGGCAGCAGAACATGTATCCGTCCCAGTACTGAGATAGATGAGTCTTTCCAAACCAGTTAAAAACCGCTCAAATACTGTATCAGATGTAACAGCTGATTGAGACTGTTTTGCCCAAGTATGTTCAAATTCCATGTCCAATCATCAGAAGCCTCAGGAGCAATGGCAATGCTAGATTGTTTACACAACTCTTTGTTTTCCAATCGAGCCTAAACCTTTTTACACCTTACTATGTTAACTACTGGGAGGGACACGTTAACTCTTTACTAATCACTTGCTGAACACTCTTTTGGACACACCTGCCTTCTTGGTACCACCTACAAGGACCATACAATCAAATATTTCAATGGCCAATCATCGCCATTATTCTGCCAACTCCTTAGTCAACCTTTCCCTGCCTCTGAGTGTTTTTTGCTGACCTCAAATTCTGCACCCATATTCGGTCTCTCAGCTCTCTTAAGCATAGTCTGAAAACCCACTCAGATACATCTGCCAATAATCTTGCTACCTCGCTAATAAACCAAAAATAACTTGCAGAGGGCAGGAGGGTGTCATTGGCTAACGGGCCTATCAGACAGCCACAGCACCAACATCGCCACTAAATGCCCAATATAGTTATCTAAGATGCTCTATATATATCGTTAAATGTCTCCTTTGCATCCACTGAAAGCAGTAGCCTCCTACTCCATTTTACTTTCTGGCAGTTGAGGTATCTCCGAGGTCATTTTGCTCAAGGGCATGAACAAGGGAATTGCTCTCCAGCTGTAGCATGAACTCTTGTTTCCATACTTCTTCTGATGCTCACACTTTTGAAACCTTATCACTATCCACGCTGTGCTCTGTGGGTGACTAATTGACTATGTTAAAAGGTCTAGGCAGTATATGTGAAAAGTTAATTTGACCTATATTGGGGCAGCTCCATCATCCCACCTGATGATCCATGAGATTCGCAATGGTGATGATGATACAAGACACGTTATACTGGGGATTCCTTTGATTTAAAAGTACTTTAGGTCATCAGGAAGGTGTTCTGCTTAGGTTGACCTCAGATGCCCTGTACTATACAAGCCAATGACTTGCTTATTATTCAACCCGATATTACGCATGCATAGTCCATGTGGTGGCACACGTGCCCCTTCAGTCAGTAGTCCCAAGTTCGAATCCTGGCCGATGACAGGAATAGGCGCTGATTCTAACATTTTGCATACAGTGTGCTGGTGAAAACACCCTCCAAGGAGATACAAAAACATATTAATTCTCTTCACATGGCAGGGATATTTCACCTGACCCTCCAGGTAGTGGTAAAGCCGTGATACCTTCTGAGAGTGATATATAAAATGGCACCTCTTGTTAATGATAGAGAAATGGGATCACCAAGACTGTCCTGTGATTGTGTACTTCAGGCCAAAGGTTCATATAATATAATCAGCATTCGCATCCTACTTGGCTGCCTGTTCATTTGCATGCAGTCGTTCTTGCAAGTAAACGATCAGAGGTCAGACCCTGGACAATTTTTTTTAAACAAGGTATATCCATGAAACATCCACTCTCCCCACAATGCATTTATTTATGTATTGTACATTTGTAAAACGCTTATACATCAAATAAACTGTGCAAAACATTGCCCCACAATGAGCCTGGGAGTGGCTGAGAGTTGGCCTTTTTTCGCCATTCTTCGCCAGTGCATCCAGAAGGGGAAGCTGTTTTGATCTGTTGTTTCACCCCTATTTTTTGTCTATCGCGAGACTCTTCAGTTGTTCCTGCAAATCTTTTCTGGTGAAAGTTCAACCATGGCATTAATCCCCATAGGGTTTATTGATTAAGAATTAAAATCATTACAGAAATCGTGGGACAAGCAAATGTTCTTTTTTTTCAGATTCCGGAGGTGCACTTCTTGTAATAAATATAGGAAGTGACAAGAAGAGGTGGATATTGCCTATTAGAGAAGGGGAAATAAAGAATATAAATAAATGGAGTAATGAGAGATTGGAAAGAACAATAGGAAAGGAGCAAATATGAAATGAAAAGACTAATGCTGATGGAAGAATTGAGTTTGCAACAATATATTGAAACAGGAGGAATTAAGCAACATAGGACACATCAGATTATTTTGAAATACATTTCACTTATGGAAAAGTATGGAAAGTGGCCATTGCAGAGTGAGCTAGCAAGTAGGGGGCAGACATCATTAATCCTTTGGGTGTAAGTCACCCCAACAAAATCTTAAGAAAAAGACGAGCTATATTGGGCTACTCACTCCCAGTCAAACGCTGCATGTATTTCAATCATGCGCATGCTCATTGCAATTAAGATATCACGCACTGATGTACACACAGGAAGTCGAGCGATGTCGGTAAAGCACTTTAACAATGCCATTATGCTATGTCCCTTGCACTTTCTCTCATAAATACGATGGCTTCACGTTGTCAGAGCTACTGTACAGTATGAGAAATTCAGAGGGTTTTCGAAAGAATTTGTAAACAGGATGATCTCCAATATGGAAGTGTATAGATGCCTACACCAACGGGGGACGAGTTGGGGGAGGGGCAGGAAGCCCCCCCATCCAGGGGTAGGAGGCCTATCAGGGCGAATGCCAGAGCCAGTTCTAACCTAGAGGAGAGGTGAGAGGGTGAGGGGGTCGAGTCATTATCTCCCCTAAATATGTTGTGAATGTGATGGGGGTTACCACTTACATATTCCCAATTCCATACTGCCTCCATTCGGTTCCATGGGATAATGTCCCCACAAAAATGTTGCCATGCAAACATGTCGCTGTTTTTTTGCGGAGACGTTATTATAGGGAACCCTTGCGGGACACCCCCGCAACAGCCACATTTTTTTGTTTTTGTTTTAAAGGGAGCAGGGGGCACCCCCGCAAGCCCTGCTCCCATTAACCCAATATGCTGTCCCCATATATAATGTCACCTATGCCGTTTCCCGGCGACTACATGTATGGTGACATTATATACGGGGACAATATTACCTGATACCCTCCATTCTAGGCCGAATTATTTGTATTTCCTTTCAGAACTACCCATATTTGGATTAATGGCCAGATCAAACAAGTTCAGCAGCTGCAGAAGAAAGCTTACACCGAACTGGTTGACCCCAAGAAGGCTGTGCCTGTCATGAAAAAGGAGCACTCACTGCAGCATGGAAAGCGTGAGACGACGATGCAATTTGAAGCCATAACATAAACTGTTGAATTTGCAGCAGAGGGATAGGGTTAAAAGGGGCTTTTTTGTAGTTGCATTGGAACATCCCACCCCAGAGAAGAAAAAAGGTAATGACTGGACCACAGTGGCAGGTGGAGCGCATGACAGGTGGGGGGACGGGGGGATGGAAGAAGGAAAGGCAGGAAGACCTGGGTGTAAAAAGCATGTGAAGATTGCAGAATATGTGAGATATTTGGGTGAAGTCTGGCGGCGTTCTGGAGGATGGAGAGAGCAGAAAGAGGACAGAAGGTGGAGCGGAGCATTGAGCTATCTGTGAAGTTGGGGTTAGGTATTTTGTGTGAGAGAGAGTGCTACATAGTGGGTAAAGAGTAGTTGTAAGTGGGAGAGCGTATGGATGAGTGAATGGTAGTGAGGGAAAGGGAGTGTACATGTGTAGTAGAGGGGTAAGGGAAAGTGGGTTAGTGTGAGTGGCTTTGAAGAGACAGACTAAGGAGTAGGTGGAGCAGTGAAACCTATGGAGTGAAGAAGTCAAGGAGTGAGAGTAGGTAATAGGAGAGAGTAGGCGATGGAGGTAGGTGAAGAGGAGAGTGAGATGAACGGAGCTACAGAAGAGACAAGAGGTGGTCGGGGAGAGAAAAAGGAGAGGGAGAAGAGGGGTAGACAGGGAATCATAGCTGAGAGGAGTAAAGAGGGAGAACAGGAGAGAAATACTGAGAGGAGAATGTGGGAGAAGAGAATGGGAAGATGGGAGAGGGAGCAGAAGGAGGAGAAGGGAAGTAGAATAGGGAGATGTGAGATCAGGGAGATGAGTGAATGAGAGTGAGAGGGAGAGAGTATATGGGAGAGTCACTGAGAAAGAAAAAAGAACCATTTCTTAATGTTAACACCATAATTGCAATGGTGTTACAGCTGGGTACCCCTTAGGACGTCCCAAATGGAGTCAGGTAGAGATGGCCTCAGCCTTTAGGCCCTCCTATGGCAGAGAAGTTAATCGAGATAGTAGGATTCACCAGTCTCAAGTAGTTCATTTAAGCTTGGGTGTCAGGGAAGTCTAGGCACAGGTGGAGGGAGCCAATGGGGGTCTGTGGGACCAGCTATGAAACCCATTTGGGTGATGTGATGAATTGACTTCCCAGCAGGAGTACAATAATAAGTAGAGGCTAAAGCGGCCACTCAGCCCTCACACTTCCACAAACAAAGAGCCAACACAATCATAAAGGTAAAACAAGCCCAGTTAAGAGGTATACCTCCTTCACCTTTTGTGGTAACAGGGGCAGGGGGAAGGCTATACTCTTAAGAGGGATGTGAAATGTGAATGTGGTTCAGTAGCAACCCAAACATTTGTTTATTTATTTTTCCATTTGTAAAGCACGCAAAGCCCACAGGCATCAAGGTGCTGGTTACAGAACAGGCCGGTGCAGAGAGGGTGATAAGCATAGGCGAGGAGAGGGAGAAAAAATAGAAAAGATGGGGAGGAGGAAGAATCAGTTGAACAGCATAACATTCCAAAATAAAGGAACTTCCCATCAAAGTTCTATAAAAGTATATCCTTTAATCAAACACACCATGTACAATAATAACTAACTAGAAACACTGTGAAAACCCAGCCCTGTGGAAAGGACACAGAATATTCAAATATAGTAGGGCGTAGGCCATGCACCCAACAGCCTAGCCATTCACCACAGCCACTGAAACACAATGCAGGCATGCAGTTGTAACTCTGCATGTATTTGAAGTTGTTGACTTTTTCAGAATGGTTGTGGGGGACCTTGTAGACTTGGTAGAACATCAGAAGTAAGCTGCTATGGGTAAATTAGCATATGGTGTAGATCATTGCACCTGTTGCACAATAGGGAGCCACATGTGACCATTTGTGTTTGCTCTGTTTAGGCCCTTTTAAGGCCGATGCTTTAGGAAGTGTTGTAATATATTGCGGCATGAAAGGAAGTGCTCAGCAACATTGCAGATGGGGAGTGAATTGCACATGACATGAGCATTTAAAGATAAGGTGTACTATGGTGTGTTCTCTGTGGTGAGGGCCTAGCGCCTTGGATGCATGTCTGTAGTGGAAAGGGAAGAAGGACTGTCCCTGCTTTACTGGGGCGCGGCCCTCACTGTAGCTGAGAAAGCGCACGTGCCACATCCTGCCCTTTTAAGCAGGGTTGCCATGGAAATGGAACTGTGGGAATTAGCCAATCAAGTGTCGAAGGTGTGCCTCACAGGAAGGGCGGTACTATTTTTCCCCATCAGTCTGTGTAGTGAGGGTGGCAGGCAGCGATGGAGAGACGTGGAGTATAATAGTGGGTAATACCTTTGTGCAAGATCTGTACATGTATGCTGCGCAAAGAGGCATGGCTGCTAATTTTGTGCTGGAAGGATATGAGGCTTTCTGGGGCACTGTCTATGAGGGCAGCTCGGCGGTATGGTTGACCTTTGCACATGTGTGGCCTTTGTCGGTACTGTTGATGTTGTCGTACTGCATTATGGAGCTGTATATTTGGGGTACATGTCATATGGACGTTTGCTCCGTCGCCTAAAGAAGTTGATGAAGAAGTGATGTGAATTTTTCCCACTGCCAAGGTGCTTTCTTCAAGCATACCACCAAGAGGAGCATGGGTCCATACCAGTGTAATTTGTCCCCAGCCAGAGGTCGGAAGGTGTTTCATTAACAGAAGCATGCATCAATTTATGTCCACTGCAGGGATGTTCTAAACTGACTATGACATCATTAATGAGCGAAAGTTGCACTGGTTCCATGCAAATGGCATTATTTTGACCAAAATTGGCAACAGTGTTTTGTTTTACACTGTGCAAAAAGTGTTAAATACAATCCTGTAACAATGTAAGAAGGCAACCAAAAGAGAAACTCAGATAAAGAGAAAAAACAAAAAAAGTTATTTGTAAGCACGTAACAACAAAAATAAACATATTTTCCAAGGGAACAATAAAGACCCAATCCCCTAACCTGTTTCACACTTCTCCTCTCCCCCCCTTCCAGCACGATAACTCAGCAGTAGTTTCAGGATTAAACGTGCCACATCCGGCCCTTTTCAGGATGGTAGCCATGGAAACGGGACTGTGGAGGCAAAGATATTTCTCAATAAGGTTTCTGGTTGTGATGTGTATGGAAAAACTGTAGCAGAAGGTCTCTCACTGGTGTGTACGGAAAAACTGTGGCAAAGGGTCTCTTTGTACAGAGAAATGCAGATGACTATGGTGGAAGTGTTCAAGCTAAGGGGCAGGCATTCTGTTTGTATGCATACACTGTGTGTACTTGTTTGCAGTTGCTAACATGCACTTAGTGTTGCTTTTCTGCGATAATTGTTCATAATTTAGCAGTAAGTGGGGTGCTGCAGAAACAATTTTTGTGAAGTGTACAAAGTAAAGTGGCAGGAATCCTGTTGGCATGCATGCAATGTGTGTACAATATCATACAATGTGATATTGTATGATATAACATTTGTACTGCGCATATATATTTTTGAAGGTGCACTGAGGCAAGGGCGGGGGAACAGAGGGGAGACAGAGACAGCTAACCTACTAGGCCAGGTGTCACTCAGATCGCCCAAGTGCATGGGTAGGGGGAGGAGAAATTGCAGTAAATGGGAAGAAGAAACAATGACAATGAGAAAAAAAAAACGGTCCAATGGTGGCAAGTGCAAGGATAAGTGCAGACATCAGCTGGTGGTGGAACCCTGTATGTTAGGGATACAGAAACAGTTGCTTCCGGAACCAGCAATGGCTCTCGTCCTGTTTTAGGGACGCAGAGAGGCTGTTGCAGAGGGAGGCCCCAGCCGAAGAAAGAGATCTACCGCCAACTGATTGCTTGCTGAAGCGAGTGACCCTGAGGGAGTTGGAGGCGGATGAGGGAAGAGTTCGAGCACAGAGACATTTTGGAAGTGAGAGTTGCAGGTATTGAGGCCCCAGGGCCCAGAAGGCCTTATGCATTATGCATAATGCAGACGTTTTGACCTTATTCTTCGCTGCTACTGTACGCTAATGCAGACATTTCTGTCCCAGAGAGATAGGATCCTGGGCTTGAGGCCAAGCACAATGCGCACAGTCTTCTTCTGGATGAGTTGCAGAGGCCAGAGAGTACAAGCAGGCAGATTTAGAACAAGGCTGTTGCAATAGTCTAGACTAGAGCGATCCACAGCTGTGGAGACAGTGAGCTTTTCCGACGTTGCTTTAGGTTGGTAACATACATTCAGTGCTGGTTTTGGTGGCATATATTTATGATTTATGTAGGAGATGCGTTAGTGGGGAAACAAATTTGTTTTATTGTCAGAAGGAAAGAAGAGAGTTCCTATTTCAATATTACAATGGGTGATACGGGTAAATGGAACAGTTGCAAGCATATACAATTGACATGCCACTTAACGATATTGGGTGGGAGAAAAAAACAGTAACGTTTTTAAGAATTTAATGGACGCTCACTGGCAGATACCGCGTGCACGGGCACTTAAGACGGAGTTGTAAACATAGTGCAGAAACAGTTTTCATACCTCCACTTTGTGGTTATGTGTGCTCATGTGGATGAATGTTGATGGACAAACCTTGCATTCTTTTACTGAACGTTCTACTGGACGTGCTTTCCAATGATACGACACTTGGAGGCAAAATGTGCAACGGTACATATGCAGTGTTGTACAGAAGTGGCAGTGTTAGATGCTAATTTCTTGGATGCCATTGGTGGATGCGTGTGTGACTATTTAACAGTACCCAATGAGGTAGTGATGGACAAAAAATAGTGGAAAGTGAAGAAGAACTGCTCCTGCTTTACTGAGGTGTGACCCTCGCAGTACTTGGGGAAGCGCACGTGCATCATTCAGCGCTTCTCACCATGCTGGCCAATATAAATGGGACTGTGGGAATTTTACAATCAGGTGCTCAGGGTGTGCGTCACAGGAAAGGGCGGCAACATTATCTTCCATTACTCTGTGTAGTGAGGGTGGCAGGCAGAGATGGAGAGACGCACCTTTATGGAAGATCTGTTCCAGTATGCCGTTGAAAAGGGCTTTTTTGGCAATTTCGATTTGGATGGAGTGGAGACTTTGTGGTGCAGTGGCGATGTTTGTAATTTCGGCAGTCTGCTTCCAGAATGTCGACGAGTGGCCACTTTCGCAACTGTACATGGCGTCGTCGTGTACTATGGAGCATTGCATTTGGGTTCCATGGCTTGTTCCCGTGTGTACCGTCAACTGAAGAAGTTGATGAAAGGATTGAGGCACATTTTTCCCACTGCCAAGGTGCTTTTCTCATTTATACCACGGAGAATAGTATGGGACTATTCCAATGATTGTTGTCGCCTGTGGAGGCTACGGGATTGGTCAATAAGGTTTCTGAGTGTGGTTTGTACACACAGACTGTGGTACACAGTGTATTTGTGGACAGAAATTCAGAGGGTGCGGTTATGGCTGTGTGTTTCACGAGCCACAGCGTATGGTTTTTAGGGGAGTTCTAAATACATTGATTAAAAGTGAATGGAAAACAATGTGCAGTGGCTGCTCATTTTGGATTCTAGCATGTTGATGGGTACTGCTATGGAGTACCTACAATGAAGTGACACATTTTGGTTTGTCTGTGTGAGACTTTGGTGACGCGCGATCATGCCAACATTATTGTTCTTCATTGTGGAGGGAAAATTGCACAACCTGTTACACGAATTTCAGTGCCATTTGCGATGAAGGAGGCACTTGTCCAGGTCATGCTTCTGTTTCCGATCTCCTGCATAATTTTTCATCGCATTACGCAGACACTGATGTGGCTGTGTTATTTTTCATTTGGTCCACAAATGGAGAAAGCGTGGTACATTGTGAAGACGTCTATTTGTGTCTTTTTATGACATGTGCCAATGGCATACTTCAAAAATGAGACTATGACGTTTCACAGCACGTAGACTTTTTCTCTCCAATGACGTTCATCTTACTATTCCTGCCATCACGATTTCTGCATGCCCTATCCAAATTGCCTTGTTGCCCTTCTTGAAAGTACAGGAATCATTTTTGTAGTAAGTGTTGCGCCCTTAAACTCTTCAAAACGCACTGCAACACGTAAAGAAACCTCTTTCTAAAGCAAGTCATTTCTACCCGATTCCACTACAGTGTTTTCCATGGTGCCACGCCTCCCTTTATCTAGCACACATTCTGTGGAGCGTATACAGTGCGCAGCGCCCTGCATAGTTAATTGGCAATTCCATTGTTCAACTCTCAAAGGAGCTTTCTTTATTTAACTTTTTCCTTTTCCAGTTCATTTCTATTTATTTTGGTCTTGTAACAAATGCCACAGAAAGAACGGAAGGCAACGGCCGGTACGGAAGGGGCAGCATCTGCAGGGATAAAATAGGGGACGTTCAGAGAGAGGGAAATGTTGGGTGGCCCTCACCTAAATAGGCACCAGTCAGTGTCATGCTCCCGGTTGGACCCTTCCCAAGCACCTCCAAGTAGCTTCCCTCTGTGGAGTAGCGCATCGCAATACATGCACAATACAATGCCCTTTGCCGGGCAAGGGTCTGTTGCACAGCATATGGTCTGCAAGGATGTATTAAAGCTCTGCTGCCCTACAGGAGTGCCCCTGTTGTTGGCCGCAGCAGATATGGAAAATTCTGTACATTAAATTACCCTACTGCATTGTTGGAAGGGCAGTACCCTGCCCACTGGTCCCTTGTGCTTCCATTTCAGTTCTCATCACATGCAGTACGACACTTCGTGGTATGGCATAAGCTACAGGACTAGCATTTACGGAGATGAATACATTCTGAAATACAAGAATGATTACAACAATGAGAAACGCAGCTTCATTACGTGGAACAGGAAGATAGTTATTCAGTGAGACCCATGCGGCTACAGTACTTTTCTAACCACCACTGACATTCTTTCACTCCGAAGAATCTGCTGTTTGCTTACTTCTCTTTACATGCACTAGTACATGCCGCACCAGCTTTGCCATTTTGCAGACTCACTACAAACTCACTACAAACTGTCACACCTGCAGTTAAATGTTTTCTTCAACTCTACGACCCATAGGCAAACCCTTGACACTTTCCATCACAGTGCTCAGTGCAGAACGGGGTGTCCATTTAACGGGTCATGGAAAGGCAAGCAGCACGTAGATCAAATTAATGCAACATTTAACAGGCCGACCGTACACTGGAGGTTGCTGTTCCTTGTTTTCCAGTGGGCCTCATACAGCCAGGCGTGCTGCAGCCATAAATTGGTAGGTTTGCACAGCAACCCAAGTAGTCGCCAGGACTACTTGAAATGCAGTAGCCTACCGTATGAATCCGTAGGGCTGGCGACAGGGGCGTGTTACCAGCACACAGAGGATGCCCTACGCATGCGCATAGTGTACAACGGATACACGTGCGCTCCCACAACAAATTAAAAGTGCATTAGAAGATGTGGCCATGCGGCCAGTACTGGAGTCCTACGGATGCCTGCAGTGTGATTGCACATACGCCGGCCAGGTGCAGTCTCCCAAGGAAACCTCCATATTGCTTACCTGCAGTCATCTCCAACGGTAATGTGCGGCACAGATTCACCATGCAATGTTAACACACAAAAAACACTCACACACTCACCAACACATAACTTGTACACCTTTAATTTCTAAGATACACCGACAATATTAGGAAAGGGAAGGGGTGGCACAAATGGATACATACACAGGAGAATTTGGGCTTTCCACAAGTTTGTCATGAGGGCAGCCAAGGAATCAGTGACAAAAAGTTGTTAACGGGACATTATGGTTCAGTTGCAGTACCAAATACCTATCCCCTTTACAGAAAACACTATGCTAAAGCAATGTTCCGGTTACAGTGCCCTACTAAAAACCTATGAAATTCACTAACAAAAAACATTGTTAAAGGGACATTATGATTAAGTTGCGCTACTACAACCCTATCCCCTTTACTGAAAAAACTATGCTAAAGGAAGGGTCTGGTTACAGTGACCTACTAAAAACTTATCAAACTCTGCGAAAAAACCTTGGTAAAGGGTAAGAACATCCTAGCAACTTCAGTGCAAAAACTTTTGTTACAAGGATGTTACAGTTACTTCGCACTAGCTACAACTTATCCATACTATGGTTACAAGTAAAACCGAAAAACACAGAAATTCGCCAGTTATGGTGAGCTAAGCAACCATACCTCATGCTACCACTGTGCACTGCAAGGACGAACACCCATGACATCAAAGATGACATCACAAATGTCATTGATGACATTACTGATGAGATCACATGTCTGGCTCCCTCTTTTTTTGTTCACTGACATATCTAGGCCAAGTGGTTTTCTTCACTAACAGCCAGGAACTAAAAATGCAAAAGGTGCTATCTTTGTGTACAGCACCCTTCTCATATGTTCTTACACTACTTTCCTTAGGGTTCAGTCACATCATATGATACATATACATATAGGGGAAGAGGAAAGCGTAAAACACAGCAATCATTTCTGTGCATGAAGTTAATTAGTTAGGTTATGAACACTTTGTGGCAATACCGCTGCTTTTTTGCTTACTTTACTTTCCCTGTATATGCTCTTATTTGTATGAGTTGTGGTCTCTTTATGTTTTATGTGCACTAGTACAATTATGCAGTAAGTGAGGCATTGTTAGGTACTTATTACATGTTTCACCTTACGCAAAACTCTGAAACGAAAGCATTCATCCATTTACTATCCAACAAGGGAAGATTTTGAATATTGCACCTCTGTGGCGCATGCTGCAGACAATGCCTATGTGTATACATGAGTTTGTTCTTGTACTGGAAACAACTCAGTAATGCAATGGTTTTTATAGCAATGCATCGCTTAATGAACTATTTGTTGCATGATAGTTCTTCCAATGATCTCTGATACTTTTCTGCCAACATTACAATGACAATCCCTTGTGGAGGCTGTGCATGAAAACTAAATGCACAGGTGATGTCATCAGTGATGTCATCAATGACACTTGTGATGTCATCTTTGATGTCATGGGTGTTAGTCCTTGTAGTGCACAGTGGTAGTGCGAGTTATGGTTGCTTAGCTTACCATAACTGCAAATTTCTGTTTTTTTTGTTTTTACTTGTAACCTTAGTATGGATAGGTTGCTGTTACTGCAAAGTAATTGTAACGTCCCTGAAACGAAAGTTTTTGCACTGAAGTTGCTAGATTGTTCTTATGGCAACTGAAGCATAATGTCCCTTTACCAATGTTTTTTCACTGTCTTTGATAGGTTTTTAGTAGGGCACAGTAACCAGACCCATCCTTTAGCATATTTTCTTTCAGTAAAGGGGATAGGTTTGAAGTAGCGCAACTTAACCATAACGTTCCTTTAACAATGTTTTTTGTTAGTGAATATATATTAACACAATGCAATAAGTTACAACGTGACTATTGTTCCTTTGGAAATGTGTACATCATTATGATATGATAGTCTCTAATCAATTTGAGATATGTTGTCTTGAAGGCAGACACATATCGTTACTGTTCGTCTTAATGTAATCAGGGATTTTTATTGAGGAAAAGATTAGATAAATGAATTCATAATCTCTCTTTCTTTTCATTTTAACATATTTATTTAAACCTTGATAATCTGTTCTCTTCGTTGATAATTATATTTGTGTGTAACCTTTATTCTTATAACTGTTTCACACTTTTAACGGTAATAATAAATGCTAAGAAAAAGGCAGGCTTTGATGAACTACTTATTCTTAGAATGGGACAACATTGGAGCTCTGCTTTCTTTTTTTTAAATGGTATTTACTTTTGTGTCTTTTTGACTAGAAGAAAGCAGAAACACAGTAGACGCACATTTAAAATGCTGTCCTTTGTGATTTCATGTTTGCTGTAACTTTCAATTTCCCGGCCTGACTCATCCATCTGAACTTCAAACCCTGGCACCGAATAACATGCAATGAGGCAGACAGTGAGAGTTAGAGCAGAGAAAATCAATCATAATCAGATATCAGAAGTTCAGACACAGAGCAGACGGCAAAGGGCCCTTGAAGGCTGCAAGAGACACAGCTTGTTTGAAGCAGCTGATGAGAGAGAGGGCGGGGCCCAGCGGCCAAGGGCAGGCATGTGCACAATCTTTTTGATGATTAGGGCAGAGATGGAAGGAAATGTGTGAGAGCTGAAAAAAGCCTGCATGAAAAGCAGTGATGGACTTGTTTTAGTCCACACAACTTTATGAGGGCTACGGCCCAGGACGTATACACTGACATGGTTACAGGACATTAATCATCACACACCTGTGCTGAAGAGTTGCTGCCTGTTCTTTTTTTCTTTCTATGTTATGAACAATTTCTTAGAAACCCCAAGCTCTTCATGGGATCTGGAGTCATTTACACTTTCCCTAAAGAAAATACAAGTCAACAGAACCAAACACGTTAAAATCAGAGTAGGAAATTGAGACATTTACAGTAGATTCTCAACGTTTCGATAAGAAAATTGAGGGGCGGAAAAAAAACAGGCCATGCTGACAGACATGTCAGACATGCCCGAGTGAAGTGTCATTCAGAAACCAATCTTGGCTTAACCACATCAGTGCTAATAGCAAAGCAGATATGTGAAATATTTGGAATATTTGTACTATTGATGATAGAAGCATTAAACCTGGGGCACATACTATATACTGAAAGATTTTTTTTGGTTATGAGACCATTACAGATTTTCCTACTAATGGTAAAGGCAGACATTCAAAATGGTGTCTCAGAAATGTGTTAATCTGCGTATGTTATTTGATGCTGTTAATTAAATGTGATGTTATGTATATGTGTGCAAAACATCCAATAGTTCATAAAAATGCATACAAAAAACAAGGGTGTGAAAAAAGAGTAGTGTAATAGTATTATCATTTTTTGTTCACAGATGAAGGAGTTTGTATGGCAATTAAGAAGAAAAAGAAGATACCATTTTGCGGAAAGTGCATAAGCTGATGAATCTGTTGAAGCCTGATACTTCTAGACAAATCACAGAAACAGAGTTGAGCAATTGGTTTGTACAGGAGAAGGTAGATGATATCCTGTCAGTTCCCACATCCTCGCCACCGTCATATTGGAACAGTCAGAGAAAAACCTTAAATCGGACCCCTGCATTGTTTCCATACCGCATTGAGTGTATGAGAGACGTTATGCACTCAGACAGCCATACAGAATGTACCCTCACACTGAAAGTGTGGAAGGATGTTGCATGGAAGAATTGCTAAATGGAAGGATGTCACATGCCAAGATGTTAGCATGCACCTGTGTAAATCCTGGATGTACATTAAATGAAATCTGATGAGGACAAAGTGATGTTAGGAAGAAGATATACTAACCTATGTTGAAAATTATATGAAAATACTTAGAAGTAACAATGTAACTGAAGCACTAAGAGTAATATGTACCCAAATATAAAGTAAAAAGAAGATGAAGTAAATTACCGACCAATAACTGTAAATACGCAGTAACGCAAGGTAGAAAAAAAATGTATAGAAGCTTGCTATCTAGAAATATATAACACGGCAAGGACGGCAATATTGGGAAAATGGACGCTGGCTCAGGTTAAATTTAACTAAGCTACCTCAGAAACAGGCAGAGGTTGTAAGAATCAGGAGAAGCATGAAGAGTGTGCAGAGCTGACGATGAGTCATGGTTGACCCTGAGTTAATTATGTTTTTTTCAAAGGATAAGCACCGAGCAGAAGGGAGTATATGGATAAGATTTGAATGTGGCACATTCTTCTTAGATGGAAGAAGAAAACATATGTGAGAGCCAAACTGTTGGTCAATTAAAAGTGTGCAAAGTTCATATGAGATAGTGTGAGCAAGTCGTTAGAGGCCAAGATGAGCAACAGCACCCTGCATAGTTAAATGAATTAGCAGAAAATGGAAGGATGAAATGAACAAATTAGTGGTCTCTCCACATGTGACTCAGAAGTGGAAAACAAAGGCTATTCATTAGAGCCTTAAACTAAGATAGTGGTATGCTCACACTTGCTTGAATGTTCCAAGACAGTGAGCAGATACAAGGTCCACTACACATGGAAGACTTTGGCTGATGGCCTATCGATGAAAGATGATGGACTAATTGGAAAAATGATGAGTAGTCTGGTGGGATTTAAACACCTAGGTTTTGTTTCACATACATGCTCTTAAGAAGCCACCAATCAGTGGGGTTGGGAGACAGCCTAATGCACAATGTTGGAGAAGCCAATCCACTGTTGTTATGTCTGCCATAATCCGTACTATACATATTTAGAAGTAGTTCAACGCATGCCCTACAGCTAAGCGGTAGCCAATGATGCACTAATCCTTATATGTTCTATAAGAAAATATGTTCCCTTCACCAATCCCTTGCCTTAATATTTTTTGTATTTTGCCACGTAGAATGGCGTGATACATAACGCATATTGGGGTTTAAGACCTCCATTCAGTCACGTTTGTTTGTGAGTTTGCATGCATCAGTACGATGTCTGCCAGTTGACCCTGCTTTATTCAATTGATGATTAAGTAGTACTTTGTCATATTCTTTGAGTCTGTCCAATTATTTGGTCTGAGATCATTATTGTAATTCTATCTATCACAAAAGACGCTTCGAGGTGCCAGAGCACATTTTGGTAGTGGTGCAGATGGTTATGGTCTAGTCGACCTAGGCAAGATCTCAACCTCCAGGCCCTCGGCTACTCCCGCCATTAGCCAGAACACTGCACAGTTTCCTGTGGAGATCGGTGCACAGAGTCACATGTGAAGAAGATTTGGTCGGCAGGTCCCCCTTTGATGAAATTCCTGCTGGTCCCCACAGGTGCACCGGGCATGGAAAGCGAACTGGTCGGTTGAAGGAGAGTCGATGCCGGAGGACTCGAACTGAGTCTCGGTTGTAAGTAGAACAATGAAAGTGGCACAAATAGGTGGAGGGATTGTGTTGTAAATAATATGTGTAAAAAAGTAACAGGATTTGTTGGGAAGATTATAAAGAGAAATAGATACCTCGATTCCTGGTTCCAATGGGACAGAACGGTACACACTAAAGTAAAGGGTATTAAGGATTCTTGAGGTAAGGCCCGCAAAAGAGTGCATATCAAACTCCAGAATATAGTGAAACAGAGAAGGGGTGCATTTACTAAAATAGTAAATGAAGGAGTACACAGTAAAACATAATTCAAAGTGCACATGAATGGGGTTATAAAGCTGTTAATATAAACTTTTTTTTGTTACTAGACTGATGGATATAAAACGACAGTAAGAGATTAAAGAGATTGGTGAAAAATTTGGACCATAAGATTGACGTCAATCAGGAAGGGAAAAAGTGATACATAAATAAAGAAGAGAGTCCTAAAATACTAATAATACAAGAACAATATAATAAAAATGTATAACAAGTGTAAATGAAGCTGGAAAACAAAAAATCATTGCATAGATTTTTAAAATAATAAAGTGAAAAGTTAAAATATATCGCAATTGGGATTAAAAACAGTGATTGATAGTGCGTGCTCCAATTGATCGTCATGGTAAGAATAGAACAAAACAATGGGTAAGTATTGACGATAAAAATCAATCCATCATCATGGAGGGGGGTCTTTTACATTTATGTAGGACATTGCTGAGATACATAGCGAAAATAAGGAAATCTGATTCGGAATGGGTTTGAGGCACGACTAATAAGACACTTATGCCGTGGTCTGAGGAGGGTTTGTTGTCCAAAGACATATTACGGCATATGATCACATATTTGCATGCACTATATAAGGGAACAAATCTGCAGAAAAGGTTAGCCATTTTAGAGCTTTGGCAAATGTACCAGAGTGAGAAAGAATATCCAGCTTATGGGAGTGGATGCTCAATCAGCATAAAGGGGAGGATAAAGCGCCTTCGGCTCCCCTTTCCCTGCCTGAAGAGAAGAGTGTAGGCACAGAAGAGAAGAGATTTTACCCTTTTAAGGAATTAAATGTAGCAGCGGGGGATGTTAATCCAACATATGCGCCCCCGCTTATAGCAGCAAGGATAAATAGAGGAGAGCAAGAGCAGAGAATGCAAGGATATATTAGCATGCAATGAAAGTAAACAGCGTGATGAGAGAAAGGACAGACAAGACAGACAAATGGAGATAGAGGAAGAAGCAGGGAAACAGAAATAAATAAAAGATAAAGCTAAGGGAATAACAGTAGTACAGAATGAATGGATGGGAGGACAAATATTGCATAAGCTAGATGATAAGGGCTTTGGAAGAGCAGGAAAAACAAGAGAAAAAAGAGCATACAAGAAAGAGAGGGATAAAGAATGCAAACAAAGTGAAGAACGCAGACGATATGAGACACGGAAAGAAAAAGAGAGATTAGAAGAAACAACAAGAGATAGAAGCCTAAAGAATGAAAGTACATAGGTTGCACGAAGGCGAGAGGAAGATGAATTGAGGGAGATGTGGAGAAGAGAAGAAGAAATTAACAAGAGTAGGGGATTAAAAGACAATGAAATAGAATATTTATGCCAGTAAGTGCCAATTGATGTACAAGAATGAGTGGGGAAGAGCGAGGGTCACAATAGCCCCATAGGGAGCTGCAAGGAATGCGGAGGTCAGCATGGCCCGGTGGGTAGGATACAGAAGACATAGAGCAAAGACTTGGGAAGCTATACCGGCAAATGAGGTATAGAGGAATGTACGAAACCAAGAGAATATAAGGATCTCTATTAAAGGGAACTGAAGGTCGATCAGGTGACGTCATAAGAGACGAGTACAGAACATTGGGCCCCATTACAATATTGGCAGTAGCCATGCTGGTAATTAGCTGGAGTCATTTTTTTACCGGCACCCAGCAATGGGGATGTAATGGGGCATTCCAGCCCCGGCAAAACCCGGTACATCCCCATTGCCGGGGGGGCGGCGGTAATAATTATTATGCATTTCCATTTGAGCCCCACAGGGTTCAGTAGGGGTTGGGGAGGTTGGATGCACCGGCACCATTTGTGAATGGTGCCGGTGCATCCGACATGCTCTTCACGTAGGTGCCGGTACAGCCGCCAGGTCAGACCTGGCGGGCAGAAAGGCACCCGCGAGCAGAACTCGTAGTTTACCGGTCCAGTATTAGCGGCACCGGTAGCTTACCAACGCCATCACTCCTGGACCGGCAAACTTATAATGAGGCCCCTTGTCTTCAAACAGATTAGATCTCGATGATGCAGAAGGAGACAATAGTCACACTAGCTGGGGCATAATGATGTCGGACGAAGAGAAGGAGGAGAAAGAGAGGACCCCAAGAGGGGGCGCATGTGGGTTTTCAAAAGAATGGAGCACAGAAAAAGGGGTAAACTTGTCAGATTTAGAGGATTCTAAAGCGAGGACACCAGAACGAACACCATATACTGAGCGACCACAAATTTGATTGCATAGTACAGCGGATACATCACCACCATATGTAAGCAGGCTAAGACCAATACCAGGAAGGAAAAAAATGGGCAAGGCTGACTCTGCTTTGAAGACAAGAAGTGTAGGTAAATATGATTATGAATTGGGATTTTCACAATTCCCATTATTGGAGAAAGTGAAGTACAACCACAATATATATACCACGGAGGAAGATGGATAAAGATAATTTAAGGTGTAAATTGCTGAGTTCAACTTCCAGTGCGGGAAAATGGATTTATGAATTAGAGAATGGCATCAGGAATGATGTTAGCTATAGGTGACCCAAAAGGGCTGCTAGCACCTATCCAAGGGGAGAGAGCCGATGACATTTGGAAGCAAGCAGGATACGCAGGTTTGACTGCGCAAAACATGACACACAATGGAGCACCATTTAATAATTGCAGAGCAGATGTATGGTGGGTGCTCACAGTGCAATTTCCTGATATTTTGGATGTGGGTGCGATTATGAATCGGAAAATTGGAGAGGATGAAGATTCTATTGCCTTTATTCAAGATATTTGGGACAAATGGCGGCAGGAGATTCGTGAACCTGGAATAAAACAGTATCATTATTTTGCCATATTTTGTGTCAGGGGCTGCCTGTGCCAGTGCAACAGCAATTGAAAAAACAGGTGGGAATGGAAGTGAAGTCATGGCCAGAAACACAATTGACAACCATGCATAATTGCCAATTAATGCAGGAGAAAAATAAGAAGAAAGCTGAGAACAGAAAGTAGGAGGAAGCAAAGTTAGTTCAGAAGTTGTTATCCAAAATGGCCATTGAGGGAGCAGTATTGACAAGTAATGAAGGAGGGGTGACACAGGAGACAAAGTCAGGCAGCAAAATAATGCAGGATATCCCACAGAGTGGGTAACATTTTTGGCCCAGAGGACCAGGGAATTGCCCTAGAGGAGAAGGATGAGGTGGATTTCAATACTCTCACAGAAGAGAAGGATTTAATGGTGGACAGCCACAACAATGTTGGAATTGTTGGAGAGTGGGACATATAGCTAAGACATGCAGAAGCAGAGGAGGCATGCAACAGAATCGGCAAGCTCCAAGAGGGGGGATGGGTTATGTGCCAAAATATAATGCAGAACCGCAGGAATATTATCCCCAAGATTACACTTATGCTCAGACATTTGCACTGCAATCCCAACAAATGCAGCCAACACTGCTGCAAATGCAATCGCTGCAAGGGCAACCACACCAGGCACCTATTAGAACACAACAGGCACAACCGCAGCAAGCACAGATACAGCATGCTATGTATCTTACCACAATGGAACATGACCCCAGGAACATCACAGGCATGCAACCCTAAAATGAGGAGTGTGACTGTGATAGGAGGACAAACTTTCACAGGTATGGGGGGGAATTTATTTCCCCAATAGAACAGCCCTTAGTGTGACTTTATGTGTTCAGTGCTATCAGTGACACCAGACACCCAAGAGGAACCAAGGGTCAAGGTGACGATAGGGGGCAAGACATTTTAATTTCTAGTAGACACTGGAGCCACTCATATTTGTGTCCGCGAGGGAAAATACCCAATGTCAGGTACTGCTATGAATGCTCAAGGGTTCTCTGGCTATGGGGTTAGTTCCTTTTACAGATGAGTTACCAATTTCTATAGGAGAACATGATATGCCAATGCCATTATTAAACTCCAGGCAGACGCTAGTGAACATATTAGGACGTGACTTAATGACAAAGCTAAACATGACTAAATCTTTCAGTGATGAAGGAATATTGTGCTCCACTCCAGGGATACACTATATGAATGTGGGGGAGTTTATATTAGCCTTTACAGGCCAGAAGGCATTATGAGGAGTACATTTAGTTCCAGAAGTATTTTTGTATAGAGTGACTATTCTATTATTATGGTTACCCAGGTTGGAAGGTAAAATATTGAGAATACCTGATGAATTCATGTTCACACCAGAAATCCCCATGGACGATGAGGAAGGGCAGATCATTCCCATAGAATTAGAAGCAGCAGTAGTCAAAGAAGAAAGGGTGATGCTGCATGGGACAGATGATGAAGGAAGGGGATGGAGGACAGTGATAGCTCTCAGTGAAGGATACAGGTTGACAGATTTGACAGAAAAAGAACTGTTTAGAGATGACTACTCTGGAGATGAACATGACTTTTTTATAAGTATCACTTATTGGGTTAAAGTGAAGGATACAGAAATACTGCAGCGAATGGCATTGGCAAAAAAGAAGACCACCATTCTTTCAGGAAGATTTAGAGAAAGTACCAGAGATTTTATGAACCATGAGCCCATATGATATGGGTTTATTAAAAGGGATAGGTGCAATTAAAATGTAATTAAAATCAGGAGCTCTTTTACCATGAGCAAAGTAATACCCCATGTCCAGAGAGGTGAATGAAGGTATATTAGAGACCATTTCTGTTTTAATGAAGCAAGGCATATTGGTGCCATCAGATTCATCATGTAACAAGGCTGGGTGCCCTGTGAAAAAAATCAAAGGTGGTGTTGTGGAGATTTATTCAGGATCTTCACCCTGTAAACAATATAGTCAAATCTGAGTTTCCTTTAGTTCCAAATCTTGCGACGATACTGTATAACATCCCATGCATGGCCAAATATTTCACAGTTGTCAATTTAAAGAATGCATTCTTTTCGATTCCTCTTCATGAAGACTCACAATATTTGACCTCATTTTCATATAGAAATAAGCACCTGAAACATACTCATTTGCCTCGGGGTACTGTGAGTCCCCTTCCATTTTTAGCAGAGTTCTCCAGATGGACCTGGGTAATTTCCAACTTGAAAGTGTAATAATTCAGTATGTAGATGACATTTTGGTGTGTAGTGAGACAGAGGAAAGTTGTAGAGAAGACTCATGATCATACTTTCAGAGAAAGGTTATGAGGTAGAAAAGGAGAATTTACAATATTGTCAGGAAGAAGTCTTGTATATAGGACAGTTGATCACTCCCATAGAATTAAAAGCAGCAGCAGTCAAAGAAGAAATGGTGATGCTGCATGGGACAGATGATGGAGGAAGGGGATGGAGAACAGTGATAGCCCTCAGTGAAGGATACAGGTTGACAGATTTGACAGACGCAGAACTGTTTAGAGATGACTACTCTGGCAATGAACTAGTGTTTCTTATAAGTATCACTTATTGGATTAAAGTGAAGAATACAGAAATACTGCAGAGATTATCATTGGTAAAAAGAAGACTGCCATTCTTTCAGGAAGATTTAGAGAAAGTGCCAGAGATTTTATGGACCACAAGACCATATGACACGGGTTTATTAAAAGGGATAGGTGCAGTTAAAATGTAATTAAAACCAGGGCTCTTTTACCATGAGCAACGCAATACCCCATGTCTAGAGAGGTGGATGAAGGTATATTAGAGACCATTTCTGTTTTAATGAAGCAATGCATATTGGTGCCATCAGATTCATCATGTAACACCACTGCGTGCCCTGTGAAAAAAATGAAATGGGGTGTTGTGGAGATTTATTCAGGATCTTAACCCTGTAAACAATATAGTCAAATCTGAGTTTCCTTTAATTGCAAATCTTGTGACGATCCTTTGTAACATCCCATCCAGGGCAAAATATTTTACAGTTGTTGATTTAAAGAATGCATTCTTTTTGATTTTTCTTCATGAAGACTCACAAGATTAGACCTAATTTTTGTATAGAAATACGCACCTGAAACATACTTGTTTGCCTCAGGGGTACAGTGAGTCCTCTTCCATTTTTAACAGAGTTCTCCAAATGGACTTGGGTAATGTCCAACTTGAAAGTGCAATAATTCAGTATGTAGATTACATTTTGTTGTGTAATGAGACTGAGGAAAGGTGTCCAGAAGACTCAGTTAAACTCATGATCATACTTTCAGAGAAAGGATATAAGGTAGACAAGGAGAAATTAAAATATTGTCAGGAAGTAGCCTTGTTCATAGGACAGTTGATCACTCATGAATGGAGAAGAGTGACACCTGAAAGAGCAGAAGCAATTATGAAAACTGTAGCACCTAAAACAGTGAGGGAAATGCAACTGTTTCTAGGCCATAGCAAGTATAGCAGGGCCTGGGTTTTTGGTTACAGTATGTACATTCAACCACTTTTAAAATTAATCAAAGAAGCACAGGTAGATAAGAGAACAAGAACATGGACAGACGAGATGACTGAAATGTTCAAAGATTTGAAATAGGCAATCAGTACTGGCCATGTGTTGGGCATCCCAGATTTCAATGAAGAATTCCATTCAAATGGAGAAGTCATGACAGCAGTTTTTAAACAGAAAACAACATTAGGACATGGACATAAACCACTGGCATACTGCAGTGGGAGTTTAGATCCAGTAATGAAGGGACAAAATCCCTGTGAGCAATCTTTAGCTGTTGCTGCATTTGCAATTGAAAAAGCTTCAAGTATAATGATGGGGTGCCCAATAACGTTATTTGTAGAACATGCATTATTTCCAATTGTAGATAAGCTCAAAGGTACGTTGACCACACAAACATTGTCAGATGTAAGACAGTAAATCCAGCAATGTTTATAGCAGAACCAGTAGGAGAGGATGACTATGCACATGCTTGCACAACATACACTGATTGTTATAATGGTATTCCCCAGGATAGAGAAAATGCCCTCGGGGGGGGGAGTTTTTTTTTTTTAGTTCTTCTGAAAATGATTAGACAATTGGCGAAAGGCATACAGGAGCAGCAGTAGTGATACTGAATAGAGAAGGTGAATTCAAGGTAGTAACAAGCATGGAACTATCTTAAATTATTCAGCACAGGCTGCAGAATTAGTGGCGCTCACCAAAGCGCTGTGTAGCTTTGAGGATGAGGAAGTGATAGTGTACTCTGCCTATGTGACATCTACTGTACACACAGGTTTGTCACGCTGGAAAAGGAGGGCCTACCTACGCACAGGCAGCACACCAGTACAGCATGCAGCCCTATTGGCTAGGCTTGTAGAAGCAATAAGTCTCTCATTGACACCAGCAGTTGTAAAATGCCCAGTGCATTCTAAACAAGCACACTTAATTTCCTGCACAAATGAAGCTGTAGATGTAGAGGCCAGAAAAGTGGCCTAAAATCCACCCGTATCTAGTTTGGAAAGAGACGATGTTAAACAAATAACAGGACGATGCATGTTAGCAAAATAAAGGCTTTAAAATGCTGTCTATTGTCCAGTTAATTGAAACACAAGGTCAAGCTCCACAAGAAGAACAGGATTTATGGAGAAAGCTGAGATGCTCTTTATCCCCCACTCAGGCAATTTGGAGGAAGGATAGCACTCGAAAGCCATTTATGCACCCAGAATTATTGAGAGTAGCGCTGAAGCAGCTTCACTACCCAGCATGTACAACTCAAGAGAGTCTAGCTGCAATAATTGCAGAAGAGTGTTTCACACCGAATTTCCTGGAGCATGTGGCACAGTTCATTGTGAATTGTGTAATGTGCCAGAAATGTACTGCAGGGCACACTTTGCGAACAGTAAGAGGAGCAATCCCTAGACCCAATGGCGCTTTTCAGCATCTACATATAGATTATGTGGATATGTTACAGATATGCAATGGCTACACATATATGGTGGTTGTAGTATGACCTTTTTCTAGATGGATAGAGGTAGGTCCATGCACACATCCTGATTCTGCCTGCGCTGTCAAGTTTCTTGCGTGCAAAGTATTCCCCAGGTGGGAGGGGAGGTGCACAGTTTTGCGGCCTGACAATGGACCGCATTTTGTCAATTAACTATTTGAGCAGATAGTACTTCTGTTAGGTATAAAACACAAGTTCTCCTCTACTTATCAACCAAAGGCGAATGATGTCTGTGAGAAATTAAACGGATTGTTAAAAGAGCACTTAGCAAAGATGAAAATCACTCAGAAAAAGGGATGGCGCATTGCCTGCCACTTGCTTTATGTGCCTTAATAAATCAGCCTGGTCCAGATCACCATCAAACTCCTCATGAGTTGGTGACTGGATGCTGTATGAGAACCCCATTGACTCCTCCATATAGAGTAAGAACTGATGACCACAGTGTAGTTAAGGCATTAGGTGACGAGATGCATGATTATTTAACAACAATGATTGCAAGTGTTTCTTTCATGTCTCAACATATCAAGAACAGAAGGGAGGAGTCAAAAAGAAGTGACAAAGACAGTCAATCTTGTAAAACAGAGGATTTATATGTACCTGGAATATGTCCCACTTTGTACGGTCACACAAGGTAGAGGAAGCTAGCCCCACTGCAGTCAAATTGAAGGGGCAAAGAGTGTGGCTAAATCTACACAATGTCTAAGCTTATAAAAGCGAAACATCGAAACCACCCGATGACATCCCAAGAGAAGCAAGAGAAGTAGTTCTGCATGTGCTGATCCATCCAAATGAAGCAAGAGAAGTAGTTTCACACATTCAGACTCGCCAGATGGTTAGAAACAAGAACAAGCAAAATAAAGTGCACCCAAACACTATAGATTAGGGTTCAATGTTTTTCAGAATGAACAAAATATCATACTTTCCTAAATTTGACAATGAGAAAATAGACTTGTAGCTACCCTGGAAGTCTTTTACACAGGCTTAAACGAACATTGAGAGAAGAGTACAGACTTTGAAGAAAGAAGAGTATCAACCATTGTTTATGATACTTATCATCACACTAGTATTCACATTCTTATCTGTTCTTCTCTCCTACATATTGCAGACTTATCCACCCCTAATACGAAGAGGAATACATATTATCACATTTCTGGAAGACCCCAAGAATAATTTTATTGTCTGGAGAGTGATAATTGCAGTAATACTCCAGTTTCTGATATAGAAGTGATTAAAAAGGAGATAACAAATGTGCATATTATAGTAAATACCACATAGAGAGGCTTCAATATTTCAGAGGTTCATTGCTATTGAGAAACTCAATAGGTTTTCATGGAATATTGATGATGATATCAGTTTGTATTATGATATGTGCTTTTCTTATTATTATTATGGCAGTTCGAAATGTGGCAAAGGGTAGTACAGATGTGAAGGGTATTAATGAAACATCTATTATTGTCCCTGTTAAAGGTATAGATATCCTGTTTTTTAATATAACTGGGAAGTTATTTTGAGGTAAAAGGGATGTTGACGAGGACCATGAAGACATAAATACAGATCTTGATAATACGGCTCATTTAAAAAAAATAACCTATGGTATTAGCATATGAAGAAAGGGGGAAAGAGGATGTCAGATGAAAGCTGCTATGTCTTCCTTAATACCGTACAACATGAATGCAGCAAGACATTTTTTTTTGCCAAAGATATGGCTGTACATGATGCAATATGTCTCAGTTATTGATCAGCATGTACAACCAGAGGGCATTTCGAAGGAAAATGGGAAACTTTACGATGGCAACAAGAGGAACATTTACAAATGAAGATCATTATATAAAGACAAAAAGGATGGAAAGTGGGAAGGGGTGGACACATTGTATGCATCCCAAATTGGAGAACAAATCAAAGTTGTTGAGATAAAGAGGATGGACTTCTCAGACATGACTGAATGAGCAGGAGAGCCAGGGTGCTGGGAGAGACCTCCGCTATTCGTCTATGGCCATGCTGCCACCAGTACCGGATGGGAAGAAGGGCTATTATCTTGCCCTGCACACTAATTGAAGAAGTAATCAGTAGCAATAGTGCAAATAGTGAATGACAAATGCCTAGGATCATGGGCCAGGTATTCTAAGTTACTAACAGGGGTCGACATCGAAGCAGGACCAGTAACTGTAGTAACATTGAAGAATGCAACAACATGCTTTATGAATGGAGGCTCGGTTCCAATTGGAGAAAATAAAGGATGTTAGCAGGTGCTCGAAGTGCCAGGAATGAATGGAGGGACTGCTGCACTGATGGACTGATATTGGACCTGTGAATCCAGATCTTATATGCAGTTGTCTATGAATTGGGGAGGAATATGCTCTATTGTAATGGTACATGTTCCAGCATTGGTGATCCCCCAAAGTGTCCTTCATATCAATGAATTTCCAAAAATGGATGAGCACATGAGGAAGTAAAGGTTGCTCAACTTCTATCGTAAGAAGAGAAGTAATTATTTCTCAGCAAAATCAATAGAGACCTATGACAATATTTCGGATGAGCATAAACTTTTCAGTAAGACGCCAATGATTATGACATCTATATTCCTGCCAGGACTCCAGACTGCAATGAATGCCAGGTGGCTGCAGATTACCAGATGGGAGCTGCTACAGACAATTAATGAAACAATAAAAGGATTCAATACAATCAGAGAAGAATTGAGAGCCATCAGGCTGACTTAATTACAGCAATGGAAGGAGGTGTGTGCACCAAGATATGGACATTCTTGCTTTACATTCACACCATCCCATGATGAAGAGAAGGGAACCCTGACAGAAGCAATAACTTTGCTGACAATTTTGCATACAAAGATGGAAGATGAAGCTGAAGAGACAGCAGGAGACAACTGTTTTTTATTCCTATTGTCATGGATTCCAACTTGAATGGCCAATGTTTTCAAAATACTTGGAGCAATACCTATGTTGATATTGCTAGGATTCTGTCATATAAGGATCATCTTGGGACAGTGCTAGAAGACAGCCAAGAAATCTATTGGGATTAAGATAATGATTGACATTGACACTGGAAGGGGTGAGCAGATGCTAAATGAACCCAGTAACTATGAGAACATAAAGAAAAGTACCCTTGTACTCCCAGGAACCACGTTCCATTACCCGAAGGACTGGAAAAGATATGCAGGGCATTGGGTATTCTGTTCAGCAGCTGGAGAGTGCTACTGTTACGCTCACCTGGCTCCCATAGGGGCGTCGGTCGGACCCGGACTGCTGCGGCCTCCACCCACGTGATGAGTAGTGCAGCGATGACTGACTGGATCTGCCCTCCTAATCTTGTCAGCTTGACCCGTAGAAATATTCTCCTGCAAGTGGAGAGATGGATTTAGCCACTTGTGGATTCAAGTGATAGCTCCCCCACTGACCTCCCCACTAATCACCTCTGAAGCGCCCTCTCAGCAATCTCACCTTATATACTTGAAGGATGAGCCCTCCATCCTGCGAAGCACACAGGGGCGCGTTGATGACCAGTTACTTCACTGGCCTGAAGATATTGGAAGAGTTGTAGATGATTCCTGACTCCAAAAGGTCCTGGCGAAGAGCCTTAAGTATATAGTTCGTAAGAGTTCAAAATGTCTGGAATTCACTCCTGTCCAATTCCTCTTTTATCTTGCCTCTTTGACCCAATAAGAAGATTGACAGCTGTAAGTGCTCCGGTAAAAATCTGTGTTACCCAACACTGTCCAGTAAATAATGCCAAGGGTTAAACTTGCTGCTTTCTCCTTATCTTACATGTGCGTCAAAAGAAGACGTGGCGTGCTGATGGATTATACCTCCGGCGGTAAAATCAGGTAAGCATATGGGGGCTAAAGAAATTGTCTCTGTGTGTTCTCTCTGCTCACCTTGTTGTTTCTTGTTCCCCTTAGGTGCTGGGATTCGGCGATGTAAAGATGGAGACAGCGCCGGATCGAAGAGATGCTGCTTGGAATGGGAGTATGGCGCGGCACTGCTGCTGGCAATGCGACGCGTTTAAAACAAAGTCTTTCCTCTGGTTTGAAGATGCGATGAATCTGGAATCAGGTAAGAAATCAGGTAATACTCTTGTTCTAACCTTTGCTTCTTTCCTTCTTTCTAGGTGCTCCAGGTTCGAGGCGGACGTGGCAGAAGGCTGGATGCTGCTGCTGGCACGGTGAACGTCACGCTGCTGGATGCAGAATAACACGAAGCATTATGGGACACATTGTATGCATCCCAAATTGGAGAACAAATCAAAGTTGTTGAGATGAAGAGGATGGACTTCTCAGACATGACTGAATGAGCAGGAGAGCCAGGGTGCTGGGAGAGACCTCCGCTATTCGTCTATGGCCATGCTGCCACCAGTACCGGATGGGAAGAAGGGCTATTATCTTGCCCTGCACACTAATTGAAGAAGTAATCAGTAGCAATAGTGCAAATAGTGAATGACAAATGCCTAGGATCATGGGCCAGGTATTCTAAGTTACTAACAGGGGTCGACATCGAAGCAGGACCAGTAACTGTAGTAACATTGAAGAATGCAACAACATGCTTTATGAATGGAGGCTCGGTTCCAATTGGAGAAAATAAAGGATGTTAGCAGGTGCTCGAAGTGCCAGGAATGAATGGAGGGACTGCTGCACTGATGGACTGATATTGGACCTGTGAATCCAGACCTTATATGCAGTTATCTATGAATTGGGGAGGAATATGCTCTATTGTAATGGTACATGTTCCAGCATTGGTGATCCCCCAAAGTGTCCTTCATATCAATGAATTTCCAAAAATGGATGAGCACATGAGGAAGTAGAGGTTGCTCAACTTCTATCGTAAGAAGAGAAGTAATTATTTCTCAGCAAAATCAATAGAGACCTATGACAATATTTCGGATGAGCATAAACTTTTCAGTAAGACGCCAATGATTATGACATCTATATTCCTGCCAGGACTCCAGACTGCAATGAATGCCAGGTGGCTGCAGATTACCAGATGGGAGCTGCTACAGACAATTAATGAAACAATAAAAGGATTCAATACAATCAGAGAAGAATTGAGAGCCATCAGGCTGACTTAATTACAGCAATGGAAGGAGGTGTGTGCACCAAGATCGGGCCTTCTTGCTTTACATTCACACCATCCCATGATGAAGAGAAGGGAACCCTGACAGAAGCAATAACTTTGCTGACAATTTTGCATACAAAGATGGAAGATGAAGTTGAAGAGACAGCAGGAGACAACTGTTTTTTATTCCTATTGTCATGGATTCCAACTTGAATGGCCAATGTTTTCAAAATACTTGGAGCAATACCTATGTTGATATTGCTAGGATTCTGTCATATAAGGATCATCTTGGGACAGTGCTAGAAGACAGCCAAGAAATCTATTGGGATTAAGATAATGATTGACATTGACACTGGAAGGGGTGAGCAGATGCTAAATGAACCCAGTAACTATGAGAACATAAAGAAAAGTACCCTTGTACTCCCAGGAACCACGTTCCATTAACCGAAGGACTGGAAAAGATATGCAGGGCGTTGGGTATTCTGTTCAGCAGCTGGAGAGTGCTACTGTTACGCTCACCTGGCTCCCACAGGGGCGTCGGTCGGACCCGGACTGCTGTGGCCTCCACCCACGTGATGCGTAGTGCAGCGATGACTGACTGGATCTGCCCTCCTAATCTTGTCAGCTTGACCCGTAGAAATATTCTCCTACAAGTGGAGAGATGGATTTAGCCACTTGTGGATTCAAGTGATAGCACCCCCACTGACCTCCCCACTAATCACCTCTGAAGCGCCCTCTCAGCAATCTCACCTTATATTCTTGAAGGATGAGCCCTCCATCCTGCGAAGCACACAGGGGCACGTTGATGACCAGTTACTTCACTGGCCTGAAGATATTGGAAGAGTTGTAGATGAATCCTGACTCCAAAAGGTCCTGGCGAAGAGCTGTAAGTATATAGTTCGTAAGAGTTCAAAATGTCTGGAATTCACTCCTGTCCAATTCCTCTTTTATCTTGCAGCTTTGACCCAATAAGAAGATTGACAGCTGAAAGCGCTCCAGTAAAAGTCTGTGTTACCCAACACTGTCCGGTAAATAATGCCAAGGGTTAAACTTGCTGCTTTCTCCTTATCTTACCATGTGCGGCAAAAGAAGATGTGGCGTGCTGATGGATTATACCTCTGGCGGTAAAATCAGGTAAGCATATGGCGGCTAAAGAAATTGTCTCTGTCTGTTCTCTCTGCTCACCTTGTTGTTTCTTGTCCCCCTTAGGTGCCGGGATTCGGCGATGTAAAGATGGAGACAGCGTCGGATCGAAGAGATGCTGCGTGGAATGGTGAGTATGGCGCGGCACTGCTGCTGGCAATGCGACATGTTTAAAACAAAGTCTTTCCTCTGGTTTGAAGATGCGATGAATCCAGAATCAGGTAAGAAATCAGGTAATACTCTTGTTCTAACCTTTGCTTCTTTCCTTCTTTCTAGGTGCTCCAGGTTCGAGGCGGGCGTGGCAGAAGGCTGGATGCTGCTGCTGGCACGGTGAATGTTACGCTGCTGGATGCAGAATAACGCGAAGCGTGTGCTGCTCTTCGGGGGTGGTTTAAATAGCCTCCAAAGTAGTCCTAGGTAGGTATTCCTCCCCGACCACACCCGAGTAACAAAATAGTCCCTAAGGTAAAGTAGTCCCTTCCAGGCCTCACATGGGCTTGGATCTTCTTGCAGCATGGTCTGCATCAGGTAAGTGTGCACCTATGAGCCTGGCGCCTATGGCACCAGGACTGATGTCCCATTTGAGCCTGGCGCCATAGGCGCCAGGACTGAACCCAGACAGCCCCTAGCAGGGATTGCTGGGTTTTCTCAAGACGACATGATGCCTGCTCCCGGGGCTGATGGACGTGGTCTGGATGCCCGGGGGTATGCATCATGACAGCTACCACGTGACCTGGAGTGTGGATGAACACATAAAAAATGCAGGCCACAGGGTAAAAAAGATTTGGACCCCAGAAAAGAAGCAGGATGAAGGGAAGATGCTGACAAATGATGAAGAGGAGATAAAGACCATGGAAGAAGAGAATTTGGTCAAACATTCGACCAGAGGGAGGAAATGTAAAGGAACAGTTAGATGGTATCCTGCCAGTTCCCACCCCCTCACCACTGTCATTTTGGAACAGTCAGAGAAAAGCCATACATGGGACCCCATGCATTGTTTCCATACTTCATCAAGTGTATGAGAGGTGTTATGCACTCAGACAGCCATACAGAATGCACCCCCGCACTGAAAGTGTGGAACGATGTCACATGGAAGAATGCTACATTCAAGCATGTTGCATGCCAAGCTTTCAAAACGCACCTGTGGACATCAAGGATGCATATTAAGTGAAAACTGACATGGACAAAGTGAAGTCATGAAAAAGATATATGAACCTATGCTGAAACAATGTGAAAATACTTAGAAATAACAATGTAACTGAATCACTAAGAGTAACATGTACCCAAAGCTAAAGTAATCATGGATCTAAAGAAGATGGTGTAACTTACGGACCAATAACTGTAAATACGCAGTAAAGCAAGGTAGAAAGAAAACACATAGAAGCTTGATATAGAGGAATATATAACGTGGCAACTACGGCCATATTAGGAAAATGGACGCTGGCTCACGTTGAATTTAACTAAGCTACATCAGAGAGAGGCTGAGGTTTTAAGAATCAGGAGATGCATGAAAACAGCTCCATGCACAGAGCTGACGATGAGTCACGGTTGCCACTGAGTTAACAATGCTATTTTCAAAGGATAAGCAAAGAGCACAAAGCACAAACAGAGTATATGGATAAACTCTGAATGTGTGACATTCTTCATAGATGAAAGAAGACAAAAACTTTTGTGAGAGCCAAACGGTTTGTCAATTAAAAGTGTACAAACTTCATAAGAGATACAGTGAGCAAGTCTCTAGAGGCCAAGAGGAGCAACAGCACTGTGCATAATTAAATTGAATAGCAGTAAATCAAAGGCTGAAATTGACACATTTGTGGTCTCTTCACATGAAAATCAGTCGAAAACAAAGGCTTTTCATTTGAGTCTTAAACTAAGATGGTGGTGTCCTCACACTCCATTGAATGTTCCAGGACAGTGAGCAGACATGAGCTCAAATAAAAATGGAAGACTTTGGCTAATGGCCTACAGATGAGAGATGATGGACTAATTGGGTGAATGGAGAGCAGTCTGACGGGATTCAAACACCTAGGTTTCTTTTCATGTACCTGTTGCCAAGGTTCGGATAGTATGCTAACCAATCAGTGAGGTTGGGGGACACCCTAACACACACTGTTGCATAAGTCAGTCCACTATTCTTATGTCCGCTATAATCCGTACTATATATATTTAGACATAGTTCAAGGCATGCCCTACAGATAATGGGTAGCCAATGATTGATACACTAATCCTTATATGTTCTATAAGTAGCTACGTTCCCTTCACCAATCCCTTGACAGGTTTTGTATTTTGCCACCTAAAATATGGCATATATGACACATATCAGAGTAAAAGACCTCCATGCAATCAAGTTTGTTTGTGAGTGTGCATGCAACAGTCCGATGTCTGCCAGTTGACCCAGCTTTATTCAATTGATAATAAAGTAGTACTTTTCCAAAGTCTGTCAGATTATTTGGTCTGAGATCATTATTGTTATTCCATCTATCACAAAAGACGCTTCAAGGTGCTAGAGCACAGTTTCACCAAGAAGACAATTCAGACGGTATACCGTCCTTTGATCGCAGGACTTTTCATCGCAGGGTTTTTTACCGCAAATGTATTTTTAAAAAAAACTCCGTTTTTTTTGTGGGGGGGGTTAAAAATTTTTAAAAATGTGTCTAAGTGAATAAAAAAAAGAAAGCGAACGGAGGCTTTGGGGGTAAACCCCCCCAAAACAAAATTCAATGGGTTTTTTTTCTAAAAAAAAATTGTGGTAAAAAACCCCACGATGAAAAGTCCCGTGATTAAATAACGTAGAACCATTCAGACATCCTTCTCTGCCCAGCAGAGATTAAATGTGATTCAAAGAGAGGTGGTTATTAAGCAATATCTGGTTTGCTTGTGGGGATGTTTACCAAGGACAATTAATCTGTCGTGTCTCTATGAAAGTGAAGGTATCGAGGAAACATTGGTACAACATTAAGCTCGGTTCCATGAATCATGTAGATTGCATTTCAATAAAATAAAACTGCAAAGAACAGGGAAAAGGAAGATGTCACCAGCGTATAATGCTGATAGTTCTACAAAATTCACCCATCAGAGTATTCAAGAAAAAGGTTTTGTGAATACAAAACCAATATGCTTTTTGTTGACATACCCGCCCCAGCTAGAAGATCATTGTGTACAGCATCTACATTCTCCTTGATACTCGTGTTCATCACTGTGCCCTTAAAATACTAGACAAACCCCTGCTTGCTAAACTGAGTACAGGCGATTTTATTGCACAAAAAGACACGTACCATATTCATTGCCTTATATAATTATATAACAGAGCAAGATAAAAATAAAAACACACAAGAAACTGAGATGGACCAAATTAACCATGGTATTGTATTTGCAGAATTGTTCTACAGTTAAAGGCCTTAATCCTAGGCAGATTCCAATCATTATGATTGACCAGCCACTTTACATATTGGCAAAGCAAATTCAGTGCAACTGACTAACAACTCATGGTGAAGATCAATTCATTGTAATATTTAGTGGTCTGCGTTTTTTAAAATTATTTTTGTTAGTGCTTTATGTCCATCCTCTGTAATAATTAAAACATGACATCAAACATATACGCTCCAAAACTACACAATCTTTCCAAAGCATCAAATAAATCAATAACATCTCTTCAAATATAATCAGCAGCAGCATGTATGACCAAAGACTCTGCAGCATTTATAGTATTTCCAAAATTGGTCAGATTGAATTCTGTCAATATTAGTAACATAATTATTATATAACCACTGTTATATCTATCCGATAGTGTCGGGCAGGGAGTAAGCAGATGTCTGGAAGTCTCAATCGAGCACCCACAGAGTCGACATCTTCTATCCTCCCACAGGATTCCCCTCCAAGCGCCAATATAAAAGTGTCAGAAGGATATTAAAGCGCAACTTTTAGAATTCACCTTAATTCTGTGCCACAGGGTTTCAACAGATACGTTCAAGGAGTGCCAAGGCAGAACCCTTGGGAAGAACCTTCAACATATCTCTTTTTATGGGATAAGACATCAATGTTTTGTGCACAATCTCAGATCAACATTTTTAAACTTCACATTTTGGAAAAAAGAAACTGAAGAATCAGCAAAGGGGAGTGTCACATCCACTGTAGCTAAATGGGTTTCCACCTAGGATTTTAAGTTATTACTTGGTGGGCTGCATATTGAGATGGCAGTTCTCAAGGTTCTTGGAAATCTCTTAGATGCAGGTGAGTGGACAGGAACACTTGTTTGGGCTGATATTACCACAGCTGGAAAAGAGGATTCGTTTATAAAAAGCCTGACAGGCCAGCTCAAGAAACTCCAACAAAAACCAAAGCACAGCAGCTAAACCTCACCTTGCTCTCTCGCCCAGAGATCACATCACCCCCGCACTCAGAATATTGCCCTGGCTCTTGGTTAGCCTTGTGCATCACACACCGAGCCCGCCATAATAGTGAATCTGAGTTCCTTCAGAACAAAATCATCCACTTCCAACCCCCTAGAAACTTGAGATCAGACTCAACTCTACTCCTTGCTATTTTCCTGTACCATTCCACCAGAGTTCAGCTCCAACCATCTGGAACATTCTTTCTCTGCACATCTGCTGCACTGAAAACTACCTTTCCTTCAAAAAAGTCCTCAAAACCTGGCTATTTGCTGCATTAAGTTGAAACCCCTCCACTAAAGAAACTTCCAATTTCCGATCCGAACTAAGAAACACTCGGTGCCAGGCAACACCGATTACATTTGAAGCGACTCTGACTTCCAAGCATCTGGTGGTGCCGCCCACATTTGGTCTGGCCAGGCCGACACACATGATCATACTCCAATCATAAGCCTGAATTCCCACAAGCACCACTAGCTGAATCAAAGCCCTTCATATTTGAAATGTCACAGAATTGATGAGTCACTGCACCTGGCATGTATAGCAAAACAGGCAAATCGCAGTCACAATGGTTGTGATAGAATCACCACCATTGTAATTGGACAGATTGGTATGCACTTCAGGAAACTGGCATGGGTGGACGTGTGTCATGACCATGTCTCACATCAGTAGGCCAGTTAAGGGACCCTTCTGCAATACTCCAGAAGGGCAATCAAGAACCAGCCCCAGAATCACTCTGGAAAGACTTGATGTATGGGCAGATATTGCACATGTATGAACTATAGCATGGGCTGGCCATGGTAAAGGTAACAAGCACTCAATATTTGGGTAGACTCACCATGCTATTGGTTTAGAAGAACCTGGAAGTACAACCCATGTTCCTGTTGTTGCAAATAGTTTGCAAATAGTGTTATCACAGTTGCAAGAATCAACAGTAGAATCCAATTACCTGAGTGGCCCCACAAACACCAAATCACTACTGAATTCTGCTAGGTACGTATAACGCACCACTCTGCTGGAAACTGGCCACAGCATGGCTACCTGCACACATCAGAGTACAGCAAGGACTATGATAACATTTGGTCATAATTCTCCACCTACCTAACCCAGACTATGCCTCAACACCGCTGACATCAGAATGAAGCGAAGACCTATGACAAATTCAACACGCTGAACACATAGCGAGTCTCTATCACTCACGCCATCTCATAACTCCTCAGCACCCATCCACAAGCTTGACCACATAGGTTGCTCTCTTCCATAGCCTGGTCAGTCCTGCTAAGCCTTATTTGGCCAAATGCACACACACATCCTGATCTTACTCCAGGACCACCAACACTCTGGATTCTGTTTGCAGAGGGCATTCCCACTACCAGCAAATTTAGACATAATACTGGTAAAAGGCGCTATATAAATGACAAGTACAAAACAATACAATACAACACAATACAATACAAAGGTTCCCATGTGACTCGTGCCCGTAGGGCTCATCAAATCACAGCCAGTAGTCTCAATTTACTTCCGCAACAGGCCTACAATGACTAGAGGCAAGGCATAGAGGATAACACTCAAGTCGTCACTTGAAGACTGGTGTAAAGAAAGAAGTAATGTATGTACCCAATTCAGATTCTGGTATATCATTCTAAAACTAGAACTCGTTATGATGACTTTTTTTAAGAATGATACCTGAAGTAGCTTTCCATCTCTATATAGAGAAACTATCCAGGATTGTTCCCTGGTTCTTTCCATTGGACCATAAACACTGGATTCCTGTGCACTTACGTGGTATGGCTTCACTTAAAAAACATCACCTTAACACCAATGCAGAATTCATGAAAGGAAAGTTTGTCACAAAAAAGTCAAAGCATGCGCTCTCTGCAATTACCATTGATCTGCCCCATGAACAGCATAATACATAAGTCAAAGGTGATGGAGGGGCTGTATGCCTAAGAGAAAACCCGACAGCTCTGCATCGTTGGATGGGCTCTGGTCATGAGATGGCTAGCGTAGTTGAAGAATTCTACAAAGACCAAGAGATGGGAAAAATATGAGGGTCAACACAAGGCCAACAAGCATTCACAGATGGTTTTTGTAAAATATATCAAGACTCTTACTCATTCAATACAAGATAACGGAGACCCATTTAGTGAAACCAGCTCTGATCTAATGGTACTTGACAGCAGAGATATAGTACATCCAGCAGTTGCAGACCCATTGCTAAATATTAAAATAAATCAGAGTTGACCAGTGTGCGCTATATGTCAGTGACAGGGTTATTAATCAAACTAAACGTGTAGCAGATCCTATTAAGTGGCATGACCTCCAGTTAATGAAAAGTCAAGTAAACACTAACAGCTGACATTGCTAAGGAATGACTGGACACTATTTTCTAGATTATACATTGCATCATAGATACGTGATGGAGATCTGGATGATTTCTTTAGACATGAAATCCAAGCCTATCCTCCATTACTGCTGAAGTTAGGGAGCCTAAGAACAAAGTCTGATTTATTGATTTGCTTGGACAAACACACACCTGGAATAGAAACTACTTCCAAACCAAAATCCAAATGACAATCCTTGACAGTGCTGCAATTGTCAACATGCTGCAGGTAGGATTTGAAGATGATGCCAGTAATGTGTTTATACCCTACATCAAATCTCAGCTTCAATATATTACAAGGCTGGATATCATCTGGGATGTGCACAGGCCTGCCAGCTTGAAGTGTGACACATGCAGTAAAAGGGGAAATGGTGTTTGGAAAACGAGTTGAACCAAGAAATGCACTTCCTAGAAATTGGCAGAATTTTCTCCGGGTTGATGAAAGTAAGACTGAATTGTTCTCTTTCTTGGCAAAAACCTTAACAGTTATTGACACTAAGAAGCAGGAAATTACCACAAATATTTCCAATGTTCTTTCTATAAATCATCAAGATATCTTGGGACTGACTCCATGCTCACACAAAGAAGCAGACACTTGCATCCTACTCCAATTAATTTAATGTGATGCTGTGCAGCAAGGACATAACATACCTGAAAAACGCACCATGGACACCAATGTTGCAGTTTTTGCCATCACATCTGCACAGTATCTGAGCGTTGAGGAACTAGGGGTTGCATTTGGAGTTGGGAAGAACCTCTGTTTCTTTGCTGCTCATGAGTTAGCAAGAGATTGGGTCCTGATCGTTGTACTGCCTTACTAATGTTTCACGCAAGAACTGGGTGTGTCACTGAGCCCTTTTTCAGACGAGGCAGAAGAGGACTGCATGGAACACCTGGAATGCATATGGAGATCTCACCTAAGCTTTTTGTGGATTTTCTGACAGGCCTAGTCAGCAGGTAGTAGAAGAAATACTGAATCCATTGGAGAGATTTGTAATTTTGCTATATGACCATACTAGCAGAGACAAGTATGTTAATGAGGCAAGAAAACACCTCGGTACTCAAAGGTTGAGCAGTTGACAATCTACCTCCCACCCAAAATTCCCTCATTCAGCATACAAAAAGAGCTGTCTGTCAGGCTGGGTACTGCTGGGTCAAAATGATAATGACAGCACCACCTCTTCCATTGCCGAGTGATTGGGGGTGGAAGAAGAAGGATGAAGATGGACTAGAAATATCCTGGACAACCATACCAGAGGCTATGCAAGCTTGCAAGGAACTCTTACGATGTGGCAGCAAGAAAGACTACACACTACTGTTCAAGTGTAGGAAGGCTGTTCTACAGTGTACTGCTCTTTGTACTTGTGGCACTCTTTGTACTGACTGAAATATTCATTCATTAATAAACAATAACATAAAAATCAGTCATATAACACACTGTATCTGCATCACATAAACATCAATGAATAATTGTTAATGCTTTTGTTTTTCTTCCCTTGACTATATCAATGAATTTATATATTCTGCTATATTCTGCTATACATTTTGAGAAAAAAAACACATTATTTACTCTGAGGCTTCATGTATACTTCTAAAGTGTACAATAGGCATCACATGACCACAAGTACATGATTGAACAATGAATTTAAAAAAAACTGAAGATAACTAAATGGCAACTTTATTACAGGAAAAATCTGACATGGCCTCATAGTCAAACATTTTCATTAGGGTATGGGCTAAAAGTAAGCCAAAATGTATGGTTCTATCATTAGAGGCCCACTTGTTTCACCTACCTGCAGTACTATAAAATGTATTATCAGATAAATTGCCTGATTCACAGAAGCGTTTTCACCAACCAGCAGTACTATACCATGTATTACCAGAGCTATCAAGTTTCACGTGGTCATGTGGGAGAAGGCCACCCAGTCCTGTTTTTACTTGCTTACCATCCAAAAGCTTGGAAAACTACAAGTCCCAGAATTCCATGAAACAGCGAGTTGGCTGCCTACTCGCGAATGAGCATGGGAACAGGTATTGCCTTGTTTTGCCAGCAGGAATTTCTTTCGAATTCCAGCGAAAAAATGGTATAGGTGTGGGGGAAGGGTTTAAAAGAGGTGGGGAGGGGCTTGCGGTATGGGCAATAACATAGGGAAAAGGGGGATTGGAGGAGGACACCCGCCCAATAAAAATTTATAAAATGTGATCCGTCTTTTTAAGGAACTTTTTCTGCTAAAATGTAATCGAGAAAACACCTGTTCGGCAAAAGAACATAGAACCCGGGGAAATTAATAGCTCTGTGCTTCTCTGTACTGAGGGCCATGGTAAAGGTAACAAGCACTCAATATTTGGGTAGACTCACCATGCTATTTGCTTAGAAGAACCTGGAAGTACAACCCATGTTCCTGTTGTTGCAAATAGTTTGCAAATAGTGTTATCACAGTTGCAAGAATCAACAGTAGAAACCAATTACCTGAGTGGCCTCAAAAACACCAAATCACTACTGAATTCTGCTAGGTACGTATAACGCACCACTCTGGTGGAAACTGGCCACAGCATGGCTACCCGCACACATCAGAGTACAGCAAGGACTATGATAACATTTGGTCATAATTCTCCACCTACCTAACCCAGACTATGCCTCAACACCGCTGACATCAGAATGAAGCGAAGACCTATGACAAATTCAACACGCTGAACACATAGCGAGTCTCTATCACTCACGCCATCTCATAACTCCTCAGCACCCATCCACAAGCTTGACCACATAGGTTGCTATCTTCCATAGCCTGGACAGTCCTGCTAAGCCTTATTTGGCCAAATGCACACACACATCCTGATCTTACTCCAGGACCACCAACACTCTGGATTCTGTTTGCAGAGGGCATTCCCACTACCAGCAAATTTAGACATAATAATGGTAAAAGGCGCTATATAAATGACAAGTACAAAACAATACAATACAACACAATACAATACAAAGGTTCCCATGTGACTCGTGCCCGTAGGGCTCATCAAATCACAGCCAGTAGTCTCTATTTACTTCCGCAACAGGCCTACAATGACTAGAGGCAAGGCATAGAGGATAACACTCAAGTCGTCACTTGAAGACTGGTGTAAAGAAAGAAGTGATGTATGTACCCAATTCAGATTCTGGTATATCATTCTAAAACTAGAACTCGTTATGATGACTTTTTTTAAAGAATGATACCTGAAGTAGCTTTCCATCTCTATATAGAGAAACTATCCAGGATTGTTCCCTGGTTCTTTCCATTGGACCATAAACACTGGATTCCTGTGCACTTACGTGGTATGGCTTCACTTAAAAAACATCACCTTAACACCAATGCAGAATTCATGAAAGGAAAGTTTGTCACAAAAAAGTCAAAGCATGCGCTCTCTGCAATTACCATTGATCTGCCCCATGAACAGCATAATACATCAGTCAAAGGTGATGGAGGGGCTGTATGCCTAAGAGAAAACCCGACAGCTCTGCATCGTTGGATGGGCTCTGGTCATGAGATGGCTAGCGTAGTTGAAGAATTCTACAAAGACCAAGAGATGGGAAAAATATGAGGGTCAACACAAGGCCAACAAGCATTCACAGATGGTTTTTGTAAAATATATCAAGACTCTTACTCATTCAATACAAGATAACGGAGACCCATTTAGTGAAACCAGCTCTGATCTAATGGTACTTGACAGCAGAGATATAGTACATCCAGCAGTTGCAGACCCATTGCTAAATATTAAAATAAATCAGAGTTGACCAGTGTGCGCTATATGTCAGTGACAGGGTTATTAATCAAACTAAACGTGTAGCAGATCCTATTAAGTGGCATGACCTCCAGTTAATGAAAAGTCAAGTAAACACTAACAGCTGACATTGCTAAGGAATGACTGGACACTATTTTCTAGACTCTACATTGCATCATAGATACGTAATGGAGATCTGGATGATTTCTTTAGACATGAAATCCAAGCCTATCCTCCAGCACTGCTGAAGTTAGGGAGCCTAAGAACCAGAACAAAGTCTGATTTATTGATTTGCTTGGACAAACACACACCTGGAATACAAACTACTTCCAAACCAAAATCCAAATGACATTCCTTGACGGTGCTGCAATTGTCAACATGCTGCAGGTAGGATTTGAAGATGATGCCAGTACTGTGTTCATACCCTACATCAAATCTCAGCTTCAATATATTACAAGGCTGGATATCATCTGGGATGTGCACAGGCCTGCCAGCTTGATGTGTGACACATGCAGTAAAAGGGGAAATGGTGTTTGGAAAACGAGTTGAACCAAGAAATGCACTTCCTAGAAATTGGCAGAATTTTCTCCGGGTTGATGAAAGTAAGACTGAATTGTTCTCTTTCTTGGCAAAAACCTTAACAGTTATTGACACTAAGAAGCAGGAAATCACCACAAATATTTCCAATGTTCTTTCTATAAATCATCAAGATATCTTGGGACTGACTCCATGCTCACACAAAGAAGCAGACACTTGCATCCTACTCCAATTAATTTAATGTGATGCTGTGCAGCAAGGACATAACATACCTGAAAAACACACCATGGACACCAATGTTGCAGTTTTTGCCATCACATCTGCACAATATCTGAGCGTTGAGGAACTAGGGGTTGCATTTGGAGTTGGGAAGAACCTCTGGTTCTTTGCTGCTTATGAGTTAGCAAGAGCTTTGGGTCCTGATCGTTGTACTGCCTTACTGATGTTTGACGCAATAACTGGGTGTGTCACTGAGCCCTTTTTCAGACGAGGCAGAAGAGGACTGCATGGAACACCTGGAATGCATATGGAGATGTCACCTAAGCTTTTTGTGGATTGTCTGACAGGCCTAGTCAGCAGGTAGTAGAAGAAATACTGAATCCATTGGAGAGATTTGTAATTTTGCTATATGACCATACTAACAGCGACAAATATGTTAATGAGGCAAGAAAACACCTCGGTACTCAAAGGTTGAGCAGTTGACAATCTACCTCCCACCCAAAATTCCCTCATTCAGCATACAAAAAGAGTTGTCTGTCAGGCCGGGTACTGCTGGGTCAAAATGATAATGACAGCACCACCTCTTCCATTGCCGAGTGATTGGGGGTGGAAGAAGAAGGATGAAGATGGACTGGAAATATCCTGGACAACCATACCAGAGGCTATGCAAGCTTGCAAGGAACTCTTACGATGTGGCTGCAAGAAAGACTACACACTACTGTTCAAGTGTAGGAAGGCTGCTCTACAGTGTACTGCTCTTTGTACTTGTGGCACTCTTTGTACTGACTGAAATATTCATTCATTAATAAACAATAACATAAAAATCAGTCATATAACACACTGTATCTGCATCACATAAACATCAATGAATAATTGTTAATTCTTTTGTTTTTCTTCCCTTGTCTATATCAATGAATTTATATATTCTGCTATATTCTGCTATACATTTTGAGAAAAAAAAAACACATTATTTACTCTTAGGCTTCATGTATACTTCTAAAGTGTACAATAGGCATCACATGACCACAAGTACATGATTGAACAATGAATTTAAAAAAAACTGAAGATAACTAAATGGCAACTTTATTACAGGAAAAATCTGACATGGCCTCATAGTCAAACATTTTCATTAGGGTATGGGCTAAAAGTAAGCCAAAATGTATGGTTCTATCATTAGAGGCCCACTTGTTTCACCTACCCGCAGTACTATAAGATGTATTATCAGATAAAGTGCCTGATTCACAGAAGCGTTTTCACCAACCAGCAGTACTATACCATGTATTACCAGAGCTATCAAGTTTCACGTGGTCATGTGGGAGAAGGCCACCCAGTTTTTACTTGGTTACCATCCAAAAGCTTGGAAAACTACAAGTCCCAGAATTCCATGAAACAGCGAGTTGGCTGCCTACTCGCGAATGAGCATGGGAACAGGTATTGCCTTGTTTTGCCCGCAGGAATTTCTTTCGAATTCCAGCGAAAAAATGGTATAGGTGTGGGGGAAGGGGTTAAAAGAGGTGGAGAGGGGCTTGGGATATGGGCAATAACATAGGGAAAAGGGGGATTGGAGGAGGACACCCGCCCAATAAAAATTTATAAAATGTGATCCGTCTTTTTAAGGAACTTTTTCTGCTAAAATGTAATCGAGAAAACACCTGTTCGGCAAAAGAACATAGAACCCGGGGAAATGAATAGCTCTGTGCTTCTCAGACATGATACTATGCTCTTAATGTAACAGAAACAAGCATTTCTGCTTTACATTTAGCATAACAATACCCTCATCGCGGATTCACTTTTAATGTGCCAGAACCAGCATGGATTACCAGGAAGCGGACATCTGTTTCTGAACACTTGCATTGTCATAATTTTCAAAAACCTGAAATGAGACTTGCTTTATCACGCGCCGCGGAATACCTGTGTGGAAATACAACGAAATGTAGATGGGTCAACGCGCAAATGGCCAGTGACACAGACCTTTTCGTTGACACAGACATGTGCACGCGTCCCAGAGTTAACATACAACTCCATGTTCCTGCTCAACAGCTGGCTGCCCCACATCATGGAGGAGGGACTGCAGCAGCATTGGAACTGACAGATGGGTATGTGTCCAGTACAGCATCTGTACAGAAATCCATTTGATTACAAAGTTAGCATTATTGATTGCTTACCTGAAAGCACTTGTGGCGCACTCCTTGGTGAGCAGAAACAGAGTTAATGGGATGTAGCCTGCACCGTAAAGTCGCTCAGGGCAATCACTCAGGGCAACATTCAGTCCCCTACTAATGAACGCACATGTTCCTTTTAATAAACCATTAGCACCCGGGACAGGGGGCCCAGCCAATCAGAGACCGTGGATTGCGTGCTAAATCCTCTGATCTCATCCACCACTCGCTACCTCCACTGCCCGCAGCGCCATCTTCCACCCACCCTCCTGTTTCTTTTTTTTTTTGTTTTTACTATTCCCCAACCCCAGTTCCCTGCCCCACTTATCTAATTGTTACGGCGGTGGCACTCACTGCCGCCACAGCAGCTTCTCTGCCACTTGCTTTTGCGGCCGCCATGCTAATGGAAGAGGGGCTCCATATGGAGTCCCGGCTCATATAACTATGGCAGACATCTTAGCAAAGGATTTTCATTCATTGAACGGTACATGCCCAACTTCCTTTTTAATGAATAAAAATCCTTATTTTTTTCGCACCCCGGGTTACCGCTTTGATAACCCAGGGTGCTAACGGCATTGTGCCCCCATTTCGGGGCAACACCAGTGGGGGTAATGTCCTGGGGACCCAGTTAACTCGGCAATGCTTGCACCAGTGCAAGGAAGTTTTCTGTAAAATGGCCCCAGATAGATTAAAAGTGTTGGTTATGTACTCCAAAAGTAGATGTTAGCCCTCAAAAACCATCTTCAGTCTCCTTAAAAAGTTGAGAATACTGTGCATTCTCAAAATCCAGGGCAGAGCACTGACTGCGTACCCAGAGCAACAATCCTTCTTAACCCCCTCATGTCCTACCTGCAGAGTATTCTGGATGCACCCATTGAACATGGCGGCTTATAACACCCTGTGACACCCTGTGACACCCAGGCTCCATCACTGCAATGAGGCACACATCTGCAACCGGAACACTGAGCTGGCTTTTGATACGGTCAAGTACCACTTCAGACATCTTCACATGAGCAGGACTTGCAATTTACACCGGGAAACGATTATTTGTGTTTCTTGATATTGCCACCAGGAAGTAAATACGATTCATATGAAGTTCGTCATGAAATTGAGCATGATATCCCTGGTTCAAAACTTCAATTTTGACATTAATTGTGACTTTAACATTATCTGGTATGGAACAGATGCAAGTGTTCAATTGAGGGGGTTTTAAAAACTTTGTCGGTTATTTTGCCCCAGTTGGAATGCAATTTGAAAGCATACGAGCAAAATGTACACTTCCATTTTGCACTCCAGCTTATTTTAGTCCCCTCCCGACGGTGTAAAGAAGAGTTTGTATCTCTGCTCTGCTTTCCGATTCTGTGTTAGAGGAACACCAGGTTTTAAGCCTGCTTGAGATTTTCATGGCAGCGGAAAACCAATGGATTCCTAGGGAATCCACTTTGCACTGGTCCCTGCTAAAGAGCAGTTGGATTCTACAGGAATCTCCTGGGAAATTCTGCCTTCAAAGCAGGCATTGTTCACTTTTCTTTTACAAAGTGGAGTGTAAAACTGAAGATTAAAGACAGGTTCTCCTGATTATTCCTAATCGATTCTTATTTTGCATTGTGGGAATTGCTGTTCTCAGTTTCTATTAGCCAATCAGGTGGCCTGAACCGCAGGTGTAATCCTGCATTTCAAGCCGCCTGACTGCCAGCCTCCCCCGCTGTCATCTTCTCCACACACCTGTCTCATTATTTTATTTGTAATCCCTCCCCTGCCCCCAAAACTACCTTATTCCGGCTGCTGCAGCACTCACCGCTGCAGCCTCGCCTTCCTATCTGCTCACAATGGTTGCCATGGCAAGGAAAGAGGGGCTCTGTATAGTGTGAAGACCAATGGCAAACTGTGTATCTAATGTTTCTGAAGATGACATGTGTAAGAGATAGGCAGATGTTGTCCACCTGATAATGGGCAGCCAATCAGAATACTAGCTCCTATAGAAAAGTATTCTTAGAAGTTCCCCTTAGCCAATGCCGAACCTTGAAAGGTTTTTCAGTCTTGCCACGTAGAATGACATCACCTCTGATGTTTTTCTGCTATAAAAACTGTTTTTTGTAAAGATCGGAGAGAGACTGAGCGTATGACCGTTGATGTTTATTGCAAACTCCCTGTTTTAGATAATTGTTAATAAAACATTACTTTGCCATCTTCCTGAGGTGGTTTGGTTATTGGACTCAAAATTATTCTGTATAATTCCATCCATTACATATGCACGCTCCTAAAGGGCCCTAAACTCAATGGTACAATATGAATAATGCAACTTCTCTTGTCAAAAGAGAAATTATATCGTGCCTCCTATTGCAATATATATATGTATATTGGCCTACGCCAAGCTGCTCGAAAGTCACTTGCAAAAGAATCCGTGTTGCAAGGTCCTGACCTTAGAATCAATGTAAGCTGCCGTTTTGGGCCAATCCGCCATTTTAGGATTTGCTTTGTAAAAGTCACCCTGTGAGTTAAAATGGTGGATGATGTCATTCCAAAATACAACATGGCCGTCTTGACCTCTGTACATAGCTAATATGTAACTTGCCTGCAGGCCACTTGTTGAGGTCGTGAACTGAGAACTTGTCCTTCGTTGACTTGTGTGTAAGGGATTACTCGTGTAAAGAAAGTAATCCACGAGTATACTATAAAAACAATGTATTCAAATACTGAACATAGAACACTTGTTTAACCACATTGTATTAATGTTTAAGAAGACTAACATGGAAAATCCCAGGATACACAGTTGCTGTATAGGCTTGTTGATGCATGTATTAAAAGCAAACCAGTTATGTGCGGTTGTTCGAGTCTTGGCATGAACCCTAGATCGGTGATGTATTAAGTGGAATATTAACACAAAGTGGGGCTGGACATCGTGCTCACAAAGTCTATAAAAAGCCAATGCATTCTAATGTACAGCGTCTCTCACTGAACACACTGAACCACGCTGGAGTTCGTTGTGTTGTACTGAGGGCCAATAGCTATCTGATTTTGCTCTGTTTTTTGTAACTGGATTCAGTATAAAATAAAGTACTTTTTATGTTCCTTTGTAACTCTGGTTTGGTTTATTTCCTTTTGGGGTACTCAGCCTCAATATTTTGATTTTGTTTTCACAGTTGGTGCCTGAATAGGGACCCTCAAGATTGATGCTGGATTGTTGAAGGTTGACACACGCTATAGGAACGGGATCGGACGGTGTGACAAAAAGGGGCCCCACTGAACAAGAAGCAACACCGATCCCTGGACGATTAGCTTGTGGTCTGAGACGGCATCTTGACGAGGGTCCACTTATCGAGGCGGGCAGATTTGCCGAAATCACCATACACGAGGTACGATTAGTTAGGTAAGATTCTTTGAAATCCGATCGGACCTCCTTAGGTTTGTTCAGGTGAGTCGTGACCCGACTCTTAATTCAACCCTGAAAATTTGAATTTGGCGCATTGTATCTGCAGATACAATTATTTACCAGGTAACACCAATAATTTGATATGCCTGGGAAATTGTCTACCTGCTTCAGGGCGTTGTTCCGCAGCAATAGACAATCTTTGGAATTTAGCCGTCCGGCACCACAGGAGGGGTCGCCGGCATGTACTATGTACTGTAAGCATGGCATTAGAAGTATAGTATTTAATGACATTTGACACACACAAACCAGACATGCCTCCGAACTTCAGTGGCCAATCAATGGTAGTTTTGAAATCCCTCCTATTGAGTATTTAGAGTCAATTCTATTAAAGAAAAAGGCTAGACCTGCAGCATTTGATGTTTTGCAGAATTGGAAAAAAGAAGCGTTACAACAACTTAAAAGTAGAGAAAAGCATGCGCGCCGTCATTAGACGAATGCCGAAAAAGCATTATTGTATGACCAAGATAAACATTCTGAATCGACTAGTAATATGGATCGGGCTTTCTCACTTGGAATTCAAAAAAATATCCTTCCAAAGACCTCCATGCTTCCGATGAATTTATAGATAAATTGCTAAATGAACGAAGGCCTGGTGCCTCTGCGCCACCTCCGTATGTTCCTCTTCCTGCTGCTTTGTCTCTTCCTCCTTTTATTCCTGCTCTACCTGCTGTTGTTCCCGTTGTTCCTGCTCCTCCTAATGTTCCCCTTCCTCCAGCTCCTCCACCTCTTCTTATCGCACCAGTTACAGTACCTCCATTGAATTTGCCTGCTCCCTCTCTTCCAAGTGGTCCTGAGCCGCTTGTAATCGATCGAGGTGCAGGGTCAAAGGTTGTCACTCACAATACTGTACCACCGGAGAAGAAACGTGAATTAATTGCATGGGCTAAGTATTGTATGGAGAAGGATGATCAAGCTAATGTTTTGCCACACTTTGTAATATGGATAATTGTCCTGAGAAAAATGTTTTTATTGAAGGTTTAGAGATTCAGTTATGTGTAATGTGGGGAAAATTAAATAATACAGATCTCCCGCAAGGGTTAAGGGATTTAAATACTTTAGCCTTTTCTAGAGACACTGTGGAGAAAGTAAATGAGCATGTCGAGATGTTATTTGGGTATAGAAAGGAGTTAGAAAAGTTGCAGAATGAGAATGACGAGGAGGAAAGTATGTATCTACAGAAATGGTTCCTTCCTTGTTGTAAATCGATATCTGAGGAAGCACAAATTTGTACGAAGGACGCGCTTAGATGGATTTCGGATATGTCGATAACTCCAGTTGAAGTATTTGACACATATAGTCAGTATACGCTAGAAATGCAGAGGAAAATGATACAGGTAATGATAGAGTACCTACAGGATGATTGTGTAAAAAGAAAGATTAGTTGTCCCACAGAGTTATTGAGTTTTTACAAGAGAGCTTTTTCACTTGACACTTCTTTGACTGCTTTAGCGCTCGATTTAGCTCTGTTTCTTAGTAAGCGTTCGGAGTCACCTACTTCTCAGTTGCCTATGAGAGAGGTTCCTCCGACATTTGTCCCGAAGGTTGAGATTGCGGCCGATGCTGCACGAAATATAGTCGCTGTGAACATTCCTGCACATTATGTATCACAGTTCGCTCACGTCCCGTTTTCAAGACAGGAAGTGAATACTATTAGGCAATCTATTCGTGATATTAGGAAAAATCCGACAGGATTCTATAAAGAAATAGAGTCCGTCTTGCAATCCTCAGTTTTCACCTTAGGTGATATTGATGTGATATTCCCTGTACTCCTGCCCGTAGATTTGTGGCAACAAGTTAGAACTATACATGACGTGCCAGGGTTGGGAGATACATTGGTAAATATAACTAGACTCGATGGAGAAAGGCCAGCTGGTGAAAGACTTCCTCAGGTGATATTGACTTTGCCTGATAGAATCATTGCTAAATTGAAAACCATAATTCCAGAGAAAAGAATTATATGGGACAAACTTACGGCCTGTGTCCAAGGAAAGTCTGAGGGTGTTACCGAGTTCTTTAATCGGTTCGAACACGTATTCTCGGATTTCAGTGGACAAGACCTAGGCACAGAGTCTGGGAAAAGGTTATTTGTGGACAAATTTGTGCGTGGATTGCTGCCTGACATCCAGTCACAAATTATGTCTTCTGAGAGTGCTTGGCAGGCGAAATCGCAATCAGAAGTACTGAACATGGCTCAGTACTATGAGAACCGTGTCAATAATGAAAAAGATAGAGTTGAAAAACGAAAAGGTGATCTGAAAATTAAAGTGCTATTACAGCAAATTGTTAGAGGCCCCAGAAGGGGTAGTTCTCAGATTAGAGGTCAGTATGTCCCGCAAGGGAATGTGCCCTTGGGTCTTTTGAACATTAACCAGTGCGCCTATTGTCGTCAAGAGCGTCATTGGCGAGCACAATGCCTCGTCCTTCAACAAAGGTCAAATAACACATTCGGAAATATGGGTAGACGATCCAGAGGTCGCCCGGGGGTAGGGGGCCCTGGTAGAGGTCAGTTTACACAGGATCCTCAGCAACCTTTCTCGGAGGATAATCAGATTTTGAGTGTGGACACCAGGAACATATTTGATCAACCTTCCGCTGCATATTTATCTGAAGAGCTTCCTTTTGATGACATTCTGTTTCGTTAGGATTGCCCGAAGCAGGGTTTGGAACCTACACCTATTCCCGTCAATCAGAAAGCTCTCTACGTTGAAATGATGGTGGGAAATAGGAAACATCAGTTTTTGATAGACACTAGAGCACAGAAGTGTTCCATTGATCATTCACGGGTTCCAAACATTCCACTGTCAGGACAAACCAATGTTTCTGTAGGGTTTTCTGAACACCAGTTGTTTGTCCGGTTTCTTTGCTGGTACCTATTTCTTTGGGTCCCTTTACAGACCACTGTCCATTTCTGTTGACTTCGAATTGTGGAGAGAACTTGCTGGGGTTGAATCTGTTAAAAGAATTAAATGCAGTGATTTATTGTTCTTCTGATGTGCGCTTGACGATACACCACAGCAATTTTCTGTCTCGCAATTCTTGACTAGACCTTTGCCGCCAGAATTCATTAATGTACCAGAGAGCTTGTGGGCTGTTGATGACAATGATGTCAGTGTTTTACACATTGAACCTGTTAAGATAGTTTTGAAACATGGAATTGAGCTGCCACGCATTCCACAGTATACAATTTCAGTTGAGGGCGAGCAAGCTTTGAAATGCATTGTTTCCGATTTTGTGCATCGCGGGGTGATTGAAGAAATTTCAGGAAGTTTGTGTAATAGTGCGATTTTACCCGTGTACAAGAAAGGCGATAATGCAATTCCATTCCGTTTCATAATTGATTTACCTGCCATTAATAAAGTCGTGGCTCCACAATTTCTAATTTTGCCTGATGTAACGACAATCCTAACCATGATTCCAGTTACAGGTACTTACTTTAGTGTGGTGGATCTAAAGAATGCTTTCTTTAGTATTGCTATACACAAGGATAGTAGATACTTGTTCGCGTTCACCTTAGAGGGACGCTCGTTCACATTTACTCGTGCACCTCAAGGGTACACAGAGAGTCCTGGCATTTATAGTCGGGCTTTGAAAGAACAACTTGATACCCTTGAATTGCCCTCTACCTGTACATTGCTTCAGTACGTTGATGACTTGCTTTTAGCTGCTGACTCTGAGAGTGCCTGTAAGGAGGGCACTGTGTTATTGTTTATCCATCTAGCTAAGCATGGTCACAAAGCTTTCTTAATAAAAATCAATATTGTCGCCAGGAGGTCGCCTATTTAGGGTATCTCCTGTCAAAGGAGGGAAGAAGATTGACACCTGAAAGAATAAAACACATTTCTGGCATGTCTGTCTCAAATACACAGAAGGAAGTTAGCGCATTTATAGGTATGGCTTCTTGCTGTAGGTTGTGGATCCCAAATTTTTCACTAGTGATCAAACCGATGTTGGATTTGACGAAGAAGGGCAGTTCTTCGCCATTGCCATGGAACTCGGAACACCAGCAAGCGTTTGACTTGCTTAAGACTGCATTATGCTCTGCACCAGTTTTGGGCACACCAAACTATGAAAAGGCCTTTGTGTTGTTTGTGCATGAATGTGATGGATGTGCTTTGGCTGTATTAACGCAGGAACATGGAGGTAAGAATAGGCCATGCGGTTACTTTTCTTCCGCCCTTGATCCGGTAGCATGTGCTTTGCCAAGATGTTTGCGAGCTGTCGCTGCTGCTGCTGCGTCTGTAAAACAGAGTGAGGGAATGGTCCTAGGCCATGATCTAACCCTGATGGTGCCTCACTCTGTAGATGTTCTACTGAAGCGAACTCAAACGCAACATCTCATTTCTGCACGGTTGACAAGATATGAATTGATCTTGTTTGCTCCTCACATTCAAATTAAGAGGTGTTGTGTTCTTAATCCGGTTGAACTCCTACTTTTCCCCGCAAGATACTACTTGCGACGATGAAGAGTCACATGATTGTCTGTATACTACCGAACAAGAGACAAAGGGTAGAATTGATTTGAAAGACACCCCTTCAGATAATCCACAAGGAGAACTGTTCTGTGATGGCTCCTGCTTCAAACTTCCGGATGGTACATCCACAGCTGCTTATGCAATCACCACACTAAGCACGGTTGTAGAAACCAAGAGAATCATGCATAATTCTGCGTAGGCCGCAGAGATTATAGCATTGACCCGAGCTTGTGAACTTTCCGAAGGGCTTGCAGTAAATATATATACTGATAGTCAGTATGCCTTTGGGGTGGTTTACAACTTTGGGAGACTTTGGTCAGAAAGAGGGTTCCTAACTTCACATGGCACCAAAATCCAACATGGCTCCCTAATAGTACAACTACTCTCACCGCTTGCGCTCCCTACTCAGTTAGCAGTTATGAAATGTGCAGCACATCGAAAGGTTACAGATGATATAGGGAAAGGGAATACTTTCGCTGATCAGATAGCTAGACAAACTGCTACTGATCTCCTTACGGAGATGTATGTTTCAAGGGAGACTGTAAATGCTTATGCAATGGATGAGGGTGTTGGGTCTGTATGGGATATCCAAGCTGATGCCACGTTAGAAGAATCCAAAAGGTGGGCTGAAGGCTTGGGGAAACTTGATGATAACGGGTGTTGGGTGGATATGGCGGAAGGGAAATGGCTACTCCACGACGCGTATGTAATGATGATGGTCATCATGGCCCATGGCCCTACGCATGTATGTGCCCAGAAGATGACAAACATTTTAGAGAAAGTTTGGGTGAATGACAACATTTCAAAAATTGCCCAGCGCTACGTCCAGGATTGCATGATTTGCCTACAACACAATGTGGGAAAGGGGACAGTAACTCCAAGGGGAAGTTTTGGGTCACCCTCTGTCCCCTTCGAAGTGATCAATATTGAAATGGAACAATGTGATAATAAAAAATATGTGCTGGTGGTTAACTGCGCTTTTAGTAAATGGGTTGAGGCTTTCCCTGTTAAAGATGCTACAGTCATGACTACTGCAAAAACCGTGTTAAGGGAATACTTCCTGCGGTTCGGGCTACCAAGAGTTATCTGGTCGGACAATGGTCCACATTTTGACGCTGCTGTAATTCTGCAGATATGTGCGGCGTTACAAATTGACAAACGGTTCCATTCGGCCAGACATGCTCAGAGCGCCGGACTAGTAGAAAGGCACAACCGTATCATTAAGAACAAGCTCGCTAAGACGTGTGCCGGCACCAAAGTAAAATGGCCGGACACCTTACCGATCGTGTTGTTATCCATGCGTACAACCCCTCAAACTAAGACTGGGCTCCCTCCATTTGAGGTGGTAATGGGGAGACCTGCCAATATTTGGAACCTTCCTAAATGCAATTCATTGAGAAATGTTGAAAATGTATTACTTTCAGATTATTGCAGCCAATTGACTAAAAACCTGTATTTGATTTATCACCAGGTACGAGAAGCTTTACCTGTGCGATACGAGGGCCCGGGCCACAGCATACGGCCTGGAAGCTGGGTACTCGTCAAAGCATTTGAGCGCTTTTCCTGCCTTGTGCCTCGCTGGCGTGGGCCATTCCAAGTCCTGTTGGTCACCCATACAGCGGTGCGGGTCTCTGGGAGAAAGAACTGGATACACGCGTCTCACGTCAAGAAACTTCCTCACCATGTGCCACACGTTACAGAAGAAACAGAACCCCTCGCTAATGCTGCAACCAATGATCCCAAAGCAATGAATAGCACTGAGAGTGTGTCGGAGAATCTCTCTGAGCCCGTGAGGCTTTGGGAAACTGCTATTTCAAATTCGGCATCTTCACTTGTTTCCGACACGTTGCTTCCAGCAGGAAGTGACGACATATTGTTTCTGGATCAATCAGTACCGGGAAAAGTAAGGTACAATCTGCGTCCAAGAAAATAGACTTACGGCACAGTTTTGCTGTGTATCTGAAAGACTTACGGCACTGTTCGGCTGTGCATTTGAAGAAGAAAAGGATCATGGAGGGCTTGTTTTTGCCCAAATTTGAGAAAGGGGATTCTGTTGGCTAGGGTTGTGGAAGGACTAAGAAGTCGCTCGACCTGGAGGTCGCCAGCAACGAACATTGAAGACTACAATGCCTGCTACCGCTCGTATGGCACTTGTAAATAAGGGGGTGACCAACCGGGACAATGGACAAAATGCCTGCGCCCCAAAAATGTATTGCTGTATTTTTATAATGATATTTGGGTTTTTAATAGTCACTGCCTTAGGATTGTGGTACCTTGAGGAAACTCATTCTTTAGAACTTTTGTTACCTACTGAAAGTACACCTATTGTTCCTACTCCCGTTGTACATTTGCATACTCTATCCCCTAGGGACTCTCAGCACAGACAAAGGCACCACAATAACACTCTACTACTTATCATGAATGCTACGCATGCCATTTTTAATAAGTCTAACTATTGGGTCTGTTCACATTTATCGCAACACGGGGATAAGGGGCTAGGTTGGTATATTCATCCTTTACCTTTGACAACTGCTTGCTATGCTTCTCTTAGAGCGCTGCTCTTTGGCCGATGGAATGATAGCATCTCGGGGAACTTTGATGGCACCAATTTGAATAGTTTTGAGAAATGTGTTTTGACTCCCCTGGGATGCTTGCTTTTTGCAAACAGGAGTAAACCTAACATTGCTTCTATTAGTCCTTCTGACAGACTGTCTCGTCCCTTCCAATCTTTGGTTTCCTTTAAGATGTCTCCAATAGGCAATAAGGATGCCATGCCTCCTTCTTACACTGTTAATCATAGCCCCGATTCAGTTTCTTTTTGCATACAGGGGAATGGAGCCCAGTCAATGGCAGATTTTCTAGGTTGTGCCAACGTTGCAAATTTGACTGGGGCAAACAGACCTTTGTATGTAGGCGAACCTGTCTACTTTGTCTGCGGTAATGTAGCATTCCCATGGTTGCCCAGGGATTGGCAGGAAACCTGTTATTTAGGGATCCTGTTACCTGGGGTGTTTATAGCTAGTACAAGAGAAGTTTCAAAGGCTCGTCCACGGCGGGACGAGAATGGTGACACCCCAGCACAAATCTTGGGAGATATAGCTAAATCAGTTGTGCCATTTTGGGGCCAGATAGCGAATTCAGAAGATATCAGAAAACTAGCGAGAGTACTGGAGAGAACAATCAACCGGACCATGGACATACTCTATAATATGACGTTAGAACAGAAGGCGATAAGACTAGTAGCACTTCAAAACCGAATGGCATTAGATGTCATTCTGGCTGAACGTGGTGGAGTGTGTAAATTAGTGGGGTCCGCTTGCTGTGATTTCGTTCCAGATTCCTCCCCAACCATCTTCAAGGCAATACAGAATCTGCACGTCCTTAGTTCCGAAGTGCATGTTCCCGAAGGAAACTGGGATCTTAGCGCTTGGTTCTGTGACTTCTTGCGATCTTGGGGTTGGAAGGTACATTCGGTCTTGCTGATTATTTTGGGAATCCTGTTGTTTCTTTGTTGCTGTATTCAGTGTCTACCTGGTATGTGTTCGATGCTAGGGGGATGTTGCGCACAAGGGATAGGTTCGATAGGACATAAAGTGTATGCCCCAGATAAAACTTCTAAGGAATATGTGTTGAAAGAAATTTTAGTGAATGACCTAATGGCAATAGATATTTCCAACAGCGATTCAGGGTGCATGGACGATGATGCATGGAGTTATTTGCAAGGAGATCCAAAATAGTTTTAGCACTTGGCTTAGGCTAAAAGGAGGGTTTGTCAAAAGAGAAATTATATCGTGCCTCCTACTGCAATAAATATATGTATATTGGCCTACGCCAAGCTGCTCGAAAGTCGCTTGCAAAAGAATCCGTGTTGCAAGGTCCTGACTTTAAAATCAATGTAAGCCGCCATTTTAGGCCAATCCGCCATTTTAGGATTCGCTTTGTAAAAGTCACCCTGTGAGTTAAAATGGTGGACGATGTCATTCCAAAATACAACATGGCCGTCTTGACCTCTGTACATAGCTAATATGTAACTTGCCTGCAGGCCACTTGTTAAGGTCGTGAACTGAGACGTTGTCCTTCGTTGACTTGTGCGTAAGGGATTACTCATGTAAAGAAACTAATCCACGAGTATACTATAAAAACAATGTATTCAAATACTGAACATAGAACACTTGTTTAACCACACTGTATTAATGTTTAAGAAGACTAACATGGAAAATCCCAGAATACACAGTTGCTATATAGGCTTGTTGATACATTTATTAAAAGCAAACCAGTTATATGCGGTTGTTCGAGACTTGGCATGAACCCTAGATCGGTGATGTATTAAGTGGAATATTAACCCAAAGTGGGGCTGGACATCGTGCTCACAAAGTCTATAAAAAGCCAATGCATTCTAATGTACAGCATCTCTCACTGAACACACTGAACCACGCTGGAGTTCGTTGTGTTGTGCTGAGGGCCGATAGCTATCTGATTTTGCTCTGTTTTTTGCAACTGGATTCAGTATAAAATAAAGTATTTTGTATGTTCCTTTGTAACCCGTTTTCGGTGTATTTCCTTTTGGGGTACTCAGCCTCGATATTTTGATTTTGTTTTCACACTCTGAGGAAATACCTGTATTGATAGCTCTATGGTGCTTAGCATTGTGATTTCAAATTGTGGTTCTCCACTAGGTGTGCAATTTGTCAGAATTTAACACAGATACATATTAATGACAGGGGCTTTAAACATGTTTTTGGCTTTTTGGGCATGGCATTGAGGACACATGTGGCTTCACTGAAATAAATTGTGCAGAGCGGCAGGTTTACATATTGCTCATGATCAAAGGTACAAACAAATGCAATTTTGCAGCCCGTGTCAGGCACATTTTCATGCGGATATCCTGGAACAACACACAGGAGCTCAGACCACAGTTTCCAAGCCCAGCTTCCCTATTCATGCATGTCATAATTTAGTAACTATGCAGGCGTCCATTGATGTTCGTTGTAAACTCCCGGTTTTAGATAATTATTAATAAAACAGTACTTTGACATCTTCTTGAGTTGGTTCAGTTATTTTGACTATTAATTATTCTGTATGATACCATCCATTACATATGCATGTTCCTAGCATGCCCTAAACTCACGTGGTAGCGGTGCAGATGGTTTAAAGATCCAAACTAGTTCTGCTCCAGAGTTTTGGAAGATGGCAGAGTTTCCTGTGGAGAGCGGCCGAATAGAAGAATGTAAGAAGAACCGAGACGGTGGTCACGTCTCCTTTTGAAGAAATCCCTGCTCGGTTTCCACAGGCGTTCTGCGGATGGAAGGCAAAGGGGTCAGATTGAAGGAGGAGTTTATACCAAAGGCCTCGAGTCGATTAATGAATGGTAAGTAGACTAAGGGGAATGGCAATATAAAGGGGCGGGATTGTGATTATTTTGAGTAACAGGAAATAGTTTGAAGATAAGAGAGACTGCCTAGGTTTCCTAATTCAACGGAATTAGAAGGAGAGATTTCAAACTCTAACAGGAGTAGAAATAGAAAGACGAGCAGGTCAATACCGTATAAGGTGATGTCTCAAACCCTGTACAGGCCAAAAATAAAGGCGAGAGAAAAGTACCCCACATCATAAATGAGAAATAGTGGAGGGAGGGTGATCACAGTGTTCTATAATATTTAATGTGTGACTTTTGTCTAAATGTTGTTGTTGAATAAATTATTGAGGAGTGATAGAATTGTGAAGAGTTGAAAAGTAACAGAGATTGAAGATAAAGTGTAGCAAAAAGATTGTCGCCAATCAAAAGAATAGATAGGTCATTGAATTAAGAGGATTGAGCAGCGATTGATGGTCCTTGTTTATACTTGTTGTTTTAAACTGTTAGAACTAGCGATTTAAGTTAAAATAAAAGGTTTTATTTAATGATCTGGTAAGTATTTCACAGTCAAATGAGACTTGTCATTCTGAAGAACACTCCTCTCACGCACCTATGCAACACAATACCAAACCATGCGCCCAAGCTCAAACAGTACAGTGTAGAATGGGTAAAGGGCACAGCAGATACAATGTTTATGCCATGGCCACAAAGGGGATCACTCTCAAAAGCTGTTTTGCAACAGATGATCACATTCTTGGACCCCACGTACACAGGGAAAACATTTGAGAAAAGATTATCTACCAAGAGGAAAAAGAAGATCCACCACTTAATGAGTGGATGCTTAACCAGCGTAAGGGGGAAGGCATTGAGCCCTTAGCTGCCCTTACCTTGTACAAAATGAAGAGTGTTATTACAGAAGTGATAGGAGTATATCCTTTAAGGGAACTGATAGCAGCGACGGGGTATAGTAATCCGATATATGAACCCCTGCTTACAATAGCGCAGATGTAGCCCGGAAGAGAATAAAAGAAAGGACGATATTTGTAAATGTATACAAGACAAGGAAGAACGAAACGAACGGTCAAATTTATCGACAGATATAGACAGAGAAATCAAGAGATGGAAAGGAGAAAAAAATAAGGCTGATGAGGTAACACTGGAACAAAACAAATGGTTGGGGGGACAGATATTACTCAAGATAGATTAAAAAGTATTGAGGAAGTTAGGCAAAGAGAAGATAAGGAAAAACGAGAGAGGATGGATAAGGAACAAGAGAGGAGATTAAAGGAGGATGAGCAAAGAAGGAAAAGTAGGGATCAACGAGAACAGATATATAGGGAGGAACAAGAGAAAGATGAGAAACAGGCGGAAGAACAAAGAAAGTATGACAATAGACTAAGAGCGATCGAAGACAGGGACAGAAAGGCAGAAGGAGAGAAGAGGAAGAAGCACAAAGGATGAGGGATAAAAGATTAGAGAGACGAAGGGAACGAGAGGAAAGAAGGGAGGGAGTAAGGAGGGAAGAATAAAAGCAGGAGGAAGAAAGAGTTAGAAGAGATGCGAGAAAGCAAAGGGAAGTAGATGAAGAAATAGAACAAAACAGAATGCAGCGAGGTTTGGATACCAGTCTAATTCATAAAGAACAAATTAGGCTGAATCTAGAAATACTATGGGAGAGAGAGATATTCTCCTAATAAAGGAGAAGATGCTAGAAATACCTAGTGGAACACTAGATGAAGAAAGGTATGATATGGAAGGCATTGGAGAAAGGATCAATAAGGCCTATCAGCAATTAAGATGCAATATCGTGTATGCACTTGAGGGAACGATGATCGATCCCCAGTACCTCAATCATGAAATGAGGAGGGAAACCTGTTTAGTGATGAATGTCAAACATTGTCTTTCAGCAGATTGAACCTAGACAAAGGTGAGGGGGATGTTAGTCATACTAGCTGGTTAGGTCTTGGCGCAAAAGGAAGGAACGCGTTCACCCCTGAAAGAAGCCAGCAAGTGGGTAAGGAAGTGAGATGGTCAGATCTGGAACATTCTAAAGATAGAATGCCAGATCCCTTAGCATGTCCTGTGAAATGGTCAGATCTGGAACATTCTAAAGATAGAATGCCAGATCCCTTAGCATGTCCTGAGCTTTCCTGAAGATGATTATATGGTGAGAAGGGAGAGTCTCCACCATATATAAGCAGGATAAGGTCATTTCCGGCAAGGAGAAAGACAGGAATGATTATCCCTGCCATGGATAGACTAATAGTGGGATCTGACTATGGGATGGGGTTCATGCAGTTCCCCTTGTTAGAGAAGGGGGGAGCAAGATGCAATATATTCCATGGCCACAGAAGGACAAGGATAATTAAAAATGCAAGCACCCTAGTTTACTTCGGGGGCTGGGAAATGGATATACGAATGAGAAAAAATGACAGGAGGAAATATGCAGGCCATATGGGACATAAAAGGTCTCCTGGCGGCCATTCTTGAAGAGAGGGATGATGACATATGGAGGAGAGCAGGATATTCAAGTGTGACTGCACAAAACACAGTAAATGATGGAGCGCCATTTAATAATTATAGGGCAGATGTTTGGAGGGCTCTCAGGGTACAATATCCTAGCAAATTGGATATGGGTGCAATTATGACACATAAAATGAAGGAAGATGAAGACCCCATTGCCTATGTTCTAGATATTCAGGAGAAATGGCAGCTTGAAACTTGTGAGCCATGGGAAAAGACAGTGGCATTATTTTATCATATTTTATGTCAGAGGTTGCCTGAGCCAGTACAGAACAGAATCAGATGATAAAACAAGTGGGGATGGAAGCGAAGCCATGTCTGAGATACAGTTGACGATAGTACACCATTGTCGGTTATTACAAGAGAAGAACAAAAAGAAAGATGAAAGTAGAAAAATTGAGGAAGCCAAATTAGTTCAGAAAAAGTTGTCAAAATTTGCCATAGAAGAGGTGGTATTTACAAGTGGAGAAGGATTGGGAATGCATGAATCAATAGGTGCATCACAGGCAAATAATCCACGAGTGATGGGCCAAGAAGGGAATGTTGGAATTGTGGAATGACAGGGCATATTGTGTGCGTATGCAAGAGCCGAGGGAGAATACAAAACAGACAGTTTTCCAGAGTGGGGACAGCTTATCCACCACCATACAGCACACAGACCAGAGAGAGATTTGTCCAAGATCACACATTTTACAAGGCACAAGCACTGCAAGTACAGCAGGTGCCACAGCATGGACAAGCACAAATGAATCCACCCCATTCGGGCAGTTGCAACATGCACCTATGCAGACACAGCAGTATGCGAATACAGGACAAGTACTAACACCTAGAATAGGAGGGGTCACTGTGGTAGGAGGAAATCCTTTCACAGGGACGGGGATGAGCTTCTGCCTGCAAAAGATCAGCTCACAGGGTGATTTGATGTGTTTAGTACTATCTGTGACACCAGACCCCCAAGAGGAACCAAGGTTCGATGTGACGATAGGAGGCAAATCTTTTTCTTTTCTTGTAGACAGTGGGGCAAATTGTTCATGTACATGGGATGGAAAGTATCCAATGCCAGGTATTGCCATGAATGCTCAAGGGTTCTCTGGAGCTACAAATCTAGTTATTTTTACTGATAAATTACTGGTCTCCATAAAAGAATATGACATGTCCGTCCCTTTGTTATATTCATGACAGACACCAGTTAACATTTTAGGAAGATATTGAATGAATAAACTTACCATGACGATTTCATTTACTGATCAAGGAATAGTGTGCTCCACTCCAGGAATACACTATTTAAACGTGGGAGAATTCAAACTGGTGTTCACATGGCAAGTGGCTCTGTGGGGCATTGCAGTAGATCCAGAGATTTTTCCATATGGAGTAAGCATTTTGCTGACATGGCTATCTGGCCTGGTAGGAAAGATTGTAAGGATACCTAATGAGTTTGTATTCGGACCACAAATACCTATGGATTAGGAAGGTGGACAGACTATTCCTATAGAGTTGGAAGCAGCTATAGTACGAAGAGAGATGACATTGCTTGAAAGGATAGACGATGAGGGTAGACCATGGAGAACAGTGATAGCTCTTGAGGAGGGGTACAGACCGACTGATATAACCAATAACGATATGTTCAGGGAACACCGAAGCGATGATGAAGTGGTGTTCTTCATGAGCATTACAAACTGGATAAGGATAGAAAAAAGGGAAGTCCCACAGAGAATGGCAATAAAGCAGCAACAACAAGCATTTTTTCAGGAGGATCTTGAAAAGGTGCCAAGTGCCCTATAGACCGCATGCCCCTATGATGTAAGTTTATTGAAAGGGATAAGGGAGGTTAAAATAAAGCTTAAGCCAGGAGCAATTTTACCGCAAGCAAAACACTACCACATGTCTTGAGAAGCTGATGAAGGTATATTTCAGACTATTTCAGCACTGATAAATCAGGGGATTCTAGTGCCATCAGAGTCATTGTGCAATACCGCTGGGGTCGTGGAGATTTATCCAGAATTTGAGACCTCTTAACCAGATTGTCAATGCGGAGTTTTCTTTAGTTCCTAATCTTGTGACAATATTGTGCAGTATCCCAGTAGAAGCTCTATACTTCACAGTGATTGATTTGAAAAATGCATTTTTCTCGAACCCCCTGCACAAGTACTTACAAGACTTGACTTCCTTTACGTTTTGCCAAAAAAGACTAAAACATACTCGGCTGCTTTAAGGGTACTGTGAGTCCCCATTGATCTTTAACAGAGTCCTACAGATGAATCTAGGCAATATCGATCTTAAGAGTACCGTGATACAGTAGGTAAATGACCAATTGATTTGCAGTAAAACAGAGGATGAGTGTAGGCAAGATTCTGTCCAATTTGTGACAATTTTAGCATATAGAGTATATAAGCTGGACAAGGAATAACTACAGTATTGTCGGGAGGAAGTGTTACATAGGTCAGTTAATTTCACATGAAGGAAAGAAAGTGACACCGAGAGAGCTGAGGCACTTATGAAAACACCAAAACCGAACACAGAAGGCCTCATTATAAGTTTGCCGGTCTGGAAACAATGGTACCGGTAAGGTTGCCCATACCTTTGTTTCTGGACCACAAACTATGGGTTCTGCAAGCGGGTGCCTTTCAGCCCACCAGGTCTAACCTAGCAGGCGGAACAGCACCTGCTCGCAGACCCTGACGGATGCACCGGCACCATTCGTGAATGGTGCCATGCATCCTTCCTCCCCATTCCCATTGAGTCTAATGTGACTCAAATGGGAATGGGGAGTAATATATTCCAGCGCCTGGGAATGGGCAATTACCGGGTCCACCGGCGCTGTAATGCCCCAGTAATTGCCCATTCCCAGACACCGGAAAATTCATGACTGGGTTTCTGGGTTTATGCAATTATATTAGAGCTTGGGTGTTTGATTATAGCACATACACGAAGCCACTTCTGCAAGCATTAAAGAAAGCACAAGTTGGTAAGGCAAAATAGAATGGACCGAAGAAATGGAGGAAGGATTGGAGGAGTTGAAAAAAGCAATTTGTACAGCCCCTGTTTTAAGGATTCCGAATTATGGCAAGGAATGTTATTTGTTTGCACACACAAATGGGACAGTCATTACAGCAGTACTTACATAAAGAAACACATTAGGGTATAAACCTTTGGCATATTACAGTGGGATTTTGGACCCAGTTATGAGAGGACACTTCCCTTGCAATCAATCTTTGGCAGCTGCCGAATTTGCAATTTATAAATCCACACGCATTGTCATGGGCTGCTCTAGGACCCTTTACGTGGAACAAAGTCCATTTGCCATTCTAGAGAAATCCAAGGGCATATTAACATCCCAAATAGCTTCAATTTATGAGGTAATGATTTCTAATCCAATGATTAAAATTGTAAGATGTAAAATAGTGAACCCTGTCACGTTCATAGCTGAACCCATAGAAAAGGTTATCATGTGCACGGCTGTGCCAATTATGTTGAATTTTATAAGGATATACCCCATGTGAAAGTGAATGCTTTGGTTGTAGGGGAGATTCTTTTTATTGATGGTTCTAGTGGAGAAAGGCATTCAGGCGCCGCAGTTGTAAGACACAGATTAAATAGAGAATTCGAGGTGGTGACGAGTGCAAGGCTACCGTCTAATTTCTCAGCGCAAGCAGCAGAATTAGTAGCGCTCATTGTCACACTTGACAAACATGAAGGACAGGAATTGACAGTGTACAGTGTCTCTGCCTATGTGGCGTCACGTGTACACGCAGGGTTGTCACGTTGGAAAAGGAGGGGCTATCTCAGCACAGAGGGCCCTCCCTTGCAGCATGTGCCATAGCGGTCATAAAATGTGCATTGCATACTAAACAAACAGACTTTGGGCCTCATCACGAGTTGGGCGCTAACCCCGGCGGTATTACCGCCAGGGCTATTAGCCCTACCAGCAAACCCCCCGGCACTATTAGTGCCAGATCACAGGTTTGGCGGAATGGTAAGTCCCCATTCCTCATGGGGACCATTCAGGAATTTCTCATTCCTCATTGGACCCAATGGGGAATGTTCGGCGCTATTACAGCTGGTGGTATTACCGCTGGTGGTAATAGCACTGAAAATTGGCAAAAACATCACGGATTTGCCCCTAGCTTAGAGCTGGGGGGAAATCCCCCAAGCCTGTGATTTGGCGGACCCTTAAATGTGGCGGTTATAGCGTTACTGCCGCATTTAAGGGTTACTGCCAAACTGGTGATGAGGCCCTTTATCTCTTATGGGAACGAAGCCGCAGACATAGAAGCCAAAAGGGTTGCATATTCTCTAGAAATTATGAGTTTTGATACTGAGGATATTAAAGAAAATCCGATTACAATCATGATAGTACAGGGGGGGTTTAATATGTTGTTGATAACCCAATTAATAGAGATTCAGGGAAGGGCAACACAGGAAGCGCAAGAACTATGGAAGTAAATTGGGTGTTCTTTATCCCCCTCGGAAGCTTTATGATGACAGGAAACTTTATGAAAAGTCACTCTTGAACAGCTGCATTACCTTGCGCATATAACTAGAGAAAGTCTTGCTGCCAATATTGCAGAAGACTGGTTCGTTTCTAATTTGTTGGAACACCTTGCACTATTTATGGTAAATTGCATCGTGTGTCAAAATGTTACTGCTCGGCATACACTACGAGAACAATTAGAGGAGTAATACCTTGACCGAATGGTCCGTTTCAGCATTTAGTTATCAACGATGTCGATATGCTACAGACATGTAATGGATACAGGTATCTATTAGTGGTGGTGTGTCCTTTCTCTAGGTTGATTGAAGCGGGTCAGTGTGCAGACCCTCATGTCACTTGCGCAGCGATGTTCTTATTATGCAAAGTTTTCCCGAGGTGGGGTGTGTGCAAAGTACTAAGATCCGATAATGGGCCGCATTTTGTCAATGAGCTGTTTGAACAAATAGGGCTTTTATTAAGTATAAAGCACAAGTTCTTTTCTGCGTATCACCCACAAACGAACAGAGTATGCGAGAGACTCAATGAGCTCCTCAAAGATAGTATTGCCAAGAATGAATTGCCTTTGAAAAAGGGATGGCTGTATTGCCTACCTCTGCCCTTATATGCCCTTCGGAATCAGCCAGGGTCGGACCACCACCTCACCTTGCATGAGCTAGTAACAGGGCGTCAAATGAGAATGCCCCTTACACCTCCATATAGGATCAGGTGTGATGCCCAGAGTTTAGCTAAAACTCTAGGCGATCAAATGCTTGATTGTTTGACATGTATGAATACCAGTATTTCTTTGTTCTTAGATCAAGTCAAGGATCGGGGAAGTTCTAGGAACACGGAAGAAGATAATTTGGTGACCAATCCAAGTGAACTATTACCACCACCTAACTTATATGTTGGGAACCTGATCTTGATTAATAACTTGACCCGGAAGTGGCATGAGCCTCAATTCAATGGCCCATTCCTTGTTGAGGAAGTTTCCCCTTCTGCTGTTGAAGTTTCGGGAAGACAAGCTTGGTTGCATCTGAACGAAGTGAAGATTTATAAAAGCGAGACCCTCCCTCCCACCGTTGCTGATCTAGAAGCAAGACAAGAAGAATTTCCACGTGTACAGACTCAATCGATGACTAAGAAGAAGGACGATAAAGCAACGAGTGGTTAACACCTACTTTATTTGGACTGGAATTCAATAGACACTCCTTTTATATATTGTAGCAGGAAGTGCAAGGACTTGCAGAGAGGTTGAAATGAACTTTTAGAAATATATTGAAGCAGTGAATTAATGCATCAGAATTATGCCTAAATGTCAGTTCTTGATCAGAAATTGGAAGATAGATCAATATCCAAAATAAATTCATGGAGAATATCTGTTTTAAGTGATCAAATTACATGATTCCTGCAAATAGTGACGTTCATCGGCTTGTAGTTACTGTCTTTGTGTTTATACTTCAATCTTACCCTGCTCTTGTCAGAAGAGACGTTAATATTCACACTTTTTCACAGGATATTAAAAACGGTCCAGTGATAAGACTCCTCATTGCTATAATTGAACAAATTGTACAGTTGAAAATGTAAAAGAAACTCAACGATTGTATTAAAAATTACAAATGAAGAAGACTACATGATCAGAGGGAGGGCACGAGTTCAGCGAGCAGTGGGATGGCAAGAAAAATGGTTGTCCAAAGTTCTATGCATAATATATATTTGCATGATTGTTCTCTGTATCTTTTTGTTCCTTATTTTTCACAGTCTCTATTATCTTAATGGTTCTACTGAAGAAAGAGCTCCCATGATTTTCCCCACTGTGAGTACAAATGATGACAACTTCCTAGATCTCTATGGGTATGTTAGGAGACATTAAAGAAACGCAGAGAAAGATAAAGAAGGGATAAAAACCTATCCAGATAATTCAGCTCACATGGGGACTAACATGTGGTATCAACACATGAAAAAGGTTGTGAGAATTGCTATGTCTGCTTTCCAATCCCCTATGCCATGAATATAGTAAGGACTTTAATTTTCGAAGGAGGTATCAGCATACAATGCAAAATACCTCAGCCATCTTGCAGCATATACCACTTCAGGATAGTTCCAACGAAGCTGGGCGACCTTGAATGGAGAGCCAGATGGTCATTTCCATAGCAAGATGACTATATCAAGAACCTACGAATGGAGAAGGAGCCTGGATGGGCAGACAACATGCTTGTGTATCCTACTGTACTACTGGATGAGGTGATCGGAGAAGAAATGAAAATGGTGAACTGTTCTGATGTGACAGAAATAGCAGGGTCACCTGGATGATGGGAACGATCACAACTATTGATCTATGGACGAGTGCATACCAAGAAGGGATGGGATAATGGAATGATGTCCTGTGCAGCTCATCTGCTGAAAACAGAATACGTATAAGAAGTACAGAGAGTGAATGTGGATGCTTAAAGTCATTTGCCAAGCACTCCAAATTAGTGACATGGCTAGAAGACGAATCACGCCCAGTAGTTGTAATCCCATTGGTTAATGCGACAATATATTTCCGAAGCAATGGAAAGAACCATGTAGGACATAACAAAGGATGCAAAACCACAATTGACGTCCCGGGAATGAGAAAAGGGACAGCTGTCCTTATGGATCGATATTGGGCTTTTCGATCTAGAGCTTATATGAAGCTACCCAGGAATTGGGGTGGAGTGTGTTCCCTGGTGTTAATCCATGTTCCAGCATTAGTGATTCCTCAGAGCGATCTAAACATTGATGAGTTTCCAAAAGTGGATGACCATTTGAGAAAAAGAAGAGCACTTGAACTCCGATGGACGAAAAGAGAAAATGATTTCTCAGCCAAATCAATAACAGCGTATGAAACCATTCCTGATGAGCACAAGTTGTTCAGCAAGACTGCTATGTTAATGACAGCTATATTTTTGCTGGGAATTCAAACAGTGGCAAATTGCCAAATGGTTGCAAATCACCAGATGGTAGCTTCTGCAGACAATCAACGCTACCCTATAGGGATTCAGTGCCATTAAAGAAGAGCTGAGGGCCTTACTATTGATGACCTTCCAGAATAGCTATGTCCTTGATATGATCACAGCAATGAAAGGAGGAGTTTGCGCCAAAATCTGGCCATCATGATGCCCATTCATACCTTCTTATGATGGCCAGAATGGGACCTTGACAGAGGCCATATTGATGTTGACAGACCTACATACCAAGATGGAAGAAGAGACAGATGACATTGAAGATGACAGTTGGTTTACCTCCTTGTTTTCATGGATTCCTCATTGGTTGGTGAATCTATTCAAGGTTCTTGGAGTAATACTGGTGCTAGTAATGTTTGGATTCTGTATAGTCAGGATGGTGATTGCCCAATGCAAGAAAACAGCAAAAAAGGTAGTAGGAATGTGAAGCTCATGATTGATGCCAAAGATTAACCAAACGCCAAGGAGCTGACTGATAATGCTGTCAGCTAATGTAAAGGCTAGCATCGTAGCACCTGAGGGAATGAAGTTTCTGTATCGAAATAATCATAAGAAGCTTGTTGGAGGATGGGTCTATTGTACCCCGAATGGAAAATGTAACTACATGACCTGGAGTGTAGATGAACATTTCAAATCAGCAGGGACCCTGGGGCGGGGTGATGAAAATATGTAAGCCTAAGAAACACTTCTACAAGAGAAAACACCAGGATATAGAAACACTCAAGAAGGTGGTTGAGGACTTGACCAGAGGGGGGAATGTAGAGGAGCAGCTGTATACCTCTGCAGGAGATCCTGCCCCCATTCCTCCCATATGTTGGAGACATGAGACTGTGCCTTGTTTGACACCAGCTGTTGTGCCAATACCACAGCGTGTGTTCGAAAGAAGATACCCGTTGAGACAACCCTACCGAATGTATCCCCAAAGTGGTCACAACCTTAGGACGGAGATCCCTGAAGGAATGTGAGAAAGAACAAAGAAAAGAAGCTATTGACATCATAAAAAGCATGAACGACGTCCCAAGATACTGACTCGAGAGAATGTATGCATCCTAAAGAAACTTTTACTTTGCTTCTTTCGGATTTAGGAATACAGTTGTAAATCACAGAGATTTGGAACACTCGCTTTGCTAAATAATAGTTTGTTTTAGGGGTGGAGAGGAGGAGAAGATGTATGCCTATGTAGGGGGAGGGCCAGTGAAAAGTATAGGCAACTTGAACTGTGAAGCAGCACAGGGCATTGCAGCCTGTGCCCCAGGTCAAAGATAAAAGCTTTGGAGGCCTGTGATAGACAGGTTGCCGAACACCACCACCAGGAAATTAAGCCGGGGATTTCTCCCATAGGGGCCTCACAAAGACTTTTTTTACTATGACCCTTTTACAGCTGCATTCAAAGATGCATTTAAATGAATGCATTATATACTCCTAGCCTTCCATTCAAGATATGTTAAATAAAGCTACAATCACTTTTTGTTTAACATGTTTCTATAATGAGTTATGCAGTTGTCAGGATGAGTTGAGTACTTTCAGGTCATCTCTATTAGACAGCACAACCTTGAAAGCCAAACAACCAATATTTATACAAACTGGGCCTGCAACGTTAACAGAAGTGTGTGCTCCTGGGCAAATCATTTTATAGAACTATGCTCATCTGCCAAATTGGAAATCCCTTGAAGTAATACAGTTCACAGTGTAAGCTATTGAACAACCTCACTCATACGTTACTAAATATACTGTTGTCCCAATTATTGATTGATTGATCAATGTAAACATAGTAACCAATCATATATCGTACACCAGCTATTGGTTTCTTGCTTTACTAATTACAAATTAGTTTAATGTAACATCCCTTGATGCGCTGGGGAACAAAGACTGGTGTGACTCCCTGCAATGTAATTTTCTGGGGCATCGCATTGATATCAGTGTATGTGCAACATTTAGATTTACATTCTTTTGGCAAGTGGGCTTGTATCTGGCTCTAAGAGCTAAGCCTTATCCCCCAATTTAGCTCTGGCTTAGCCCAAAGCAATTTCATATCTCCCCAATTCCCTATCTCCCTCACCTCCATTTTATACATGGGAGGTGGGGAAGATAGGGAATTGGGGAGATATGAAATTGATTTGGGATTTTAAAGTTGGGTTTTCACAGATACATGAAAACAGCTGAGGCATCTGCCTCAAGGCGTTCTTAACTTTGTTTAAATACTAGAGTTAAAAAGAAATTTAATAGATATTTACATTGTGCACCCATTTCCTAAACACCTGGTCACACAATCAGGGAATTCTATGAGTGCATCTCATTGGCCATTCTATTTGGTAACATGGCAGTGCACTCTTCCTTGTCACACCTTTGAGGAACACCAGGTAGTGGACACCATCCGTGCAAGGAAGTGCTGGGTAAATACACAATTTGGGCAAGGGCTGTATTTGAGGATGAAAACATTGAACGTGGGATTTGGAAAGGGGGCCACAGGGAGACACTAGTATGTGCATATGTACTAGGGGAAATATATTGTAAGGGCAGGAGGGAGACAAGGCTGGCAAACAATGCTTTAGGACGTTAGGATCATATTGGAGGGGCTCACGTCTGCTTGATACTGAGTACATGATCTAGGATATTTTATTCTTAGAGCAGCCAGGGAAGTATGGCAGATGAATACAAGACCTACTGGAGCAATAATATGAGGGATACACTGAGGTAAAAGGCAATATGTGAGTGTATAACAAGGGGGAACAGTAAGTGTTGTAGACACACATGACTATGATCATGTGAGACTTGACACTAGGAGTATATGGCAATAGGAGTGTTAATGTGGGGAGTCATGTCACAAGGGAATAGATGAGCATAGAGGGTTTAGTGTGAGTTTTAGGGGGCACAAAGTGGGCCAACAACATTGTCAATTACATTACCACAGAGAGTGTTCTTGTAAAAGCTACACAAAGCTTAAAGGCACTGGGTGAGTATGTGTAGATCCAACCTGTGGTGTTTGTGCCAGTGAGGGCTGGCTATGGGTCACCAGGGGAGTATGTGAGGATGATATATGAGGGTAGTGTGCTTGTGAGGGCCGGCTGCGGGGCACAAGATGAGTATGTGAGAATGTGGCCTCAGGGTAATGTGGCTGTGAGGGCTGGATCTGTAGAACTAGGGGAGCATGTGAGATTGAGAAATGGGAGACGGGGGGGAAGTGTGCTTGTGAGAAATGCCAGTGAAGCACATGATGATTATGTGAGGATGTGGCATTGCGGGTGTTTGAAAGGGTGAGCGTGGGCACTGGTGTATTATGTGAGGATGAGACCTAAGGGTATTGTGCTTCTGATATTTTTTATAATTATAATGATAATTGGTTATTTATAACACGGTTAATACCCAGAGGTTTCTAAGCTTGGACTTGGGGATAAAACCTGTGTTGCTCCACGTCGTCTTGCTTCGGAGGCGAGCGCGTTGCCCCAGAGCTATCCTCCTGAGATGATTTCATTTTGATTTGATTTGAGCTATTTATATCGTGCACAGGGACAAACCAAATCATATAGAGGTGCAGGTGGTAACAAGGAAGGCAATGACTACCAAGCATTAGTCAAAAGGAGCAATTAATTACGAAAAGTCTAAGATAAATATTAGACAAGGCGTCTGATGTACCCATTATTAAAAGAGAAAGGTTGTCAGGTCTCTGCAAAACAGTTGGAAAGATTCTAAGGACCTAATTTCTTGGGGGATGATGTTCCAGAACTTCGAACCATAGACAGCAAACCTTCTTTGACCCCTTGTAACACACATAGATCAGGGGATATTTAACAGCAGCCGATCTCTAGAGCGTAACTGCCCAGATGGATGATATCGACTAAGCTTGTCCGCTAAAAAAGCTGGAGAAAGTCCCATCAGGCTCTACCCCTGCGCTCAGAGAAGTACAACAATTCTTTTGGAGAAAAGAATATCAATCCAGAGGAGCATCACATATCCAAATGCTTTTGTGGATAAAAGGTGCTCCCAAATTTGGCCATGACAGTCATGCCACTGTGTTACATTTAAATAAAAAAATACATAACCTGCAACATCCCTTCAGAAACCACAGATAGAGACCTACGTACACAAATCATACGCTTCCAAAATCATAAGTGTGGCAAATACTGCCGATGTAGATATAAAAACAAAGGTAAATACTATATCAAATGTCGCTTTGGCTTCCCTAGATCCGCTTTCAAATAAGCACAAGTAAATAGCTTCATGTCTTCTGTTAGGCATAGCATAAAAAATAAATTCCCTAAAAACACATACAACATTAAAAGGGACGAAGCATCCAAGTACATCAATGATTACAATGTAATCATTGCCCTCTTGTGAACTGCATACATAGACATACAATACATTTCAGACAATTCCACTGCAGTTGCAAGATATGTCAAAGCGTATCTCACCAAAGCTGAGAAAACAGAGCTAAACAACCTCTGGGATGACATATCATCATCTGATATAACACTATCACAAAAGTTGTACAGCTTTGGTATAAAAATGCTCTCCCATAGAGAATGCGGATGCTTTGAGGCTGCAGAGTGTTTAACAGGTACAACCTTATATGTCAAATCTGAACACATTGTCTGGCTAAACCTTGTTCTAGCTTCATCCAGAAAAAGAGCATTAAAAGTCCTACCAAGATCTAGAAACAATAGCCACAAATGATCCCAACAGCCAGGACATTTTAAAAAACAATTTTATTGACGCATACTACCTAAAAAGAAGTACTTCTTTGGGAAATGTGCTTGTATGACATTGCCCAAAACTACTCCTACATGAACAATGTCACACCAGATGAGACAACTGGCAAATATTCAGTCTCAACTTGTGAGGGAAGCCTGGTAAAACGTATCAAACCCAGCCTAATTAACCATATAAAGTTATCATTTAAATCGCTGCAACACAGAGAACTGTATTACATGGCCCTACTGCAACTTTATAAACCTTGGAGAAAAGAAGAAGAATCATTAGTTGACTATGACAAAGCGAATGAAAGCGGTATAACAAATGCCAATTTCAAATAATACAAAGAAATGTTGGACAATGAATGCCAACAAGAGGAAGAAATTGAAGCCCTGAAGCCCTGAAGCACTCCCCTGTGTACGCTCTTCTTAAGAAAAACTCTCTGGACCCTTCCTGCCCGGCTAACTATCACCCAATCTCCATCACTCCCTTCCTGGGCAAACTCCTAAAAAAACTGGCCATCTGCCAGCTTAATCTCCACACTGAATCTGTTGGTTGTCTTCATGACCATCAGTCTGGCTTCAGAGCAGCCAGAAGCACGGAAACTGCTCTCCTGAACATCCGGGAAGACCTGCTCTCCAACCTTGATTCCAACACCCCCTGTGTCCTCATCCTGCTTGATCTCTCTTCTGCCTTTGACACAGTTAACCATGCCATCCTGCTCAAATGTCTCTGTGATAACCTGGGTATCAACGGTCAGGCCCTGGCGTGGCTGACCTCATTCCTCTCTGACCGACCCTCCCAGGTCCAACTTGGGTCCTTGCTATCAGCTATCTTTTTCTCTACCTATGGTGTCCCCAAGGGGTCTAACCTCTCTCCCTGGCTTTTCAATCTATACCTGGCACTTCTTTCCCACCGCATTGCGGCTCTCTGCCCCAACTTTCAGTGCTATGCTGATGATACTCAGCTCATTTTCAGGCTACCTTCGGCCACCTCTTCTCCATCTCTCATCACTGATTGTCTGTCTGCTATCCAGGAGTGGTGTGCCGCCAATGACCTCTGCCTTAAGGCCAGTAAGACTGAGATTCTCCTCATCATTACGCCCGCTGCCTCCTTTCCTGTCGCTTTCTGTCCGGCCTCTCTTGGCATCGTGGGGTCATCTTCGACTCCATACTCACCTTCTTTCCTCACATCGCAGACATCTCTAAGAAGTCAGACTACCAGCTACACCTCCTCAGAGGTATTCTACCTTTCCTCTCCTTCCCCCAGAAGCTCACAGTCTCCAGAGCTCTGGTTCTCTCTAGGCTAGACTACAGCAACAGACTATTTCTAAATCTGCCTGCCTCTACTCTCCGCCCTCTGCAACTCATCGAGAACAGGACTGCGAGACTTGTCCTTGGCCTCAAGCCCAGGGATCATATCTCTCCAGGACTGAAATCTACTCACTGCCTCCCAGTGGCTGCGAGGATCAAGTTCAAAACCCTCTGCATTGTCCACAAGGCCTTCTGGGGCCCCAATACCTTCAACTCTCTCTTCCTAAATATCTTCCTTCTCAAGCTCTTCGCTCATCCGCCTCTAACTCCCTTAGGGTCAGTCTCTTCTCCAAGCAACAAGTTGATGGTATATCTCTGTCCTTGGCCTGGGCCTCTCTCTGGAACAGTCTACCTGCCTCCCTGAAACTTGAGGAGAACCATCTCCAGTTCCGGAAGCACCTCAAAACCTTTCTCTTTGCTTCTGCCTTTTCTCCTCCTCTCCCCTGCTGACCTCCTGGCTGAAACTGAATCTGTGCTGATTACCTGGCCATCCTCTGTTCTCGGGCCCAGGCCCCTCCCCCTCCAGTCACTCCCAACTGCACTGACTGCCTGTCAACCCCCTGCAATTGGGGACTGTTTCCGTATCCCTACAGTCCCACTACCAGCACTTGACACATTTTGTCTGCACACACCTTGCACTTCCCACCTGCTGGCCGTTACTTACCTATGTTATTATTCTCTGCACATGTACTGCACTGTCCCTCCTCCTTTCTCCCGCACTTTCCCCCTCCCCATCCTATGAACTTGCACGATCTGAATGACACATGGCCTAGCAGGATCGTTGTCTGTCCTCCCTTTGCTCACCCTCCCTTGCCTCATCGCGCTTTGAAACACTTGTGTGTAGGCGCATTATAAATGCCATATCATATCATATCATAGCATAAAGACATACCTGAGGGCAGTCAACCTTCCCTTACAGGAAGCCAAGAACCACTTGGAGAACCACTCTTTTTAAATGAAGCAGAAATAGCCATGACTGTGGTAGAAAATACCATGGGTCTCATTACAAGTTTGCCGGTCTGGAAACAACAGTACTGGTAAGCGTGTCTGTACTGTTGTTTCTGCACCGGATAACTACGAGTTCTGTGAGCTGGTGCCTTTCAGCCCACCAGGTCTGACCTGGCAGGTGGAACGGCACCCGCTCGCAGACCTCGACGGATGCACCGGCACTATTCATGAATAGTGCCGGTGCATTCGGACTCTCCATTCCCATTGAATCCAATGGGACTCAAATGGGAATGGGGAGTAATATTTTACTGCACCCGACAATGGGGAATTCGCAGGACCACCGGGGCTTTAATGCCCCAGTAAGTCCCCATTGCCAGGTGCCAGAAAAAAAAGAAGACTTGTCAGTGCTCAAATCACAGCTAAATGATAAACAACTCACCATTTATCTAGAAGTCACTGAAGAAAATGAACAGGGTTTTAAACATGAAACTAAAACGTGCAGCTGTAAAAATTATAAACCTCCACTCCTGTATGTAAGTGGTTGAAGCTGGTTCTGGTAAAACATTCTTGCTTGAAATAATCAGCAAATTTCTACAAACCTTAACAAACAACAACTTTTCGGGGTGTTGTAACATCCCCCACAGATTTAGCTGCCTACAACATAGGAGGTGAAACTTTACACCAACTACTCCTCCTTCCAGTAGAACACCAAAATAAATTAGAATACTACAAAATATCAGCAGAGGCTACTACTGAAGTACACAGAATTCTGAAACAAATGAAACTGACCCTAAGAGATGATGTAACCATGGTTTCCAACGTCATATTGGCTTTAATTCACCTCAGAATGCAAGAAGTCCTAAAAACTGACTACAAAGAACTGTTTGGAGGAAAACATGTTATTGTTTTCAGAGACCTCATACATTTAATACCAGGAAAGGGTCAACCTATTTTCAAAACATAGGGACGCAAACAATGCCACACACTTGACAGCATTGGAAATGTCAATCTCTGGCAACATTTTCAGTACAGAGAACTAACTCAAAACATGAATCAGTCTGCAGACCTACCTATGCTAACATTTTAAAAAGCATTAAAACTGGTCTGCTTACAAAAGATGCAAAAACCATCTTAAATACTAGACTAATCCATGAGCTATATGGGCAAAACACATCTCCTGATGTCATGGAAAAATTAACTCAACACAATCTAAAATGCATGTCCTTAATGCCAACCCTTGCAAGCTGTAGGAAATTCAATGAGACAATGTTAAAAAATGAAATGCAACCCATACTACATATCAGCTCCACAGACAAACTAGGAGTGCAGGGCATGACACTCCCTACGAGTCAACAAGCAACCACACAACTAAATACCTTAACAAAAATCTATCTCAAACACAGCTGGATTGGAGAAAATATTACCTTTGTGCCTAAAGAGCAGAGTCATTCTAAAATGTAACCTTGATGTAGAACAAGGTTTAGTTAATGTAGCAATTGGTATGGTTGTTGGCTTCCAAACATATCCACATGACAATAACATTGTTGTTTCATTACTGAGTGAGGAATTCCTCACAGCAGGGGCAATGATTATGGGTGCAACCTGATTCTGTGTGCGCTGCTCATACAAAACCTTCCCGGTCAATGGGCTAGAATCAATCTTGGCAGACATTCCCACCACAGGGAACGCCTTTGTCCTCCTAGAATTATTCAACATCTCTGCTATGAATCTGGTGGACACTCATGCCTCCCTAATAACCAGCTGGGCTCAAACGAAACAATCTGCATCTTGGTACACCCCCAAGCTCGCCTATAACAAACACTCAAACAGCCCTAGAGAAATGGTTTCACAAAAACCGTAACACCGGAGATCTCACCTACCTCAAATCACATCATGCCAAACATAGGATTTTGATTACCGAGGCCAAAACTGCTAACTACTCCACCACCATCACTGGCAGCCTCTAACAGGAGCCAACCCCTCTTTCAAGTAGTAAACCATTCTACCAAACATTCACCCAAACCCAAGGTGCCAGCAACTCAAGAAAAATGGAACAGAATCAACAACTATTTTATTGAAAAAATAGACAAATTCCAACAACCATCAAATAAAGCTCCCACAGCATTATTCCCCCCCAACTCTCCAGCATGTAAACTGCCCCTCTGGACTTCATTCTTTCTTGCTCATCCCCAGACCTTCTAAAAACAATTGTCTACCTCAACCTTACTTCCTACTCTGACAATATCATCACGGTCTTCATCATTAAACAATTGATAGGCCCGGTGCTCAATGCTCTCCTCAGCATCATTAGTGCCTCCCTCACAGAGTGGTAATTCCAGGATACTCTCAAGTCTGGTCTCATAGGATCTCTTTTGAAAAGCTGACCATAGAACTAGATGACCTGGCCAACTACTGGTCCATTATGAACCTCCCATTTATTGGTGAATCTTGGAAAATGTATTTGCTACTGAACTACTCGACAGAATTGAAAAACAACACCTTCTAAACAACTATCAGTCAGGGCAGTCAGGGTTTTGTCCCAAGCATTGCCGTGCAAATGCCACCATCCAGGTGGTAGATGATGCATTCCAAATCATGGATAAAGGGGACTCATTCCCCCTCATCCTCCTTGATCTCTCAGCTGTCATTGACACTGTGACATCTCCACCCTCCTCTCCCTCCTCACCGTCAAGATGGAATTCTCTTACACTGTCCTGAATTGGTTTGCCTCCTACCTGATCGGCTGTCTAGATAAACATGTTGTGTTATAACAAATTCCAGCTCTACTGTGGAGTCCCCCAAGTCTTCATCCTCTCACTGATCCATTGTAACCTTTACATGGCGCCTCTGGGGACATTCCTCAAAGATCACCATATAGCCATCCACCAATACACAGATGATAATCAGTTGTTCATGAGAGTAAACATCCATAGGACACCAGTTGTTCCGTGATTACCTAGCCATCATCCACTCCTGGATGTCAACTGCCTACCTCAAACTTTACCCATCTAAGACTGAGTTTGTCCTCATCCATCCCCCTACCAAACAACTTATCAAACAATGACTCAATTATATGCACCTAGAAGGATTTCAGGACCGTATTGCAGGCTTTTCTGGTCTGGCACATCGATGGGGGATATGCCTTCCTAACATGGCTCCCAGATGCACACTTGGCTCTACCAAAAGCAGTCCACTATGCTGCAGCACATCTTATAATGGGTGCATGGCAATTTGGCTGAATCATCCCATCCTCTGTAACTATATTGGCTTCCTCTCCAGGACATGATACTGTTCAAGAGTGCAAACATCATCTACAAAGCAGTCACGTGTGGCACACCAGTCTACCTTCTGGCTCAGCTCCTCATATCTTGTGGCACATACCCATCGTGCAGCAAATCGATCAACTGGCGCGAATCACAACTAGTCTGCAAAGAGAGAACCAACAAACAATCCTTTTCTTGTCACGCATCTGTAAGCCCGGGCCCAAATGGGGGCCCTTTCAGATAGGGGGTTATGGATAAATAGATACAAGAAAAGACCAAGACACAAGGGGATTAAAAGTGTCTTTATTAAATGTAAATGTGTATGTGCATGACTGTACTGACTTACCTGAATGATGATGATAGGTTATTTATAACATGCTTAATACCCAGAGGTTTCTAAGCGTGGACCCGAGGATTGGACCTGTGGTGCACTGGGCGGTCTTGCTTCCAAGACAAGGACATTGCCCCTGAGCTATCCTCCTGAAAATGTACCAAGTTCCCCAGCATGGGGCACATGTGAAGCACTGATATTGTGGACAATAGGCAGGTCGTCCCTGCCAATAGTAATGGATTTACCTGTGCAAGGTTCTATCAGGGAATGAGGAGATTAGGACTGCTGAAAAAGTGACAGTTGGAAGATGGAAAAGACAGATGGCGACAGACAAAGAGAGAAAGAGATAATCAAGAGGAAGAGAGAAAAGAAGAAAGGAGATTGGCGCTCCCTCCGGGGTCACGGCCTCAAACAACTCCCCAGGGCATCAAGGAGGAGGCTGGATGGGCTGCATATGCTAGCTATGGCCCAATGTTATCTGAAGCCCCAGGCCGCATATAGTGTGTGACCTGAGACAAAGGCCCACCCAGGGGCTAATCTGGGTGTGCCGGAAGACAACAAAGTCCCGGGCCTGGTGTGCGGCTGCCCGGGTGAAGAAAATGTCCCAGTATGGGGCGCCACATGTCGGGGCGAGCCAAACCGGGGCACGGCCTGAGAGCTACAGTAGAATCACTGGGGTGCGCGGTGCTCGGCAGCCTGGGTGAAGAGGGCATGGCCATGAGGAGTAAGCCTATGCGCCCTAGTGCCACAGGGGGTGGGTGGCTGAGATCGATTAGCACAGTAGTCATGGATCAGGCATGGGACGCCCGAGCCACTGAGGGGCCTGCGAGGTATCCTCCCTCCATGTGTCCAGACATGAGAGGGCATTGTGCGTGGAGTCTCAGCTGTGATGTTCTATGCGACTGGGGCTCTACGCGAAGTGTGACGGCTCATCAATGGCTGTGCCCAGGTCGGTGGGACCTGGGCAGAGTCCAACAGGGAAATTTCCCATCCAAGCACCGCCACAGTGGAAAATGAAGGGCTTTACAAGCCCAAAGACTTTCTGCACAACTACAGAGTAACAAAGAAGGGCTTCCAAAGCCCCATCGAGCCAAGACCACCATGGAGGAAATAGATGGGTTATCAAAGCCCTTTAATTAGAACACCACCATGAAAGAAAAGAGCTCAAGACAGCGGGCAGTAAGGTCCAAAAGGACCACTTCTCATACCCATAGCAGTCACCCACAGCGGGGGATTGGCCAATTGGGGAATCCCAGCAGGAAGGGTGCAACATGAAGGCACTGTACTTTGATGTTTTTTACTGGACTGACGAGTGGGTATTGGGACTGGAAAAACAGATGGCAGTCTGCAGCTGCCAATGTTATTTAAAGAAATGCAAAGGAAATGTGCATTGAGGAAATGGGAGGTTGGGACCTAAAGAAGGCAAAGTCCATGGTGTGGAGAATGGAAACCTGTTTAAGGTTCACATGAAGAGGGGTTTGTTCAAAAGGGTATCTTTGACTCTGTAGACAGAAAAAGAAACAGTGAATGGAGAATTTGAAAGGGGCAAACAGAGATGGGAAGAAGGTGTTAAAGCATGGTTTATGTTTTACAATATAATTACCCACAATGGTAAAAACTCCCTGTACGGTGTACTTTGCCTTAATTAATAAAATGACCCAGTATTGTGGCCCATTTCCTGTACCAACATTTTAAATTGAAGGCTGTCAGCACCTCAGCTGGTCAGCTGGTCTGGAATTGTGGGGTGGTTCCAGTGTGACCTATTTCCGCCCCATGATAAGTTTAGAATGGTATGCTCCTTTGCCAAGGCCATAAACCCAGTGGCCACACATCTAACCTCTGGAACTCGATCCCATTATCAGCATGGAATGCTCCCACAAGTCTCCAATTTCGCAAATCTCTCAAAATGTGGATATTTCAGCAACACCTGACCAGGGAATAATCCCAATAATTGCATAGCATGAATGGGTGTCTTGACACAAATAACCATGCCAACTCAGATTGCAAGTCCAAGAGTTTTTATTGAAATAGCGGTAGATAGAAAGGCCTCTGGTCTTTAGGTTCTACAGGGTCCTAAGGAGAATTGGTGGAAGGGCCGCCCCTCTCTGGCTCGAATTCCACCGTCTTTTCCTCCTCCCTAGCCCAGGCATCTGTAGAGGAGCAGGTAAACATTTTCTTGCCAGTTACTGCCCTCTTACCACTGTCATATTGCGACAGTCAAAGAAAAGCCATAGATGGGACCCGCTGCATCGTTCCTATTACATCAAGTATATGAGAGATGTTATGCACTCAGACAGCCATACAGAATGTACCCTCACACTGAAAGTGTGGAAGGAGTTTGCATGGAAGAAAGCTACATGGAAGGATGTCGCTTGCCAACTTGTCAGAATGCATCAATGAATATCATGGAAAGTTGTTACAGTGAAATCTGACAAGGACAAAGTAGTGTCATGAAGAAGTAAGCGCTGTACATACAATTCATATAATGTGGAAAACTTGAATTATGATTGTCATGTTGTGGTTACAAAAGGTCACAACCACTTGTATTCTGCATAGTATTGTAATGTTACTAGGGTGCCGACACGTGTTTTGACCACTTAGGGGTCCTTATCAAGGCGAGTGGATAGTGTGGGAGAACATGAGTCTAAGGTAGTCTTTCACTTGGCAACTTGATGGGCACTGAGTAGTGCTTCTGAAGTGTGGTGGAAGCTCCAGTAGCTTCTGATTCTATGGCCCGGCAGAAACACATGCAAAATACAAGTGGTCGTGACCTTTTGTAACCACAACATGAAAATCACAATTCAAGTTTTCTACATTAAATGCATTGTATGTACAGCGCCTACTTCGTAAAAATCCCCAACCCCTCTCCAATGTATCACCAGGGGCTCCGAGCACAGCCTCCTTGGATTTTTACAACAGGCTGCAAGTACGCACCAACTACAGTGAAGGAAGCCTCAGCGTTGTAGCCAAAACTTCCTGGTGCTCACACCTACCCTTTTCGAAGTGTCATGAAGAAGATATATGAACCGATGTTGAAACAATATATAAATATTAAGTAACAATATAACTGAAGCACTAAGAGTAACATGAGCCTAAAGCTAAAGTAATCATGAAGCTAAAGAAGATGAAGTAACTTACTGACCATTAACTGTAAATACGCAGCAACACAAGGTAGAAAGAAAACATTTAGAAGCTTGCTATAGAGGACTATGTAACGTGGCAAGGACGGCCATATCAGGAGAATGGACGCTGGCTCACGGTGAATTTAACAAAGCTACCTCAGAGACAGGCTGAGGCTTTAAGAATCAGGAGATGCAGGAAAACTGTTTTGTTCACAGAGCTGATGATGAGTCAAGTTTGGCCCAAAGTGAAGATGCTGTCTTTATAGGATAAGCACAGAGCACAAAAGGAGTGCATGGATAAGCTCTGAATGTGGGACATCATTTTTAGATGGAAGAAGACGAAAACATCTGTGAGAGCCAAACTGCTGGTCAATTAAAAGTGTATAAAGTTCATATGAGATATAGTGAGCAAGTCTCTAGAGGTTAAGATGAGTAACAGCATCCTGCATAATTACATCAAATAGCAGTAAATGGAAGGCCAAAATGGACACATTTGTGGTCTTTTCACATGTGACTCAGAAGTCGAAAACAAAGGCTATTTATTAGAGCCTTAAGCTAAGATAGTGGTGTGCTCACACTTCCTTGAATGTTCCAGGGCAGTGAGCAGCAACAAGATAAACTACAAACTAAAACTTTGGCTGGTGGCCTACCAATGATTTTTTTATATTTACATGCTGCTAGGGAGCCAAAAGTTAAAGGTTGGGATAGAATGCCAACTAATCAGTGGGGTTGGAGGGCAACCTTACATACAATGTTGCAGGAACCAATCCACTATTGTTATATGCATTATAATCAGTACTATATTTGTTTAGAGGTAGTTCAAGGCGTGCCCTACAGATAAGGGGGAGACAATGATGCACTAATCCTTATATGTTCTAGAAGTAGATATGTTCCCTTCACCAATCCCTTCCCTTGATAGGTTTTGTATTTTGACATGTAGAATGACATCATAGATGATGCATATTGGGGAATAAGACCTCTATGTAATCAAGTTGCTGTGTGAGCATACATGCATCAGTCCAATGTTTTTCAGGTCTCCCTACTTTATTGAATTGATAATAAAGTAGTACTTTGCTATATTCCTTGAATCTGTCGGGTTATTTGGGTTGTGACCATTATTGTAATTCCATCTAGCACAAAAGATGATTCAAAGTGCTACAGCACGTGTCCTTATCAGGGATGTTAGTGCTCGCCAATGGTAACCCCTACTGTCTGTTCTCTTTCTAAGGCTGATGGTGATTTTCATAATTTGGTGGCTGCCTAACTACCTTTGGGATTTTATAGACTGTCTCTGACCTACCCCACTTAGTATCCAGAAAATTAGGGATGGTGCCTTCTTTCACTCTGGGTCACTTTCTCTCCTTCCACACACGTTCTTTACCTGAGCCTTTACACACTAGGTTCCCAAGATGTTCTCCTCTCACCATGTTACTATCCCTCCAATCTCTCATTCTCCCTTTCCCCCTACACCCCTTGATCTTACTTCTTTTCTTAGTCCTGGTCTTAATATCCTCCAACTACCCCTCTACCTTTGTTATTCTCACTTCCAGTCTTCCTTGCCTCTTGCTATTTTTCTATTACCGTCTGTCGCTCTCCTACCACTACTGATTGCTCTCCCTCTACTGTTTTTCCTACTCCATTATGAACACTATCTCTTTACTATCTTTCCTTCCTCTCACTTCTATTGTCGTCACTTTACTGATAAACACCAGTAAATGCACTAATTCTCGCTATCACCCTATACTGCCAACTACTGCTCTACTGCCTATTCCGCGTACTCGCTGCTTCTCCACTTACTGTCTCTGCTCTTAATTACTACTATTACCACCACCACTACTTCCACTATAACACTACTATTCCTACTTCACCTCTACTTCTCCCACTATTCCAAACAAACACTCTACAGACCCCCTCCTTATAATAGCCTCTGCACTCCTTTAGCTCTCGCCTCCTCTGGTCTCTTGGACATCCTCCACCACCTGTTGTTCTCACCTAACTAACCCACATTCAATCACTCTCACACACCTAAGTGAATATCCCACCCCCTCCCAGGATTAGTTATTTACCCTGTCCACTCCACTCACCTGGCTAACAGAGCTGTGTCAGGGGAGGGCTTGTTGAGGGCTGAAAAGGGCTTGTAAGCCCCAACCTTTCTCCAAGCAGTCTTGCCATTGTCTAACATGGACCCTGATGGGGTCCATGTGCTCTGTTTTTTTAACCTTCTTGGAGGCCAAGTGGTTCCCAGAAACATTCCTGATGGTGTAGTGGGTCTGTTGTTATGGCTTCTCTGGAAGCCGGCATCTATTAAACATATTCCCTGTTAGGCTAGTGGTTGAGCAGGGCCCTCATGTAGGCCCTTGCTTGTAAATCAATCTCCCTGGTGGTTTTGTGGTTTAAAGCCTTTATTCAATAAAGAAAAATCATTGGTGGCATTGTGGAGGTCTCTTTGATCTGCGCCGGCTCCAGCTGACGGCATCCGGCATTGTTGTGCTTGCTGCACCTTGCAGTGAAGCACAACCCGCTGCTCTGCAGGCAGCATTCAGCAACATCCTGGCGTCGTCTCCAATGATTGCAGCATGGCTCATCCTGGGACAGCGGCCCACATCGAATTGGCTTCTTTCCTCAGTGACCCTCTTCTGCACCAGCAGCGCCATTGATCCAGGTAAGGTGTGGCTGGGTGAGGGCATGCCTGCACACCCGGCACCTTGGAAGGGTGTTGGGTTTGGGCTCTCTCCCTCCCCTGACAGAGCATGTGAGCAGGCCCTGTCACAATAGACTGCAACACACAGCACTGTGCTACTGTTCACAGATGCCAGCCCATGCGCTGGCTACCTACACCCTGTGCAGTGCTCTGCTGCTCTTGAGGTAGGTCTGCGCTTTAAACAATGAATAAATAATAAAATAAAATCATTCTATAAGGTGGAATATTTTATGATTGATGTTTTCACACATGACTGTGCATTTTGATGATGAAACGATACCAAGCTCAAATGAGCTTACATTCTTTGTTTTGTCTCCAAATTCTGAGACATTGTCAGATAGCTAGCTGAGTCATCATAGAACAGCAGCAAGATCTAAATAACTCACTAATGTACAGAAAGAAGGCTGAACTTATACATGTGCTTGCAGAAACAACATTTAGCATTGCCCCACAGTTGAAAGAAAAACCTCTTACATTTGGACATCTGACAAACAGCCTCTTTCCCTGCTAGTGGAATAAATTAAACTGTGGGCTCTGCAGTGAGCAAGGCCACCTCCCCTCCTGTTCTATTCCTCACTTCCTACTGGCCTAGATTTTCCCTTAACAGTTTGCAGGTGGATATAGCAAAGGTGACATCCAGGCAGATAAAAGCTTTCACTGCTCTCATTGGTGAACAGCACAACACTGCACATTTTAATTCACTGTAAAGCTATGACAAAGAGGAATGAATACAATATTTTAACCTGAGCAGAAATTAACTTTGCTGAAAATGTTGTGGGGGACACCACATCTGAAGGAAAGGTGCCCCAGCCAAATGAATAGGGTCAAAATGGTGTGCCATGAAAGTTGGGGGGGACAAACACCCCTGTCCCCCCTACAATTACACCAATGGCAGGATGTCAACTCTGTGGTGTCGCCCATGACTTCCAGCTTATTGCAGATATTAAATGATAGGAAAATTGAGGTTTTTGTCATCACGGGCAATGTATGCCCTGCTCTTTACCAGATTTGTGTGGATTTTCAACCAGTGGCTTAATGGGGTTGTAAAGGATATCACCACCATACCACCCTCAGTTCCTTCCTACCAAAGGGCAAACAGCCATTCCTGCTGTTTTGGGCTGTCAAACGTTTCAGAGGAAATGGGCCCTCAAACCCTGGTGGCCCTCTGTGACTCTCACATGGAAAACTTGCTAGCTTTTTTTAACTGGTCATTTAGGATTCCAGCTCCCAGCTGGCCGCCTTTCTTCTTTCTTTGTTCTGCTGTGCAGAGAGAAATACAACTTCCTCTTGATAATCCACTGCCCCTTGGCCCCTCCCTCTATTGCTTTATTTAGGATTTTGCCATAGATGACTTAAGGTGGGCTGATATTATGTATGCACTTAGTCCCTAAGGAAGCATCAATCCCCACAAGCTAAAATCTGTGCCACTTTAAATGTGCATTTGCTGACCACAGACAGATCTCGCCCTAAGACGCTCAGTTATCATGGACATGTTTTATCTTGCCTTCAGCTCTTTGGTTTAGGGTCGTGAATATGCTTGGAGATTAAGGATGTTGAGCTGGCTCTCCGGTAATATGATATGGAGGGGTCAGGAGGAAGAGCTGGCTACCTTTTTAGTTTGGTTGAATCAACAAGCCCCGACCATTAAATTCACTATGGCCTCCAACAAAGAAAAGATACCATTCCTAGATTTGATTATTTTTAAAAGACCCGATAACACTCTGGGCACCACGCTTTGCAAAAAACCCACAGATAAGAACACATTATTACTGTACAGCAGCTTTCATCCTCTCAGTATGCGTGACAATCTCCCATACGGTCAATTCCTCCGGATAAGACGTAACTGCAGTAACATAGAGGATTTCAAATCCAACAGTGGTGAACTCAGTAAAAAACTCAAAAATCGTGGATATCCTTCCAAAACGATTAGACAGTCAATGAAGCGAGCACGCAATAAAAATAGAGAGGTATGTTTAACTAAACAAACAAAATATGCAGAAGACAGAATGACATGCGTCTCCACTTTTTCTCCATTGAGTAATGACCTGAGGAAGATTATCCTCAAACATTGGAAAATTGTACAAACAGATGACTTTAAACCCAATAATCCCAGATTTGCATTCAAACGCATGCCCAACTTGCGCGACAAACTTGTGCACACTCACCCCATAGACAGAAACCCAACTACAGATCAGACCCAACTATGGCACCTACCTCCAGTAGTAGGCCACTTCAAATGTGGACAATGTTCGGTATGTCACCTGACGAGTGATATCAAACAGGTCGATTTAAAAGGACGTAATTGGAAACTGAACACCTTTTCAAACTGTCTTACAAAATGGGAAGTGTATGGCATCAGATGCCCTTGCGGTCTCCTATACATTGGGAAGACCAAAAGAACAGTGAAGACACGCATATGTGAGCATAGATCAGCTATAAGAAACCACACTGCAGATAAACCACTGGTGGCACATTATGATGCAATAAAACACACCCAAGACGAAATGTATTGGTTTGTTATTCAAGTAATTCGAGCACACCCACGAGGAGGCGATGGGGATTTAACCCTGAGGAAAACCGAACAAAGATGGATTTATAACTTGGACACAGCAAAAACTGGTTTAAATCTAGCTGTGGAGTGGAATCTTTTTTATCATTGACTCAGGACATGCAATCCATCTCCCCCGTCTCTATTGAGCCATAATGGTATTCCCACATACATTAAGGGCCTCCCTGTTCAGATATTCAATTCATTTGTTTCATTCACAAACATCTGGGTTGACCCAGAACAAGGTCAGACTTGTGTATTACCATGCACACATTTTCAAGTGCGCGCACAGAATCGATATCGTTACAATGCGATGATAAACGCAATAACTTATATGTACACTTTTTTAGTATTAAGATGTCACTGCATCCTTATTAAACATGGTCTCTCGTACAGGACAAACAGATTTAACATCTGGGTACGAGTAGAGAATAGATCAACAACATCTATCCCTTGTATGTCCATCCGCGGCACCAATCCAAGATGGCCACCACGTTGTGCGTACACAGATGACAGTTGAGCGGTCTAGTTTAAGTACGCCTATTTCCAACATGGTGGCTGGATGCACACAAGCCACTACGGAAGCGTTGCCGCGAGACGAACACACAAAGATTTTCATCCCTTAACAGTAAGTGAAGCGGCAACATAATTAACCCAGCAGGACTTGTAGAGGAGACACGTAAATGCAGGTCTATTAAAAACGGCTATCTTTGAATCTTAGGAAACCTTTCATTTTTTAAATATACTGCGATCGGCAGGCTCCAGCGGATCAGTGACACGCGGACCGCCATTGCTTCACAAAATGTAAACACAGCTTTCGGATTACATCGCGAACGCCGCAAAAGTAAGTGTAAACGTCCACACTTGTAACATTTAGTAACAGTACACATGACTGGAAATATGTAGGCTAAAAGTTCTTTGGTCTGTGTCTCCTTCCCTTCCCTCCTCCTCCCCCTCCCTTTTTTCTCTTGTGCCAGCAGCACTACAACAATAGACGCTGCTGACATCTGGATGTGGAGTCTTTTCTTCGCCCACTCCAGATAAGGTGGTGATGTACCAGAATGTCGTATTTATACCTTACCACGAACAGGTAATGGTTCAAAATATAACACCTCATAGATTTGTCTATGTAGCAGCAAGGAGATAATTTACATAACTTCTCCTTTTTGCTGTTTTTTGCTGTTTTTCAGTAAGGAATAACTCACTGGGCAAAATAGTGATGCCGAATAATGAAAATTGACTCCCACACGAACGAACAAGCTACGCGAGTAGCAGGTCAGTGGGGTGTTTAGCCCCTGTGCTGCTAGATGAAACCACTATGGTCACATGAATATGAGGTTTTTAATAGTAAGCCACTTTTATTTGTTTGCATTTGCAGGCAGTATATGCTGATCACACGACTGCTCCTTTGTATGTATATTGGATTATACACTGAAAAATTGACAGCATCCTGAAGAAGGGGACAGACTACACACTTTACATCATGATACATCAGTTGTGGTGTATGCCTCTCCCCCGAAACACAAGTTGGTGTAGACGTGTCATGACAAAAGATAGGATGTCATGTTCTTCTCAAATCACTTTGATACTAACATCACAGTTGCTGGAATAGATAGTAAAGATCTCTTTTGAAATGAGACGTTTTCAAAACATACTTGTAAAATGCACAAAGATGATGCTTTGATCCAAACTGTGAAGTTCTCTGAAAAAATATCGACTTGTCTGTACATTTGTGATTTGTTTTTAGTCACACCATCGTTATATCGGCTTTTCAGATGGTTGTTTTAACAATTGGATTATGAATTAAAAGTTGTTATATTTTTGCTAATGTTCATATGATCTTTGCAGCTAAGTGAAATAAGTATCACTTATAGGAACTACCACCCCATTGACAGTGTAGAAGAAGCTGGGTAGCAAGTGGTGTTTGTTGCTTTTGTATATGATCACTGGTAATGCAGTGTTAATGATCAAACCAGGGAAATCCCCCATTTCCATAGGATCAGGAAACGTATTGTGTTGCATAATGTATGCACCACATACTTGTCACCCAACCAAAGGCCTTCACCTTTGCTGCACTGAATTCATTCTTACCATTCCTTATAAAATATTGATTGAGTGAGCAGATATCTGCCTCGAAGATGCAAAACTGCACCAAAACATTTCCCATGTTCCACTATTGTTTTGCGTTTGATAACCTTCAACTGCCATTTTGCTACGTTAGCATACAAAGTCAAGTTTTCCCAGCTGCAACCCAGTGGGGCCCCAAACAACATCATTTGAAATGGGCCCCACGAGTTTTCTGCCAGCCCTGCACATAGCAACAGCAGCTCAAGCATCAGGCCATCCCTAACTCCGCTAAAATGCACTTCAGCGCCTCCATTGCTCCAGTGTCTGCTCTGCAATCTGTGCAGGGTACACTCAACACTCAAACGCCACTGTATTCAGTTGAACGCATAAACACACTGTTACAATCAAACAACACACACATGCGCCATTACATTTAAACACGCATACATGCCTTTACATGCATAAAAGACACTACTTTCAAAACCCATACACGCCATTACATTCAAAAACCCATTCACATCATTACATTCAAACACCCGTAAACACTACCACATTCAAGCATGCATACAAACAATACTTTCTATTTGAAAAACAAACTTACCTTTACATTCTTGTGTGCTGAGTGTCTACAGGTGGGAAAGCACGACACAACAGATTCTCAGCCTGTTCCATGCGGAGCAATTTGAGGTTGTGCTTGTACAGTGTGGTTGCCTAGCAACCATCTGGGCCAGCACATGATACCTGTGCCCCATGTGCAAGGGGTTTTCTTAACATTTTTAAATGTTATTAAAAGGAAGTTCATGCATCGCACACGAGTTGATTTTTGCACTTCGTCTAGTGCCACCCCTGTGGAAGGCATAGGGAGAACAAGCCATGGAAAAGAGGCGCAAGAGGGGTGACCATCACCCCTGTTCCCCTCCCGACTCTGCCTCTGCCTCTACTATAAGGAAGAGGCCCTGGTTGCATAAACTAAAGGACATCATTTCCAGCTCTGCCACCATCTCCTGACTAGTAGACAAGTGTTAACAACTTGAGAAGAAGAACAACAGTTCTTATTTTGGCATTATATCAAATACTTTACTTTTACCAAAAACATTCAACAGATATTGTGACTCACCCTTGGTGTTAGAGGCCTGTAAAATGTTACTCTACCTCTGGCCTTTTGCTTGTTAAAGCAAAAGGGTCTGCCGTCTCACCTTCCCATCTTTGATTTCCACCTTGCTGTGGAACAGAACGCTCAGATAATGGCCTAAAATAAAGTAAACTGAAAAAAGACTTTCTGGCAGAGAGAGAGGCACCAATTGCAATTTATGCCTTCTATTGGTTTGCGGATCTTGCTTGCTGTCAAGATAAAAAGGATAGCTCTATTAGACTGCAACCATTTATAAGGTTGAAGACAGGCCAGAAACTGTGATTGTGTAAACAGAAACCATTCGATGTGAAAAAACAAGGGGCCTGATTTCATACTTTAGAGTAGGGTGACCAGAAGTCCCGGTTTTCCTGGGACAGTCCGGGGAAATCAGCCTCTGTCCCGGGGCCCCGGGAGTTTTTTCATTTTAGAAACCCCATCCGGGGTTTGCAGGGATGGGTGGCTAAGTCGTTAAAATTGTAATGTTTTTCACAACACTTTCAGAATTTTGATGTTGGAGGATTGGCTCGAACGTCCAACCTTTCAGGCACAAGTCACAACACTTACTGACTGTGCCACAGAGACTGTGTTAGAAAGGAGTGTACAGCAAACCATATTATATCAATTAGAGCAAATGCCTGTTTTGAATTAAACAGGCCAAAATTCACAGACAAAACTGCACAAATTCGATCATATACACTTTATAGAAAGGAGAAGTGCACGAAATATGATTGGGCGGTGGTTGTGGGGTGTGTTGGGGGAGGGGCAATAATTGGTGGGCTGCGATGGGGTAGTCCCTCTTTTATATTGTTGGTCTTCCTGGTTTTTCGTTTTGGAAATCTGGTCACCCTATTTAAAGACACAACTGGAATTCACACATTTCTTCAACTCGGGCCTCATTAGTCTTTAAGAACAGGCAGAAAAAAGCACTGATAAGTTGGAACTTTACACATGTAAAAAGACAAGGCCCAGAGCTATATTTTGTTTTCCCACATCCCAGAGGATTTAGTAGTCCTATCATGTGTTTACAATGATTGTATTTTGCATATGTTTCATTTTGGCTAATAATATAACACACCCTACCAAAAAGTATAATTTGTAGTCCCATTTTATTCCCCATTGCATGTTCTTCCCTTTGAATAATGTCGTGCCATATTTCAAATTAGTACCAAACAGACCAGGACATATTCCTGTTGTTGTTTGGGGTAACCCGAAACTGTCCAACAATTCATCTCACACTAGAAACTCAAGTTTCGGAATGCAGTCATGAGACTTCTGATCATGAGCTTTTGCTTGTCCTTGTGTTCATGGAAGATTCCTCTACTTCAATCCTGTTTCAACACGGAAATAAAGGGAAATAATCCTAAAGTGACAGGGTATATGTGTAGTTCTAAATATGATGCCCTGTGTCTCTCATTTAAATTGAGCAACAAGTGAGAAATACTTTCGACAAAACACAATACATTTTGTGTTGATGAGTGCAATTTAAAACTGACACTATGTTGATGCAACTCAAAGTAAAGCACTTTTGTTAGATTGCTGACAAAGAATCACTTAGGTCGTAGTGTATTTGCTACAGTGCTGAGGTCATCAAACTGTGGGGCGTGCCCCTCCAGGTGGCCACGGCCACAGCACAGGGGCGGGCGTGAGAGCCCAGCATGAAATGTAAAAAATAAAAATAAACACTTTTTTGTAAGATTGGAGGAAATGGGATGGGGCAGCTCACATGGTCTGACTGGAGCATAAAACTGTCTCAGGCAGCAATGAAAAATTGGCCCGCAGTTGCAAATGGATATTAATTCCTTTAGTCACAGACTGTTTGAATAGTACCCAAGGGGGTGTTTTTTATTATAATGTAAGAAAATTATGATATTTAAAGAATATGTGTTGAGCAACAATCGTCAAAACTACTAGCTGCATAGTGAATGAACTAATCAAACTGCCCCACATTGACCAAAAAAGTGGCCCATTTTGACTGGCCCACACTAGCATTTTGCATTTTTGGTACGGGCATTGCCCTATTGCCCTATAGGCCAGTCCAAGCCTGGCGGCTCATCCATAATGGGCAAGGGGCATCCACCCAGTGGCCACCTCACCCATTATGGAGGAGCCGAGGAGCCAGCCCAGTGAAACACTGAGCACTCCCTCAGCTGCTTTTTCTAGCTGAAGGAGTGCTCCTCACTGGGAAGCACTTTATTCCCTTTTACTGTTCAGTTCAGTTACCCACTCTATCATAGATGTCTGGTAAAAAATATCATTCCTTCCCCCTAGCCCCCCAACGCCAATTGCAAACTGTTTGGCATTTTACTCATTTTTTTTAAAGTATGCTCTAAAATGCAACAATTTAACCCATTATTTTAAAAAAGTCATGGGGGAAACCCCCCAAACCCAAACCCTCCTTGGTTGGTTCGGGCTCCCTCACTATGCTCAGTTGCTATGGCATATCTAGTGGGAATATTTATGCCCCTCCACTTAACAAATTCACCAGCCACCACTTGCCCTGGCACTGTGCTGGGAGCAGGGCGGGGGAACCCAGCTACTGTGGTGAGAGCAGGATGAGCAAGAGCCATGGGATAGTGGTGGGAGCAGGGTATGGAGAGCCCAGGGTCTGTGGTGGGGTGGGGAGAGCACAGGGACTGGCCTAGGAGTGGGATGAGGGAGTCCAGAGACTGTGATGGGAGCATATGGGGAGCCCAGGGAGTAGGGTGTGATGACCATGTGCAATAGTTCTTAACCATTTGGACTTAGTATCCATTTGGCATTTTTGGGGTGCCCTGCCCACATTTTGCTCAGGGGGGCTCAGTCCTAAAAGGTTTCAAGAACTAGTGTGATATCATTTAAAATTGGGCATGGCGGGGTGAGTCTAGTCTTAATTGATATGTTTCTGAAAACCAAATGATTACAGAGAATGTATCCAACTCTTAGAAAATAGTACAGAGTGTTAAACCCCTGCAGTCCCTTATCTTTGAATGCACAAGCAGGCCCATGCATAATGTTTTAACATTGTAGAGATTTTACTGGGAAAGATTATATCTCCAGCACAAACTTTTTGAGCTGAAGGAAAACTAAATAGCAATAGGTGTAAAGCTGCACACACATGTGTATATAAAGCAATACACATACGCAAAGATTATACACACATGTTCTTTGAAAGATGCACAAACACATTCTGAGATGAACGCACACACATCTGTTTAAAGAACAGCATACTATTCTGGGAGCAATATTTTCTGAATTCAAACCTGGGAGAGTCATATTTAAGCTGCCCATTGTCTACATTGTCATAATTGTTTTGATAGTGGATAAAATCATGTGCTTTAGAATTTATTTTATATCAGTAAATATATGCACTGGCTGAAAAGCAGCAATGTTATCATTAGTTTAGTTAAGTTACTTTATTTGTACTGCGCACCTAACCCTGAGGTAACTGGGCACCCATGGCTTATACAAAGTTGCTTACATACTGTTAAATACAGTTTTGGCATTAAAAAGATAATGGAGACTTAACAGGTTTGTGGAAAAGAGAGAGTTACATACAGTTCAGACATGAGAAAGGTGGAGACAGTAAGTGCAAGTTGACCATGGTTACAGCAGGTCGAGGGAGGAATGATGGAGTAAAGATGCAGTATCCGTATGAAAGGGGGATATCACGCTGACTTCTTATCAAAGAGCCAGCCCTTTACTTTAGCTCTAAAGGTCCAAAAAGCCAGTTCCATTCTAATGCTGAGGGGTAAGGCGTTCCACTGTTTGGCAGCTAGAACTGGGAAGCTTGCTCCCACGCTTTTTTAAGGAGGAATCTAGGAACGGCCAGGCCGTGTGTGTACATGGCTCTAGTTGGTCTAGATGGAGCGCGTTTGTTGACTTTGTCTGCCAGGTATTTGGGGGCAGAGTTTGAGAGGCTCTTGTGGGTGATGATGAGCATGAGCAGGGCAATTCTGTCCTGTATAGGTAGCCAGTGGTCATCCTGTCTGAAGCTGGTGATATGTGTAGTTCTTGGTATGCTTAGTGCTGATCTCAGGGCGTTATTTTGAAGGACCTGGTGTTTGTTGAGGTTCCTTTCCGATGTGCCTAAGTATATGGTGTTGCAATAGTCCATTTTTGAGAGCACTAGGGCCCTGGCTAGAGTTATGCAACTGCTAGGCAACAGAAATGCTTTAAAGCATTGATCAGCTTGTTAGTGTAGGCAGTGGCGGAGGCCGTCGCATTCACTGGCTTTTTGAGGGATAACATAGAGTCTAGGTATACTCCTAATGTTTTCATTTCTTTGGCAACCTTGATCTGGCTACCATCGATGTTGATCGCGGCATAGCGGGATCAAATTTGTTGATGCGTGTTTGGGAGCCGATGATCAAAAGCTTGTTTTTTTCATCGTTTAGACAGAGGTAATGCTCTGCCATCCAAGCCTGGATTTCTAGGTATATTTTGTTAATCCGTCTAGCATCCTCTTCATAGCAACCTGAGAGCATGATGAGAACCTGGGTGTCATCTGCGTAGTTCGTGTATGTGACACCCAGGTTGTCAAGACGGTCGTCTATCTAGGTTGTGGATGCAGCCAGTATTCCCTTATCTTACTGTGTCACAGCAAATTATCTGGGCATACATGATGAAGTAAGCATCAATAGTGTTATCATGTAGCTAGAGTAGCATTTTGGTGCAGGAAATCTAGCAATTTCTTACTATGGCTTGACATTTTATACTGGGCATCTTTGTTAAAGCAATCATGATAAGTGTAATTGCCTAGTTAGACTGGCATTCCTGCCTTTCCTTACTGTAGCCTGGTATATTTTTCTGGGCATCTATGATAAGGAAAGCATGATAAGTGTTATTATGTGGTTAGATTATCATTTTGGTGCAACCCATTAAAGTATGGCATGTTTTACTTCATCATCAAGGCTACAGCAAGCATGATACGTGTTATTACATGTCTAGCCTACACTGTGCAACCAGTTTTTACATGTTTTCTTATTGTATTTTTAATGGCAAAGTTGTAAAATAGCTCAGCAGTTTAAGCACTTGCTGCTGCGATCTATGTTTGAGCTACAGGTTAGAATCCCAGCAAGGCAAACTCAGCCTTTCATTCTTCCGAGGATGATAAATGAGTACCAACTTTGGTTGGAATGATAATTGTATTAAAAATATGTGCTCTGAATAGTCCTTTGGCAAGGCGCTATATAAATAAAAAATCATTTTCATGAATCAATGCATGAATGCTCCTGTGCATTGTTGGTTACTTGCATCTATTGAATTTTTGGATACTGTAATTATGCAGCAACTGGCAATGTAGGGGCTCCACTTATCATACACTGACAATACCTGACGTGCAGCTATAAATATGTATAATATGGAAGTACTTGGCCATACAATGCTGAAGTGGCATATCTATGGCAGTGCCTTTGCCTTTGTTGAGTCTTTTGGGTATAACCCTATAATATTATGACCCCAGTCCAGGGCAAATGAAGGCACCACCCTTGTTAAAATGTGGTTGGTTTTTAAAATATTCTTGTCTGCTGTTGTACCTATTTGGTATATTAAAAGTTGTACATTTCTGTACTTTTTTTACACCTGCAAGCCCCTTCCAGTGATGTCACCAGGGTTAAAGAGGAACTGATGCCATCCAGGTTAAAGGTCACATGACATCACTTCCTGTGATATTGGGTGTGTGATGTCACTTCCGCTACACCTGCCAGTTTGTTGAATCGACATCCCCGCAAACGGCATCTAAATGTTCACCCTTTTTTACTCCTTTTGCTTGTTTGATCAAAAAAGAGGGCATTTCTGTGCATTTTATTGCATAGCCTGAATTCATAAATGGGATACGCTTTGAAATGAGCACAATTCAAAGACCTCCTCCAGTACCTGCTTGGGACGGGTCCAGGGGAAGACGCATTGCATGAGTTGTCCATTTTGTAACCTTTCATGCATTTGCTTTGAATTGGGAGAGCAGTGGTCTTACTTGCTACTCTCCCATCTGCATTTCTAGTCTTTAAGCATGGATAAAACTGCTATGTTCTTTTTTACCTCATTTTCAGAGTAACACGTGCTTCATGAGGCTGTCACTGTGAATGCGTACCCAGCACCCACGCCTGCAATGCAATCGGTTTGGGAGCAGGTTCCTGATGATACGCCCTTTTAAGGCGCTGCCGTTTTCGCACGGCCATTTTGGCGCAGCACCTTAGGCGCAGGTCCCTAATAGGTGCACCCTGTTGGCCGTGTCCAGCAGGGCGCAGGACCTATATGTTTTCCTTAAATATGTTGTCCGTCGAAGCACGAATACATGCAATGCTTCGGGTAACATTTTATTCAAGGAAAACACTTCACGATTAGTACATGGAGCTGTGCTGGAAGTCAACGCTCCATGTAGACATGGCTTACTTTGCCCCTCATGCCAGGAATGCGAGATAAAACAACCCATTTGTACATGGAGGGTTTCCTTTCAGGGCAATTCCATGTACTGACCATGCAGCGTTTTCCTCAAATAAACTGTTACCCAGCACTGCATTTGATAGTGCTTATGGTAACAATTTATCTAAGGTAAACGTCAGGTGCGGATAGGGCCCTGCGCCGTGCTTGCCCTGCCCAACAGGGCGTGCCTATTTGGGACCTGCACCGAAGGTGCTGGGCTAAGACAGCCAGCGCCGAAACGTCGGCTGCTGAATACCCCGCTTCGGGTTCCTGACGCTAATGTATGCAAGTTGACTGGCCAGCACATTTTTTGTGCTGCCATCCAGAGCCCCAATACCCCGCCCCCAAAGTGCGTAGGTCAACTTTGAAAATAAGAGGACCTGCTTATTTCTGAAATGAAGGCTAAATGTAAAAAACCGCATCCTCTGTGCCTTGTCCTTTGCGTATTTTTGACAATATGGCACCCTACCTCTCCGTCTTTTCAGTCATCACTAATGACAATGGCCAACAATTATTCTCTGTCACATGTTTGCACAGCACATGTGCAAACGCCCTCAAACCATATCAGAGCCCATGCAAATATACTTGTGGTGCACTTGCACTGAGTCTAGTGTGATTGCGCTCGCAAAAATTGCGGTTGCGACACAAGACAGATGTGTGAAATAAGTCTACCCAGAATGGTTAAACTCTAGCACGTGTCAGAAGCCCCCCTGATGTTGTATACTTTGTGGTTGCTGCATCCGAAGGTCACTGCACAGGTTGCTGTATCTTTCTTAGTATATGTGTCAAGAAATAAAGTCTCCAATTAAATATAAATTGCACACAAAAAAAGGGATTATGATACCGTTTCTAGTCCTTCCGATGGGAACATCCATTGAAGGAAATGAGTGTGATCCTTGAAGCTGCCGTGTTTTTTTTATTATTACATTTTACAGCCAAATATAGATATAATCACTGTTGACAGCTGAATAAATAGCATGACGTGTTTAATTTCTTTCAAATAAGAGATGAATCTACCTATCGTACATCGTTTATTGAATGAATGAACTATCTTTTCTACCCACTGCAGAGCACTGGGATTATATCCTTTTTGTCTGGGCCTCCTCCATAATTATTGCAAATGTACAAAATCCGTCCAAATAACTGTGAATTGCCTGGAGAAGCGAACAGGTGTTTTTTGAGGGAAAGTTGAATGTTTCATGTTCCCTAAGGCCTTTCGGGAGGCCCCCTGCCACCGCCCCCTTCAACATTGCAGTCTATTCTAGTTCCAGCAGGATCCCCGCGCAGATCCTTTGTAGACTGATGAGCAGGTGATTGAAAATCAATCCCGTTATTTGTATAAGCCTTTACACGAGATTCTCAAACACCGGCTTTATTCAATTTACGCATTAGATACACCGTCAGGCATAATCACTAATCCAACTTCAGTGTCAGCAGGGGGAGGAGGCAGAATGGGCCTAATTAATGCAACGTTTAGAGCGGTGCAAAGGGACATTGCACCGCCCGCAAACACGTGGAACCGGGCCTAATTCACAGAGCGGTACAAAGTGTATTTTTGGGGAGCAAAGTAACTTTGCACTGCCGAAAATACTCTTTGGGCTATCCTCAGCAAAAGGACACTTTGCACCGCTCTGTGAATTAGGCCGGGGTCAACGTGTTTGTTGGGGTTTATAGGGGGGCCAACTCCCCCCAACTCCCCTTTTAATTTTTTTTTTGTTTTACCCATTTTTTTTTATTTCCGGACCCCAAAATAAATATATAATTTAAAAAAAAAATGCTATATTTTTTTAACGATATTATTGTTTCGACATTATTGTCCTTCGAAATTTTTTTTTTCGAAATTATGACTGACCACCGTTTGTTGGCACCTTTGCACCGTGCTAGACGTTCCATGAATTAGGCCCAATGTCACTGCAGGGTGGACCTGCACCTTTTACACATGTGCCTATGGCAGACCTGTCCATAAAATAGGGTAGATATGTTCATTTTATCAAAGCCTTTTCTTTGCATGCTTCCGCAGACCAGTTGGACGTTTGAGCTTCTATATGCCACATTCATTACACTACAAAAAACAGATGTTAGTATTACTCAACTAAATGTTGATAATATTTATGGACTGTTTATGGTCAGGATGAAGGACATAACCTATTTCTAATGAATGCAAATATATACATGCAGATTTTTGGAGGTCTACCTGGCCCCATCCGATGAAACCCGGCCTCACCTAGCTATAACAATTGTTCTCTCTGCAGGCTCCCCCTTTTTTGTATGGTGCCCCATTCATGAATAGTTATGCTTTCAGTGTGCAGTTAGCAGCCTGGGGAGAAGCACCTTTCAATCGTGTTGGCAGGAACACAGCGGGGTTAGCTTGTATAAACCCACGTTGCACTGTGTGCTGCTGTTACTGCTTCCCAGCCCGCCATTTTATATCACAGTCTGACTCCCCCTTACAGTAGCCATCCACGCCCCCCACCTCTCAGATACCTTATTCTAGGACCTCACCCCTTCTCCTCTCCACTCATCCCATTTACCAGCAGTCCTTCGGTGCCCGCTCCATCCTCCAGAGATGCCTGCAACTAACATAGAGAAGGGACTTGCTATTTTATGCGGTGAACATCTTGTTATCTAATTTGTTCAAGCAAATTGTGCTTGTGCGCAGCCGCGGTAAGAATTTCCTTTAAAGCAAACAGTTTTAGCACCCTGGAGAGAGCCACAAGGTGCTAACAGAAGTGAACACTTCGATGGGGGGCGGCGAACTTGCCTGATATGGTCTCAAAGCCCCTGCCAAGGACTTCCCTTTCATTTGTCCTACCAGGGAACCGGATGGCAGGCTATCATCCAAGTCTGCACCCTATCTCAGAACTTAATGCCACACTCTGACACACATCACAATCTGGCATAACGTGCCCCATTTGTGAGTATTGGCATTTGCGTCGTGCTCTTTCAAAGTGTCATAGTATAGATTCGAATAATATTAAAACGTACCTGCTTTACAAATGTATCACTTCAGCGCTGCTTTCCACTCAACATTACTGAAGCATAATGAAGACTAAAGAAATACTTCGGCTAGCAGTATTACAACTGAAATCTCCAGTGGAGGTGGTTGGAAAAATACTTTTTCTTAAAGCAGAGGGAGCCAAGATGGAAGAATTGCAGGAGAGATTAGCCAAAAGTGTCTTTGGGACAAGGGCCTTTACAGGCAGGTGTTGGAATGTGTAGGGCTCCTCGTTACGGGCATGTTCTCACCAGGTAGGTAAACGTTTCGTAAGACAAAGTGAACAGGGTCATAGAAACCAAATTCACGCACTCCTATCTAGAATGAAACAATTTCAACAGTATTTGCTGGTTATGTAAAGGTTTTACAGTATATCACGGCAGGATGCTCAAGTTATTTGTAAAACACAAACAAATCAACAAAAGATACAATTAGTGCTGATCCAAATTCATTGTATTGGATCCTTTGATTGAAAGACAAGTACAAACCGTGGGAACCTAGAAGGATCGCATGGCTAACACATTTGAAAACAAACACTACATAGTGCTAAAATGCAACAAACATCTAACCAGTGTGGGAAGAACACTCAGACTCAAAGTCATATGGTCAACACGACTGTGTTTCGGCCTCGGGGAGATGAATTGCAGCTGTTCTTATGTGGGCCTTCATCAGGACGGGATACGTAATGGTGGGAGCTTCCTGCGGGCTTGTGATGTATTAGTACCAGATCGATTGGAGGCAGACCGTCTGGACTATTTCAGTAGGTCCTTGACATGCTTGAAATGCTATCCCAGTGCGGGCCAGTCAAATCCAAATGCAATGTAACAAATCCAAATAAATTCTTGGATACTGGCAGATGGGAATGTTCCAAAACTCTGAGATGGGATGTTGAATGGCCGGTGGTGTAGTTTATATTACCTGTTTTTGAACCTCAGCTGCCCTACCCTAGTTTTAGATGCCACACCCATTGTATTTCCAGCTTGTGTACTCTCACCACCCTATTGCCTCATGTGTACTTGTACCCATTAAATGTATCCCCACCATCTATACTCTCACCTATTTACCTTATTTATTTATTATTGTATGTTTTTTTTAATCGACCTTGGATTTTTTTTTTTCAATGACACAATGATTACTATGCGTGAAGAGAACAACAGTGTAGCATGCACAAATGTTGTATCTTATATAGTGCAGATGAGGTACTAAATATGAGGCTAAAATAATAAACTGTATCTAATTGTATTTCAAAACGTATGTTCTCTAACTCGTTTTGTTTTCTTTTTCTTACAGACAGAAGAGCAGAAATTATACCCTTCTTATCATATTTATTAAGAGTCCATAACTAACACGAAATCCACTCACTTCAGTTAAGTCTCACTACCCCCACCAACTCAGTCTCTTTACAGTCTATGCATATTATATACATTTTATGTATATCTGCAGAATGGTTACCTTGTTTAAACATTCTTATCCTTTTTGCCATAGAATGTATTCATAGTACTGCACCGTACTCCCATCATCTGTCACAGGCTATATATTTTAAAATGTAACTTACATGGAGCACTGAATACATACACATATGCGTAAAGCTATATTTATATTTTTTAAACATTAATCCATAACCGTGGCTACCATACCAGCCAATGATATGGTGGAATTTAAGGCGCGGCTGATCTCAGCAATGACTGGAGTGCATATCCGCAGCTACATCAGCACCTAATGCTGTGTGGTGCATGTACCGTTGGCTATATCGGCACCCTGTGCTACCGTGGATATACACAGCCCAATGGCACATCATGTATTTGCTCGAGTTTTATAGCCGTGGCTACCTGACTCTTTCTTGGGAGCGAAACTGCATCTTAGAAACAAGTGTTATAGTGGGAATGGGAGAGGGCAGGGGATGTGAGGAGGACATTAAAGTAGTGTGGGAGGTGGTAGAGATGTTGGGGTGACCTGCTGAGGGCTTGGGAGTGTAAAATCTAATTTCTTTCCGTCATTTGTCTGAATAGCTGCAGTCCTGTGGCAGCAATTATTTGGAGATATTTGAGGTGCGGTTAATCCCAGAAATGGCTGGAAGACATATCCACGGCTACAAGATAACCGATTATCGAACTGCACACCTATTTGCGGCTAAACGCGGGCCCGCTGAAAGTAGCCATGGCAACAATGATTGTCTATGGACTGCAAGCCTATTACATAGCGTTTCTGGTAACGGTGGCTATAAAATAAATGTTAAAAAAAATATTGAGCAAAAATAAAACTGTAAATATTTTCAAAAGTTAAATAAGTATGCAAAGAAAGTCTTTTGTAAACATATTTATCTGGGAGAAAAGTGGTTGGGGATTTCTTTTTCTTTTAGTATTTACACATTATACATTTTCAGTAGCCCCATTTTCTGGATGTTTACTGTCTATTATTTGTCTTTTATGTAATTTGTCAATGATTCCATATCATTATGAACATTGATTAACCTTAGTTTCATTTCTTTTATAGTATCCATGATTGTAGTTTAGGGAATTCCTGAGGTGGCTGCTGCTTAATTCTTCTTGATACTTCCATTTTCTTAATCAGACCTTTAAAAACAGTAAGCTAAAGTCTTTGTATATGCTGAATGATATGTGTTACCTATATCTTGTATTGTTAGTAAGTGTTTACATACATATAAAGATTATAAAGAATAAACTCACACAATCCTGAATGTTGTGTACTTTCTTGTGGCTTCATATCCTGCTTTAATATTTCCTCCTCTGTGGGATATTTTTCTCTAGCCAGTCCACGTAATTGTCCATTTTACAGGGATAGTAAAAAACACTGTCTGTCACCTCACTTCTTAGACTGAACAATGGAAGAAGATTACATGAGGAGAGAAGGTGGGATTCACAGTATTTACTTTTTGATTGGGTGTTTATTGTTTCTAAGGTGAGCAGCTGCCAATAGGATGCCAAGTACCTCAGGTGCTCTTCAGCTATTGAACCTTTAAGACAATGTCATTTTTTGAGTGATGTTTATATGTTTCAATTAATCTGTAGATTATATAGCTTCATAATGTTAAGAAATGTTCTGTATAGTAAATTGGTATTGTGTGGGAGGAAGGTATGTTTTTAGGACATTGTGCTAATACAGCATCTAAAGAAAGTTCATAGAGACACATTGAATTTGTTTTTGAACCCTTCAAATGAACCTCATAAGGGCATTTCAGAGTTTGACACATTGTGAGAATAAAAAAAGGATATTTTTGGGAACAATTTTCATGTAAAAAACAAAGACAAGAGCCGCACATGCACGTTTTTGAATATTATGGAAAATGAACATGTCTTTTGATGCCTTCTTTTTTTGTAAAGAAGGGGTTATGAACCAGCCAATGAAACATTGTGCCTTGTCAGGACCTTCTATAGCTGTGGGTATAGACTAGCCAATGGCACACCGTTTTTGTAGGCTTGTGTAGCCACGGTTATAATAGCTGCCACAAATGTCTGCACAGTAATCATATCATTTAATTAATTGTACAGTACACATTTTAACATTTCTTTCTCATTACATGCCCTCAACTATACCTTTGTGTCATTTGAACTTTAACATTTTGTTAGTATGTCTTTTTGAGTATGTGAAAGAATTTACGTGTACTTGTGGCTGTAAGCGGGTGTACATATCTGCAGCTACTGTCTTGCCAATGGGACATTGTTCATTTTGGCGGGTTTCCTCGTTGCCGCGGCTATACGTATATGTATTTTTGTGCAGAAATCATATTATTTTATGAATGTTACATGACAGAATTTTACATGTCTTTCTGATTCGATGACCTCACCTTCAGCCATATGTATGGAATAAATGTACGCTTAACCGCAGCTTCAGTGGGTTTGTTTATATCTGGGGGTAGTATAGCCAAGGATATGAATGATCCGGTATAAAAAAGAACATTCATTGTATTTCTGCATATATATGTAATAGGTAGTCCTTAAAAGGATCATTTTGGGGTACACTGAGTGTAGTAGTTTAAGACATTTGGATCACTGCTTTGATGTTATGAAGGAACACTGCATTTCTTTCATCAGTTAGATATACTCTGTCATATCTTAACAAATGAGTAATGTAGAACTGTATGCTGTTGTTTGATATCCATAATTGTTTTTGGTCTCTCATGAAAGCTGAAACTACCTTATTAACATTTCTCCCTGATTTTTCAATGTTACCATTAAATCTGGTGCTAGACTTCAATTTTTACATCTGAGTCCTATTGAAAAGATAAAGATAATGTGAGGAAAACGTTCCATTAGTTTTAACAAGCCTTGTTTCATCATTAAAGCAAGGGACAGACCTTGTACATTACCCAAATGATTGCCACCACAATGAATGAGTATGACATCTGGCTGCCCTGTACTTCTCAGACTGAACAATATAGTACATATCTGGAACCAATGCATTCCCCTCAATCCACACCATTTAATTGTAAAATCCCTCAAACTGAGGTCCATGTTAACATTTAGTTTCTCACAAAAAGTCAGTAACCAAAACAGCCAACTGTCTCCAATCAGCCACACAGATCTAAAACCAGAAATGCTATCTGCAGTCCTTCTCTGTTTCTAGGAAAATGACTTCCAGTTTTAATTTCATATGCTAATAAGAGTATGGTATGTATGATGTGCATGTTTTGGTGTTTGCAACTGGTTGGTGTTAATAGTGGAAGTGAGTAAGTAGCTGTGAGGTTGCAGTGAAAATGTGTCAGCAATTTTAGTTTTTTTTTTTACTATGTAGTCCTCTTTTTGTGCTATTGATTTTGGAAAGTATAAAAGCCACCACTTTGTCCTCTTTTCTCATTTTGGTTGCAGAACTCACACTGTGCAGATGTTGAGTGTGTGGCTAATGTGAATGTAGGTGTCAGTAAATATTTACATATTTAAAGGTTTATTTACAGTGCTCTGTGTGTGTCAACTATATGTACCATTGCTATCAGATGGCATATATTGTCACTATTTTCACCTGTTCAGGTTAAGTGACAGTTCACTCTTGATGTATTTATTTAACTTTAAGTTATATGCTGCTTAAAAATAAATTTTTAAATCAACTGTATTTATATGCAACAATTTCCCTTTTTGTAGCCGGTCAAGTGGCACAGCGAGTAGAGCGCTCGCTTTGACATCAGTGCAGAGCCTGCAAACGCAGGTTCGAATCCCGGCAGCGCCAAACTCAGCGTTTCATCCTTCCGAGGTCGATAAATGAGCACCACACACCGTGGGTAATAATAAGCAGCGCTCAGATACCTGAGGGTTCGTAGCGCTATATAAAAGCCAAATTATTATTATTATTGTATGCCGGTACCTGAGGATAAAGGTTAATTTTCTTATATGTGTCATACATATTCATGTACCTCCACCATGCAGCTGTCTGTATTTTTTTCTGAGATGGGATAATTGATGCTGCCTGGTGGAGATTCTTGCAAGTCCATCCAAGTAACATTTGTATTCTTGTATATTCTTGTGGCTGCTTATCCTCAGCATCATCCTCCATATTTCTTCCTCTGTGGGATAATTTTTCTTTAGGCAGTCCATGTATTTGTCCATTGATTAATGACTGCCTGTCACCTCACTGTTAGAATGAACAATGGATGAAGATCACATGAGGAGAGAAGGTGAGAGTTTCTGCATTTACTTTCTGACTGAGTCTTTATTGTTTCTATTGTGGGTAGTTGCCAAGAGGATGTCTAATACAGGAGGTCCTGTTTAGGTACTCAATCTCTACGACAGAGTCATTTTTGAGTGATGTTAATATGCCCCAATTATACTGGAGATTATTTTGACTAATTATCTTGACTAAATAATTTAGAGTTAATTAGAATATTTAAATATTACATGATGGCCATTTTAATACGAGAATTAAGCACAGTTTTTAACCTAATGCTTGTTTTAGATCACCTAAGAATACAAGATGACATTGAGACTGGATATGAAGAACTGTTTGCAGGAATACATGTCATTGGGCCTCAATACGAAGTAGGAGGTAGCCATGGTGCAATTAGCACCATGGCTGCCCCCTTACCGCATACCGGGTCCGGGTTCTCGGAATGGGTACTTACCATATCATTCCAACCTTGGAGGACCCGGTAAGTCCCCATTCTGAGAACCATTCCCCATTCCCATTTGAGCCCCCATAGGGCTCAATGGTAATCGGGAAGTAGCTAATAACGGTACCGCAATTTGCGGTACCGTTATTAGCTCTGAAGTCCCTTAGCTGGTCCCGTCCTTAACACCTGGTCAGACCAGGCGTTAAGGAAGGGACCCGCTAAGGGACCTCGGAACATGGAGGTAAGGGATTACCGGCACCGGCACCCTTACCGGTGCCGGTAATCCCTTACCTCCTACCTCGTAATGAGGCCCTTGGTGTTTGGAGAAGAAAGGCCAGCTCATATTCAAAACATTAGTTTTCAAAGAATGCTATACCACCTTCAGCAGCATAGGCAATGCTAATGTATGGCATCAGTTTTGCTAGAAAAAAAGTAGTTCAATACATGTCTTAGTATGGAAATCCAACATATGCTTACATTTTAAAGAGCATAACAATTGGTTTATTTTCTGAACATGTAAAATTATCTTTAAAAAGTACACTGTTAAGTTATCTGTGTGGATAAAAGAAATCAGGCCATGATGTAATGCACACCTTGATACAAGAAAATCACAATGCTTGGGTTTAATTGCATCCCATGAAAACTGTGTCAATTTAATGACACAATCCTCACAAAGGAAATGCAAGTTATAATCCACATCAGTTGCACAGAAAAACTAGAAGTGTGTGGTATGACAGTCCCTGTTAATAAGCAACTGCGAGTCTTAATATGTTATGCTATGTATGAAACACAGCTAAATTGGAAAAGGTATTGACTCTTTGTCTAAACTGCAGATTAATACTAAGTTGCAAACTTGACATATAGCAAGCTTCAGTTCATAGAGTCATTAAATATTTAGAATTTGCTAATGCAAAACTAGGTTTGTAGTCACTTAAATGCTTAGTGTATGTTTTGGTCTTGTACCCATGAACAAAGTAAAATGCTATTTAATGTGTGTGCAAATATTTATCTATTTTTAGATATTTGAGATAAGTGATTAGAGTTATTTTTAATTTTCATTCCAATGCGAAGATTTTTCTGCTACATTATGTACAAAATTAATTGGTTGACTACTAGGAATACATTCAATATTAAATTGTACTGTTATTGAAAACAAACTATACTAGTCGTTTATTTATTTTCTGCAATGAAATGTATAGCATTTTCTTTTGCAGATGTAAAACTGATTCAATAGAGAATATGAGACATTAATAAATAAATAAGGTATTCGTGCTTTTGTATTTTTCTGTAATTTTCTCTTATAGTGTACATATCTCAAAATACAACATATAAGGAGTACTAAATTCACACATATACACATTTGTACTTGTGTTTTCCATAGCCGTGGCTACACATACAGTGATGCAAAAGGTCTAACCACACATGCGTTGAATAGCGGTAACAACTGGCATGTGTACCTGTCACTACATTATGCCCATTCGCTGCCTTTTTGTAGCTGATGGCTATACAAAATTGGTTAGGTGTGGTAGATAGTTATGTAAAGTTCTATTTTTAGATATATTGAGTGTATCCTTTATGCAAGTGCCTTTAACACTTAAATGATGAGTTTCTATTCATGAATTATAATTATAACTGTAAACATTTCTAAAAGTTAAATAAGTATGCAAACACATTTCTTGTAAAAATATTTATTTGATGGGGAATGCAAAACTGACTGAATAGAGAAATGATTATTCCATGAAAGAAATAAGGTAAGCCATTGGGGTGAACATATCTTTCTATATAATTAATAATTACTATGGCCAGTGTTCTGGTAGTGTTCTAAAATATATAGTGGAAAACAAAAATAGGTCTTGGTGAGGTATCCCAGACAACTGGAAGGACCTGTGTGGGGATCTAATTGAGTTGTTAGATATTGTTATATCAGTCTTGGTTCAAATGTAAATGAAGATTAATCTAGTAGTTCATACGCTTTCACAACAAGTGGTCTTTATTTCTATAAAAATTCAAAGATAGGCCTGTGGCGAATAATGTCCAAACCATTATTGTCAATGATTACCATTTTAAGGGACTATCCAGAAAATATAAAAGGAACAAAACAAGTGCACTTAACATTTAAACTTTACAAAAAGTACATTGTTGTCTACTTGTATGGCATACTTGGTGTAATCTACCTCATATTATTGTCAATCTTTATTTTAATTCATATGGGGCAAGCCCAAATATTTCTGTTGCTGAATCTGGTACCTTCCATCACTCTGAAATAAATTAGTGCATTACCCATTCTTGTTCTGTGGAAATGGTTGATAGTTGCATTTTGGTGTAGGACGATAATTTTCGTTTATTTTCGTCTAACATTTTGCATCACCCACAGTGCGAATGGAGAAAGATCTGGTGACAAGACCAAATAACGGATTTAAAACTACAAATGCTGACTACAACAGTTTGTTATATATACAAGCAGTGCCCATTCAACCCCGCTTGACTCTAAAATATATAGTGGGCATGGCCAAAAACTGTGGCTATTGCCTATGGTATGAACCATGACTATTGTTGCAAAAAAATCTATGGAATGACAAAACCATTGAAACTCAAGGAAAAAACGTTAATTGAGGGACATTAAGGCAAGAACTTATCACAGCAAACCCATTGAAATTCATCTAAAGCCACCTTAACTTTGCCCTGTTGCGCGGCCTATGACCACAACAAGGCCATCACAGATGGCAACACTGATGGCATCACTGACGACATCACTGGTGAGATCATTAATGACAATCTATGACATCATTGATGACATCAGTGATGGCTTCACTGATAGCATCACTGATGACATCACTGGTGACATCTCAAATAATATCATATACGACAGCAATGATTATTTAACTAATGGCATCAGACATAATATCACTCTAGGTATTTGGCCATATTTAGACCACCCTTACATTATTACAAGTGTCATATTAGCATTTTAGAATAGGTCATAACAATGAGTACATTGTTTAAAACAATAAACAGCTAGACATACATCGTATCACTACTTGGAAGCTTTCCTTTGTAGAACTTTGGTAAAAGGATGATATCTGAATATAAAATAGTGCACTGCACTGCTTAGAATGTGCCAGCTTTTGTCAAATATATCTACGATGTGTTCACTATAATATAATCTGTACATACATTTACAACAAAAAATTGTAAAAATAAATACAAAAATACACATGTTAAACCCTCATTATTTATTAACTTTTAAAATAAACATATGTAAATCCTCAATTGTTTTATTGTAAGAAAAATGTGTACGCGTATGATTTTTTAAATGACAAGAGAAGTGGATAAAAACAAGAAACAACTATGTATTGGGATATATTTTAAGATTTCCATACATCAGTAGTGAAAAAAAGTTATTAGTACTCTTAATTTATATATGTATAGAAAAGAAATGAAGTGTTAAAATTCAATATTTGCTTGAAAACATGCTTATATATGTATATTTATTTCTGTGTGTCTTTTGTACGTGATTAACATGTTAACATTGAAATAAACCACATGCTGTACAAAATATAAGTAATTTTTGAATAGTATACAATGTTTTAATACATTGACATTTGTGTATTTCAAAGATGATGCCATTTGTGATTTCACCAATGATGTCATCAGCAACAGGGCGTGCAAAGTTAAGGTGGCTTTAGCTGAATTTCAGAGGTAATGTTGCATTAAGTTCTCACCTTAACGTCCCTGCAACTAAAAATGTTTCCTTGAATAAATATATCAATCAATCAAAACAAATTTATTCGGATGTATAAAAACAACCATTAAACGACAAATCAACACATTATTGCACAAATCCAAAATACAAATTCTTAAAATTACAATTCATAAAACTAAAGTCAATATACATTTCCACGGACAACATACAGATACAATTAATTATCAGATGGTTAACTCATCAAAGGCTATTAAAAAAAAAAAAAAAAAAAAAATAGTTGAGTAAGGGATCATACAAAAAGCAATACAGGAACCTTTGCTGGTGCTATTAGGCTTTATTACAGACCTTCACCCCTTGCAGTTTTAGAATACTATTTCTGATATACATATATATATATAATGATAATAATAAATATGTTTTTGATTTTTGGCTTTGAGTGCCACCATATAAAATCCTGTCCCACAGTCATTGGTCATGCCCCCTGGCCCACCCACCAGTCTCAGGACCTTTTACATAACATCCTGGACAAAGCTCAGGGTGACGTTGGTGGCAAAGTCAGGACGTTGCTTTCTGCAGCTGTCTACGGATGGTTGCTTTGACCTGTTTCTTTTTCTAGTGCTACTAAATCAGCAATTTGTGTTTCCACCATCTTATCTTTGTCTTACCATCTTTTCTGGCTTCCCCATATTTAGCGCTCCCAGTTTGATCACTTACTGGGTAGTTGTTCTACAACATATCTGCACTTACTATTTTGCGCCTCCTTTCAGTTTGTAGTCCCCTAGCTACACCTTCAAGTAGTATGGTTTCTTCTATTCCCTCTCATTTCTCTGATTACTTACCAACTTCTCATTATCTTCTCATAATTATTCTAATCTTGTTTATCCTCCTTGTTACTTGCTACGACCTCCAATCAATCTCGTCCCTTGGAATGCACATTCTCTTTGTAATAAATCCCACTCTGTGCTTGATACTTTCTTGTGCTTCAATCTCTACTTTCTGTGTATTACAGAGACTTGGATTTCTACTACTAACACTGCTATTCCTGCATCACACACTACTTCTACTACTTCTTCCTTGAATATCCCCTGTCCTGCTGGTTATGGGGGTAGGAACGTGTATCCTTTATTATTCCACATTTGCTGTAGCTCCAGTTTCTCCCTCTCTCCTGTGTTTCTCATCTTTTTAATACTCTTATACTACAGTTTATTAGCCTTTTTCTTTAGCCTTCTTGGCAGTCTATTGTTCTCCTAGTCCCCTTACTTCCTTTTTTGATGATCTTGATGCTTTGCTATTCGCTATTTTACCTTCTCCTACTCCACTGTCTCTGACTCCCACCTTGATCTCATATTTGCCTTTTCATTATCTTTCTCTTCAGTTTCTGTGGTCCCGGTATATTCATCTGACTTCTTTTGTTTAATGTTCTCTCTTCTTCGATACCATTGACCTTACTCTGCTCCTTTCTACTCTCTCATCTTTTGGATTTTCTGGATTGGTTCTTTCTTGGTTCTGCTCATAACTATCTAACCGTACTTACTCTGTCTCCTCGGCAGGTAAGTCTTCTGCTTCAGACTCTCTTCTTCACAGAGTTCCTGAGGGTTCAGTCCTATGTCCTTTCCTATTTTCTCCCTTGGCTTCTATTACTTCATTGTTTGGGATGGCTCACCATTTACATGCGATGACACCCAACTTATCCTTTCTTTTTCCTCCATCACTCTAGTAATCCACAAGACCTTGTCATCTTCCCTTTTGGCTATTAAATCGTGGATGGCTGATCACTATCTAAATTCCGCTTAAATGGAAGTTCTCTTTTTTTCTGCTGCTACAATTCCTTCTACTTCACCTCCCTCTTCCATTTATTTTCTTCCTTCTTTGCTTCCTATTTCTATCTCTGCAGGTAATCTCGGTCTCTTTACGAGTTTGGGAGTGTAGAAACAAGGCTTACCTGCACCCTTCTTTCTGGCCCACCAGACTATGAGTTTGCCTGCAGGGCCGTTGCGCCCGGCAGGTGTGACTCTGCCGTGTGCATCAGCCCCGTTAGGCAGAGTCATCACAGAAGCACCGGCACCATTAGCAACGGTGCCAGTGCTTCCTTCTCCCAAATCCCATGGAGTCCTATGGGAGTCCACGGGAATGAGGAGTTACCAAATCTGCTGCCTGACTTCCCGCTCCTCTGGGACATGTAATGTCCCGGTGGCACCGGGAAGTCAGTTAGCGGATTTGATGTTCCGGGTTCAGCGACAACCCATCGGTAGTACCGGTGGGTTACCGCTGACCTCGTAATGAGGCCCTATATTTTGATTCTGATCTTTCCTTTAAATGCCATATCTCTTTTCTCTCATACTCATGTCTCTATCACCTCTTTGATATTCGAAAGGCTAGGCCATTTCTTACTTTTAATGAAGCAAAAGGTATGATCTCATCTCTTATTTTTTCTCGCTTATTTGAATACATCCCCCGTGAGCTGGCATCTTGTCGCAGTACCCTCTCTCTTATAACTGCTAGCAACTACATGGTGCAAAGCGTGTTCATGCATATGCCATTTCCTTCACAAACCAACAACAAAAACAATACACCATACACCCAAATGATATACTTTAATGATCACTTTTGCAAGCACTTAAATGAACAGGTTTTTCCAATGCTTCTTGGAGTGTTTGCAGCATTAAAATGAGAAGAAAGCTCAATTTCTACCTTTCCTCTCTTTACTTCATTGAAAACTATTTTGGTTAGCTGTCAGCCCCAGGCAGTGCTTGGATGTGTGCGCTGACATTCTCATGATGGAAGGTGCACGGCTCCTGGCTGTGTTCTTCTAAACACACCCAGCGCATGCCAATAGACTCAACAAAGCACGGCCTGTCAGGTCTGATTGCCTAACCCTGTCACCGGAGGCAGTCCAGGCTGCCTCGATAGATTCCCTTTGTTCTTTCGAGTTCACAGCACCTGCTACACTTAAATACTCACCCCACCATCATCTGATCACATTGTCCTGCCCATCAGGGGCTGCCCAGCAGCTCACCTGTGTGCCAAAATTATAGCAGGGTCTTTGGATCCTTTTGGATTTACCCAGTTTACCTCCAGAATATGGTCCAAAATAAAACCCAAACTCCCTTACACCTTACAGCGAAATTGCAGTTCAGTGAGTAAGGAAACAAGCATTGGCATTGCAAACAGTTTTTGCTCTTGTGTAGGCATTGAACGGCATTTGCCAGGCACTTCTGTAGTGGTAATAACTGAGCATTGATGGTAGCAGCTGCAAAATGATGCAGGTATCTTGGCATATGATGATAAATGCCTATTTTTGGTTTTTGTTTTATTTAGTGTCATTCAGTTATTAAAAATAACTTTAAACATTATTGACAAATTTATCACAATACATTACGTTTAAAAAAGTACCGAAATACAAAATAAAAGAAGAAAAGAGACAAAAAGAACAACATTAATAAAAGGAAATTGGCTAAAATTCAGTTAAAAAAGGAATAACGTTATCATATGTATACTAAACCTTTCTAAATGCATAACATACCCAAGATAAAATATATTAATTACTTAAGTTAACCTCGTGGTATCTTGAAAGCTACAAGATTCTTAGCAGCGCTTAAGTGTGTTTTGCTAATTCAAGGTGGGTGATTTTATAGACCGGGTCACAAATAGGACCAAGGAAGTTTTACGACCAGCCAAACATGTTCCCATACCATTTCTTTCATGTCCTGATCTAAGGTTCCAGTAAATCTTTTAAAATATTGTGAACGCAAACCCTGCAGTCCTGCACATGAGGTCAGCATATGCTTTAAACACTCAATCTGCCCTTCTTCTTTACAACATCTGCAATTTAATGTGACCAGATTGAGTGAGACATATTTCCTGAGAACATCTCTCGCTGGAATTAAATTCTGTTTAAATCTTCGGAACTCACGCCTGATACATTTGTCAGGGTAAATTGCAAAAAAACTAACCATTGATGCTGGCAGCTGCAAAATGGTGCAAGTATGTTGGCATGTGAGAGCTGTGCCTGGCACATGCCTAATACTTATACACAAGCCAACACTGTTGGTTTTGCCAATGCTTGTTTTTAACAGAACTGTAGTGAAGGTCACTCATAGTGCTTTTAAATCGAGTAGCTGAAGGCAGACTTGGTAAAGATATTTTTATCACACAAGTGGCCCCTTTACAGCTCAAATTAAGTAATTAACTTTCAGATCAAAGCCTTGAAAAAAACCCTGGCAGGCACTTCAAACTTAAAGTTTGATCATATGACTAGATAAACCTAGCTCAAAAAGATCCTAGGAGGATGTGTTTTGGGTAGGTAGGATCTGGAAGTGGGTGCAAATGGTCATAGGGATTAACATGGACCTGGGCAGCCAATGAGTGGGTAAATAACCAAACAGCACCTACAAGATGTGCATCCCTCATTTGAAATTCCTCCATAGCTGTACTCTAATGCAATCATTGTGGCTTGTAGGTGGTGCTTTAGGGCCACCTAAATGCGAAAACTAAAAAGGAGAACACAAGCAGATGGGAAGAGAAGGAGAAAGAGGAGGGAGTGGCAAAATAAGGAAACCCCACAAAGGGAATGCCCCAAAAGTGGGCAAGTGAAGGTTCAATTTGGACAAAATAAGTTGAAACAATAAGCATGGGAAGAAGAAACATAGACCCTATATGTAGCAGTTGGAACATATCATTTGCAAGTCATTGTGTCTATGAATGGGCAGAGGAGGGCTGGGATGACAGGACCACTTCATATGGCCAGCAGGACAGGGACAAACTAAAGCAATCCTCAGTGCCAGTGGAAGTAAAGCGTATGCCAGGCTTTTGCCTAGGGCCTCTGCCAGTAAGGGGCTCCAAGCACATGTTTTTTTGCCTCAGCTGCAAGTTGCAATTAATGACAATATGGAAGATGGTAGGGAATCTGTAGGAAGGTCTCACAAAAATAGGGTGCACCCTTCTGTAAACTACTGAGCTTGCAAGTGTAGAATACTCTATTCTGCCCTTTTCCACAGAGCATTGAACAAAAGAATGCACGTTACTGGCACCATTCACTGTCTGCAGTAACACAGTGTCCAGCTAGGCTCTGCTTCCATCTGGCTCCGAAGGGAACCAGAATGAAGATGAAAACACAGCGGTCTTGGAGACTAAGCCTTGATAAACAATCATTGACAAAGCCAATAGTTTTGGCACTTACTGCAGTTCTTTGCACTTTGCAAGTATAGGCACCAGGGTGGAAGGAGTAGAGCGCACGGTTTCAAATGAGGATAAGATAAGGGATGCAGGTGTGCAAGAGAATGAGAAGGGGAATAAAGAAAGGGAGGAAGCAATTGATTGAGGGTGCCATCAATGATGAGCAGGAGGAAATAAGAGTGAGAAAGGTTGAGAGGGTAAGAAATAAAACAAGGGTGTGAGAGGAGGCATCGGACGGGGTAGAGAGTGTAGGTAGGGTGCGAGAGTGGGTGTATGGGTAGTGGAGTAGAGGCGGTAGGGTGCGTGGTTGGGACAATAGAGGTTGTAGGGTGATGGGGCTAGTGAGAGGGAGGTAGGGTGCATGGGTGGGGGCAAATAGAGGGGAGTAGGGTTGAGTAGAGAGAGCGGTTCATGGTGGATGGGGTAGAGGGGGATGGGACTGGATGGGGTTCGAGAGAAAGTGGGTGGAGGCAGGGAAAGTGGGGGTGGGATGGGTGGGATTGGGTAGAGAAAGTGAGGTGTTTGTAGAGAGCATAGGGTTAGTGTGGGTTGTTGGGGTAGAGAGAGTAGGGGCAGGTGTTAAGATAGATTTCTAGAATCTGGCCTTGTGGACAGATTTTAGGAGGCCACCCTAGTTATAATGAACAGGGAGCTCTGAGAGGTCAGCCAAAACCTAATCAAGGTAGGTGGATGAGCAGTCAAGTCTTAGTCTCAGGAGAATGTGAGTAGGGTCAGGGGCCCTCAATGAATCCATACAGAATTATTAAATTTAGACAGTGAATTATTTATTTTAGGCCTTGGGAACAAACTGAAAAATGACCCTAGCAGGTAGTTACCTCACATGATTCTCTATAATTCAAATATATACAATCAGTAGTTGGTTCATTTAATAGACATCATTAAATAACTTTTGAATCAGTGCAGGTAAGTACTGTAGAGGCAATAGAATGATGGGAACCATTCACAAGTACAAAAGCCTAACTTTTGCAGTCTAAACCTTAAGATGTATGGGGCCTTGTGCCGAAAAGTCACAGGGTCCACCACAATGGGCCTTATTACGAGTTTGACGGTGCAGTAAAAAAGTGATGGTAATTCCGTGACCACCACTGTTTTGGCAGCAATGGAATTATCGCCATTTTTGCCACAGCACAAATTCTGTTTGGAGGAAAAGTGTAGAATTTACATGCGGCAAAATGCTGGTGACAAATCCTCAATTTTTCCTGAATAAAATCGGCAGAATTACGGCTCGCAAAATTATATCAAAAACCCCATAGAGTCCTCCACCCTTCCACCACTTAATCCCATGGTAAACCCAAGGAACCAAGTGGCAGTAACAGTAACCGATTATGTCGATAATTCAGGCAGAGGAGCAGGGCCACTTCAGGAGTCCTGTTTGGGTGATCAATGGTCTGCACTTCTTTGGGGGGACCATTCTTTGGGGGCTTCTTGGCTCCAATGTAGATCTAAAGAATAGCTGCAGAAGCCCTCCTCTTTTTAGAGATCGTAGCTGGAAGAAAGCCCAAGCCCACCAATGGTAAGGATCTGCACCATTCAAACACCATTCAAACAGACAGTAGTTGTCCAATAAAGGACACGTATTGGTTGCACATCTGCCCCAGTAGCAGAGTTTACTGGCACCAGGTATGTAGACTGAGACTAGGCACTCCCAGCCACCTCCCCGTTCCACACACACACAAAAGGCTCACTATCCCACGGAAGCAGCAGTTTTCCCGGGCAAGTGCGTGACCTTACAAGGACTTTCTTGACCCCACAGGGCAGGAAGAAGGCCAAACTACAATATGGTCAAAGAACAAGTGAAAATGTTGTGGCCCAGCCATTTTAGGTCCCTAGCCACGTTTATAGCCATACATGGTAAACATGAAAGTGCAGACCCAAATTAATGCAGAAATGTAACTGCTGCCACCAGCTTGGCCTTAGGCATATATACAAGTTACCAAAACTCCTCTTTATAAAAACATTGTAAAATGCGGAGTGACATGCAAAAATGCAAGCATTTAAAATTGAAACAACGTTTCTCAGTACTGATAATCTGAAGGTCTGATTGGTTTCCCCATAACATGTATGCAGAAGGGAAGAGAAATGTACCTAAAGGCTTTGCTTCCTTTCAGAAAGTCAGGACAGGATCAAAAACAGAACAAAAAGAATGGGGCTCAATTGAAAACTATGGAGGGAAAGTTAAACAAAGAAAAGCTTTTCGAACTGTAGGGTGGGTGGAGGTATGATATGATATGATAGTTTATTTATGTAGCGCCTATACACAATGTGTTTCAAAGCGCTTCAAGGCAAGTTAGGGAACAAGGGAAAATACAATGACATTCTTATAGGCCATGAACAGTAAGGATGTGAAATTAACTATCGTACTCGGCCTGACGACATTTCAGATAGTGCAAGAGCTAAGACATAGATAAGAAAGGGCGGGGGAGAGTAGGAAGGAAATGGAAATAGACGGACGACTACCGTCTTAGGCCTGATGACATTTCTGGTAGAGCCAGAGAAAAACAAAAGGTGAGGGAGTGGGGTGCAGAAAGGGAGGGGAGGAACAAAACAAGCGACTATCGTACTAGGCCTGACAACATTTCAGATAGTGCTGGAGGGGGGGGGGGACAGTAAGGGGATGAGGGATCGACAGGCGAGGTTGCTATCATACTAGGTCCAGGGACAATTCTGATAGAGTAAGTGCATATAAGAAAGTAAGGGGAGGAGATAGGAAAAGGGAGAGGGGAGGGGATGAGAGAACAGAGAGTAAGCAGTCAAAAAGAGTGGAGAAGCAAGAGAAGAGTGTGAATACAATTTCAGAAGTCAGTAGTAACAAATAATGTTGCAAGCCAGGATACAAGATGAAGATGGGAACAGCATGATTCAGGGCCACCATGAGTACAAGATGCAAAGGAAGTCCAGCATGAGAGATGAGTAAGGGTGGTGCACCGTGAATCAATGAAGTCCATAAAAATAAAATCCAGTATTGGCCACAAGACGGTGATGGTGAAACCAGAATGTATCAGGACAGACTCCTGTGTGCAGGAAGGGGTGCATAAGGGAACAACACGGGAGGACCAGAGAGCGTGGGGATGGCCTGTGGGGACAGAGGGTGTAAACACAGGTTGGTGCATGCTTACCTGCTGTTTTAGCAAGGGGTTTGACTCTGGATCCTCCTGTTCCGAACAGGTACAAACAGGAATTGCCCTTTTCTTTGACTGCCCTCCACTTTGGACGCCCGGGCGAGAGACGCCCTTGATCTAAGAGTTAAGAGCAGGAAGGAAGAGGCAGGGCTAAAATGGTGGGTGGTGCTTAGGCCAGGTGATCTAGATCCACTTACACCTGCTCCCCAGCTGCAAAGGAAAAGAGGCTGGAGGGCTCTTTAAGTAGGGAAAAGAGCAGCAAGCAGGAAGGCAACAGGTGGGCGGGGCTTGCTAAGTGGTGAAAAAGAGCGACAACCAGGAGGGCACCAGGTGGGCGGGGCTTAGACCAGGTGACCTAGATCCACTTACACCTGCTCCCCAGCTGCAAAGGAAAAGACGCTGGAGGGCTCCTTAAGTAGGGAAAAGAGTGGCAAGCAGGAAGGCAACAGGTGGGCGGGGCTTGCTAAGTGGTGAAAAAGAGCGGCAACCAGGAAGGCACCAGGTGGGCGGGGCTTAGGCCAGGTGACCTAGATCGACTTACACCTGCTCCCCAGATACAAAGGAAAAGAGGCTGGAGGGCTCCTTAAGTAGGGAAAAGAGCGGCAAGCAGGAAGGCAACAGGTGGGTGGGGCTTGCTAAGTGGTGAAAAAGAGCGGCAACCAGGAAGGCACCAGGTGGGCGGGGCTTAGACCAGGTGACCTAGATCCACTTACACCTGTTCCCCAGCTGCAAAGGAAAAGAGGCTGGAGGGCTCCTTAAGTAGGGAAAAGAGCAGCAAACAGGAAGGCAACAGGTGGGCGGAGCTTGCTAAGTGGTGAAAAAGAGCGGCAACCAGGAAGGCACCAGGTGGGCGAGGCTTGCTAAGTGGTGAAAAAGAGCGGCAACCAGGAAGGCACCAGGTGGGCGGGGCTTAGGCCAGGTGACCTAGATCCACATACACCTGCTCCCCAGATGCAAAGGAAAAGAGGCTGGAGGGCTCCTTAAGTAGGGAAAAGAGCGGCAAGCAGGAAAGCAACAGGTGGGCGGGGCTTGCTAAGTGGTGAAAAAGAGCAGCAACCAGGAAGGCACCAGGTGGGCGGGGCTTAGACCAGGTGACCTAGATCCACTTACACCTGCTCCCCAACTGCCTAGAGAGAGGTAGAGAGAGTGGGGTGTTCTGGGTGGGTGGGGTAGAGAGAGTGGGGTAGGCTCTAGGTGGGTGGTAGTAGAGAAAGTTGGGGTGGGTGGAGTAGAGACAGTGTGGTGGATATGATAGAGAGAGTGGAGTCATGTGGGTGGCTGCAGGTAGTGAGAGTGGCAGTAGGGTAGGTGGGTGGGGTAGAGAGTGTGGGGGTGGGGTGGGTGGCTGGAATTAGAGAGAGAGGGGGTAGAGGTGGTTGGGGTTACAGAGAGGGGTTAGAGTGGGTGGGGTTAAAAAGAGTGCAGTGGGGTCAGGGAGTGATGGTAGAGAGAGTGGGGGTATAGTGGGGTGAGGTGGGTGATGTTAGAAAGAGTGGGTGTAGGGTGTGCAGGGGTAGAGAGAGTGGGGGTAGAGTTGGTGACTGGGGTTACAGAGAGGGGGTAGAGTGGGTAGCGTTAGAAAGGGTGGGAGTGAGGTAAGTCAGTGACGGTATAGATATTGAGGGTAGAGTGAGTGGGGGTTGAGAGATTGGGTGTTTGGTGGTGAGGGTAGAGAAAGTGGGGTGTTGGTGGGTGGCTTGGGATATAGAGAGGGTGGGTATGTAGAGAGAGAGGCTGGGTGATTGGGAGTAGAGAGAGTGGTGGTAGGATCGGTAGACGCGGTAGAGAGAGCGGGGTAGGTTGGGTAAGAAAGCGTGGGATAGGTTGAGTGGGGGTAGGGACAGTGGAGTGGGGGTGGGTTGGTGTAGAGAGAGTGGCGGGGGTGGGTGGGAATAGGCGAACGATTTTGGGGTAGAGAGAGTGGGGTATGAGGTGTGGTATGAGGTGGAATGAGTGGGTAGGGGTAGATAGAGTGGGGATAGGGTGGGTGGCGGTAGTTGGTTGGGGGCAGAAATCATGAAGGACAACTCATTAAAAGTAGCCCAAAGTTATCCAAGCAAACACAAATCAGCACATGTAATGGGGGTAGGGTGGGGTGGGAGTAGAAAGAATGAGAGTGGGGTAAGTGGAGATAGAGGGAGTGTTTCTGAGGTTAGAATTAGTGTGGGTGGGGTGGGGGTAGAGAGGCAGCCTCAGGGAAACTAAAAAACAGATCTGCCATCGAAAGTAGTCCAAAAATACCCCCATTGTATGCAAAATAGCCCCACATAGCCCACGATTGCAACCTTACAAATCACTGCGTGGCTGAAAAATTGAAAGTCTGGCACCTGACTTGCTACTTATAAAGCTGCTGATTGGGACAAATATTGCCAGGGAGCTCCTCATTGGGTAGTACGGCTGAGGAGTTTGGATGAAAAAAAAAATAAGTTTGCTTGCATTGCCGGTTGCTATGCCAAACAGATATTCTCAGTTCAGGACCCTCCTTCCCTCTCACTCTTCTGCAACAATGGCTAAGGCAAATACAACAAAACCAAAAAAACACACAAGTCCGCGGCACAGAAGCTTGCATGGATGGACCTCTGGCTATCGCAGGTATGATACTGGAGCCGGGGCAGGACGGGGTCATGCAAGTTCACTAACAGTGAGCAGAGAAAGACTTGGGCCATCTGCGTTGTAACATATTTTATCTTAAGCTTCTTGCCAGGGTGGTAAAGCTGACACATATTTGTATAGCTTCCAAGTAATGCTGTACAGGGCTCTCACTTGATTACTGCCCACACTGTTCATTTCTCGCACATGCTGTGCAGCAAATACATTGCAATTTTAAAATGACTGCATAAACAAATAGATTTCATGTTGGGGGAACAGGATACTTCAATGTTGCATTCATTTAAAAAATAAATAGCTCGGTGAATTCTAAGGGGATACCATTTTCCGCTATCTCTTGAAAATATGTACGACGTTCATCCATCGCCCGTTTTTTTTTTCACATCACTTTTTGACGAAAATGTTTTGCTGAAAAAAAACATCGAAAAATATGGAAGGTGGAGTAAGGGCATATACGGGGTAGGTTGGGGTGGGGTATATGCAATACATAATAGGGGGGAGGGGTTTAGGGGTACCGCCCCAAATAAAAAAATGCATTGTTTTGGCAAATATTTTCGGCAAAAAAAACCTGTGAAAAAACTGGGGATGAATGATCATAGTACCTGAAAAGATACAAAAGAAAAGCTGGCCATTTTTTTCATTATGTATTCTGCCTACATGTATAACGATGCGGCTGCTTTTCTGTGCTTATTTTCCCATCAATTTTGAATAACACGGCTCAAGGTGCGGTTTACCAGTGCTGGTTGCCTAACCATAGAGTGGGCGAAGATATGTGCTGATGGAGGATGGTCTCATAGTCCGTAACCTGGCAACGTTGCACTTGCTTGTCAGGGAAGCTTTCACTGGCCCTTTCCCTGTTACACCTTGGTAAATGTTTGTGAGGGAAGCTTGTGCTGGCTCTGACCGTGCTGCACCTGTACCCCTTTCTTTAATATAAAATGACACTAGCGAAGCTTTTCTTGCGCCTGTACATATTTGTGAGGAAAACGTGTGCTGTCTCAAGCTTGCAATGACCATGTTCAAGCTTCACCTGCACACGTCTGTGAGAGAATCCTGGACTGGCGATGCCTACGCTGTAGGCGTTTGTGATGGAAGCCTGCAAAGGCGCTTGTCATACCGTACATGTACTCGGTGCATGGGGATCTTGCAATGGTCCTGGACATCCTGTATCTGCGAGAGAACTTTGTACTTGTGGAGCCATGTTGAAACTGTACATGTTTGGGATGGACTCTGATAATGATGTGTTTATTTATATAGCACCGTAAATCCAAAGCGCTTCACAGAGCACATATTTACATACAATATCACCCAACCGAAATTGGTACTCATTTATCCACCTCTGAAGGATGAAAGGCTGAGTTAGCCTTGCTGGGACTCGAACTTGCAACCTGCAAATAACGCTGAGATCGCAGCAGCAAGCACTCAACCCACTGAGCTATCTTACCGACTCTGTTCTATTTTTGCGCAACAGCGGCACTGTCCATGACCTTACTATACCCGCTTGGATAGAAATATTGCCCTGGCCGCGTCCAACCTGTACCTGTTTCAGGTGCGTCATCCTGGGCCTATCATTACCTTCCTTGTAAGGAAGAATTGCACTGGCCCTGTTCATGTTGTACCTGTTTGTGAGGGAAGCTTGCCGCGATCCGGCACATGGAGTACCTCTTTAGGAAGGGAGCTTGCACTATCCTCATGACTACCTCATTGTGAATGAGGTTTACACGGATCCCGTCAATGCTGTGGCGGTTTGCAAGGAAAGCCTGCACAGACCTTGAGAATGCAGTGCCTGTTTGTAGAACACAGTTTCTGACCTTGTCAATACTGTGCTGTGCCTCTTTTTAGGGAAAGCCCGGGCTGTCCCTTTCCAGGAAGTTACTGTTCTCTTCATGAAGGAGGATGGCACTGATCCTGCCCATGCCATACCTCTCATACAAGTGAGTCAAGCATGTGCTGATCCTGCCCGCACTCTAGCTGTTTCTTTTACATATGTGAGCGATGATTGGTGTCCCACTCCATAGGCTTGGTGACAGGGATTGGCAGTAGAATTAGCAGGGGTGAAGTCCTAAAATAAATGGAGGGACTCATTAACATAACAAATGAATGTGTTGTCATCAGAAATGAGCATATCAATGTGCGCTCTGAAAAAAGTGGGGGGGCTCCCTTCACCCGCTGTACCCTCGACTTGAGCCCTGAGTATTGGTTGGCAGTTAGTGGCAGACTAACTCTCTGGCCTTCTTGTTTCCTGAACAGCGATTACACCCAGTTTTGCAAATAATATTCTAATGCTTACTAACCCGGTTAACAAGAAAGTTCCAAAACTGTTCTCACGAAAACTGAAAAAGCGAAGTATTTGCCTACAAAGTAATTAAGCCTTTAAAAATCATCTTGGCCCTCAAAACGCATCTTGGCATAGCACAGTGAGTTCAATCTACCTGTTTTGGTTGTAATGGTGAATATATTGAGTGCAAAGTATTGCTCAATGGCCCTTACTCAATACAATCATTCTATGATGAATCACGCATCAATACTGGAGAAAGACTCAACTTTTCTGGTGCAAGACACCATTCAAGGTTTATGAACCTAATATTTGGTGTGTGTCTTCTGGCACCTCTGGTGTATCTAGCTGCACATTGATAGACTCCGGGGAAAGTATATAATTCCACAGGAAAGTTTCTCGTCATAAAGTCCCACGTTAAAACTCATTCGTATTCCAAATGCCCCTTCCCCGCTACCCCACCCTCCTTACATGGCGGCAGTGTCCTAGGAAGCTAGCAATGGTATTCTGGATAAAGCGAATGCAACATTCTACTACACTGGAATGCTGTGGAATGACTAACACAGCTTTAACAGAACTAACATGTCTAAACTTGCCCTAAATTCATTTGTTCTCCAGATGAAAGAAGCAGTCCATGGTAAACTTTCCCCTTCTGAATTGATACCCAATGGTCTCAGCTACTCCAAGGAAGTCATTTGTTTAGGTGACCTGGGCAAGGGTGGCTATTTGCAATCAGAAACCTTTGTTTTATTGGAGGCAGGCCATGAGCAGAGCTAAGGCAGCAAGAGAGCTCAGTCTCAGGAGAGACACTTTACATCAGATTAGATCCTGCCCCACAGCAACAGTACTGGTAACAATGCACTCTGGGATCTTCTGAACAATTGAATAGACCCTCCTGTATGGAGAGGTTACCACTTGATCTCAGCAGTAGGCTTGGGAGCCACCAAACCCCTGCTAGCATTCAGCTACTAGTGGTATCAGAGCACCTATTCTGTTTTTCTTTGTCCTCTTACACAGTGTGGAAGACATATGACCCAAAGAGAGAGCAGAGACTCTTCCCGTAAACTCCCTGGGGTGCATAAGGGGTAGGCTGGAAGCACTTTGGAGCTTGCCTGCCGTTGAGGACAAGAGGGAGACAGTGTGCCTGGTGTTGAACCAGTATACCTTTACCTGTGGGGGAAGTGCAGAAGTGTGCTCAAGTTCTTCTAGAGCAGACCCCTCAGCACTCTAAACGTCCAGAGGCATCACCACTGGTAGTTGCTGTTGATCAGCAAACCAAGACATGACTTCAACCCTGTTCAAGCAATAAAGCCACAGGGAAGCATGCTGAAGCTGCAGGACCACTTAATGCACGTGACCACCTTTTGAGCTTTGGGCTACTTCTATGCTGGACAAGCTACAGAGAGATCCAGTTGAGGTACCTGGTTCAGAGTTGTCCATGATGCAATCGAGCATCTTCTACCCCAACCAAGAGATTTGGACATAGCATTCCACAGCATGTCAAACCTGCCAGAATATCTTCGAAGATCAAAGGCAGAGTACCTGCAGCGTAGGTTTTAGTCCTTTGCATTCATTTCAGCCAGCCCATGCCACCACAATAGAGGTGAAGGGGCTCACTGCCCACTTTTACTTGTTCAATATTTATGTCTGAACCATCCCGTAGCAGGTTGTGATACACGTTTGGGCATAGCTAATAGAAGTCTTTGACCCCCCCCCCCAGCCCTGCTTACACTGTGTCCGACCAGAATAGGACTTCCTCAAAACAGTGAACAACACTGAACAAAATACTTCATTTGTGTGCACACACCTGTGTGTGACTCCATGCGCGAGGCTGGGGAATATGGTGCTGTGGATGCTCAAAATGGCCTCATGATATGGGTCCATATTACACAAGATAGTCATGGTATCTTGTCTGAGGGGTGTGGAAAAAAGCAAGCTCACAGGTGCTACAAGGACCCCTGTGTTTTCAAATGGCAGACCGAGAACTGAAAAACGAAATCCTTCCTGTCGGCGCATGTGGCTGCACGCACCCAAAAGGGCCAGTCAAGCAACTTGGTTTAAGGCGGGAAAGGAAGCACAAAGGCTTACACAGCTGGAAATCAGACAGAGTAACCAAAGAGCAGTGTAATGAGGATGTGCACACAGAGTGTGAAGGGACATGGGGCTTCATTCCAAGCTTGCCGGTCCGTTAATGAAGTGGTGTTACCAACGGATACCAGCACTTTTACCGGACAAGCAAACTACGCATGAGGCGGACCACCATCGCCAGAAACACTGGCGCCGGTAAACAGGCATCTGCAAAGGCACCAGTGATTCCAGCGCAGATGACCTCCGGCTGGCCCCCTAAACGATGGTGGTTATACTAGCACAATGGCAACACCGCAACACCATGAGGCTTACCCCTCCGGTAAGATTGCCACAAAAAAATGGCAGTAAGATAGACATATGCGCTAGGCAGCGAAACAAACACCTGAAAGCAGACGGTAAAGAGCAGAAATACATGCAGGTGTGGGGACTGAGGCCACAGGTGCACCCAATGCATCCAGGTGCACCCAATGCAGCACGGAGGAGTTGAAAAAGGCCAAACCTTCAGCTGACACACTTCCAAACACCAGAATGCTGCCCATGGCTTCAGTCAGCATTTACATGCAGCTGCTCCAAGCCAACATAGTCCTGCAGTGGCTGGAGGACCAACAGAGGGCTCAAGAGGCATTGGACAGGAGGATGATGAGGAGGATTGAGAGGAGGAGGAGGTGAATGCCACTAAGACAAGGTTCTACGCCATGGCAGGCATGCCCAATGTGGTAGCTGCCCTGGATTACAAGCATGTCGAGCTGGCTGCACCCCATGCCCAGGATGAAGTCGACAGGAACCACAAGGAGTAGCATTTACTGAACGTCCAGTCACCTCTGCTGTGCCCGGTTCCCAGTCTCAACCCATGCTACCATGGTCCTGCTCGACGACACACTGCCAGCATACATGGAGGGGCATAGAGGGCAACGTACCTGAGCAATGGGTGAGTAGAATGTCCCTCGAGGATGAATACATTCAAAAAGCCACAGCACACCCCTGAAACAATGTCAAATGGCACAGCCAGCAGGCAGGAGCACCCATCACATCATCACACAAGTAAATCAATGAACTGCATGGCACACTGTGCGTCAGCATGGGATGCTGACCCACAGACACACATTGTAGCAGGCACCTGCTTAGTCAACACCAGCACCCTCCAACCTCTTCCCACCACCATCGTAGCGGCACCCTACCCGGTGGCTGTGCATGCCACCCTTGGGTCCACACCAGCCTAGCAACTAGCCAGAGGTCTCCTACCCTGGCACCACTCAGCACTTCCTTCCCGGGTCCACAACAGCACTTTTACCTCCTCCCCTATCACCTGCACGTCTCTTTGCATCACTTGCATGTCCAAATGCCACAAGCCCTAGTAGTTCCACGATTGCATATGCATTGTCATTTGGCTTTTTACTTCTCTTGTCCCTTCCCCATATTGCCTTTTGTAGTATCCGCGCCTAATTAAAGCACCACTAACTGAAATGAACATGAATGAGTGAAATAGTACACTCCACATCCAATGGTCCATATGCAAATAGGTTTAATGTGCAACCACATGTGAGCTGTCGTGTTCCCCTGACCATTGTGTTACTGCTGTAATGATGCACACATCCACTGTACCCAATTACATGCTCCCATGTCTGTCCCCCTTGTAGGTGACTCCGTATATCCACAGCTCCAATGGTTGATGACGCCCCTGAGCAATGCAAAGACACCACAGGAGGCAGCAAACAATCGTGCACACATTCGCACCAGGGTGGCAATTGAGCGCACATTTGGCCGGCGGAAGACACGCTTCCGGTGTCTACATTGTACAGGGGGAGCTCTGATGTACAATCCAGACAAGGTGGGCAAGATCATGCTAGCATGCGCCATGTTGCACAACATATGTGTCCGGCATAACATACCCCTGTCCACAGATGTGGACATGCAACCCACTGATGATGATAATGATGCAGTGCCTGCGGGTGGAACACATGAGGCGACTGCACGTGCAGAGGCCAGGCTGGGTCGGATTGCTCACCAAGATCTAATTGAGAACTTTCTCTGATGCAGCCTACCACTGTCCCTGGCAATGCATCCTTCACTGTTAATTGCACACAATAAAGACATTCACACAATTATTAATGTCTGATTAAGGTTGTAAGTGAAAAGTATTTGTATTGTAAAGTGTTCATCAAAATATACATATATTAGACATCCCATCCCATCATCCACCCCAACGATAGCCTCCCCAATCACCCACCACATCAACACCCTCCTCAATCACCCACCCAAACAACACCTGGGCCTAGTGCAGGGCAGTGCTGGTGCATGTCGTGGTGCTGTCCTGTGGCACATTTGCTCTGTCACCGCAAGTGCCGTAGATGGAGGCCATAACATTGTCTGCAGGTGGCACTGGTGCTGACTGGGCAGCTGCTGCCAGATGTGGTGGTGGCTGGGCAGCTACTGCCAGAGGTGGTGCTGGCTTGGCAGCTACTGCCGGAGATGGTGCTGGCTGGGCAGCTGCAGGTGTTCCCGCTGGTGGCTGGGCTGAGCCCAAAGCACTGCCATGCTGCCTGTTTTAGCCTGCATTGGGTCTGGCCTGTGCAGGAGTGGAGGCTTTCCTGCTGGCCTGCAAGAGAGTCCTGCCATGTCGCTGTCCGTGAAGCGGGTACCTGTTGGGGAGACAAGATGGGTTGGCAGCACTTTGCCACACATGTCATCAGCCATGCAATCTACCCATCCCATGATGTGTGTGTCCCAATGTTGTTGCTATCATGTGTCTCACATGGGTCGTATTGCTCAGATGGGTGACCATGTAGGGGGTGGGGTTCATGCAGGGAGGTATATGCAGGGGAGGTGGGTTCATGGAGTGGGGGTTCATGCTGGGTGTGTGTTATGTGCATACATGTGTGATTTATCGGGGTGCCTCCGCCATCGATGGGTGTGCAGTGCGTGACAAGCCATTAGTCAAGCAACTTGCCATGCCCGTTACTCTGCACTCTGCTAGTGGATGCATGCAAAGGGGGGGCATGCACATGTACATGCACTTGTACTTACTGGCATCTCCTTGGGTCTTGCTCCATCACCTCCAATGCCCTCGATCCCCTCCATGTGGGGATGCTGCTTAGATTCTCCTCCCATAGCATGCGTCGTAGGGGTTCCACAGTGCCGTCACCAGTGGCTGTGCACTCCTTCCTGTGCTTGGCTATGGCTGCACAGATCTTGTCCTTGAGGTCATCCCACCTTTTCTGACAGTCCATTCTTATGCAGGGGACGGTCCCAACAGCCCTCACATTGGCCACCACCTCAACCCATATGGCGCTTTTCCTCTGGCAGCTTGGCTTGCGCTGCCGGGCTCCAAACAACTCGTCTGCATACTGCAGCACAGTGTCCACCAGTGCTGTAAGTTCAGCATCAGCGAGCTTGGGTTTGCGTTGGCGGGAGCCCTTGCCTGGGGGGCTCTGCTACTGGGACATTTTTTCAAGGTGTTCTGGGCCTGTGTATGGCTGTGGGAAACAGTGAATTAAGTTGGAAGTTGGGTTTTTATGATAGCGGCCACACATCTTCCAGTTTCCGCATTTCTGTTTCCAGCGATTGTATTACCACCTTCCTGGTGTTACCATAATTTTTTATGGTGGATCGATTATTCCTGCATTTTCAGTCTGGGTCAGCCGCCTGTTTTTCCCCTTCATCCGTTAATAGCGGTATTCTGTATTTCCACTTCCGGCATGGGTTTGTGCGCTCGCCCTTGTACTTGTAGTACAGCGGGGATTCTGCTGCACGCCCCACTGGAAACGCTTGCTGGTATTAGCAGATTTTAAAGGGTTACTTGGAATGAGGCCCATAATGCTTTGCACAAACATAGATGCCTGTAGTGCTATTATATTATTTATTTACAGGAAATATGGTGCCTTTTTGCAACATTTGAGTCCTTCGTGAAAACGCAGCCCCCTGCACATGCAAAAGATGAAGAGATTTAGACAACCGCAATGAAAAGAGAAAGCACCAGTGGAAAAACAACCATTTGCTCAGGATGCTGGCCCTCAGCCTCTGATAATTATCTGCATTTGTGATGTTACTGGGATTTACACCAGACCCCACTGCCATTCTCATGGTCTCCAGGTGCTCTGACAGATCTGAAAGAGAGGAGGGGGGCTAGGGTTCGTGAGTAAGGAGGGGGCATGTCAGATGGTCTTGCTATTATGTTGATGTCTGTTGACCAGGAGTGCCCTGACCAGTGTGTGTGGTGGCAGTTGTGTCCAGAGGTAGTCTTTGCATGCCCATGTTGCTGGGATACATTGGTCGGGACGGTGACAAGTACGCTGATTTTAGAGTTGTGGCGTTCTGTTGTTTGATATCTGTAGGGAGTGTTATTCAGCTGCCTTGTGTGAGTGGCTTTGTTGGTATGCATATAGTGTGTGTGTGTTTGTGCATATGTGTGTGTGGGTGTAGAGATTGAGAATGTTACTGAAATGAGGTTAGTAGTGGACCTACTGTGCAGCTTGGCGCATCCATCCCGTGTGGCCACGTTGACATCTCGGTAGGATTGCCCTTTGAGGGAAGTCTCGATAGTGTGCAGGGACTGGTTTTGGGTAAGAGTGGGCGGATGGTGAGGAGTGCAAGATTTAAGGAGCCTGCATCAGTGGGTGCCGAGTAGACAGTTGTTGAAAATAGCCCCTGAGGAGAGTTCAGGGTAGGGATTCAAGACAGGGCTAAGCTATGTTAGAGTCCCAAGGTAAAACGCTACCTGCTTTGATGTCAAGGTGTGATATCTTGGAGCCAGTTATGCAGATTAAATGGGACATCAGAGAGCAAATACATGGTAGGGCACAAATTGCATTCAGTACCAATGGACACAACCACAGTGGGACACCATAGAGCAACACTGCAGAGGGGCAAAAATACAGCAGGACACGCAGGAGTAAAGTAAAGTGGAACACGTGGGAGCTAATCCAAGTAGGCATAATGACAGTGGGGCAGCGGGAAATAGTAAAGTATAAGGTAGTAAGTAGAATGTTGAGGAGGTTAGTGAGGGTGTAGACATTCAACCCATGTATAGCAAGGCACAACATGGACTAGCAAAGCATGATAAGGGCTTGGCAAGGCATAACCACATTTTAGATGTCGTAGCAAAACATGAAAAGCCCCAACAAGGCAAAATAGCCTGTTCTCTCCTCTGCCCTCCTCCCACCATCTTCTGCAGACAGCTTCCATTTCAGGTTTTCACTTTGCCACTGTGAACATCTTTCACCCCCTGTCTCTCTTACAGTCCATAAAATGGGACCTCAGAAAGGACAGACTTAGATGTGGAAATCCCAAGCGATCACTTCACCTTTGTTAGTACGTTTGTTGGCAGGCTGAGAGCTGTCGCATAGCTCACTCTCATCAGCTAAGGTGCTGCACCCATTGGGCCGTGATGGCCACCCATTCCCAAACTCCCTCTCTGTGGCCTCCCTCCTTAAAATCATGACAGAAGGGTGATACTTGAATGTCTTCAGTCATGTAAATGGTGGTTTTCCCTTATCGGATCATGCCTGTAGTGCATTCAAATCTAGTCCTCGTCAAAGCAGATCAGTCTGTGGGGTTGGGGCCTTATATTCACAATGAGCAATGGCCCACAGTGGTGGAAGAGTTGGCTGTAAGTAGTTTGGAATATCATAATGGCTGATAGCGTGGGAGAGACATGAACAACATTCCAATTCTCCGAATATCTCAAAGTACAGCTGCCATGCTGGCCAATAGGTTCACAATATTATTGAACTGAGGGGAAGTCCACAACAGTTCCTGGTTGTGGCTCTGTACAGTTCAAGATTTATTAATTTATGTAATATTTTTGTGGTGTGTTACAATCCACCATCTGGTAGCTTTGGAGGGTAACATACAGTTTTAGGGTAGTGTTACAGCGAGCAAATGAAGTATCCCATGTTGAAGAATGCGCTGTCCCAATGTTACATATTGGAACAAGAGTTTAATCATTTCCCCTGTGATCAGTACGTGATCTGGCGGTAGGTTAGGAATGGACAAGCCTTGGTACGGCAGCCATCTGCAGCCAAAAAGCCTCAATCTTTAACAGCTTTGCACCAGCAGGTTTTGGACTGCCGACCTTAGGCGCCTGGTCAGCTGGTAGTAAGGGAAGAGTTTAGTGATGGATCCAGAAGTAGAGCAGTAGAATTGAGTATGTGTGTGAGGCAGAGGATCTTGAGGTTTCTACTAAACTACATTAGCAGCCAGTGTGAAGTGGTCACTGCGATTGAAGTTGAAGATCAGACGTAATGCAGAGCTTTGAACGCTCCATGAGACTAGCATATATTCTTTCACAATTGTTGAGCTTAGGCATGACTCACTACAGGTGCTTAAAACAAGGTCCACTCAGCTGTCTGTCCAAAGTGTAATACAGTATACTGTAAGTAGGGAAAGTGTCTTGCGTCTACTTCGGGATCTCCTCTTTTAGCCTTGAGGAAAAATGTTGTTCCTATGGTAGAATTGACAATTCTCAGTCCTTACCCCTATTCTGTTGAAGGAGTTTCCAGCTAATCACAAATCATGCAGCAAAATGACCAGCTTAAATCTGAAGCTAAAGGTCGACAGTGTCAGCGATTCTTTCTGAGCAGAAGGCATGTGGCGAAGGTCAGTCATTTCACTTAGGCATGGTATACATGCACACACTCACTAACTCTGGGACTAAAGTGCACAATGTATCTTCCTACAGATACACCTATGATGCTTCAAAGGATGGCTAATGGTGAACATGCAATATTAAAACACAAAAATACATGTTTAAGCATTTGGAAATTAGGGGCTTGTGGCATCACAGATCTCTCATGGCTTATCACAATAACAGAATACAGGAGTGTAGGGTTACTCAATGACATTACATGCTTTCCAATATTGTGGGATTTTTTCTGCGGTATCGTGATCTGCAAGTCTATGCCAGCTACTGCTCTGTGGTACTGTGCTGTCAGACTCAGTTGATCTGTCCACAAAGTAATACCTACTTCTCATACAGCCTACAGTATGGTGCCTCCTCTCTATCCTGGGAATACCCTTCTGATTCACCACACACTGGCCCATGCCCACATAACGTCCACACTGTACATTTTGTGTAATGTTCTATGGGATTACGGCATATGCATATTCTCTGCATGGGAAATGCTGATGTTGTCTGATAGGGCCAATTAGGGTGCATTGGGGCCATGTATTTTCTAGCATTACAACACCAAAGTTCTGTAACGCTCACCTTGTATCCACAGGGACGTCACTCGACTGGTCTGGGATGCTTCTGGGACCGCTGTCTTTGGTGGAGTATTCTTGATGGAAACGCCGAATCAGACGCGTAGTATGAATGTAATCACTGGGCTCCAATGTACTATCCTGCAGACCATATCCCTTCCAGTCCACTAGATAGTAGAGTTTTGTTCTCACATACTTGGAGTCCAGGATGGCTTTTAATTCGAATTCTGGCTCCCCATGAATTATTACGGGTGCTGGTGGGGTAGTTACTCGCGTTCCAGGCTGAACTGGCTTCAGAAGGGATACGCGAAACACTGGATGAATCCGCATGTGAGTTGGCAGTGCCAGCTTTCCCGCGGCTGGATTGATGATGGACTCGATGGGGTACGGCCCTAAAAACCATGGGCGGAATGTCTGAGTTCCCTTTAGGGGTACATGTTTTGAGGCTAGCCACACCATATCTCCTATTTGGTAGTCAGGGGCTTTGGTGCGATGCTCGTCCACATACTTCTTCTGGCAAGCCTTGGCTTGATGCAAGTGTTCTTTGGCTCTCATGAAGGCCTGCAAAATGGTTGTGTGGAGGTTCATGACCGCCGGCATTTCCAGGGTCGTAGGGACGTCCAATTCAGAGGTGCGTGGGTGTCTCCCATATACCGAAAATAATGGAGTTTGCCCAGTACTGCTGTGTAGTGAGTTGTTATAAGCATATTCAGCGATCCATAAGAGATCCTTCCAATCCCCTTCCACTTGGTGAAGCATGCAGCCCAAATATTGCTTGAGTGTTTGGTTCGTCCTCTTAGTTTGACCGTCTGTTTGGGGGTGATGGCTAGTGGATTACCGCTGCACCTTCCCTGGGGACTTGCGCTGCCGAGGGCTTGTTCTTTTGTTTTGATAAGGTGCGCTCTCTGTCCTGCCATGTTGAGCAGGGGCATGTCGTAGCTGCTTGCTGCTCCGCCGAGTTACTTCACTGGCGTGGCCTCGGAGTACAGACCGGCTGAGACTCCACTCTTGAGGTAAGTCTCTTATTTGGTTAAGAATAAATGTCCGTAATTGTAGTTGCCCCGGTTGACCTTCACCTTCTTTCTTGTTGATGTAGAAGGGGTGATGGAGACGTTGAGCTGAAATAGAGGGCTGCGCTCGAGTAGGCAAGGGAAAGCTTGGGGCGCGGCACTATGAGTGTCCTTTGAATAAAGCTAATCTGTGCTGTCTTTCCTTGCAGGTCGCCAAAAGAGTCCTGGAAGAATGAGGCCAGATGGAAACAGGGCATCTGATGGAAGAGGCCCGTACGGCGGTAGACTTCCAGGAGAGCTTGGTAAGTAAGCGGAGCCTGGAGGTGATGGAGCAGAAGGCTGATAGCTTACTAATTGTCCTCTTCTCGTCTCTCCTCTCTAGGATGTTGTTGGAGGAAGATAACGCATTCCAGGGAAGATTCCGGACTAACAGAGGAGCAGGATGATGAGCAGGTAAGGATGAATAACATGGTTCTTCTTCTTCTCTCATCCATACAGGCCAAAGATGCTGAGCTGGACCAGGTGAACGTCACACTGCAAGAGCAGAATAACGTGAAGCGCGTGCCTCAACTCGTGTGTGTTTTAAATAGCCAGCAGGTATCCCAGGTGCCTTGGGGGTCGGCCACGCCCTGTATGCTAGACTGCATGCTGCAGTTCCATGTTGATCCTTGTGGGGGCATTCATGTTAGTCCATTGCCCAATGGAAACTTCACCTGTCATATTAGCCTGACGCCAACGGCGCCAGGACTGGCTCCAGGGTACCCGAGAGGGGCATGATTGGGCCCTTGCGGCCTGGTAGAAATACTTTGGCGAGGGCCAGAGGCCCCGAGTTCCCTGGCCAGGGTTTAAGGTTGTGACAGCACTCCCCCCTAAGGCCCCTCTCGAGGTGGTTCTTCTGTCCGGTCCTGGTTTGGTGGAGTATTCTTGATGGAAACGCCGAATCAGACGCGGAGCATGAATGTAATCACTGGGCTCCCATGTACTATCCTGCAAACCATATCCCTTCCAGTCCACTAGATAGTAGAGTTTTGTTCTCACATACTTGGAGTCCAGGATGGCTTTTAATTCGAATTCTGGCTCCCCATGAATTATTACGGGTGCTGGTGGGGTAGTTACTCGCGTTCCAGGCTGAACTGGCTTCAGAAGGGATACGTGAAACACTGGATGTATCTGCATGTGAGTTGGCAGTGTCAGCTTACCCGCGGCTTGATTGATGATGGACTCGATGGGGTACGGCCCTAAAAACCATGGGCGGAATGTCTGAGTTCCCTTTAGGGGTACATGTTTTGAGGCTAGCCACACCATATCTCCTATTTGGTAGTCAGGGGCTTTGGTGCGATGCTCGTCCACATACTTCTTCTGGCAAGCCTTGGCTTGATGCAAGTGTTCTTTGGCTCTCATGAAGGCCTGCAAAATGGTCGTGTGGAGGTTCATGACCGCCGGCATTTCCAGGGTCGTAGGGACGGCCAATTCGGAGGTGCGTGGGTGTCTCCCATATACCGAAAATAATGGAGTTTGCCCAGTGCTGCTGTGTAGTGAGTTGTTATAAGCATATTCAGCGATCCATAAGAGATCCTTCCAATCCCCTTCCACTTGGTGAAGCATGCAGCCCAAATATTGCTTGAGTGTTTGGTTCGTCCTCTCAGTTTGACCGTCTGTTTGGGGGTGATGGCTAGTGGATAACCGAATGTCTATTTGGGCCAACAAGCAACATTTTCTCCAGAGCTTAGACACGAATTGGGTACCTCGATCCGAAATTAAGACTGATGGGAACCCGTGCAATCTTACCACATGTTCAAGGAAGGTCCTGGTGAGACAGATGCATTAGGTAGACCTTTGAATGGGAAGAAGTGGGCCATCTTGGAAAACAAGTCCACGATCACCAGGATGGTGTTGTAACCCTGACAGGAGGGTAGATCGGTAATGAAATCAAGTGACAACATGTGCCACTGAGCTGGTGGAATGTCCAAAGGTTGTAGGAGTCCAGCAGGTTTTTGCTTTGAGGATTTGTTCTGAGCACAGACATCAGAGGAATTGATGAATTCAATTACATCTTTACGCCACGTTGGCCACCAGTAACTTCGTTTCACCTTAGCCAAGGTTTTGGCAATTCCCGGGTGGCCTTCCATGAGGGAGTCATGATACTCCGAAATGACCTGTTCCCGAAGTTCTTTTACAGGCACGAACAGCCAATGTCTGTAGTAAGGCAGTTGGTCCCTAACACTATAATGTTCTCCTCTTGACCCCTACTCTAGTAGTTGCTCCTGAGTTAATACTTGCCGAACCTCATACAGCAACTCGTCCTGAGTCATCGTAGTTGTAATGCCCAAGAGTCTTTCCCCCAGAATGATGGCCACGGGGTCAGGAGGTGTATGCACCACCTCATCGGTGCCCATGCGTGAGAGAGCATCGGCCTTGCCATTTCTAACACCAGGCTGGTACGTGATTACATAATCGTACTCCGTAAAAAAAAGGGCCCAGCGTAGTTGCCGAGAAGATTGAGCCTTTGCATTTTTCAAATATTGGAGATTTCGGTGGTCCGTTATCACGGTGATAGTGTGTCTGGCTCCCAACAGATAGTGTCGCCAAGCCTTGAAAGTGGCCTTAATGGCCAGTAGCTCCTTATCCATGATGGCATAGTTGAGCTCCGGTGGCGAGAATTTTCGTGACCAGAAAGCAACCGGATGTAGCTGGCCAGTGTGCGGGTCCCTTTGCGATAATACAGCACCCATTGCCATACTGGAAGCATCAGTTTCCACCACATAGGGGAGGTCTGGGTGCGGATGTCGCAAGATTGGTGTGGTGGTGAATTTCGCCTTGAGTTCCTGAAAGGCTTTTTCGGCCTCCTCTGTCCATTGAAACATCGTGTTGCACTTCCTTAACAGCGAAGTGATCGGGTGTACTATTTGCGAGAACCCGGGGATGAAACGGCTGTAAAAGTTTGCAAAGCCAAGCATGCTCTGGACACCCTTGATTGAATTTGGAGCTGGCCAATTAAGGACGGCATCGACCTTGTGTACATCCATCCGTATTCCTTTAGGGGTTAGGATAAAACCCAGGAACTCTACTTCCGTAATGTGGAACAAACATTTGTCACGTTTGGCGTAAAGATGATGTTGACAGAGTTTGGTAAGAACAGCCCATACATGCCTAGCATGATCTTGTTCTGACGCCGAATACACCAGGATGTCATTGATGTAAACTACGGCGCAGACATCAATCAGTTCTCTTAGAACGTCATTTATGAAGTATTGGAATGCAGCTGGGGCATTGCACAGGCCAAACGGCATCACTTGATACTCGTATAAGCCGTATTTGGTACGGAATTCCATTTTCCACTCGTCCCCTTCCTTAATGTGCACCAGATAGTAGGCACCTCTAAGGTCCAGTTTAGTGTAGATTTGGGCTTCCTTGACCTGATCTAATAACTCCGAGATCAGGGGCAGGGGGTAGCGGTTCTTGACGGTGACCTGGTTCAATGCACGGTAGTCGATGCAAGTCCTCAATTCTCCTTCCTTCTTCGGTACGAAGAATAAGGGAGCCACTGCCGATGACTTTGAAGGACGGATGAAACCGGTGGCCAGGTATTGCTTCAGGTACGCCTTCAGATGTTGATTTTCAGGTTCAGTGAGCGCGTAAATTCGCCCACATGGAATTCGGGCTCCAGGTGTCAGGTCGATCTGGCAATCGTAGGGCCTGTGGGGTGGCAAGGTGTTTGCCTGCTCCTTTTGGAATACGTCTTGAAAGTCCTGGTATTGCGTGGGTAGGGTAGTGACCACCCCTAAGGCACTTATTGTACCTTCTAGAACGGGTGAACTGGCATGCTTCCCCTTCTTTCCTTTTGGATAGCAGGTGTGCGTGCAGTCATGGGCGAAGACAAACTCGCGGGTGCGCCAGTTGATCTGTGGGTTGTGCGGGACCAGCCACGGCATCCCTAGGATTAGTCGGAACTGCAGTGCTTTGATTAGGTCAAAAATGATGATTTCTCAGTGACCATCTTCACTTCAGTGAGTTCTGTGATGCATTCGGACACGGGACCAGAGGCGATCTCGGTACCATCTACTGTAGTTACAGTTTCTGTGGTAGGCTTAGAGTAGAGTGGCAGCCCCATATTTGCTGCTAGCTCCTGGTCGATATAATTCCCCACTGCTCCGCTATCAATGTAAGCTTCCAACAAATGCATATTTGATGGCTGTTGATGGGTAATTAGGATCACAGGTAGAACAACATGGGAGGTCTATAGTTGGATCTCTTCGCTCAACAATTGGACCCCTACAATTGCCAGGCTTGGTAGTTTTCTGACTCCTCACTAGGTGTCTCCTTGTCTGTAGCTCCAACGGTTCTTCTTGGCAGCTAGACAGGACATTCCTTAAGGAAATGGCCGGCCTTTCCACAGTACAGGCATAGCTATGTTCTCTCCTCTTATCTCGTTCGGCTTTGGTCAAAGGAGGCCTATCCCCTCTGATCCCCACTGGGCTTGGTCTTTGGGACATGCAAACATGGGACAGGAATCCAGTTTGCTTCAGAGTATTCTCCCATCCTGCAACCGCCGGTCCAGTTGCACCACCAGGTTGATGAACTCGGCACAATCCCTGGGTGGATCCACTACTTGGGCTAGTATGTCTTTTAACTCCCCTGGTAAGCCCCTGTGGAACAAAGTGATTTGTTTGTCCTCTGGCCATTCAGCTTCAACCACCAGCCTGTTCAAGGTAGCTATGTATGCCAGCAGATCCTGATTCCCTTGTCGGAGGGATAAATTCATTGTCCAAAGCCTGGCCATGAGAGCGACGGGCAAAAAGTTTCTCCACCTCCTGCTGGAAGCCCCTGAAATCGCGTAACAGTGGATCATCCCAGCTGATAAACGGCACCAACCAGTCCGCTGCACTGCCACTCAAGTAGGACAAAACAAAGGCCACTCGCGATTGTTCATTGGGAAACGCCCCAGGTCGACACAAAAAGTGGAGGCGACACTGATTCATGAAAGTCGAATATTTTCAGGGGTTCCCTGAGAAACGTTCTGGTGGGGCTAGTGGCACTGTCCTCGGAAGATTAATCTTAACCGGATTACTTGTGGGCGTAGGCATCGATGAGTTAAATCCGGGCAACGGGGCTTGTTGAAGGAGTTGCCTACCAAGATCATCAGTTCGCTCTTTGGCCACTATTAATTCTCTCCGCAAAGCATTGGTTTCTTGTCGAACTGAATGTACCTCTGCACGTAACTGCCCCAATAACTGGGCCAACTGGTCGGTCTCCGAGGTTTCCATACTAGGTGCCCGGGTGGGTTATTATGTTTTTTGGGCTTTGCGTTCTGTAACGTTCACCTTGTATCCACAGGGACGCCACCCGACTGTTCTGGGATGCTTCTGGGACCGCTGCACCTTCCCCGGGGACTCACGCTGCCGAGGGATTGTTCTTTTGTTTCGATAAGGTGCGCTCTCCATCCTGCCATGTTGAGCAGGGGCGCATCGTAGCTGCGAGTTACTTCACTGACGTGGCCTCGGAGTCCAGACCGGCTGCGACTCCACTCTTCAGGTAAGTCTCTTGTTTGGTTAAGAATAAATGTCCGTAATTGTAGTTGCACCGGTTGATCTTCACCTTCTTTCTTGTTGATGCAGAAGGGGTGATTGAGACGTTTAGCTGAAACAGAGGGCTGCGCTCGAGTAGGCAAGAGAAAGCGCAGGGCGCGGTGCTATGAGCGTCCTTTGAATAAAGCTAACCTAAGCTGTCTTTCCTTGCAGGTCGCCGAAAGATTCCTGGAAGAATGAGGCCAGATAGAAACAGGGCGTTGGATGGAAGAGGCGGTAGACTTCCAGGAGAGCTTGGTAAGTAAGCAGAGCCTGGAGGTGATGGAGCAGAAGGCTGATAGCTACTAATTGTCCTCTTCTCGTCTCTCCTCTCTAGGATGTTGCTGGAGGAAGATAACGCATTCCAGGGAAGATTCCGTACTAACAGAGGAGCAGGATGCTGAGCAGGTAAGGATGAATAATGTGGTTCTTCTTCTCTCACCCATGCAGGCCAAAGATGCTGTGCTGGACCCGGTGAACGTCATGCTGCAAGAGCAGAATAACGCGAAGCGTGTGCCTCAACTCAGGCGTGGTTTAAATAGCAAGCAGGTATCCCAGGTGCCTTAGGGGCGTGCCACTCCCTAGATGCTAGACTGCATGCTACAGTTCCATGTTAATCCTTGTGGGGGCAGTCATGTTGGTACATTGCCCAATGGAAACTTCACCTGCTATATGAGCCTGGCACCAACGGTGCCAGGACTGGCTCCAGGGTACCCGAGAGGGGCACGATTGGGACCTTGGGGCCTGGTAGAAATACTGTGGCGAGGGCCAGAGGTCTCGAGTTTCCTGGCCAGGGTTTAAGGTTGTGACAGTTCACAGCATTGTGCACAATCATGAAAAGGGGATGCCTGAGATTAACTCTTTACACATAATATGTAACTTTCACTACAGACATTGAGAATTGGTTAAGTAAGATTGCGAAGTGATTGTGTTATTGTATGGTGTTTGACACTCACCCAGGGGTGCATAAGCATTATACATTGGCTAACTATGATGCCATGATATTCCCAGACAGTGTGAATGTAAAATGGGAATGTTTTGCTGAACTTACTTAAACCTCCTTTTAGTTCTGATGGACATTTCAGCTGCTTGTTTCAACCAAAAGAATTCTTCCAGTGTCATTAAAGACTGATTCTAACCTGCTTCTTACCAGACAAAAAATAATACAAGTTGTTTATCGCGTCATATACAAGAAGGAGCACAATATGTGTAGGGCTTCTGCATCTTTATGTTGCAAAGGGCCTGCTAGTGTTATTTCAATGCAGTCTCCTGAGAGTTCATTATTTAACTGAAGCTGGAAAATGTGTTGCTGTTGTAATAAAAAAGTCTTAATCAATGTGCCTTTGAGCCACTTGAATTTCCAAGCAGTATGTGGCCTCACATTGGTGCCTTGTACTGAATAATTGTTTTATACACACACTGGCAAAGCCAACAGTTTTGGCATGTGTATAGGTATTAGATATATTAGACCTACTCTGGGATGCCCTGACTCCTATATAGATCAGGCAGGGACGTCATTTCACAAAAATGCCAGGGGTTGCAGAAGTGACATCACATGATGCTTGACCTCTGATGACATCACAGGAAGTGGTGCCATTTTGACCCCACCCCTAGGTGACATCACAGGAAGTGATGGCACACAAACTATGGCATCACATAGCATTGTTCCTCAGTATACTAAGACACATATGGTTACAATATCATTGCAGTATGATATGCATTTCATACAAGAATGGATCACCATATGTAGCATTAACATCTGTGTGTAAAGGCACATATTACCAAATTACTGTGTATATAAGCAGATGTCCAACACAACAACCTGGACTATTGTGCATCATTCGGACTAAACTGTAAACAGACTGAGCCTCTCGAAGAGGCCTAAACAAAGCGCAGACATCCAGTGCCTGCCAGGTCTCTGGCCACAAACTGGAAACAGCAACTAACCAACACAAGTCCAACCTGAAGACAATCAGAGGCTGTACCACTTTCTGCTTTTAAACTTTGACAATACACGCTGGGATTTTCTTGTCTATGGTGCACTTTGAACAATTGCACAGCAACCTACTCCTCCCAGTCACCCAGAGCCTGATTATCCCCCAACCATTTTCACTACAGGTACCTCACCATCCACTGCAAATTGCTAAGGGCCCTCTGTCAACAGCTTTAAATGCCTGGCACCACTCCCGCCCTCGAACACCATACATCTCCAATGCCTTGCTCCAACACCCCCCAGGTTTACACAGACCCACCCTCCAGCAACTTAAGTCTCCAGAATTCTTCAACACCATCAACCTCAGGCAAACTAACAACTTAAGTCCCCAGTAGCCTCCTTCAACACCCCAACAGTGTGAGTCTCAATTACCTCCCTAAAACATCTTATATCTGCATTCAATGCATTTCAACACATTGGCCCTCATTAGGACCCTGGCGCTAAGGGGTTTGCGCCAGCGTTAGCTGCGCCGACCCCTTACCGCCAACTACGAGTTCCCAGAGCGCCATGGTCATTTTTCCGCCCGCTTTTTGCGGGCGTAAAAATCCATGGCGCTATGGGACCTCGGTGTTAATTACGCCACCGTAGTGTACGGTGGCGTAATTAACACCTTCCCCACTCCCATTGAGCCCTATGGGGCCGAAATGGGAATGGGGAAGGGTAAATGGGTCAATGGGGACTTACCGCCCCGCCGACCTCGGAATGGGGCGGTAAGTCCGCCATCCGCCATGGCGTAAAGGGACTTTGCGCCATGGCGGAAAAGTCCGCCGATGGCGGAAAAAATCCGCCAGGGTCCTAATGAGGGCCATTGTGTCTCAAACACTCTCAAGTCACTAGTTCAAAATCGTAAGTCTCCAGTACAAGCCTCCATAACAATGAGCCTCAGGCACACACCTCAAACCCAGAGCTGTGCCAGTGGTTATGAATGATTCAAAACCTCCAGCCATCACCTTTCTGTTTTGCTTATTTGGAAAGTAGCCCACAGTTTTTTGGTTTGATGGGAGACAGAGGTGAAGGATGTGTTGAAAGTCACAGTAAATGCAGTTGTTTTATTTATTTTAAAATGTAAACAGCAGCAGAAGCTCCATGACATCACCCATAGAAACGTCCCATTTTAGTATTGTCTTTGGTCCTTTATATATTTCTTAATACCAGTCTCCTCCCATTTCTAATCACTGGAACAGGAACCAAACCCATGTTGCACTTCATCCTTTTGTTCCAAAAGCAATTGTGTTGCTCCTGAGCTACTCTTGGAAATATATATTAATTTTGCTTAAGGAAGCAACAGATGGTTTACTTCAAATGCAGAGGGCAACTTCATGTAAATTCATTAGCTCACCTTGCATCTATATACAGCGTGCCTGTGAAGCAAGTTTGTCAGATCTGCATCAGGTCACACAGTGCCCAGGCCCGATTGGTGGCAGAAGCCACTGGGGCACACCCCTCTTGTCACAGGTTCAGTGGCTCACTGGATGTGCAAAGCAGACAATGAGAAACACTGATGATATTTGCATTCATGTTGTGTTGCTGCAGAGTACTGCAGGATGGTTTTACCCACTCCCAACTAGCCAGACCTAGCTCCCACAGCCTTCCTGTTGCTACAGTACTGAATATGAGCTGCACAGACAGTCCCGCCTCTGAACTCAAACATTAATGCAGTCTTCACTAATGGACTGCCAACCTGTTAGTGATGGTGACTTCATGGTTTTTCCTGCATCTCTGTTATTTCTCCAGCTAACGAGATCTAGATTCAAGGTGAAAAAAGCTGTGACACATTAAGATGCATTTACAATCACCTTTTTCAGGTGCAATACAGATGTCTGCTCTTGGTACTGCCTCTTGGTCGAGTGGGCAGGGGTCGCAAGGACAGGTTGATATCAGGCTGCATCTGATTTCACAAAAAGGGACTATACAGCACCTGGATGTAGCATCATTGATCTGAAAGTGAAACACATTCTCCCTCTGCCTCTTGTGCACAAAATATGCTGCTTCTTTCTTCATATCACTGAAGAAAGGAGGTGATTTATGCTTGTTATATGCAAGATTATAGTACTAAACACGATCGTGGTATTGCACCCTCGTTATGCACATGGTAGCCTTGAATGGCATGCTGCAAGACACTATTATAGGGCGATTAATAGTTTATGACAGTGTAGTCAGCCTTGATAAAGTTAGCTTTGTTGTTCCTTGGAGTAGTCTATACTAGTGGTGTTGCATGCTCCTTTACCATTTTAGATATATTGTGCTTTGGGAGTTGAGAAAGAAAGTGATCCGTTAAATTAATCACATTAAATCTTTTTTCATTATTATTAGGCGTCGGGCTTTTCTGACTGACAGTAAATGCAGGTAGGTTATTTAGAATGAAGGTGTCTATTGAGATACACATTATAGTGGTTTTGTGAATTTGTTCATGGTACTTAGGGGTGCAATGGTTGTATTTGGTTCTGTCTTTGCAGTTTGATGAATGAAGAGACTTTTCTTGGAGTGTCCATGAACAATATGAAGATAATTGTTCAGATGGTATGAGGATTTCAGAGGAGTGATTCAATTTTGAGGAGGACATTTTACACTTGATTACCCCTGAAGAATTCTGAGCAGTGAAGCAATGTAGGAGAGAAACATGTTGGGTCATTTGTATAATTAATCTATACACAAGCATTTGGGTTGATGTTACAACTTTGCATTTCCTCCATAGTTCAGATGCACACATAGCATATGTGTATTGCCATTAAAGGTTTAGATTGTCGGTTATCCAACTGTTAAAGAGTATGATATGGTTGGACGCTTCTTGTTAAATCTAATATTTTGTGTCATGTATTATTGAACATATGTGTCTTGATGTATTGTCTTAAATAATGTGTTTTTAATTGTTCAATCAATACATTGATTTTTGTAACCCCTGGTTGGGTATAAGCTAAACTGGCCTTTGTCTGTTGATATAGTGATATGATATCAACCATGTCATTGGTGGCGATCCTAACTGATGACAAAAACTGAAAGCCAAATTCAATCTGCCACATACAAGGTGGAGGGTAAGGTTTGCCTTGCAACTAACCATTTACAAATTAGGGAAATCTTGCTTCAGTCCACAGTATGTAGCTGTGTTAAATAATTAGGAGGACCAGAAACCTAAGAGACTATGAGGTTATCATTTACCAGTGATTCTGAAAAGGCATCTTGTTTTTCTGGTGAGCATGCTGAAACTAGTGATGCCAGGCACAAGGACTACAGATGTTCCTCCAGCTCTGGTAGAAGAGGAAGGTTGGAGCAAGTATCAGGTTCATGAAAGAGTCAGAGGAGGGAGGCAACAGAATGGAAGTGGTTTGTCTAAAGGAAAACACTTTGGAACCCACTAAAAAGGTTTTCTCTCAAAAGCTAATAAGGGAATTCCATCTATGAAATACAAACACTCCTGGCCATGGGATAGGCACATGAGTTGGGGGATACTCTCAGAAGCTGTAGGAGTTCACCCCTAATGGGAAGCATAGTGCATCTGAGAAGTTGGAGTTGGGCTAGATTGATCCAGAGGGGTTTCTACATGTTCCAAATAGCCTTGTGAGGTTTTGTTTAATTGGTTTGTATGTAAATAAATTTAGGTTGCCTTCACCCATAGGATATTCTAATGGTAGGGGGAAGTATTTAGACTGGAGGTTGCTGCTTGTAGTTTCAAGAGATTACTTTCCATCACTCTGTGCTTTAAGAAGTCACATGCTGGAGGCCAGAAACTGAGAGTTGGTGAGTGTGGGATCAAGAGGCCACCACCTGTTTCAATTAGTCCCTGTAGGTGGTATACAAAGGATTCTCAATGTTACCTGCACCATCCTCAGTCTTGTGCTGTGATCTTATACCAATCACCAGGCTTGCTGAGGGTTATCCGGAAACCTACGTGTCAAAATGCCAAAAATACTGGCATTGAGAAGTGCAGACCCTTACCTTGCGGGCTTACCCTATGGGTAGCCGTGACCACCATAACAATATTAAGAACAAAAATAAATGAGTCAAAAATCATTGGTCCCACAGGACAGTACCTCACAGAAACCCACTAATGGGATTCCACAAAGGTACATATAAAACTAAAAATAGCAACTTATAACTTATTGGGACTCCGATTGTTGAGAGGACCACTGGCAGAGTAGCGTACAGACACAGGAAGATCAAGCTCACTAAAATCAATATAACACAGACAGCTCTTGAAACCTTCTTTAGTGGAGAGGTGGTGCAGTCCAATTGTCAATTCCACTGGCCTAAGTGAGTTGTAGTTTGAAGATACGCAACCAAATCATGCTTCACAATCACAGTGGACACATAGTGGTTACCATTCAGATAATCACACATGAATGGGTGGGGTTATTAAAAGGGCCTTGCATGAGGGAGGATGTGGGAGTTAGGAGTATGGAGTGTGAGGAGCCGATTAGTGTATAGTGGTGTGGTGAGGAGGACGAGAGGATTGGAGGAGGCAAGAAGAGAGATAGGAGCAGAAGAAAGGTGGGTGAAGAGAGCGATAGAGGCAGAAGAAAGAGGTATAAATGAGAGGGCCAAGTAAAGAGGAGACAGATTGGAGGAGCTGAAGCCCACAGGAGTGAGTAAAGACAGACGGAGGAGTTCGAAAGGAGAAATAAAGGTCCTTTTTTGGTGAAGAGGAGACACTGAGATGGGGAGGATGCAGAAAATAGAGAGGGAGAACTGGAGAAAATGGACAGATGAGACAGAGCTGTGAAGTGAAGAGAAGAGATAGAAAGTCAGAGGATGCTGTGATGAGAAAAATAGGAGACAAGGAAAGAACGAGAAGTGAAGAAGATTGGAGATTGGAGGGGCAGTAAATAAAGAGATAAGAATGGTGGAAAAGACAGAGCGAGAAGCAGAAGGGGGGAGAGAACAGAGAATGGGTAAAGCCAGAAGAAAGGTCAGAATGAGAGAGCATTGTTGAGTTACAACGAGGGAAATCACATGGGAGGCAGAGAATAGAAAGCAACAGATTTGAGGATGAGAAGTCAGAGAGTAGATGTAGTAGAAGCAAGTATGAACCAATAAAGGAGTGAGTAAGAGAGTGAAGGGGTGATCAGAAATATACAAGGTGATGGGGAATAGAGCACAAGACGTTTCACTAAGCCTCAATCCTAGAAAGTTAGTCACAGTGCTGGAGAGACCTCACATTTTATCAGAGGACGCTAAAGACCATAACCCAGAGGGAAGCCCTGATAATCCCAGTGCTTACAAGGGAACTGAAAGAGGTTGATGCCTGAATAAGACTAGCTAAGGACTCAGGTTAATGGTTACAGGTAATCTTCTGAGAGGGCCAATGTGGTACCCTTACAAGTCCAAAAGCTGCCAAAGCTACCAAGAAAGACCAAACACCCCACCTGCATCAAAGGTGTTGGACACCTTAATCCCAGAGGCTGTAAGTGATTGTTCTCTTCTGTAGATGGACTTTAACTAAGGAGAGAGGGAAGAACTGAGTACCACAAGACTAGAAAGAACACATAGTTCTGTACAAATCCAATAATCCCCCCTATAATAAAAATTGAGCTGGCTTCAAGTTGTCCCCAGATCACCCAGTTGGATATCGATGAGTTCTTCCAACAGCCTTTCAATATCATATTCTGAGGGAACAGGAGGCCTCTGCTCCCTCTCCCACCAGCATCACTAAGATAACCTGCATTTTGGCTTCCAATAGCCAAAGCCGAAATTCAAGTGACGAAGACGTGAAGTAAGCAGGGAATCAAATGAAGTGTAGTGAAGGATCATCATGATTTAGTGGTCAGTATCCATTTGCATGGTTTCAAGGATAAAGAAATTAAGTTAGCTGTGAAGTACCTTTCAGATATTAGGTGAATATGTTCAGGTGAATTGTGAGTCAGGACGATCTGTGAGGCACAGCAGCTCCAGTGGATCACTGGAAATTGAAGAACCTAACAAATGAACAAAAGAATCTTTCTCATTCTTGACATGTGTCTTCTTCTTGGGCACTGGATAACTTCCCCGCTCCTACAATTGCAAATGTCTTGCCCGGAGCCCCTTGGCAATTCACCAGTCCACCCCACAAACAAACCCATCTTTGACGTGTAGCTGAGTTGCTAACAATCTTCCGCCCTTTCCATTCTATGTGCCACAAGACTATTTTTCATTCAAGGGATTCCCTACCCTGAAAACCCTCCACCCACCCATTGGCCACTCCTTGCATCCTAGACGATCAGTGTTCCCCCATGGCTCTCCAGATGATTTGCGATGCAGCTCCCATCAGACATAGCCAGCATAGTCAATGATGAGGAATCATGGGAATTGTTGTCAAAAACATCTCGCGAACTGCAGGTTGCAGACCCCTGTCCTAGAGCTTTCCTTTGTGCTTTCCCACCTGCCTAATCTTCTCCATTCAAGCCTGGCATGCTGTATCCATTCCATAGTCAGCATGGCGCACGTGTGCACTGTGTTGTCTGTTAAATTAGTATTTCATCAACTTTGCTGTCCATGAACAGACCTTCCTCACTGTGAAAGGAGACAGATACAATTTCTGTAGCGCCACCTGCTTACATACCACAATCACCCTGTATCTGCCACACACATGATTTGACCCATATCTTCTACTGCACCCACGTGCACGTGCTGTAGGATTTGACCAGAGCTCAGGATCCTGCCAGGATGAAGAAGTCTGCAGAACAAATGTCTTCCCCACCGCTCTGGATGCAAATCGAAGCAATTATTTTTACTTTCAAGCAGCCCTTAACATCTTCCCTATGCACCAGTTTCCAAATTGTATTATTTACAAGAGGAACCAATAGTCATTAATCAACCATTAATAGCAATTAAAATATCCAGCAAATTAATTTGTTAAACTGCATTAATGCATGCCAAAATAGAAAAAAAAGATAATTCTTCAAGGTTAATGCTCTGCCCAGAGACTTTAAAACAATAATTTAAGACAATTAAAATGGTGACAGCCTGCATTATCTCAATGTATACCAATTTATTCATAATTAGAAGAGAATCAAAGCGCTCGATCAGCACATTCTCTGCCTGGTGCCTAATGGAAATTATTTATCGCAAAGTGTTTATTTGCATTCTCTGGCATACGGCAGCTGTTTGTTCTATTTGAGTCTTAATAGAGTGGCAAATATTCTGACACCTGAGATATTGAATCCGCAGTGTTCTGCCCTTGTTTAATTCTACTCTACAGTACATCGTCTACATAGAGTACAACCGAGCCGAGCCAGTGTCTGTTAAGCCAGGTAGATGCCCTAAATTGGACTTGCTGAAACAATTACACAATGAGCTGGCCAAGAATCAGCTGTTCCATCCCCCCTGAGACTGCCTATAACCCACTGAATGATTGTCAGCTTGCAGATGAGCTCCACCCTTATCTGAAAGCTTGCGGAATTGGAAGGCAAGGAGAAAGAACACTATGGGCCTCATTACACGGTAGGCGGTGGACCAAGGTGCTAACAGCACCTTGGTCCATACCGGTAAAATACTGGCACCGCCTGGGTGGAAAGGGGAATTACCGCCCTATTCCAAGGTTGGCGGGGCGGTAATTCCCCCTTCCACCATTGCCCTTCCCCATTCCCATTTTTGCCCCATAGGGCATAATGGGAATGGGGAAGGTGCTAATTACGGCACCGTAAATTTGCGGTGCCGTAATTAGCACCAAGGTCCCTTAGCAGGTTGGTTTTTAACGCCTGCTAAAAGCAGGCGTTAAAGTACCAACCCGCTAAGGGACCTCGTAGTAAGGCGGTAAGGGTTAACGGTCACCGGTACCATTACCGGTGACCGTTAACCCTTACCGCCTACCGTGTAATGAGGCCCTATATAAAAACATCAAATTAAATGAACAGCCTGCTGTTGAAATATATGTAGTTATGGCAGTGGTAGAAGTGTACGCTCCCCACAAACCCCACACCTGCGGCCCCTCCCACACACAATCCAAACCCCCCAAACAAACACACCTGCTATTTATGGGAATGTGCAGTGCAGTGCACTGAAGTGCAAGGTTCAGCTTCTTCCTACACTTTCATTTTAAAACTAAACCATTCCATAACGGTTTCTTTTTTAAACAAAAGTATAGGAACGGTGAAACTTAAAAATAAAAAGTATGGGAACAACGGTCCAGACCGCTCCCGTCCACTTCAACCTCTGAGTTATGGAAACTGTTGACCAACATCAGGTTTCCCAATCAAAAAAAACCTTTTCTTTTAATCCTACTGTTCCCAGATCTCAATCTGTGATGGAGCACGTCAAGGCTTTGAACCTGGTATACTTACAACACACCCTTTATTTAAATGAGTATGCGCCCCTAACTGCACAGCGAGGAATCACAAGCATCACAGAGCTGTCACATGTTTCTATACTTGTGGGTGTCTGGCCTAATTGAAGATAATGGGATGAGGGTGTTCTGATGAGAAGTAAAGGCCCCAGGGATGTGGGTTCTATGTCCGAAGGCCGTGCACAAAGGGTCGCACTGCGGATTGCAGCACAGCAGGTTGCAATCTCACGGTGCAACCTTGTGTGCGCGGCCCTCTTCCCTTTCCTTGTCACCCTTCCTGGACCTAGACGCTATACTGAACCCTCATCTCCCTCCACCCGCTGCAGCCCCTCCTCCACTTACCTGCTGCCGGTTTCTCTGCTCCAGCTCACAATTTGCAGAGAGCGGTGCCGGTAGTGCAGGGCACAGCACCGTTCATTTTTACATGAGCTGTTGTGCCCGAGCTTCCGCTGCCACTTTCTATAGAGTGCGAGCGGGGAAGTGTCAGTGTGATAGTATTACTGAAGGCTGCGTAATTGCTCGCCAATTTTGATCCTTTTCCTCACAGGTTGAGATGAATCAGTGAGTCTCCTCATGAGTGTGGAGGTGATTGAGAAGGAGTCTTTGAGTAGACACTCTTTGCAGAGAATCCTTGTTTTCTATCCGCTGTGCAGGGAATCTGAATTGTGAAATCAAAGGCAAAGCCTTTCTTCATTTCTCCCACCCCCAGCGAGTAACTTTGGCTCCTCCCTTGCACCCCACGCACCTCACCCCTGCTGAAAAAACCATTGGGCGGTCAATCACAGATTTGCACATGGTTCCTGAGTTTCTCCAACAAGTCTGGAGTGCCACAGGAGCAACCTGGAAATAAAGCACAATAACACAGTTCGGTTTTCAGAAGAAGTGACGTCATTGTGTGAAATGTGGTATTCAGGCAGGTGTGTATCCCCAATGCTTTGGGAAAATCTATAGTTTCAGGACACACCTCTGCTAAAATATCACACTCTGAAAACTCAGTGGGTGCACGATGAAAGCGCAGATAGCCCTTTCGGCAGTTTTCCCCGCATCTGCCACAGTCAGAAGGAGCCATTTTCTTTTTTTTAATCTTTATTGTTTTAGTTAAATTAATCCACCTTTCAATGTAACCCAGTGCATTCAATACATCACAAACATCGGTATAGAACACATTTGAGTATTCATTATCTTTGATGGACCTTCAGATGAAAATTAAAATGAATTCAACATTTAGGTTTGAGCGATTAAGAAGTGTGCAAATGACTAAGGACCACAAGAGCATGTGCAGTTCAAAGATGTGCCCCACAAGCCACGCCACAGCTCGAGCTGCAATAGAGCACATCAGAACGTCCTCGGGGCTAGCATATCAATATAGGAGGTGATTGTTAGCAATCTCAATATCCTCAATATCCGCAAAATTTGATTCTAGCTAGTAGACCAGAAATGAGGTTAGGACCGAGAGTTAAATGACTGTGTTGTGTGAATAACACAAAAGTCCATGCACGCTAGGTGTAAGTTACCCAAAATAAGGAATTCTGCCGCTTTATAATGAAATTAAGATTACATTGTTTACCTATCATTATTGGTAACTTGCACTTGGGTTGGCCAACCTAATATTAAATTGATCTGTAGTTTGTGCTGCGGAACTCTGGAAAGCGCTCGTCACTTATTCACCTCATGTCCAAAAACGATTTGAGCAACTATGTAGTAAGCATGTACATGATTTACTCTCTATTGGGCAAGATGCCTTTTGCCATTATTTAACCCCTCTTATTTAACCCCTGGTAGATCTATGATAGTATTGTGTTTCATTTACAGAAATAAATAATACATGGTTTCTGCTTGTGAATACATGTGATTTTTACTCTAATATATATCTTAAGAATATGATAAATGTGATACATGGTTTGTCTAGTTGTTGAATCATTTCACATACGGAGAGTTAACAATGAATTATATTGATGTGTTATAGAACTTAATTATGTGTATGTGATGAAGGTTTGTAAACCATAAAACACAAAAAAACAAAAAATGCATATTTAAAATTAGAATAACATTGTAAGCCATATGGACGTATTTAGCAATGATGAATTAGAAAGAAATAAATGAGTAAAAGAGACAACAAAAAGAAAAGCAAGAGAAAGATAAAATAAATGCATTGTATCATAAATCATATTTGCACACAGGGACGTGTCATAAGCCGAGAGGTGGGGTGCACTAACAGATTTCCATAAATCTCATGTAGTTAATGAGACAAGGTATAGCATACAGCATTTATCTATGATTCGGGCGCTACTGGATATAATTCCCCAGCTTAGGGGTACTAAATTTAAACACTAGCAAGAAAACAGCCTATTTTTGCCAACAGATGACCCAGATGCACTCCTTTAGGACTCTGTCCATCACTTTCAGTCATTGTGCTCAGGAAAGAAATACTGGCTTCAATCAAATAATTTTTAAAAAGAAAAACGTTTTAATGATAGTTGTGTGCATACGTAACTAACAACTTATTTGATAGGTATCTCTAAATACCAGAACACAAGACTTCCCTGGATTCGGAATTACACATCAAAGCACCAACACATAAAATTCAACACATATGGCCCTCATTACAACTCAGGCGTTAAGGGTTTAACGGCGCCGTCAGCGCCGTTAACCCTTAACGCCTGAATTACAAGTGTCCCTTTGAGGGTTGGTGTTTAACGCCTGCTTTTTTAGCAGGCGTTAAAAATCCAACCCGCAAAGGGACTTTGGAGCTAATTACGGCACCGTAATTTACGGTGCCGTAATTAGCACCTTCCCCATTCCCATTATGCCCTATGGGGGCAAAAATGGGAATGGGGAAGGGCAAATGGTGAATGGGGAATTACCGCCCCACTCACCTTGGAATGGGGCGGTAATTCCCCCATCCACCATGGCGGAATCGTAACCTTAGCGGCATGGACCATGGTGCTAATAGCACCATGGTCCTCCGTCAAGGTTGTAATGAGGGCCATAGAACAGCTTATTTGAGTCAAAACAAACATAAAACAATTGACTCTCCATTCTGCCGACATGTTTCAGATATGTCTCAATATCCTTCTTCAGGAGTTTAGGTAGCTGTCCTTTCTTTTTGGTAAATTACCTACAATTTTCTTCCATATTCCTATAAGGATAACATTGTGTTACCCTAATATTCTCACCAATGTGGTACTTTTAAACAATGAGTACATTTGTTTCACTAATCTTCTGTTCCCCTAGAGACACGCTTCGCAAGTTCCTTGCAATAAGAACAATTCTACTGTCAATATAATAGTTGTCATTAACATGCTGACCAGACTCTCTTTCAGTCAATCAAAATGCTTCGCTCAGGCCGACCTAGGCTCAGGCTGGTGGGCCATTACCGGCCATGTCCGCCCCCACACAGTGGGGTGAAGGCCATATTAATGTACAAATAAAGAGTAATTATTTTTTGTAACGTGTGACCTAAATCACCTTTTTTGGCCCTGAGGAAGCTTTTGTAGAGTGAAATACGTTTGGCCCTCATATACACACATGTTAATGAATAGCAATGTGACATGTTGATTATGATTAGGATAGCTCCATGTTGTTGTGCCAATGAATTGATGTAAATTGAAAACAGATCATTTTTTGAGGTTGCACCAATACATTCCATCACTAACCATATCAATGTAGTGTTTCTCCAATGCAGTTTAAAGACTTTGGGGGTCATTCCGAGGTTGGAGGTAAGGGATTACCGGCGCCTGTAAGGGCACCAATGGCGGTAATCCCTTACCTCAGTATTCCGAGTTCCCTTTGCGGGTCCCTCTTTACCTCCTGCTTTTAGCAGGAGTAAATTACGGGACCCGCAAAGTGACCTTGGAGTAAATTACGGCACCGTAATTTACGGTGCCGTAATTACCTCCTTCCCCATTCCCATTGAGCCCTATGGGGGCAGAAATGGGGATGGGGAAGGGCTATGGTGAATGGGGAATTACCGGTCCATCCAACCTTGGAATGGACCGGAAATTACTCCATTCACCATGCCGGTATTCCATGGAGTAAATAGCTCCATGGTTGCCAACCATGGAGCTATTTACTCCATGGTGTAGTCCTAACTCGGAATGAGGGCCTTTGACGCAGATTCTCAAAGCGTTTTTGGGGCAAAGGAGGAAATATGCTAGGATGTATCCACCCTTTCGCCAAAAAAGGGGCACCCTAATCCAAAAATGAGTACACATCATTTATGATGCGCACGTTCAAATGCCCTTTTCAACTCCCTTGGTGCATTTGCTCAAATAAGGGGGTATTTCTGCTCATTTGAATGCATATCCCAAATCTACAGACAGAATGCACTTTGAAATGCACAAAAATGAAAGACCTTCTCCTGTGTCCGTTTGGACTTGACACATGGGAAAGTGCAATGCTTAAAGTCTTCAGAATTGAAACTTTCATTCATTGGGCCTGATCACGACTTTGGCGGTAGCCCTTAAATCTGGCGGTAGCACTATTACCGCCGGCGGGAAATCCGCCGACGGTAAGAGTGCAAAAATTCCCCATTGAGCCCAATGGGGAATGGGGCATTCCCGAATGGGCTCAATGGGAAATGGGGATTAACATTACTGTCGAACTCGTGATCCGGCGGTAATACCGCCCGCGTTACCGCCAAAGTCATGATCAGGCCGATTGTCTCTAACGTGAGCTTTGGACCAAGAGTGTGAGACACCATACACCACAGAGGGCAGTACACTTGACCACCGATCACTGTGTCTCAGGCTTACTTCTTTGCTGGATTCCTCCGGAAAAGAGAAACTCATAAAATGTAACCATCCCTGGACATCCCTTGGGGTGGAAATCTCAATCTGCATCTACATTGAAAGCTTTGCTTCAATGGGCAGGTAGCTAGTATTGTAAAGGAGGCCTCTTTAATTGGCCATATCATGCTCTTTTAACCTTGCTTGCTTGTTCTTTCAGCTTCAGTCATTGCATCCACACTTCATTTGGATAGGGTTTTTTTCGGAACATACTCCTTTATTTCTCTCTGTGGCTATTCTCCCTTTCCAAATATTATGTCACTCTTTTCTTTTCAACCTCAAAAATTCCCTCTTCTGTCACACCATTGTCATTCTTCCTCACGTTTTCTCGCCAATGTTTCAGGGACGTCATTTCACCAAAATGCCAGGGGTAGCGGTAGTGACTTCACAGGACCCTTGACCTCTGATGACATCACAGGAAGTCATGTCATTTGACCCCACCCCGAAGTGACATCAGGGGAAGCAATGGAACATGACCTTTCACCCCTTGACCAAACAGGAAATGGCATCACATAGCATTGTTCCTAAGTACACTACCAAAAATATGGTTACGATATCACTGTAATGTGATATACATTTCATACAAGAATGGATCACCGTATGTATCATTAATATCAGTGCGCATTGGCCCATATTATCAAATTACTGTGAATGCAAGCAGACATCCAAGGCCAAATGATAATGATTTGAGATTATAGAGCACTTACGGTTACAGTCTTTATTTAGAACAAATATACATACACTATCACCCAACCTGTGTTGATACTCAGTTATCAACCTCAGAGGGACGAAAGGCTGAGTTGGCCATGCCGGGATTCGAACCTGCAACCTGCAGATCACCCACACAAATCGCAACAGCGAGCGCTTAACCCACTGAGCTATCTTACCAGCTATAGCTATCTTACCAGCTATAGTAAAATGAGCGATAAAATGTCTGAAAGTTCTCAAAATCAGAAAGCAAATTATACTCTGTAGTGGATACCATTAAACAGGTAACTGAGATTTAACAGCAGACCAGTTCATCTGCAGGTCTGGTGCAAAGTTGGCCACATGTCATTCCGCCGTTGATCTACTTTACAGGATTTAGAGGTGGGCAAAATACATACCATTGGGAGGGTTCATAACTGTGTATTAAAGAATTTAGAGTAGCACAGGGAAAGCAGCACACTCACACTGCTTCCTGTACTCTGGGCACTCGTTACCTCATACATGCAAACAAACATCCTGAACAGCATGCCATGGAGGTAGGAAAGATAGATACATTATAACAACACATTAATTGTTGCAGAATGAAATCAAGAACCACTTTATGTGCTATGGTCAAACATTTCTACACTGTACACAAGCTTTTAGGCTCAAGGATTTTGACAAGTGACTGAGGACACCGAGATGGAATGTCTTTTGATGATCGTAACAGAGGCAACGGCATAAAAAAAAACATGCTATAACTGCAACTTGCGAAAAGCAAAATACTTAATCCAAAATGGATGCTCATTCTACTCTAAATGCTTTTTGGAAGGGTTTGTCTGCATTGTGAAATTGAGGTGTTTAAGAACAGACTAAATCAGTGACTCACCCCCTGAAGTGTGCCTGAAATAAATCTTTAATGAGCCTAGCAATGATTGTATAGAATTCCAGAAAGACAAATTATTTGTTATTCTTATTCTTTCCTATTTAGGGCTCAATTAATTGTGGAACCATCTGTTTTTAAGAGGCCTGAGCAAGAAAAGCCAGCCACTCCAGAAACAAAGTGCCACATGAAGTTGCCCACACCCCAGGAGCTTCAATAAAAAAGAAATATATATATATATATATATATATATGAAACACTTTGTTAAATGGAAGTTATGGTTAAGTTGTGCAACTAAAAACCTCTGAAATTCAGTAAAAAAACGTTGTTAAATGGACGTTATGGTTACAAGTAAAATAGAAAACCCCCTGAAATTCGCCAGTTATGGTAAGCTAAGCAACCATAACTCGCACCACCACTGTGCACTGCTAAGACTAACACCCAGGACATCAAAGATGACATCACAGATATCATTGATAACATCACTGATGGTGGCAGATGGTGTCCTCAGTTTTGAAAACTTAGGACGCCAGTCTAATGGGAATTATATTCCAAAAACATTTTAACCCACACGCGGTGATTAGTCGTGCTACACTAAGCAGGAACTTCCATTTAAACATATCATTTATGTTAGAAAAAAGCTCCACTTTTTCTTTTTATGCTTCCACATCCCATTCTACCCTCGTCAAAGGTCACCTTCTGAAATACTATTACATGAGTGTGACAAGTCCAAACCTGTCTTCTTTTCGATGTGTTACTGGCGATATCCACTTACACTAAAACATGAATAAAACATAGGAGGGACACCGAAGAAAGCTGACTTACTTCCCGCTCTTTCACAACCAATCAGAAAAAGAGCCACATGTTTGCAGGCACAAACTTTTCCCCCCAATCAATGTAAAGGGAAAAGACACATTTTGAGAATCCCTGCCCCTTATAACTTGCGCCACCCTGCACCAAACATCACCAGATTTTCCAACGAAAGTGACAGTGTGTGATATATTTGTTTTGAAAACTTTGATGACGATTCGTCCAAGGGTAGCACAGGAATAATGCAGTCAAAAAGTGTTCTTCCTATGGAAACTGCAAGTCCACCATAACAGCACAGCCACTAACGTGCCTGTCTAATACGTTGCAGTGGTTGTAGGCTGGACCTAGACATTTCCATATAAGTCCACAGATGTTTGAATGTATACCTGTACATTGGCTTATAACTGCACTGATTATAAGGTCGTTTCTGGGTGCATGGCCGAAGACAATATACCCTCCCCAGAACCATCTGACATGTGCTGTAATATGATCTTGTGGGTCTGGCCAGAACCTAGGGTGTTAGAAGTATGGTGTATGGGCTTCAGCCTGCAGCCATGCAACCAAAACTGTACATCCTGCCCACAACCACCTCAGTAATGCGCACTAGTACGGCTATATAGATAAGTGTGGTTTGCTTCACTTGTTCTGGCCAGAGACTGCACTCCTAGCTCTTTGTTCATAGATATTACAATGTGTGGGTGTGCATTGGCTTATTCCTTCAGCGCTCATAACTTTCTTCTAGGGTGCGGTACACAATCCCTACAACCATGTAATCGTTAATCAATACTACAGGTGTATCCAAACCCAGAAGCTGACTAAAGATATTGTGGGAACCCGGGGCAATCGATTTTGTGACCTTAAAGTAAGTGACAAGCATCAATTAACAAAAGGAATGAGTCTTTTTCAAAATGTATGGTCAAGGACGCGGAATTTAATACACGTCATTTTGTTTACTTTCACCCTGACTTTGCTAGAATAAAAGGAGGAACCTACCTCATACAAACATCCTTGGGGAGCCAGGACTAGCTGGACACTGCCAATGCGGTTGAACGAAAAATAGGAGCATACAACTAAGGTATAATTCCTTAGGTTATGGAAACAGTTGTACTGCGCATACCATACAAAGGATAAGAATGATCAATCCGGTTGCTAGTGGTTGTAAGATATACCCTTGTATTTATTTTTTGAAATAGGAGAACACAGAAATAACACACAAGTACAATGAATAAAGGAGCGTGCAGAAACATACACCTGGATGGATGACAATAAACAACTTGCATACCAGAGCTAGGAGGTAAATAGCATACCTCCATAGTAGTATGGGTACAGAGAAACTAAATGTGTTAGTAATGCACTTTCAAGAATAGGGGAACTACTGCCATATACAAATAGGGTAGGTAACCAGACAAATGGTATACCACCTTTAGAAAGATGTTGTGCTGTGATAATGTCCTCCACCAAGTCGTGCATGTTACTGTTAAATGACTGAAAGAAGATATTCTCTTTCGTGGTAAATTTTATACCCTAGATGGAGTAAAAAAACGACATTTAAGTTGGCTGAGTAACTAAACCAATTTTTCATATACTTGCTTCTCGTAGATATCCTTTTGGAATTCTTGCCCAGATATGAAAATAATGTGAGTCGAACATAAGAGCCTTGACCAAGAAGTCTAAAGAATACAAGAAGACCAAATGGTCAATGTATAACAAACTGTTGTAATACCGAAATAAACCCCTGAAGAATTTCTTGGAATTGTGAAAATCTATAAAGGAAAGAAACATGTTGGGTAGTGTGGATTGTAGAACGATAGGATGTATGGATGACAGAAGTGTAAATGAATAGAACGTTGTATTGGGGAATATAGAGTACCCAGTTAGGATAGGTAAGGATATAAAAACAAACTGCTAATTGAAAAGCTTGTCCTTTTTGAGGAACTAATTAACAGTGAATTCAGGTATTAGGTAACAGAGTGTTATGTATGTTGTTATTGGGTTAATAGTGCCAAAATTAGTGGTAAATGTGCAATAACTGGTCTTAGAACAAAGTACAATATTTTGTCTTAGAGAAAATGATGAATGTATTTTTATTGATGTTTTTATTGAAAGTAAATAAATTGATATTTTTGATAAAAGAAATTTGTTGGGAAGAGTACGTTGTAATCTAATGAGTAAAACAGCATACATGACTGAGTCAGAATAAGGTACTGGAGAAGCAAGGGACCCTTTAAGCATTAGTGTGGTATGTTTATTCTTTTGACTCTTTGAGGGTTGTCTTAAAGAGGTCCAGATAAATATGCCCTTTAGTCTCTCAAAGTTTTGTATATGGTTGTACGGTTGGTGGGCCGTGAGACTTAATTTAAGAATTTGTTAGATGACATTGCATCTGACTTGGGAGGAACAGGTCACGCACGACACATTAGACAATATGGCAGCTGAAAGGTGCAAGAGTTATGATGATGGGTACATCATTGAACTACTTAGCAACTCTACCCTGTTTGAAGGAGAATTGGGGGACACTTCAAATTTGACTAGTTGGGATGAGTTAACCCAGATAAAGAAAAGACTAATCAGGTCTGAATTACATGGTAGCATAATGTTAGAATACCTGAGAAATGGAATTTTACCACAAGGGCTCGTGGTGAGAAAAGAGCCAAGGATCTTTTTAATTAACAAAGAATTTCTGATTCAATGGAGCTATATCGGAAATAAATGTGCTAGGGATTGGGTAATCCTCATAATAGATACCACCCACCAGACAACAGAGAAAATAGCGATAGATCTGCAGAAATTGGAAGAAGAAATTAAAAAGATAGTTCCTATTGAACAATATAAAAAGAGATTAGACAAACTGATGAATGAAATGAAAACATTCAAAGACGACCTTACAAAAGAACGAATCAGAAGGTTGAAAAATGACATTCAACAATTCACACATTGGAAAGAGTATGTTGTAATCTAATGAGTATAACAGCATACATGAGTGAGTCAGAATAAGATACTGGAGAAGGAAGGGACCCTTTAAGCATTATTGTGGTATGTTTAGTCTTTTGACTCTTTGAGGGTTGTCTTAAAGAGGTCCAGATAAATATTCCCTCTAGTCTCTCAAAGTTTTGTATATGTATCCATGGTTGTGACATGCTGCGGTGGTTGTGGCCAGGGCCTACAGTCTTGGAAATATGGCCTTCGGCCTGTGGCCATGCATCCAAGACTCTAGGCCCTGGCCACAACCACCACAGCATGTCATAACCATGGTGCCGTACTAATCGATAACACACCCATAGGAAAATGTGATATAATACCGACATATACTCACATTGAATGGGCACTAACACCACGCGTTTCCTTTCAACATTTTCAAGGTGCCTCTTCACAGCACGGACTGAAATAGTACCCTTAGTACACCACTGATTTTCTCCATGTACATATATCCTGAACAAGGTGGCAAAGGAGAATACAGCATTAACAGTTGCCACCCAAACAAGTCCAGTATTTCAGCCACTGTCTGAACCTCTCCAAACACTGCAGATGATCAGAAGAAATTCCCAAACACCATTTCTCATATCGAATACATCATTATCACCTGCCGCCCAAACAAGTACAGTATTTAACCCATCTCTTACTCTGTGATCCTCCCCACGCACTGTAGGAGAGCAAAACAGTTTCCAAACCACCATTTCGCCTCTAGCACGCTTTCGGAACCAAGCCCCAGCTGCAAATTTGGTAACAATCGGTCCACCGGTTTGGGCTGTAGACGTGCGCAAATGTTTTCCCCCATTCACTCTATGGGAAAAAAAGACGTTTTGGGACCCCCCCTATAACCTTTCTCCCACTGGACCAAACATCACCAAACTTAGCAAAAATTAGAGTATCCCATATACTTTTTTTGCAAAGTTTGGTGAGGATTCGTCCAGGGGGAGCAAAGTTATAAGCCGCCCAAAAAGTGCTCTTCCTATGGGATTAGAAAATGAACCATAACTACATGGCCGCTACCGCAGGCCATGTAATATATATATATATATATATTCATTGAAAAAACTTTGGTAAAGGGACGTTATGGTTAAGTTGCACGAATAAAAACCTATGAAATTCAGTGAGAAAACTTTGTTAAAGGGATGTTATGGTTACAAGTAAAACCGAAAAGCCCCAGAAATTCGCCAGTTATGGTAAGCAAAGCAATCATAACTCACGCCACCTGCGTGCACTGCTAAGACTAACACCCATGACATCAAAGATGACATCACAAATCGAAACCTACCGTCTATATCTTCAATGAATGAGAAGACGCTCCTTTTATTATTTGGCCTTCAGCGCAAGTCAGCAACAGTTCGAAGGACACACACACACTGTCCAATAGGCACAAAAAATGATAACATTTACTATATTGAGAGTGGACATTCGAAAAGTTAGCTTACACTTCTGCAATCTGTTCTTCAGAGCACTTCTTCATTGACAGACCAGCACAATGAAATTTCCCGAAATTATGCAAGATGAAGTTCACATAATATTATTATTAAAATTAAAAACAACCAAAATGCTACATACATAATAATTAAACAACATGTTCTGTGTTGTTAGCTATAGCATATTGTTACTATTCATCAACAACATCCTGCAAACACCACTGGTATACAGACTACTAATATGTAAACCGATTTGTCCCATGGAACATTCCGTTGTATCCGACAGACTCATAAAGTCCGAGTTTGGGGCACTGCACAGTTGGTAAACAATATTCGTGGGCACTGGGTTTCCTCTTCCATAAGTATTCTTCTCAGTTTACTTATAATAACATCTGTCTGTACTACAATCTGAAATGGTCATATCTTTCTCCTTGTTTTCTGCATATATGTCTCCATCCCATTGCGAGCTATACCCAGCGCAGCTTAATGCGTCACTTTTTGCTGGATCCGGCACCAGATATGTAGTCGGATCTCGGAATCTGACCAGCATCAGCAACAAATAGCCCTTCACAAAAAATAGCCATTGAAAATAAAAACAAAAAACAAACAAAGCCCTTTCCACGCTACGGTAAGGAGTGGGGGGCACAGCCGCACACAGAACATTGGCCCCATGAGCTCCGCCCCCTACTTATGTAACAGGCAAAAGGAGCCAAGTTAGAACCTCAGCGAGCCTGGGGGCTCCCCTCTCTAACCAAATCTGCTCTGTGCAGTGTTGCCAACTTGTGACTTTTTTGCTATATTTAGCGAAAATCACGGTCCCCTACCGACTTTGTGCTGAAAAAGCAGCTGGCGAGAAATGTAGCTATTTCTTTCTATTGGTTTGAAGACTTACACTTCTTTCCATTGGTTAGGAAACTTGCATCATTTACACAACTTTACAAACCAATAGAAGATAGTTGGTTTGTTCTCTCCTGTTCCCCTCCCTTGCCTTGTCGCGCTCTGAAACACTTGTGTACCAGCGTGATAGAAATAAAATATCAATATCAATATCAATCAGTAAACTACAAAAACGACTTTGAAACATGCCAATGTCAACAAAGATACCTTACAAACTTCTCTGCAGATGAGTGCATTCACAGCACTAACACACAACCATATTTCAATGAAAACGCATACACACAAGAGCATGAAAACCCAATTACCATACATATCAGTGGTTGAGGGTATTACATTTATAGACAAAATCATTATGGCAGAAGAAACCCTCATTGAAAAAATGTCCCCAACAAACTTACAATCAACTCTCCAATCCACCAAACCAATCCGTCCAGTTTACAAATGCCCCTACACCTCAATGTGTAATGTATGAAAGCAATTCCTCAAACCTTTATGCCAATTCCTCAATCACTATGTGAAAGTAAATGAGAAAACTAGAATAAAAACTTTGCAAACCATTGACTCCTCTCCAGTCCACAATCCCACTGGACTGCGAGGACATTCATTAGCCTGCATTACAAGACCTACTTGCAAAAGCACCTTCCACCACATAAAAATATTAGCAACCCACCATTCCACTCTACGGAATCTTGTCCACAAACTGTACTATGCAAAATGTCCTCCTTTACACCTACAACACTTTAATAACTTTCTTCTACAGGGCACAGCCAAAGAACTCCTCCATAAATTGACCACATCCACACCAAATATTTCGTAAGTGAAGATAACTTATAAAATCCATTAACTGTAGGAAAGAGTACTGAAAACCTAACAAATGCAAATTTTCTAATGAACACATACAAAAAAGAAATAAACTTACAATCAACACTCCAATCCACCAAACCAATCTGTCCAGGCTACAAATGCCCCTGCACCTCAATGTGTAATGTACAAAAGCAATCCCTCAAACCGTTATGCCAATTCCTCAATCTCTATGTGAAAGCAAACGAGAAAACTAGAATAAAAACTTTGCAAACCATTGACTCCTCTCCAGTACACAACCCACTGAACTGCAAGGACATTCATTAGCCTGCATCAGAAGACCTACTTGCAAAAGCACCTTCCACCACATGAAAATATTAGCATCACACCATTCCACTCTACGGAATCTTGTCCACAAACTGTACTATGCAAAAAGTTCTCCTTTACAGCTACAACACTTTAATAACATTCTCCTACAGGGCACAGCAATGAACTCCTTCACAAATTGACCACATCCAAACCAAATATTTTGGAAGTGAAGATAACTTAGAAAATCCAGTAACTGTAGAAAAGAATACCGAAAACCTAAAACATGCAAATCTTCTAATGAACACATACAAAAAAGAAATAGCAAAGTTTAAAAGCACATCTTCTGCCTACAGCATCCAGCCATGCACCCAAGAGTCTACGAACTTGCCACAACCACCACAGCATAACACGGCCATGAACCCAAGAATCTGGCCACTGCCACAACCAACATACGACAATGTGCCCTTAACTTCACAATGTAAACACAATCTACAGATATGAAAGTATACTGCCAAACCTATTTTTCACCAATGGCAATATCACCATATCATCTACGTTCCACTCCCGACTCAAAATGCTCTCTTCATTCCACATAAAACCCCAGACATGTTTCCTCAACTCCCCACCAAACACAGAGAAAGAAACAAAGATTTCTCCTGCATTACAATGTACAACAAACTCAATATGTACCCGTAATGATACATCAATAAAGAGTACCATTTCCACTTCAATGGTATTGTCTCACTGTGTTCCAAAAAAGTGTACACTGCCTATACAGTATGTATAATCACTATACACATAGGGGCCGATTCATAGAATTCAGCGCACAAGTGGCGCACGCGGCTGGCGCACAGTGTGCGCGTGCGAATCCCTGCGCCAGCCGCGTGCGCTAAAATCCATTTCCGCGCACAGCGTATTCATGGATTCCAGCCACCAAAACCAGCCGTGGCGCACAGTTGCGCAGCGACCCTGCAGCAGCGCCAGTTACGCCTCCAAGAACGCCTCTCGCGCAGGGAAAAGCCATCAAAATCCCCAACCCAGCGCAAAGGGCAGCAGCAAACTCAGAGCTGGGAGCGTGTATTCCAGGGGTGTGCGGGTGTTTCCATACGCGGCTGGGCTGGGAACGTGTATTTCAGGGGTGCGCGAGAAAGTCTACACGCGATTGGCCTGGGTACGTGGATTTCAGGGGTGCGCGAGAAAGACTACACGCGATTGGCCTGGGTACGTGGATTTCAGGGGTGCGCGAGAAAGTCTACACACGATTGGCCTGGGTACGTGGATTTCAGGGGTGCGCGAGAAAGACTACACGCGATTGGCCTGGGTACGTGGATTTCAGGGGTGCGCGAGAAAGTCTACACGCGATTGGCCTGGGTACGTGGATTTCAGGGGTGCGCGAGAAAGTCTACACGCGATTGGCCTGGGTACGTGGATTTCAGGGGTGCGCGAGAAAAACTACACGCGATTGGCCTGGGTACGTGGATTTCAGGGGTGCGCGAGAAAGTCTACACACGATTGGCCTGGGTACGTGGATTTCAGGGGTGCGCGAGAAAGACTACACGCGATTGGCCTGGGTACGTGGATTTCAGGGGTGCGCGAGAAAGTCTACACGCGATTGGCCTGGGTACGTGGATTTCAGGGGTGCGCGAGAAAGACTACATGCGATTGGCCTGGGTACGTGGATTTCAGGGGTGCGCGAGAAAAACTACACGCGATTGGCCTGTGTACGTGGATTTCAGGGGTGCGCGAGAAAGTCTACACACGATTGGCCTGGGTACGTGGATTTCAGGGGTGCGCGAGAAAGACTACACGCGATTGGCCTGGGTACGTGGATTTCAGGGGTGCGCGAGAAAGTCTACACACGATTGGCCTGGGTACGTGGATTTCAGGGGTGCGCGAGAAAGACTACACGCGATTGGCCTGGGTACGTGGATTTCAGGGGTGCGCGAGAAAGTCTACACGCGATTGGCCTGGGTACGTGGATTTCAGGGGTGCGCGGGTGGTGGGTGTGCGGGAAGTTCAAGACGTGAATTGGCAGTGTGGGTCCTCCCAGGTCTCCCCTCTACCCCCTCCACGACCTCTGAAGGCATCCCACACCACAGGGGACTACCCTGCACCCCATGTCATGTCCCACAGGCAGCCCATCCACCATGGCCATGCCCCCCAGCCAAGCCACATGTCCCCTTGCACCCCCACCCCCCAGCACTGTGGGGCACCTGCCAGCAGGCCCCCACCCATGTCTCCCAGCACCCCCACCCCCCAGCCACCAGGGGCACCCTCCACCAGGCCCCCACCCATGTCTCCCAGCACCCCCACCCACCAGCCACCAGGGGCACCCTCCACCAGGCCCCCACCCATGTCCGACTCATGTCTCCCAGCACCCCCACCGCCCCAGCCACCAGGGGCAGCCTCCACCAGGCCCCCACCCATGTCTCCCACCACCCCCACCCCCCAGCCACCAGGGGCAGCCTCCACCAGGCCCCCACCCATGTCTCCCACCACCCCACCCCCCAGCAGTGCAGGGACAGTCTCCACCAGGCCCCCACCCATGTCTCCCAGCACCCCCACCCCCCAGCAACCAGGGGCAGCCTCCACCAGGCCCCCACCCATGTCTCCCACCACCCCCACACCCCAGCCACCAGGGGCACCCTCCACCAGGCCCCCACCCATGTCTCCCACCACCCCCACCCCCCAGCCAACAGGGGCAGCCTCCACCAGGCCCCCACCCATGTCCGACTCATGTCTCCCAGCACCCCCACCCCCCCAGCCACCAGGGGCAGCCTCCACCAGGCCCCCACCCATGTCTCCCAGCACCCCCACCCCCCCAGCGACAAGGGGCACCCTCCACCAGGCCCCCACCCATGTCCGACTCATGTCTCCCAGCACCCCCACCCCCCCAGCCACCAGGGGCAGCCTCCACCAGGCCCCCACCCATGTCTCCCACCACCCCCACCCCCAGCCACCAGGGGCAGCCTCCACCAGGCCCCCACCCATGTCTCCCACCACCCCACCCCCCAGCAGTGCAGGGGCAGTCTCCACCAGGCCCCCACCCATGTCTCCCAGCACCCCCACCCCCCAGCAGTGCAGGGGCAGTCTCCACCAGGCCCCCACCCATGTCTCCTAGCACCCCCACCCCCCAGCCACCAGGGGCAGCCTCCACCAGGCCCCCACCCATGTCTCCCACCACCCCCACACCCCAGCCACCAGGGGCACCCTCCACCAGGCCCCCACCCATGTCTCCCACCACCCCCACCCCCCCAGCCACCAGGGGCAGCCTCCACCAGGCCCCCACCCATGTCCGACTCATGTCTCCCAGCACCCCCACCCCCCAGCCACCAGGGGCAGCCTCCACCAGGCCCCCACCCATGTCTCCCAGCACCCCCACCCCCCCAGCCACCAGGGGCACCCTCCACCAGGCCCCCCACCCATGTCCGACTCATGTCTCCCAGCACCCCCACCCCCCCAGCCACCAGGGGCAGCCTCCACCAGGCCCCCACCCATGTCTCCCACCACCCCCACCCCCCAGCCACCAGGGGCAGCCTCCACCAGGCCCCCACCCATGTCTCCCACCACCCCACCCCCCAGCAGTGCAGGGGCAGTCTCCACCAGGCCCCCACCCATGTCTCCCAGCACCCCCACCCCCCAGCAGTGCAGGGGCAGTCTCCACCAGGCCCCCACCCATGTCTCCCAGCACCCCCACCCCCCAGCCACCAGGGGCAGCCTCCACCAGGCCCCCACCCATGTCTCCCACCACCCCCACACCCCAGCCACCAGGGGCAGCCTCCACCAGGCCCCCACCCATGTCTCCCACCACCCCCACCCCCCCAGCCACCAGGGGCAGCCTCCACCAGGCCCCCACCCATGTCCGACTCATGTCTCCCAGCACCCCCACCCCCCCAGCCACCAGGGGCAGCCTCCACCAGGCCCCCACCCATGTCTCCCAGCACCCCCACCCCCCCAGCCACCAGGGGCACCCTCCACCAGGCCCCCACCCATGTCCGACTCATGTCTCCCAGCACCCCCACCCCCCCAGCCACCAGGGGCAGCCTCCACCAGGCCCCCACCCATGTCTCCCACCACCCCCCAGCCACCAGGGGCAGCCTCCACCAGGCCCCCACCCATGTCTCCCACCACCCCACCCCCCAGCAGTGCAGGGGCAGTCTCCACCAGGCCCCCACCCATGTCTCCCAGCACCCCCACCCCCCAGCCACCAGGGGCAGCCTCCACCAGGCCCCCACCCATGTCCGACTCATGTCTCCCAGCACCCCCACCCCCCAGCCACCAGGGGCACCCTCCACCAGGCCCCCACCCATGTCTCCCAGCACCCCCACCCCCCAGCCACCAGGGGCAGCCTCCACCAGGCCCCCACCCATGTCCGACTCATGTCTCCCAGCACCCCCACCCCCCAGCCACCAGGGGCAGCCTCCACCAGGCCCCCACCCATGTCTCCCACCACCCCCACCCCCCAGCCACCAGGGGCAGCCTCCAGCAGGCCCCCACCCATGTCTCCCAGCACCCCCACCCCCCAGCCACCAGGGGCAGCCTCCAGCAGGCCCCCACCCATGTCTCCCAGCACCCCCACCCCCCAGCCACCAGGGGCAGCCTCCACCAGGCCCCCACCCATGTCTCCCAGCACCCCCACCCCCCAGCCACCAGGGGCACCCTCCACCAGGCCCCCACCCATGTCTCCCAGCACCCCCACCCCCCAGCCACCAGGGGAAGCCTCCACCAGGCCCCCACCCATGTCTCCCACCACCCCACCCCCCAGCAGTGCAGGGGCAGTCTCCACCAGGCCCCCACCCATGTCTCCCAGCACCCCCACCCCCCAGCAGTGCAGGGGCAGTCTCCACCAGGCCCCCACCCATGTCTCCCAGCACCCCCACCCCCCAGCCACCAGGGGCAGCCTCCACCAGGCCACCACCCATGTCTCCCACCACCCCCACACCCCAGCCACCAGGGGCAGCCTCCACCAGGCCCCCACCCATGTCTCCCACCACCCCCACCCCCCAGCCACCAGGGGCACCCTCCACCAGGCCCCCACCCATGTCCGACTCATGTCTCCCAGCACCCCCACCCCCCCAGCCACCAGGGGCAGCCTCCGCCAGGCCCCCACCCATGTCTCCCACCACCCCCACCCCCCAGCCACCAGGGGCAGCCTCCACCAGGCCCCCACCCATGTCTCCCACCACCCCACCCCCCAGCAGTGCAGGGGCAGTCTCCACCAGGCCCCCACCCATGTCTCCCAGCACCCCCACCCCCCAACCACCAGGGGCAGCCTCCACCAGGCCCCCACCCATGTCTCCCACCACCCCACCCCCCAGCAGTGCAGGGGCAGTCTCCACCAGGCCCCCACCCATGTCTCCCAGCACCCCCACCCCCCAGCCACCAGGGGCAGCCTCCACCAGGCCCCCACCCATGTCTCCCACCACCCCCACACCCCAGCCACCAGGGGAACCCTCCACCAGGCCCCCACCCATGTCTCCCACCACCCCCACCCCCCAGCCACCAGGGGCAGCCTCCACCAGGCCCCCACCCATGTCCGACTCATGTCTCCCAGCACCCCCACCCCCCAGCCACCAGGGGCACCCTCCACCAGGCCCCCACCCATGTCTCCCACCACCCCCACCCCCCAGCCACCAGGGGCACCCTCCACCAGGCCCCCACCCATGTCTCCCACCACCCCCACCCCCCAGCCACCAGGGGCACCCTCCACCAGGCCCCCACCCATGTCTCCCAGCACCCCCACCCCCCAGCCACCAGGGGCACCCTCCACCAGGCCCCCACCCATGTCCAGGAACAGAGACTTCCATGCTGTCATGTGTGCAATCTGCACAGGGCTCCCCATGTCACATTCAAACACATGCAACAACCATGCGGTTCACACATTACAGGTCGCACATGCATTACCATGATGTCCCTGCACACATACATGCGTACATGGCCTATGTCACACATGCAGGCAAGTATCAGACAACCAGCACACTGCAACATGCCCTGTCTCACACAGCAATGCTTAGCCACTTACCGCTCAACTCCAGACGGGTCTCCCTCTCAAGGACCTGGCTGTGGAGCGCTGGGTGTGCGCGTTCCAGGACCCTCAACTGGATGGAACTCATGCGGCCCCGGCCCCCCTCCACAAGGCGCCGGGCCTTCATGAGGGTCCTGGACCTCAAGTCCTCCCAGTGCTTCTTGACCTTCTGGATGGTGCGGGTTGCCACCCCCTCCGCGTCCTCTCCCGTCCTTCCCTGTTGGCGCGGGACGATCCGAAGAGGGCATCATACTGCCCCAGGACATGCTCCACCAGGACACCAAATTCGGTGGCAGTGAAGCTGGTGCCCCTCTGCCCCTCTGGCCGGGGGTTGCCACTGGTGTCAGAGGTGGATGTGCTCGACATGGCAACCCCAGGGGCAGGAGTGGGTGACCAACTGGGTCCTGGGGCTGGGCTGTGGAGCAATGTCATTTGAGTCGGGACTCTTCTGTACCAGCAGGGGTGGACACAGCAACTGGACCCCTGCAGATGGCTGATGTGCAGGCACCAAATGGCAGGGCATGGTGGCAGCAGGCAGGCAGGCAGGCAGGCAGCAGCAGATGGCATGTGGGAGGCTGCTTGGGGCACTGGGGGCCAGTGAATTGGCCTTCTGGGCAGGAGCGTGGTCTTCCGTGTGTTTTCGCGTGGCCAGCTTCATACGGAGTGATTAGGCACGTGAAAAATCTGCACGCTGCGTGTAATGCGCGTAAGCGCGCGTGAAAAACTGCACGTCCGCGTGTAATAGGAGGAAAGGGCCCATGCATAAGCGTGCGCGCGTGAAAAACTGCACGTCCGCGTGTAATGCGCGTAATCAAACGTGAAAAAGTGCACGTCCGCATGTGACGTGACGCGCGCGTGCGTTTCCCTCAGCATGGGTTAAAGGTGAGCGGGCCCAGCAGTTCGCTGTACGTGCCTTTCGTGGAGACCGACGTGTGTTGCTGCTTCCAGTTGTTTCGCGCGCCATCTACTTCACAGCTCTCAAGGACGTATCTCTTCTTTTGGCGGGGGTATTGGCTACGCGTGTTTTTCTGCATCGCGCTAGTCAGACGGTGAGTCGCAAACGCTCCTTTTCCCACTGCGGGTGCCCCTGTGTATCGCACCCATTTTCGATGTCATCGTAGCCTGCGTGTCCCACGCGTACGCGTTATACGTGTTACTGGGTGCCACCGCGTACTGCGGGAGGTTTAATCCACGCACGTAGGCTGCAGGGTTGCGTGCACGGTTTTACTGCAGTTTTGGGGTGCCTGAGCGTTGCGTGACCCGTCAACACATCACCGGGGTCACATACAGCCTTGCAGGTGCAGGGGGGCTGTTAACATCTTGCTTCCCACCCCCTTCACCCCAATTGCCCAGGTCAATTGTGCTGTACACCTCCCATTGGCACCACTCCATCTGTGCCAGCACTATTACATCTGTGCCATGGTAGGGAGGCTACCAAAGGTGAGGGGCGCCTCAGCTGGGCGTCCTCCTCGTGGCGGGCGTGGTCGGGGACGTGGCCGTGGTGACCAGGGAGTAGGGGGACTCCAGGGTGTCCAGGGCAGCCACAGAGGGGGAAGAGGCAGGGGTGCGCCACTTGAGCACAATGTTGTGCCATGTGTTGGTGCAGCCATGCCACCACCCCCTGTGGTTCAGGGGGATGCAGCTCCTGCATCTGGCACTGGCACCCTTATGACCCGGCAGTCCGTTTCATCGACTGCCACGGGCCCAAGGGTAGCGGTAGCTGCAGGTGCAGCTGTGGACACCGCCATCCAGGCTCAGGGTCTGCCAGCGCAGGCTGCGTTGGCACTTGAAGAGCCCTTGGTAGATCTCCAACAGGCCAGGGGGGAAACCATTGGGGCAGGCCGGGCTGCTCAGACCAAGACACGTGTCCCTGGGGCAGTCATGTCATCTGCTGCCCCGAACAGCCGGGTGTTGGCAAGTGCAGGGGCAGATGCACCCAACAGCACCCCGGTTGTGAGTCTGCCAACCAGGACCGTTGCGGTCAATGACCCTGCCACAGCTGATGTTGCTGCGCAGGGTCCATTAGTGGGCACCCAGCTGCCACTGACACAAGTCAGGCCTTTGGTCATCCCTCCACCTGCCACTCCCTCGGCTCAATCCACCCAACCCACTGGCCATACTGGTCAGGGCGGCATTAGCCAGCCAGGGTCTGTGCCACAGTCCAAGAGGAGGAAGGTTGCATCTGCAGCACAGGCTGGGACCCCACACACAGCCACGACCTCCTGCACGTCGAGGAAGAAGCCTTTCTGTAAGCAGGAACTGGACTTCCTCGTGGACTACGTGCGGGGACACAGCCGTGACATGCTAGTGGGTGCCAATAGTCAGACTACGGCTGCCCAACGTGACACCCACTGGAAGCATGTGGCGGAACATGTCAGTTCATTCGGCCATGAGGTGCGCACGGCGCAGGAGTGCAAAAAGCGCTGGAATGACATCAAGCGCAGCACTAAGGCCAAGCGTGCCTCAAATTACAACTTGACTCTGGTGACTGGCGGTGGGCCTGCACCAGAGGAGGAAGAACTCACTCCGCATGAGGCTCTCGTTGCGGAGTTCATACCACCAGAATTGGTCGAAGGTGTGGGAGAGATGCTGGACTTTGATGCCCAGTCCAGTGAGTGTTGATGCGTAGTTGTTGAGGACGTGTGTGTTTCACTTGTGGGATGTGTTGTGCATGATTGCTGCTACATGTGACGTGTACATGGTTCTGATGTGTAAGTAATGCAATCCCACCGTCATGCATGTCTCCTCTGCCTGCATGCGGGACTCCATGTGGCCATGCTCCCTTGCCCCTCCTCCGCCACTCTGCACCCCAGTTCCACCTTTGCACTGGTCTGCTACATTCTTGCCAATGTGTAGTTTCATGTTCATGTGTCCTGTGTAGATGCTAACTTCCAGCTTAGAAAGTGCCAGACATATGCCGTGTGATACAGCCTTAGTACTCGATGCAGGGCATCCCACTTGTACTGTGCATGGGTCAGATGTCCCGCAGGGACATGAGTGCCCATTCATGCTCCATGTGCATTGCACGCATGCCCCTATATGTCCTTGACTGGATGATCACTGTAATATGAGTCCTTGGTTGCATACATTGCCTGCCATATTATCGGCCTCCCCATGTCAACTGTGGCTCAGTCCTGCGTTGCACACATGTTTAGGCTCTGACAATCTGTGTGGCTCACAGGCCTCAGCCTGTTCAATGGCCAATGACTCTGTCCAACTCTTGTTGTGTCTTCTTCACACGTGGCCGGCCTCCGGATCTTCCATCATGTGTCCTGCCCACTGTCCCAGCATCATTTGCAGTGTTGTAATTTCAATCACATTAAGCTGTTGATGCCAGTCAACACTGCTTGTCAATACACAGGTGTATGGTCAGCCTTTTGATACCATGCTAGGCATCCCTGCTTTGGTACTGGGGTGGAGGGGTGCTTGCCTTCTAGACATGGTACACATTGAATACACAATGCACATGATGTCTGATTTTGACATTGCACTGCCTTCACATTTCCTGGCACACACCATGGAGTGCTTGTACATGTAGGTAGTGAGTGGCGTACACATTTTCTGCACTGCATAGACCCACTTCCATGCAAACTGCCACCTTTCGACAGGTCTGATCACAGAAGCTATTCTAAGTAGACCCAGCATGCATGCAAGGTCATATGTTGTGTGTCACATGTCTGCCGGATGCCTTTGCTGTCGGTGTGTGTGTTGTGTGCTTCTGACATGTGTACTGACCTTTTCCTCTCTATTTTTCAGGTGATGACGCAATGGATGCAGAGGATGGTGTTGTCATGCCAGACACAGGGTTGGTAAGACCACATCAACCCGGCACTAGTGGGGGTCGTGGGGTGGTAGGCCACGAAAACCCCCAAGTGCTGCAGTCCATCCTGTCTCTGGCTGCCTATGAGTCCAGCCTTGATGACGACTCTGACGTCCATGTTGAGTTGGATGAGCATCAAGTCCATGTGTCAGGGGTGAGTGATTCTGATGTGGACACTCCTCTGTCTGCGACCCCTGCACTGAGGGATCAGACAGTCTTGGTTCCTCCGCCCGTGGTGGATCGGGACGCAGGGTCACCCTCCACACCAGTCACTGATGTGCCTGGGACATCACGTCGACGGGGGCATGTAGTCGTGCAGCCGCAGGCGGTGCCAACACAGCGAGGACCCCCGGTCCTTGGGTCCCGCAGGGGTCAAGCCCGGCAACGCGGTCGCCGCGCGCAACCGCTGTATACTGAGTGGGAGCAAGACATGACTGCCAATTCAGAACGGCAGGGGGCAGCAATGGAGAACATCGCTGACAGCATGGAGCGTGTGGCCCGATCTGTGCTCCCCCCTGCTAGGCAGGTGCTTCTCCAGCAGCAGGCGGCACGGTCCACGGCCCGCTCACTCAGGCTGGGCATGGCGGCCTCAGACAGGGCACGCCAGGCTGAAATGTCGTCTCTGCGTCAAGCAATTGCTGCTCACGCAGAGGCGCACATGGATGCCCTGAGGGAGGAGTATGCCTCCCTCAGATCCACTCTGGGTGTCCTTATGATGTCCCAGAGGCAGCGGGCAGAGGAGAGGTTTGCACAGCTTGAGCGCACCATCTCGGCTGAGCTACAGGCTTGCCGGGAGGTGCAGCGGTTGTCCAGCCAGGCCTTGCAGGAGGAACTCCGTGTTACACGTGCTACCTTGCAAGAGGAAGCACGTGTATCACGTGAGGTCCTGCATGCAGACCTATGTAACATCGCCACACAGAACCAGGCTCACCTGTCCGGCAGACTTGCTGCTGACGAGGGGCAAGCTGCGGCTAGGCGTGGCCAGGCTACTGTGCCACGTCCTCCTTACCAGGATGAGCCAGACTCGGACGACCATCTATCTCCCACATAGGTCGTGCTGTGAAGGCGTTGAGCCCATGGAGGTATTTTTTTTTGGCTCAGCATCATCGCATGTGGATGTTGAGCAGCACCCTGTACCTCCCCCCTCCTGGGTGCCTCCCCTCCCCCCCGGGTCGTATGTGGCCATTTTTGATTTTTCTTTTAGTTTAGTTAGTTAAGTTTCTGTTTGATAGTTAGTTTAAATAGGTAATGTAGGTTTTCCATAGTTAGTGTAATTAGTTAATAGTTGAGTTAGTTTAAAATTTGTAGTCTATTGTGCTTACATGTGACAGTGCGGTGCCTTGTGGTTTTTGAAGGCATCCACTGTCTGTTCCAGCTGGGCCCTTCATGGTTGTCTTGTGTATGTGTTTGCTGCTTGGGTTCCTTGACTCACATATGCCACTCCTGCCTCCCTTATCCATGGGCTCGCAAGGATGGTTCGGTGTAACAGAATTTTACACAAGGGCTTTGGACTGTCATATCTGTGGCATGTCTGGTGCTTTTTGACTTGTGTTGACACCCCTAGTGGGGATGATTTAGGTGTAATTGTCCACTGTTCAGCTTTTGCTAGATGGGGCGTGTCATGATTAATGTGGACATTGATTGCTATGCATTGTGTATTATGTTTCATATCTTTCCTGTACACGTGCTTGTTGCAAATCATGCTGTAGATAGTGTTCCACACTTTGGAGGTGAAAGACGGACTGATGGTGTGATTTGTGATGTGACTCTCTGACATGGTCAAGTAATGAGATGCCTGATGAGACACACACAGATCACTTTGATGCATTAATCATGTGTTTCATGCACTTTCTGCAGGGGGATGAGGCACCAGAGCACCTTTGCCAGCAGACATGGCCCACTGGACGACGTAATTCCTGACCCGTTTGTTGGTGCCCACATGCACATGTGTGCACAAGCAGAGCCACAGTGATTGCAGACCCACATCCTAGAACTGCTGACATGTTCCAAGGAACTCCAGGCAAGGTGAGCATCACAGGGGGGCCACGAGACAGCAAAGCTTGCACCAGGCGAGTTGCACGTGCAGGCTTAGTCACAGCACTGAGGGTGAGCTTAGACAAATATTGGTGTTGAAGCACACAATGCAGCTCAGATGTGTTTGTGGACTGATGGCTGTTGATAGTAGGGTTGTCTGGGACACATGCGGGGGCAGTGGCACATACCCTGCGGTACACCAAGGTTCATTGAGGCACTTGTATCAACCATGTAGCCTTCCAAGACATGGAAAGGGGCAGCTCACAGGGACATACAGCAAGGGACATACTCGGGTGCAGTGCATGTCTATTCCACGTACTTCATGATAAATGCACTGGCAACTTTGTTTTGGTCATGGTGGTACGCAACTTGCTCTGTAGTCATGGCTTGCCATATGGGTCTGTCTGCTTACCCAGGGAACATTGCATGTTGTGTGAATTGTGACACATTGGTGTTCCATTTGCCACGCACCCACCAGCGGCTGACTTACTGCATTGACTGTGAATGACCCGTCACAGGGGTGATGTTATATATGGGTACGAAGCATGGAGCACAGATTGTCTGTTTGTAGAGTTGTATGTTGTTATGGGGCATGTTTTGTGTTGTGTTTTTGTGTAATTGGCACGTACAGGTTGCTGACTGTGTCTCTCTTTGCAGCATTGCAGTGCTCCTGTAACCGGACCTGAGAGTGCGCAGGCAGGAGGCCAGCACTCAAAACCAGAGCTAAGTGTCTTGTTGTATTTTCTTACAAACTGCCCTGCATAGGCTTGCTGGGGAGTGTACTGATGCATGGATGTATGTGTGGTCCTATTTGGTATGTTTTTTACCCTAATCACCCGTGATCCTATGCAATTTTGAAACCTGTACCCTCTACCCGGTGTTCCTGCTTCCCATGCCTATCCAAGCAATGTTCCCTGACCCTCTTTCCCCACTGGGGTTGCGGATGCCTGTGTAAGCCCCGAACTTGCAGGCGCCAAAACCCTAGAGGGGGTGGTTGGTTCGTACCACTCCTGAGCCTGGACTTCAGAAGGCCATGACAATGATGTCCAAGTTTGTTTGGATTGTGCATGTGTTCATGCAGGTTGTACATTTTCGTGCATTCCCTGGTTTCATGTTTCATTCCTACTCCCCTCACCTGCCACGCATTCCAGTCATCCAGTGTGTCTACACCTGTCCCGACTGCATATCCCTGAACCTCATTCCCCACCAGGATCTCAGGGGCCTGTGTGAGTTTGACCTTGCAGGCCCCCGGGACATGGTGTGGGTGGTTGTTTCATTAGACTCCGGCGCCTGTACAGGGGACCCGTGACAGTACACATCCATTCATGGTGCATCATCCTATGTCATGTACCACACATGTCTCACATCCTGTCGTGACATTGTTTTGCTGTGCTACCTTGGTTGTTGCATCATTGTGGTAGTACTTGGCCTTTGAGACGTACTGCTACGTCAAGTCATCTACTGGAGGGTGTTTGGGTTCCTTTTCATGCCTTGGATTATGTGATTTAGGAAATGAGTGTGGATTCTGAGGGTTCAGGCATCTCTTTACACACATGGTGGGAGATGGACACGAAGGGTAAAGGTGATCCTGTGGCCAGGTGGGAATGAGGGTTGGAGGCTCCACGACCCAGGTGCAGTTGTTCAGTGGGCATGGTCATTTGCGAGGGGGGGGGGGGGTTGTTGTTGATAGTTGCGTTGCCCTGCAGTGTGATGGGAACTCTGACATTGTAATGTTGTTGTCCTATGTACATGTTGTGTTCTGCTGATCAATGCCTGTTCATTTGTTGTGTTTTCCTTTCAGGTGCGAGGGGATAGTAGTGGTTTGACATGCTGGGGTGTGCACATGGTGGATGTTCACATGTGATGTGTAGGGAACACTGATGGTTACTTGAGTGCACATGCATATGTGGAGTGCATGTCCTTGCAGAACCACACACTTGCACTCGGATGCACTCCATGTACTCCCCCCTCTTGCATATCCACGTGTACACTGTTTGCCTTCTGGTGCCCACTGTGTCCCGGCAGCACATGTTCTGTGACCGGTTATGGTTCCAGTACATGCCTAATTTGATGTTTGATGTAGTCTGTCACTTAGATGTGATGCTCAGGGTGTGCATCACACGCAATGGCTGTTCACTGTGCTGTGCGCTGAGCAGTGTGATGCAGGAGTAGGACACTGCACACATGAGCTGCAGTGTTGATTTTGCAATGCATAATGTGCATATTGACAGGCATTCATTGTGATGTTACTTCTACGACTGTTGTAATGCATTTGGAATCGACGTATTTTGGGTGGGACTTTTTGTTGGTCTGTCATTTCATCGGATTCCGGGTCAGGCATCATTGTCCGATGCCACTGTACATTTAGGACATGGCAATGTGTACCTTATCGTTACTGGGTCGGTGTATGGGTATTGCTTGCCATGTCATGTTGATGTTTGGGAGGGTTTGACTGACATGACAGTGATGGCCCTGGCCTGTTTTGCAGGTGTGTGTGATGCACACCTTGCATGTCCAGGTCATCCGCTTCTCAGAGCAACTAGCTGGGGGTAGGTTTCTCTCCGCAGCAGGGCCCTCCCCCTCGAACAGACTTCCTGCCTGACTTGAACTTGAGGGGAACCATCTCCAGTTCTGGAAGCACCTCAAGACCTTCCTCTTTGCTTCTGCTTACTCTCTGCCTCTCCCTTGCAGAATTCTTCACTGGAACTGCACAGGAGCTGCAACTGGGACACTCTCACCAACCTCGGTCCCTGGGCCAGCCACTGTCCACTTGCACTGCCACCCTGGCAACCCCTGCACTGCGGGACTGTCTCTCTATCCCTACAGCCCTCCCTTCACAGCACTTGTCTGCACTTACCTTTGCAGTTGCCACCAGGCGACCTATGTATTATTTTTTTGGCCTACTTCCCCTGTACTGGACTCCCCCCCACCCTTCCCCTTGCACTTTTCCCTTCCCCCTACCCCTGCACTTGCACAATCTCAATGACACCTGGCCTAGTAGTACCTTTCTCTGTGTTCCCTTGTTCCCCCCCCACTGCCTCATTGTGCCTTTGAATACTTGTGTATGGCTCATGTCATGTCACATGTCATATGTGTGCATTTTGGTTGCACAGGATAGCTTGTGTTTAAGTAGCTAGGGATGCAGACGATGTGGCACTTCCATGGCAACTATCTCAGGGTGGTAGGGTTGTGACAGTTGACTGTCACTTTGTCATCATCGATTGTCACCTGGTATGTGCCAGGCCTGTGTGCACTCCGCAGGGGTGGGAGTTTAGGTGAAAAATGTGGCCACAAGCTGGGTCCGGGCTACCTCGCCACGTGCCCTGTCCCCTCCCATGGGCAGCGCCTGTGCCTGTGGTTGGGGATGTGGGGGCACCACCATGTCCACCGGGACACCCTGCCGTGTTGCAACATTGTGCAGGACACATGCTGCCACAATAATCCTGCACACAACTGGTGGTGCATAGAGTAGTTGCCCACCAGAGCGGTCAAGGGAGCGGAAACGTGACTTGAGCACTCCGAACGTGCGCTCCACTATGGCCCTGGTTGCAATATGGGCAGCGTTGTATCTTACCTGGGGTGGTGTGGTGGGGTTCCGGATTGGCGTCATCATGTGGTTGCTCAGAGGGTAGGCACTGTCCCCTGGGGAGGTGATAATTGTTGAGATTATTAGGGTTGGTATATTTGTCTGTGTGTGACTTGCATGCATGTGCAAGGGCATTTGTACTCACCTAGGAGCCATGTGTCGCCATGCTGCCCAGCTTCCAGGGCCCGGCTCAGGGCGGACATTCTGTATATGAAACTGTCATGGGTGGAGCCAGGGTAGTTTGCATAGACAGAGGTGATGATTCCCTTTGCATCGCATACCACCTGTACATTGATGGAATGCCAGTCCTTGCGGTTTCGGTAGATGTGCTCAGTGGCCCTAGGTGGACGTAGGGCCACATGGGTGCAATCTATGGCACCGAGCACTTTGGGGAAGTGTGCCACCCTGAAAAAATCCAGGACAACGGCCTGCCTTTCTGCGGGTGTTCTGGGCATGTATATGTGCCTGCGGACTGAGGGGCGCGCTGTCATGATTGCCAGTACCTGGTGTAGGCAGCGTGACTGCGTGGCCTGTGAGACCCCTCCCACTATGGCAGTGGTCCGCTGAAACGACCCAGTGGCCAAAAAATGCAAGACATTGAGCAGCTTCTCCGAGGGGCTCAATGCTTGGGAGCAAAGGGTGGGGGATGTGAGGTCATCTTCCCACTCCCTGACCAGGTCTAGGATGATATGGGGTGGAAACCTATACCTGCCGTAGACCTGGTCGTCAGGCATCCCAAAAAGGCTTGTCCGTGGTGTAAAAATGCGTGCCCTGGCTATTCTCCTCCTCCTGCGGTGTCCCACAATCAGTGCAGCAACAAATGGGGCATTCATCGTCGCTGTATATACGCGTTTGTTGTTTGCGCGCACTTTTATGCTGTGCGCGGGCGCGGGACGCCTCCGTGTGGGCGGACTCGTTGGTTTCCCGTATTCGGGTGTCATCGCGTGTGATCGGAGGGGCCTGGCCTAGGTACGTGTGTTTCGGGGTGCGCGGGTAGTTCCACACGCCATTGGCCTGGGTACGTGTGTTTCGGGGTGCGCGGGTAGTTCCACACGCGATTGGCCTGGGTACGTGTGTTTCGGGGTGCGCCGGTAGTTCCACACGCCATTGGCCTGGGTACGTGTGTTTCGGGGTGCGCGGGTAGTTCCACACGCGATTGGCCTGGGTACGTGTGTTTCGGGGTGCGCGGGTAGTTCCACACGCCATTGGCCTGGGTACGTGTGTTTCGGGGTGCGCGGGTACTTCCACACGCCATTGGCCTGGGTACGTGTGTTTCGGGGTGCGCGGGTACTTCCACACGCCATTGGCCTGGGTACGTGTGTTCCGGGGTCCCGTGAACTTTCACACGCGATTGGTTGGAATCCACGTGTGTACTGTCATCACGTGCAATGAGGGATACTCCCTCGCACGTCACGTCACAGACGCGCTCACGCGCTGAGGGCCTTTGGTCCAATGAAAATGCGTATGCGTGCAGACGCGCTTACGCGCTAAGGGCCTTTCCTCGAATTACACGCAGACGTGCAGAATTTTCACGTGCCAAATCACTCCGTATCAAGCTGGCCACGCGTAAGCACACGGAAGACCACGCTCCTGCCCAGAAGGCCGAACTACTGCCCCCCAGAGCCCCGAGCACGCTCCCACCTGCCATCTGCTGCTGCCTGACTGCCTGCTGCCCACGTGCCCTGCCATTTGCTGCCTGCACATCAGCCAGGGGTGCTGTTGGTGTGACCACCCCTGCTGGAACCAAAGACTCCCGACTGGGATTCCATCGCTCCACAGCCCAGCCCCAGGACCCAGTTGCCCACCCACTCCTGCCTCTGGGGTTGTCATGTCGGGGCAAACTCCATCTGTGACCACTGACAACCCCCGGCCAGAGAGGCAGAGGGGCACCAGCTTCAGTGCCACCGAAGTTGGTGTCCTGGTGGAGCAAGTCCTGGGGCAGTATGATGCCCTCTTCGGAAGTTCCCGCGCCGACAAGGAAGGACGGACTCGGATCTGGACTGACATCGTGACTGCCATCAACGCGGAGGGGGTGGCAGTCCGCGACTTCCAACATGTCAAGAAGCGCTGGGAGGACTTCAGGTCCAGGACCCTGAACAAGGCCCGGCGCCTCTTGAAGGCAGCGGATGCCAAGGGGCGCCGGGGCCACTTGTCGGAAGAACAGATGAGGGTCCTGGAACGCATATCCCCAGCGCTCCACGTCCAGGTCCTTGAGAGGCAGACCCGTCTGGAGTCGAGCGGTGAGTGTACATGCATCCTGATTGTGAGCAGTGCGTGTGGTGATTGTTCAGTAGTGTGCAGGTTGCACATCTGTTTGTATGGGGTCGAGTATGGGTGCAGGTGTACAGGGCCGTGGGGCTGACACATGCGAGGGCTGTAATGTGTGAGACATGGATGGTGCCTGTGTGTGTGGGCTTGCATGCCATATGCAGTTGTGTGGGCACACAAGTTTGTATGAATGTGTATGTGAGTAGACATGTCCGTGATGTCACGCATGTATGTTGTTTTCAGCTGCATGTATCAGCGCTGTGTACATGTGCATGTGTGTGTATTTGACAAGGGTGCAACAGTGATGCAACATGGATGCATGTGACAGCTTTAAGTGGAAGCCTGATGGGCAGATGTGACATGGATGCCCGTCTGAACACTGCGACACTTGGCAGATGTGTACACATGCATGCAAGTGTGGTGGTGTGTGTACATGTGTGGTGCACTTCATGTGTTGCATGTGATGTCTGGCTCACCTTTGTCTGCTCATGCTGTTGTATGTGTATGGATGGTGTTGGCAGTTGCGAAATGGCTGTGGTATGGCTCGTGTGTGCGAGTTGTAATGACATGTGTGTTGGTGATCGTGATGACATGTCTGAGGTTTGCCAATGCCACTCATGTGCAACTGTCATTTGTGTATGTGTCCATTGTACAGTGCCCTGATGCGTGTGTTTTGTTTCTCCCTGTCTGCAGCGTCAACTGATGAAGAGGGCGGAGAAGGTGCTGTGGAGCACAGCAGCGGGGATCCCACCGCCAGCCGGAGACGCAAGGCCCGGCTCCCCTCCCATGTTGTCATCTCGTCGGGGAGTGAGGAGTCCGGTGCCGCGTCCCAGGCCGCAGCTGCCGGGGGGAGGTCCAAGAGGCGGAGGTTGCAGTTGGACTCCTCGGCAGCAGAAGGGGCAGCTGGGACCCCACAGGGCCCAACGGGGGAAGATGGCACAGAGTCATCCAGGTTGGTGGGGGGTTTGGTGGAGGAGGAGGCCGTGCAAGCACCGGAGACGGGGTCTGGGGGTGGGGATCCCACTGGTGCTAGTGGTGCAGTGCAGGACCAGGGACAGGAGGCAGCACAGGCCGCCGCGGAGGTGCCTGTGTGCAATCCTGTCCCTGATCCTGTCCCTGCATCATCTTGCACCAGCAGGGATGCCTATGTCCAGACCAGTTTTCAGGCAGGGGATGAGCTGACGTCAACTGGCCTTCCTCTGCCTGCGGACGTGGCTATCCAGGCCCGGGTTGAGCCTGTCCTGGCTGGTGTGGCGTTGCGTCAACGGGCCATGCGAGGTGACCTGCAGTCTTTTCATGAAGAGACTGCACGTCATCTCGAATGGCTCGTTGACCACGTCAGCCTGCTGGGACAGGTCACCCAGGCCGGATTCCTCCGTCTGATGGGGCTTGCCACGACCCCCTCCTCAGCTGGACCCCCTACGCGCCAGTCGTACTCTGTGCCATCTTCCCACCCATCAGTCACCTGGGTGCCCTGTGGAGCTGCCTCTGACGGTGCGGCCAGGCTGGTGGAGGAGGCATCCCTGCCACAGTCGGGAGTCGGACGTCCAGCAGGGGTGGCCACGTCAACGACTGCACCCCAGCCGGCGGAGGATGTGCAGGCAGCAGGAGGCAGTGCAGGGGCAGAGGCACAGCAGCAGCAGCACCATGGTGGGAGCCATGAAGGCTCGGGGCCTTCGACATCGGAGGGGCAGGCATCGGCCGGAGGGCAGGAGGACCCAGGACTAAAAGTGTCTTCCGTGTGGCAGCGGTTGGGCCACGCCATAGATGCGGAGCGGCAGCGGGCGGAAGAGGCACGGCTCTCTATGGTCAGGGCGGAGAACTCCATGCAGAGGGCCCTGAGGCGGGTCGAGTGCCTCGAGGCAATCCGCAGGGCTTTGGAGGTGGACACGTCGACGGCCCTGCGGACCCTCGGGGCCATGGAGGAGGACCGCCTCCGGGACATTGAGGAGGAGTTCGATGATGCCCTGGCCCGGCACATCCAGAAGTGAGCCGTGGAACTAGCCAGCTGCCCTTGTACATAGTTATGTAGATAGTGTTAAGTTTCATTTTTGTTTTTATTTCATTTGGACCTTTTGGACATTGGCCACATTTTTGTATATAGTTTTTTTTTTTAGTTAGTGTAGTTAGTTAGGTTTCCTTTATTTTGTTGGGATAATGGACCCTGGCTTCTTGCATTGTACATAGTTGTGGACTTGTACATACTTTCTTTTTTAACATTCTCCATGGATCAACGGCTTATTATTTTTATTTCACATTGGATTTTGTTTGGTGGACATTGACTTTATACTACATTGCTTTGGATTTCTATATTCTTTATTTTTTTAAGTTTTGAACGGACATGCTTCTTTTCATTTTTTTCCATTCACATTTCTGTTTCTTCATTTTTGTTTCTATTCATCTTTCCTTTAATACATTATTTTTTTGTTGAACTTCAATGTGTGGTATCTCATTGTTTTCATGCATTTCATGTTATGTGTTTTGAGAATCACTGACACCCATTGGTTGTATGTGAGGGACATGTGTTTGTTTTGGAACTTGCAATTGGTGTTCTGTGATGTAATTGCAAAATATGAGTGGGTGGATGCAAAACTCGGGTGGGTGTTTTGCATTTGGGGGCTGACCATAGAGACCAGGGATCTGGACTGTGATGACATGTTGGGTGGGGAAAATGAGTTGGACATGGGTGGGGGCCTGCTGGCAGGTGCCCCACAGTGCTGGGGGGTGGGAGACATGAGTTGGACATGGGTGGGGGCCTGCTGGCAGGTGCCCCACAGTGCTGGGGGGTGGGAGACATGAGTTGGACATGGGTGGGGGCCTGCTGGCAGGTGCCCCACAGTGCTGGGGGGTGGGGGTGGTGGGAGACATGAGTTGGACATGGGTGGGGGCCTGCTGGCAGGTGCCCCACAGTGCTGGGGGGTGGGAGACATGAGTTGGACATGGGTGGGGGCCTGCTGGAGGCTGCCCCTGGTGGCTGGGGGGTGGGGGTGCTGGGAGACATGGGTGGGGGCCTGCTGGAGGCTGCCCCTGGTGGCTGGGGGGTGGGGGTGCTGGGAGACATGGGTGGGGGCCTGCTGGAGGCTGCCCCTGGTGGCTGGGGGGTGGGGGTGCTGGGAGACATGGGTGGGGGCCTGCTGGAGGGTGCCCCTGGGGGGTGGGTGTGCTGGGAGACATGGGTGGGGGCCTGGTGGAGGCTGCCCCTGGTGGCTGGGGGGTGGGGGTGCTGGGAGTCATGGGTGGGGGCCTGGTGGAGGGTGCCCCTGGTGGCTGGGGGGTGGGGGTGGTGGGAGACATGGGTGGGGGCCTGGTGGAGGGTGCCCCTGGTGGCTGGGGGTGCAGGGGGACATGCGTTGGTGGGCAGTAGTGCTAGTTGATATGTGGGTTGGCTGGTGGGCATGGGCATGGTGGATGGGGTGCCTGCAGGACATGTGCTGGGTAGGCCCCTGTGGTGTGAGCCACCTGCAGGGGCCGTGGAGGGTGTAGAGGGTACACCTGGGAGGACCCACACGTGCAATTCACGTGTGCTGCTCCCCGCGCACCCCTGTAATACACATACCCCGCTCAATCGCGTGTGGAACTTCCCGCGCACCCCCGGAATACACGTACCCCACTCAATCGCGTGTGGAACTTCCCGCGCACCCCTGAAATCCACGTACCCGGCCAAATCGCGTGTGGAACTTCCCGCGCACCCCTGAAATCCACGTACCCGGCCGAATCGCGTGTGGAAATTCCCGCGCACCCCCGTAATACACGTACCCGCTCATTCGCGTGTGTAACTTCCCGCGCACCCCCGGAATACACGTACCTCGCTCAATCGCATATTTGACTTCCCGCGCACCCCCGAAATACACGTACCCCGCTCAATCCCGTGTGTAACTTCCCGCGCACCCCCGGAATACACGTACCTCGCTCAATCGCGTGTGGAACTTCCCGCGCACCCCTGAAATCCACGTACCCGGCCAAATCGCGTGTGGAACTTCCCGCGCACCCCTGAAATCCACGTACACGGCCGAATCGCGTGTGTAACTTCCCGCGCACCCCCGGAATACACGTACCTCGCTCAATCGCATATTTGACTTCCCACGCACCCCCAAAATACACGTACCCCGCTCAATCCTGTGTGTAACTTCCCGCGCACCCCCGGAATACACGTACCTCGCTCAATCGCGTGTGGAACTTCCCGCGCACCCCTGAAATCCACGTACCCGGCCAAATCGCGTGTGGAACTTCCCGCGCACCCCTGAAATCCACGTACCCGGCCGAATCACGTGTGTAACTTCCCGCGCACCCCCGGAATACACGTACCTCGCTCAATCGCATATTTGACTTCCCGCGCACCCCCGAAATACACGTACCCCGCTCAATCCCGTGTGTAACTTCCCGCGCACCCCCGGAATACACGTACCTCGCTCAATCGCGTGTGGAACTTCCCGCGCACCCCTGAAATCCACGTACCCGGCCAAATCGCGTGTGGAACTTCCCGCGCACCCCTGAAATCCACATACCCAGCCGAATCGCGTGTGTAACTTCCCGCGCACCCCCGGAATACACGTACCTCGCTCAATCGCATATTTGACTTCCCGCGCACCCCCGAAATACACGTACCCCGCTCAATCCCGTGTGTAACTTCCCGCGCACCCCCGGAATACACGTACCTCGCTCAATCGCGTGTGGAACTTCCCGCGCACCACTGAAATCCACGTACCCGGCCAAATCGCGTGTGGAACTTCCCGCGCACCCCTGAAATCCACGTACCCGGCCGAATCGCGTGTGGAACTTCCCGCGCACCCCCGGAATACACGTACCCCGCTCAATCGCGTATTTTACTTCCCGCGGCGCAACTTTTTTGATGCGCTGGGACTCTACCGCCTGCTTTCTTGTGGCGGCCGTGTTTCAGCTTGTGCGTGGCTTTGGCTGTGCGTGGATTTGCCCTATTCCATTCCATGAATACGTGTGGTTCGAGTGCGTGTGGGCGTTCCCTCTGCTTCCGTGCAGTACATCCCCAGTTACGCCCTTATATTCACGTGTTGTTCCCCATTCCGCGCGTTACGCCCCATGTCCCGCCCACTTTCTGGTGTGTGCGCTGAGGTTGTGCGCTTTCACTGTGCGCGTCGCGCACCGTCGCGCACGCCTTTCGCGATGTTGCAGTGACTTGTGCGCCATGCACGGGTTTGGCGCACATCCCGCGGTGAACACGCGCAGGGACTTCCATGAATCGCACGCGTGCGTGTGCGCCTGTTTTTTTCCGCTTGCGCATGCTTGCGCATGCTTGCGCCTAGATTTTCGGCGCACGTTTGTTCCATGAATCGGCCCCATAATATTGTAGTACTTCTTTCCAATAGCCAAATTCCATTTCTGTAAACATATTATTACAATGCTTATAACCAGTGGGCAGATTCTTGGTTGCCTGGCCGTATTATGCTGTGGTGGTTGTGGGCAGTCGCTAGATTCTTGGGTGCATGGCCAGCCATGCACCCAAGAATCTGACCAGTGGCCACAACCCACACACATAAGCCATGCGCTTGGATACATTATTGCTGGTATGGCCATATCACACTGCATTAGGTGTGCTAGTGCCTAGATTCTAGTGTAAAGAGCCTATCTGTAACCTATGTGAACATCCTCATATCACCTACATTCCACTAACCTAATGAAGTATCCCTGCATTCACCAGACAAGCCGCCCAGCAGTCCTGTCCATGGACTACTGCTGTGTTCCGAGGACTGCTGCGCCTCACACGGTCTTCTTCCACCTAAACAAATACATCATATCAACCATCTTTCACCCTTCCAAGCTCCTCCTCCAAACACCAAATGCCCCAAAACATGTTTCCCAGCTCTGTCCCCCACTGCACTTTCCGCGGATATTCGCAAATACAACATGGCAGCTTTTGGTGAAAATGTGATGCACATCCCGCTTTTCCCCAGCCAATCGGTGGACATGTCGTATGTCCACGAACATCACGCAGCCCTCAGCCAATCAGAGTTCTGTTCGAGCCGCGAATAGGGAGGTGGGTCTGCGAAGCGGAGCCAGATATCACACATTTTTTGGCACCTACATTTTGCATGTTTTTTTTAAAAAAAACTACTGGATGGATTTCCACCGGCTTTCGGGACTAAGTTGCTGCTCCTGCCGCAAATTTGGTGAAAATCTGTCTAGCTGTTTCGGCTGTAGGCTGAGCAAAATATGTTTCCAATCAGACTATGGAAAAAAATAGATTTTTGGACCCCCCTATATCTTTTCGCCCTTGAAGAAACATTATCAAACTTGCCAAAACAATTTAGAGCAAGCCATATATTTTTTGTGCAAAGTTTGGTTAGGATTCGTTCAGGGGGAGCGAAGTTATAAGCCACCCAAAAAGTGCTCTTCCTAATGGTTTATCAATTTAACCATAATTACACGGCTGCTACCACAGGCCGTGTAATATATAACAAGGCATGCAGTAGCAGCCCTTTAGTTATGGTTTAGTTGCTCAAACCCACAGGAAGAGCACTTTTTGGGTGGTTTATAACTTTGCCCCCTCGGACGAATCCTCATGCAACTTTGCAGAAAAAATATAAGGCCCCATCAGATCCTGAGAAGTTCTGTGAGGTTTTGTCAAGGGGGGGCAAAGTTATAGTGGGGTCCCAAAATTAGTGGTTTTTCCCATAGCTGCAATGGAAAATGAAATGTGGTCACGTCTACAGCCCAAACCGCTGGATGGATTTCACCAAATTTGTGGCAGGAGTGGCGGCTTGGTCCCAAAAGCCTGCTTTTGTAAATTTGGTGTAAATCTGTCCAGTAGTGTTTTTGAAACCAACCAAAAAGTAGGAAAAACAAAATTTGTGATATGTGGGTTCGGAGTACAAACTGACTTCCCTCTTCGGTCCAGGACGAGCGCCCTATTGACAGAGGGGCAGGTATGATGTCCGTGGACATTGGATGCAGTCACTGATTGGATGGTGAAGAGCGTGAGGCACGTCAGATTTTTGTAGACACCCGCTGTGTTGGATTTGCCGACAATTACTGGTGTCCACCGACATCGCGGCACAAACATATTAAGGGACACAACATTGCACTTGTGAAACTAATGTCTGGGGAAGTGAGGGGTGATGAGGATGGGATGGGATATGGCCTTAAAAAGTCATTAAAGAGGCGTGTTTTTTCTCCAGTGTCCGCGAACATGTCCAAGATATCATTTCGATTGTAGGAGGTAGGGGGGAGTTTCTTAGTTCACCGTGTATGAAACGTGCTTGGTATGTAGTTAATTGTGTTGTGGTCAGAATCTAGATACTGAGGTGCATGGCCACAGGTTATGCCCCCTAGAATATGTGTACTGGGCACAATGACTATAGTAGTAGTATGTGCATTGTAATTATAGGTAATGTAGTAGGGGCAAGGCCAGATTTATGATAATAGCAATAGTAAAGTAATTGTCCGTAATGTAGTGGGAGTATAAAGTGTTTGTAATATGAGGTATTAGGAAATTGAGTGATTGGGAAAAAAAACATATGGATACATTTAAAAAAAATAAAGAAATTACAAATAGTTTCAGGTAAACAGTTGTGAGACACTTCTGTAAATGCACTACACGTTCAAACATATAGGCAAATTGTTACATACTGGTATGCAATAACACATGCATTTCTCTATGACACTTACCTTACCCTTACATACCCACTGTCTAGTATCAATGGCAATTGGCACTTGTGATGGTGTGCTCGAAAGGGGACAGGCTAGATGGAGACCATGTGCACCAGAAAGGCATTTTATGCACTTCGACTATCGTGGAAATGGACACTGCAGTGCTGGTGTGTGCAGACTCTCCTTTGAAGACCTCGTTCCTGCAATGAACCTAGGTATGAGTCCATTGAATTTTTTATCAGGCCTTTTGCGCTTACCCTAGATGCTAAGGTACAACGATGGACCCCTGGGCCTCTTGTGTTATTACCCCCACTCCCAACATGGTTGGGTTGTTTGTCCAATGACTACTGACACATTGTAGGTTGTGTTGGCAATAAAAGGCTGTGGATTTCACTGAACAATTACATATATCATAATAAAATGTAATTGATAACATTTTGCATTAAAAATGTGAAAAAATCCTTTTGGGCACGAGGGCAGTGGGTATACCCATGACCCGTGCCGCTTTCTTTTCCAAAGACTGTGTGACAACGTTCTTTGTACTGTCATTCTTTTTTGTGTCCATATTATTCTTATTTTTCCAGGTGGGTATGTTGGGTGAACTTAGTAGAATGGCTCCTTTGCATGCTGGCAGGGATCATTTAATTCGCTTTTTGTGGCTTTAGGCCATTCGTTTGGTGGTGGCCTTGCTGCCCTTGCCTACTGTGCTTTGTCGCCGAAAATTTTGCAAATGCATGTGTTACCCCTGCGTCCTCCTATGCCGCACTTGCTTCCCTTCCTTTCTTGTTCTGCAGAGTGACACCTGGGCTCTTTTGGCACCATGGTGTGAGATCCTAACTTGCCTCTTGGCTCCCCCGGTGGTCCCCTTTTTGATTGTGGCTAAAGGAAAGGGGCGGGGAAGACAAGAAAATGGGAACTTAGGTGGGAAAAGGGGGGATAACAACCACTGTCTGTGTTCTGTACTTAATGGGCTGTACTTATATTGTACAGCTTTTAGCGCCGCTGTACCTGCCCTATGGGTCCCCACAGCCCCTACTTTTGTTCCTGCATCTTCTATGGTGCCCTTATTTCATGGAGCTGGCCCTTGCAATAATCCTCCTCTAACTTTTATCTAGAAGCTGAACCTGTGCAGAGCAATGGTACTCTGCAGGCGGCCTCGCTGGCTGCTTTAAGGATGAAATTGAAGATCATTCTATTATTGACAAAGCTGTGTGACATGTGTTTCCAGAAACGAAACTGACTCTGGCACACTGTGAACAGTACATGAAGGGTGGCATTGTTATGTGTCCCTGAACACAGTGGACTAGAATTTGTGGGAGTAAACGTGTCGACCATCCGCAAAGAAATGATAAGATTCACTGTATTAAAAGCAGACATTGGAAAGTAAAGTTTGTATTTTAGAAAACTGTGTTGTGAAGCGGTTCATCGTTGTACAACATTGGAAAATGGATTTGCAAAACGCAATGTAAGCAACATTTTACATGAAAGCTACTGAAGCGTGGAAAGGGTACTGTCTGACATATGAAAAATGCTGTGACGCATGAAAGTTGAATTTGCCGCAAAGAGTAGACCCAGTACATGTTACGAGAGACTTTAATTTATATCCAAAATATGAATGTATTTGTATATTGAATTGTAAAGTGGTTACTGAAATGTGTGTTTTCTGTCCTCTGTTTTACATAGTTATTTACTCCTGCTGTGTGCGTGTTATGGGTTCTGTCTACCGACCGACGTTTTCTTTCAACAGTGTTTCGACAACAATTATCAACAATGTATCTGTCATAAAAAGTGTGTGGGATGATCGCCAGACAACAATTTGTCTTTTTGCCGTTGCAGTAACAAGAAGCAACATGGGTGCATAAATGTTCTAGAAAAGTGCATATGTGAAAGTGTTGCATTTATTTCTATTTGAAAGCAGTAATTTGTCCTGCGTAATGGAGTAGCATGTGCACAGATTATTTGTCGCTTATGGAAAATAATTTTTGGTGGAGAACGCAAAGACTTGCATTGATGGATCAATGATTGTATTTGGCAGAAGAAGATTACTGTTATTAGTTTCAGTGAATGTGTAAATGACATGACATTCGGTAACTATGAACTGTGTTCGAAAAAGTGAACAAAATTTTCGTGGACTTATGTGAATGTTTTCATAGTTGTGTCAAAATGAAAAGTATTTTTTACAGTCCGCACTACTGCTGTTTTCTTCAAAATATAATGTTTCTATAATTTCTATGGAAAAAGACCAAGGATTTGGCTTTGTTGTTGATTTGATGTTGATGTTTGTGTTAAACTTCCTTGTTCTGCGTAACATAACTTTGAGACATTGGTGATGACCATGTACGTTTGGCTACGCTGCCCACTAACCTCATTGAAGTAGGTGAAGCTCATTTTGAGCGGATAGTGATGTTAGCGTTACGGACGGGTGAATTTAATCGGTGCTGCATGGCTCTTTGAAGTTTGGCTGACAGAATCTTATTGAGTTTATATACTTTACTGAACATGCAAAGTAGATTCATTCTATAAGATTACTTTTTTTGTTCTATTTTTTCACTGTGAGAGTAGGTTCCAACCCGAAGGTTTCTGTTCTTTTTTTCTTTTCTTTTTTTTCTCACAAAAGGTCATAATGTAAGATGGGGCGGGAAATGCGGTAAGAGGCACCAAGCACTAATATAGAGGGACAGGAGGACAGGGCAAGATGTTACACGTGTGTTACATCTAAAGTAGAGGGAAGTGTTTTTTCATGCTCTTTGATTACAGCTTCAAAAGCACTTCGAAATTGCTCCCCCTTGCAGAGTGATGTGTTGCAGTATATACATAGGACTGTTGTCTTCAAAAGATATGGGTCAACATCCTCTTTAATTGCTTGCAGGGTAGCTGGTGGAAATTTGTGTACGACAGAACTAGGCCGTGTGGTTATAGTACTGGTTGGTGAAGATGAGGTGGAGTAAGATAGGCTACCACTTGCTAAAATAGGAACATCCTTCCTGAAAGCATTGTGATGGTTGGATTAGGTGTGGCGGCGCATGGATGTGGTCCTATCGGAGTATTGCCCAAGTAGACTGCAAATGAGAACAACGTTGCACTCAGTGCATATTAGTTTGGTAGCTTTAGCCTTTGCTACATTCCTAACCGTCATAAAGAACTTCCACACCCATAATTGTCTCTTGGTGGTAGAGATAGGCACTTCCTCAACCTCATTTTCTTTATCTTTGGAAGTTCAGTGTTTTTTTTGTTGCACTCGTCTTGCAGCAGTTTTGCTAATATACTTCCAATGATGTGTTGTGTGCTAGATTGTTGGTGGATAATGAGTAAGAATAGGTGTAGGAGCTGTGTGAGGGTACATTTTGAGGTTCAAAGTTGCTAAATCAGTAGAAAGTGCAGTTCCGAACTGTCCGCGAAGCACAGACTTGATCATGAAGTGCATACACATTTGAGGACACATCATCATGCCGTGTGCGAACGCGTGGTCACGTGACCCTGTCCAAAAGGTCTGCAATGATGTTAGACATTTGCAAATGTTTACAGATACAAAAGCAGTGGAACAAGTTGCAAAAAGTGTATAGAAGTGTTAAAAACTATTCTAGATATGGGAAATGGCAGAATTATGAGGTGAAACTTTGTAAATTGGACACAAATGTTGCTGTATTGATATGATATGATATGGCATTTGTAACCAGCCTATACACAAGTGTTTCAAGGCACGACGAGGCAGGGGGGGGAACAAAGGGAGACAGACAACGATCCTACTAGGCCAGGTGGCATTCAGATCGCGCAAGTGCAAGGGTAGGGGGACTGGGAAAAGTGCAGGGGAAGGGGAGAGGGGAAGTGCAGTCCATGGTTAGTAGAATACAAGATAAATAATAGGGCCAGCTGGTGGCAAGTGCAAGGAAAGTGCGGTACATGGTTAATAGAATACGAGATAAATAATAGGGCTAGCTGGTGGCAAGTGCAAAGGTAAGTGCCGGGAGAAGGGGCTGTAGGATACAAAGACAGTCCCGTAGTGCATGTAGGCAGTGCAAGGAAGAGTGGCTGGGCCAGGACATGAGATCGGTGAGTGGCCCAGTTGCAGATTCAGTGCAGGTTCAGTGATTTTAGCAGGGGAGAGAGGGAGAGAAAGCAGAGGCAAAGAGGAAGGTTTTGAGGTGCTTCCGGAACCGGAAATGTTTCTCTTCAAGTTTCAGGGAGGCAGGAAGGCTGTTCCAGAGGGAGGCCCCTGCTGCGGTGAGAGATCTACCCCCAGCTCGTTGCTTGAAGAAACGGCTGACCCTGAGGTAGTTGGAAGTGGATGAGCAAAGGGCTCGAGAAGGAAGATATTTAGGAAGAGAGAGTTGCAGGTATTTTGGCCCAAGGCCCCATAAGGCCTTGTGGACAATGCAGAGGGTTTTGAACTTAATCCTTGCAGCCACTGGGAGCTAGTGTAGTGATTTCAGTACTGGAGAGATACGGTGCCTGGACTTGAGGCCAAGGACAAGTCTCGTAGTCCTGTTCTGGATGAGTTGCAAAGGGCGGAGAGTAGAGGCAGGAAGATTTAGATAGAGGCTGTTACAGTGGTCCAGCCTAGAGAGAACCAGAGCTCTGGAGACAGTGAGCTTCTGGGGGAAGGAGAGAAAAGGAAGGATACCTCTGAGGACGTGTAGCTGGTAGTGTGACTTCTTAGAGATGTCAGAGATGTGAGGAGAGAAGGAGAGTGTGGATCGAAGATGATCCCGAGGTTTTTTGCCATGCAGGTAGGAGCAGGAAGAGGGCCAAGGGAGGCCGGCCAGAGAGCTGCAGGGAAGGAGGGAGTGGGTGTGTCGATAAGTAGAATCTTACTGGCATTAAGGCAGAGGTCGTTGGCGGCACACCATTCCTGGATAGCAGAAAGACAGTCAGAGATGAGGGAAGTGGAAGAGAAGGCCGAGGGTAGCCTGAAAATGAGCTGGGTATCATCTGCGTAGCACTGAAAGTTGGGACAGAGAGTGGCGATGCGGTGAGCAAGAAGTGCCAGATACTGGTTGAACAGCCAGGGGGAGAGGTTAGATCCCTGGGGGACACCACAGGTAGAGAAAAAGATGTCAGAGATGAAGGAACCCAGTTGGACCCGGGAGGGTCGATTGGAGAGGGAGGAGGACAGCCACGCCAGAGCTTGACCAGTGATACGCAGGTTATCACGGAGACGGTTGAGCAGGATGGTGTGGTTAACAGTGTCAAAGGCAGAAGAGAGGTCGAGCAAGATGAGAACACAAGGGGTGTTAGAGTCACGGTTAGAGAGCAGGTCCTCAGGGATGTTCAGGAGAGCAGTTTCCGTGCTTCTGGCAGCTCTGAAGCCAGACTGATGGTCATGAAGACTACCAACAGATTCAGCATGGAGATTAAGCTGTGAGATGGCCAGTTTCTCCAGGAGATTGCCCAGGAAGGGAGTGATAGAGATTGGGCGATAGTTAGCTGGGCAGGAGGGGTCGGAGGAGGGTTTCTTAAGAAGGGGGTGCACAAGGGAGTGCTTGAGGGGGGATGGGAAGACTCCAGAGGCAAAGGAGTGATTGCAGAAGTCAGCCAAGGCAGGCACCAGGGAGTCGATGTGGTCCTTGATAGTTTTGGAGGAACCGGGGTGGACCTGTTTTGACGAGACTTTCATAGATCGGACTTGTCTGGAAACCTTGTCAGCAGAAAAAAGGGGAAAGGCAGAGAAGGAGGGAGGAGGGGTGGCTGCCGAAAGGCCAGAGGGAGAGCAGGGAATAGGGGAGGGGAGGTGATAGGAGGACAGTGAGGACAGGATGTCTTGAGTTTTTGAAATGAAGTGAGAGGCCAGTGCCGTGCAGAGGGCCTGGGAGGGGACAGGAGAGGTGGAGACTGCAGCAGGGTTGGCCAGCTCCTTGCAGATTTTAAAGAGTTCGGACGAATTGTTAGATGCCGCAGAGATGCGGGCTTGGATAAGGGCTCTCTTCTTAGTGAGAACGGAGAGCCGGTATTGCCTTTGGAGCAGGCCAGTTTGTCAGAGGATGAACATGAAGCATGCCATTTCCTCTCTGCCACCCTACACTTTCGTTTAAGGGTGACGAGATCTGAGTCATACCAGGAGTTACATTTGGCTTTGGGCTTCAGGCGGATTCTCATGACAGGGGCAAGGATATCAAGGGTATCAGATATAGCAGAGTGTCATGATCCCTGCTTCCAAGGGGTCAGGACTTGCCCCACGACCTTGGAAGCAGGCCCATGACTCTGATCCCAGGAACCAGCCAGTCCCTATAGGGACCCTCTGGACCTTGTCCTGGCGCCAGTGGCGCCAGGCTCATGAGGGTGACTGGTCTCGGCACAGGAAGCGCCGGGCTCATATTAGATAAGAGTGCTTGGTGGACCTACCTGTAGCAGACCATGCTGCTTACTTACCAGCTAACTGGTCTCCTGATCCTTCTCTGCCTGGAACTACTTTTTCTGTCTGGGTGGAGCAAGAGCCACTCCCTGGAAGCAGAACACAGGAACTCTTCTAGAAATCTGGAACTCTTTTCTTACCTGGGTGGGGCCGTGGAAGGAGACGCCTAAGCACTACAGAAGGCTATTTAAACCACACCCGATTGGTTTCACGTGCTTTGCGTTATTCTGCATCTGCAGCAGGACGCTCACCGTGTCAGCTCCAGGAAACCTCCAGCTCCAGATCCTGTGAACACGAAATAACCTGCTGGAATCCAATCTTCAGTCTTCTTCAGTCTTCTGCAGCTCCTGCAAAACAAAGGCACAGGTTAGGCTAAAGTAAAGGCAGCAAATCTACTTACCTAATCCAACGGCAGCATCCAAGGCGCCTTTTTCTGCCTTTCTCTTCCGGCATCCGACATCTGCAAAGAGAAAGAACATCGGTCAGTAATATTCAACTACAAGTTCTGCTTACCTGTGTTACGCCTTTTCCAACTCAGCTCGCGCTGCATTCCGGCACCTGCAAGGCAAGATACATCGGTTAGTAACGCTTAGTTACAAGACTTCTTACCCGTCGCTCGACAATCTGTTTGCGCTGCACATCAGCACCTGCAAAGACAAAAGAGACATTACGGAGCATTCTCCAGCGCTAGTGCAGTCTTTCTACTTACGTGCTATTAGAAGGATAATCTTCATCGTCACAGCATCTGAAAAAGGAAAGACATAGACTTTACAGACTTAAGACTTTTGAAGGAGAAGAGAACAATGCAAAAGGAACTTTAATACTTACAAGGCACGCTCGTGCATTAACGGCGTCTTCGCTCTCAGCAAATCCTCTGCTATCAAGAGGCAGAGCTCGCATCCAGTGAAGCAACTGGATCCAGCGCCCCTGCACAAGACGCAGGATGGAGAGCCCGGCATTTACCTATATAAGGTAAGCGCAATATCGACCCAGTTCCACGGGGAAAGAAAGGGCGAGAGGGGCTAGGAACTTTCCGAATCTTCCAAACACTAATACCTTGGTTTACCCTTGCAGACATCTCACTCTTCAGCTTAAACTGTCGGTGGGAAGGGGGCCCAGTCCGGGAGCAAAACGAACCCTGCGCCTAACACTGAAGACAGTATCCACGCCGGATCAAGACCGGCGCCTCCGGGGGAACCAGGTGAGCGTTACAGAACGCGAAGCCTTACCACAAAATTCCCGCCCAGGCGCAATGGAAACCTCAGACACAGACCAGTTGGCCCAATTACTCGGGGAGTTGAGGGCGGAAGTACACGCTGCACGTCAGGAAACAAATGCCCTAAGGAGGGAGTTAGTGGTCTCCAAAGAGCGAACAGACGATTTGGCTAGACAATTGCTGCAAGCCCAAGCAGGACAAATTCCTCTACCAACCCCAAGTGGGGGCCACGCTCCTCCAGCTTCCTCGAATCCAGTACAAATCAATCTACCAGGAAATATACCTTTGGCTCCGCCCGAACGCTTTTCAGGTGATTCAAAAAGGTTTGCTGTGTTCTTCAATCAATGTCGCTTGCACTTTTTGTGCAGACCCGCCGCTTTTCCAACGGACCAGGCTAAAGTGGCCTTCGTGCTCTCTTATCTCACTGGCAGTGCCGCAGATTGGTCTGTTCCTTTAGTGTCTCAAGATGACCCCATTCTCCATAACTTCCAGGACTTTCAAGCCAGTATGGAGAAACTGTTCGCAAGGCACTATCAGGGACAGGCCTTGGACAATGAACTTCTTTCGCTACGACAGGGCAATCAAGATCTTCTGACTTATATTGCATCATTTAACAGACTAGTGGTGGAAACCAGATGGCCGGAGGATAAGAGGATCACACTGTTTTACAGAGGTCTGCGTGGGGAATTAAAAGACGTTCTGGCTCAAGTGGTAAATCCTCCACAAGACTGTTCCGAATATATCGATCTGGTAGTGCAATTGGATCATCGACTTCAGAATCGGAAAGCCGATCGATCCAGATTTGAAACCCGACTTTTTTCAAGGCCACAAAGTTCTACGAAAGGAACTGATTCCGTGGAACCCATGCAAATAGGGGGTGTAAAAGGACCTTTAACCCAAAAGGAGAGGGAAAGGAGGAGACAACTGCAATTATGCCTCTATTGCGGAAACTCAGGGCACTTTCTTCGAGATTGTCCAGTGAAGCCCAAGAAGAAGATAGTAGGGGCGTCTGATAAAGGTACCGAGAATTCTGAGCCGGGAAACGACCTCGCCCGGCAAGTGTAGAGGTCCGCTTGCCGAGCGTTAAAACCAGTTCTTTGACCTCGCATTTCATCATGCCCATGGTCCTCGTGAGTCCTGAACAACCTAATCGTATGCATGCCATTAAAGCATACATTGACAGTGGCGCAATCGGGAATTACTTGGACTGTGAGCTGGCCGCCAGGATGAATCTGTCTCTTTGTCCAAAGACGGTGAAAGACGTCATTACCACCGTGGATGGGACGGAAATAGCTTCCGGACCCGTAACTCACACCACCATGGAAGTAACGTTAGTAAGCCAAGATGGGCATCAAGAGAAGATCGTGTTTGATGTGATCAAGGCCCCTCAGTTTCAAGTCATCTTGGGAGTTCCTTGGTTGGAGAAACACAATCCTCAAATTGATTGGCGAGCAAAGACAATACGGTTTCCGGAATGCGCTTCTACCTGCTACCCTCAGCTCTCCACCAAACTAGCTGCAACTGTTTCTGAGAGTCCGCAACTGCCTCCTGAATACCAGGAATTCCAAGATGTCTTTCGGAAAGACCAAGCTAATTCTTTGCCTCCTCACCGATCATATGACTGTCAGATAGACCTGATTCCCGGATCCACTCCTCCGTGCAGTCGGATTTATGCCCTTACTGAACCTGAAAATCTCCACCTAAGGCAATATTTGGACCAGTACCTGGCTAACGGATTCATCCGTCCTTCGAAGTCCCCGGCCTCCTCAGCTCTGTTCTTCGTGCCAAAAAAGGAGGGAGACTTAAGAACGTGTATAGACTACCGTGCCCTGAACCAGATTACAATTAAGAACAGGTATCCATTGCCATTGATCCCAGAACTACTTGACCAAGTCAAAAACGCCTGCATATATACTAAGTTAGACCTCAGAGGAGCCTACCATTTGGTGCGAATAAAGGAGGGATGTGAATGGAAGACAGCCTTTCGTACCAAGTATGGACTGTTCGAGTATCAAGTGATGCCCTTCGGGTTGTGTAACGCACCGGCCGCATTCCAGTTCTTTATGAATGACGTGCTCCGTGAACTCATTGATGTGTGTGTAGTTGTATACATTGACGACATTCTGGTTTATTCGTCCTCTGAGGCAGAACACTCAAAACATGTAACTGCAGTACTGGAGAGGCTCCGCAAACACAAACTTTTTGCAAAATTAGAGAAGTGCGTCTTTCATGTTACGGAGGTCGAATTTCTGGGATTTATTTTGTCACCTAACGGAGTTCACATGGACTCGAGGAAAGTAGATGCAATAATCAAGTGGCCCTCACCATCATCTGTAAAAGGGGTTCAAAGTATGTTGGGCTTCGCCAACTTCTATCGCAGGTTTATTCCAGACTTTTCTCGGGTAGTCCAACCCATTACAGCTCTCCTCAGAAAAAACAAACATTTTGAATGGTCTACCGAGGCAGAACAAGCCTTTCAGGAGCTAAAGACTAAATTTACCTCAGCCCCGATTTTAAAACATCCCCGCCCGGAACTACCTTACATCGTCGAGACCGATGCCTCCAGCCTTGCTATGGGAGCAGTGCTTTCACAAAGAGATCCAGAAACCAACCAGTTGCACCCCGTGGCGTTTTGGTCTCGTAAATTATCAGCCCCAGAAATCAATTACACCATTACCGACAAGGAACTGTTGGCTATTAAGTCCGCCTTTAAGGCCTGGCAGCATTATCTCTTAGGAGCCCGACACACAGTCACTGTCATTACTGACCATCGTAATCTACAGTATCTTAAATCAGCCAAAGCTCAATCCTCCAGACAACTTCGCTGGGCATTATTTTTTGCCGAATTTGATTTTATAATCACCTACCGACCAGGCAATAAGAATGGTAAAGCGGATGCCCTCTCTCGAATCGGTGTAGAGGAACACATGGTTAACCCTGAGCTCGGACCTATTATTCCTGAACAAAGAATCCTGGGTTTGATCAGCATGCAATCCATTGAAGAAATTGAAAACCAGGTTAAACAACTTGTAACTCCAACGGACATACAAAAATGGCAGCTTCGGGGGGAAGACTTCACAGTAAAGAACGACTTATTATACTTCAAGGAACGACTTTATCTACCCTGTACCAGCTTACAAAATCAAGTCATCTCTTGTTATCACGACTCCTTAATGGAAGGACACCCGGGTATGGCCAAGACCTCGGAAAAGGTCAAGCGTCACTTTTGGTGGCCATCTTGGAGAAAAGACATCAGAAACTTTGTCATGTCTTGTGGAGTGTGCGCCCAGAACAAGAGTCCTAAGGAAAAACCAGCAGGCCTCTTACAACCACTTGAAATCCCACCTCATCCCTGGCATACCCTTTCCATGGACTTTATCACCGATTTACCTCCCTGTTCCGGATACAATACAATCCTGGTAATCGTAGACTTATTTTCAAAAATGGCACATTTCATCCCACTAAAGGGGTTACCGTCAGCAGCAATCCTGGCTCGAGAATTTCTTGAAAACATTGTTCGGTTGCACGGCTTTCCTTCAGTTTTAATCTCAGACAGAGGAAGTCAATTCATCTCCCACTTCTGGCGGAGTTGCTGTCGGTTAGCTCAAATTGATGTGAGGCTTTCCACCAGTCACCACCCACAAACCGATGGTCAGACCGAAAGGACCAATCAGACTTTGGAACAGTACCTACGCTGCATGCTGCAACAGACAGGAGGAACTTGGAAGGACATCCTTTGGATAGCCGAGTACGCTTACAATAACTCAGTCCACTCTGGAACCGGAAAGACCCCGTTTTTTCTTTTGTATGGTAATCATCCTCGAACCTCTAACCTGGATCCACCTCAGGATCTTGGAACACCAGCAGTTGACCACCTACATTCAACCATCACCCAAGCCTTCAAGGAAGCTACTAGCCACCTTCAAAGGGCCAAGGAACAATACAAGAAAGGGGCAGATCAACATCGAAAGGAAGCCCCTCAATACCAAATTGGAGATCAAGTCTGGTTATCTACCAAATATTTACCCCTAAAGGGACCACGCACCTTTAACCCAAGATACCTGGGACCCTACTCTGTTACTGCCATAATAAATCCAGTAGCGGTCAAGTTGGATTTACCCCCTCGCATGAAAATGCACCCAGTCTTCCATGTCTCACTACTAAAACCAGTTCAACCGGAAACCCGATTGACTAAATCTCCTGAACCTATCCTAGTTGACGGAGAACTTGAGTTTGAAATCAAAAATATCCTGGATTCCAAGATCTCCAAATCAAAACTACACTACCTGATTGACTGGAAAGGCTACGGCCCCCAAGAAAGATCTTGGGAACCTGCAGAACATGTACACGCACCCCGACTAATCAAGAAATTTCATCGGACATTTCCTAACAGACCAAGACCTCCGGAGAAATCAACCTTGGGAGGGGCCTTGAGGGGGGGTGCTGTCATGATCCCTGCTTCCAAGGGGTCAGGACTTGCCCCACGACCTTGGAAGCAGGCCCATGACTCTGATCCCAGGAACCAGCCAGTCCCTATAGGGACCCTCTGGACCTTGTCCTGGCGCCAGTGGCGCCAGGCTCATGAGGGTGACTGGTCCCGGCACAGGAAGCGCCGGGCTCATATTAGATAAGAGTGCTTGGTGGACCTACCTGTAGCAGACCATGCTGCTTACTTACCAGCTAACTGGTCTCCTGATCCTTCTCTGCCTGGAACTACTTTTTCTGTCTGGGTGGAGCAAGCGCCACTCCCTGGAAGCAGAACACAGGAACTCTTCTAGAAATCTGGAACTCTTTTCTTACCTGGGTGGGGCCGTGGAAGGAGACGCCTAAGCACTACAGAAGGCTATTTAAACCACACCCGATTGGTTTCACGTGCTTCGCGTTATTCTGCATCTGCAGCAGGACGCTCACCGTGTCAGCTCCAGGAAACCTCCAGCTCCAGATCCTGTGAACACGAAATAACCTGCTGGAATCCAATCTTCAGTCGTCTTCAGTCTTCTGCAGCTCCTGCAAAACAAAGGCACAGGTTAGGCTAAAGTAAAGGCAGCAAATCTACTTACCTAATCCAACGGCAGCATCCAAGGCGCCTTTTTCTGACTTTCTCTTCCGGCATCCGACATCTGCAAAGAGAAAGAACATCGGTCAGTAATATTCAACTACAAGTTCTGCTTACCTGTGTTACGCCTTTTCCAACTCAGCTCGCGCTGCATTCCGGCACCTGCAAGGCAAGATACATCGGTTAGTAACGCTTAGTTACAAGACTTCTTACCCGTCGCTCGACAATCTGTTCGCGCTGCACATCAGCACCTGCAAAGACAAAAGAGACATTACGGAGCATTCTCCAGCGCTAGTGCAGTCTTTCTACTTACGTGCTATTAGAAGGATAATCTTCATCGTCACAGCATCTGAAAAAGGAAAGACATAGACTTTACAGACTTAAGACTTTTGAAGGAGAAGAGAACAATGCAAAAGGAACTTTAATACTTACAAGGCACGCTCGTGCATTAACGGCGTCTTCGCTCTCAGCAAATCCTCTGCTATCAAGAGGCAGAGCTCGCATCCAGTGAAGCAACTGGATCCAGCGCCCCTGCACAAGACGCAGGATGGAGAGCCCGGCATTTACCTATATAAGGTAAGCGCAATATCAACCCAGTTCCACGGGGAAAGAAAGGGCGAGAGGGGCTAGGAACTTTCAGAATCTTCCAAACACTAATACCTTGGTTTACTCTTGCAGACATCTCACTCTTCAGCTTAAACTGTCGGTGGGAAGGGGGCCCAGTCCGGGAGCAAAACGAACCCTGCGCCTAACACTGAAGACAGTATCCACGCCAGATCAAGACCGGCGCCTCCGGGGGAACCAGGTGAGCGTTACACAGAGTGGAGAGTGGAGAGGGCTATGTCAGGGCGGGAGTCAGCCAAAGGGGGTGGGGGGGCGAGAAGATGGTAGCGAAAGCCTTAACTGTCACGCTCTTCATGGGTCGGATGACCGCGAAGGTGGGTGGCAGTGATGAGGGTGGCTTTGCCTGTGGGTTGGGAGGGTGAGGTGGGAGGATAGGAGAAAGTGATCACTCCAGGAGAGAGGAGCGGAGAGAGGGGCAGAGAGGGGAAGGTCAGAAGAGATCAGAGCATCAAGAGTGTGCCCTGCAGAATGGGTCGGCCCAGACGGGAGAACAGAGAGTCAGAGAGAGTCGCAGAGGTCACAAAAGAGTCTAGAGGGAGGACAGGAGGCATCAAGGTGGATATTGAAGTCTCCAAGAAAGAGGAGTTGAGTGGTTAAGGACAGGAGTGAGGAGGAGAGGTCAGCCCACTCATAGAGGAAGGAGGAAATTTGACCACGTGGCTGATAGATAGTAGCCACGGTAAGGGAATGGCTAGGAGAGAATTTGGATAAGTATGATATTAGTAAGTTGTAGTAAAATAGTATGCTCCGGTAAAAACCCATGAAAATCACTGAAAAAACTTTGTTAAAAGCGATGTTATGTTTAAGTTGCAATAATATAAACCTTTATAAAATTCAATAAAAAACTTTGTTAAAGGGACTTTATGGTTACAAGTAAAACCAAACAATCTAAGAAATTTGCCAGTTATGGTAAGCTAAGCAACCATAACTCATGCCACCACTGCATACTGCTAAGACTAACACCCAGGACATCAAAGATGACATCACAAATGTAATTGATGACATCACTGATGATATCACATATGAAATACATTTTTATGAAATGTCCCTACAAGGGGCTGTGTTTATAATGTTGGTAACAAGATGGCAGGGGTGATCGGGAGACCTATCATGAACTACTTAATCTATTAAAGGCATGTATTCATCTAAAATAAAACGTATAATGGAGTGTTGTTGTTAATACAAAAACCTAATCGTACATAAACATAGGCAATGGCTGCAGCATGCACCATAGAAGTACAATATTTATAATCTTGTAATTTTGGATAGGTAAATAATGAATGCTACCTTATCAGAGTTTGGAGTAATGTTAAACATGTAGTAACTAGCTAACAATTCAAGAGTTACTACACACTGTGCTAGTAAAACCAATACATCGAAGATCCACAATGCATACAAATGAGAGGCACATACAGGGAAACTAAAGTAAGGAAGAAAGAAACAGCATCACCAGAAAATGTTAGTAATATTAAAGTGTATCTTCATGGATACAAACAAATGGTGTGTTTGAGGCCTGCTTATTGCCCCATGTATGTGCACCATGAGCTGAGACCAAACCCTAAGGAAAGTACTTTAAGAACATATTAAAAGGTTAATGTGTAGGTATACAGCACCTTCTAAACTTAGGAAATTATCATTGTCAGAAAATAATTAAAACTAGCCCAATCATGTTAGTAAACAAAAACAAGTGGCACAGATATGTGATGTCATCAGTGATGTCATCAATGACATTTGTGATGTCATCTTTGATGTCCTGGGTGCTAGTCTTGGCAGTGCATGGCGTTGGCGCGAGTTATGGTTGCTTAACTTGCGATAACTGGCAAATTGCTGTTTTTTTTGTTGGTTTTACTTCTAACCATAACGTCCCTTTAATAATGTTTTAGCAGTGAATATATACATATATATATATATATATATATATATATATATATATATATATATATATATATATATATTCACTACAAAAGAAACTTTGTTAAAGGGACGTTATGGTTAAGTTGCCCTATTAAAAACCTATGCCATTCTGCACAAAACTTTGTACAAAAACACCTTATGATTACAAGTAACATCTAAAAACCCCTGAAATTCGGAAGTTATGGTAGGCTAATCACCCATTTTTCCCATCAGTACTCTCCACAGCTACCCCTACCACCCCAAACATAAAAGATGCCACAACACATGTCATTGTGGCTATCACTGACGCATGACATCTTTAACCCCTTTCTTTTATGTCAGCTAAGTAACCATAACTCGCACCACCACTGTGCACTGCCAAGACTAACACCCATGATATCAAAGATGACATGACAAATGTGTATAGGCGCTATATAAATAAACGATCACATCATATCATATCATAAAAAGAAGGCACTACAGCCACCAATAAATGCATCTTACCAACCTACAGTCACTTTCGAAAAGGTCAGTGTCTGCACGGCTGCTGTGCTTTGTACACTGCACTTTTGTCACAGGCTCTTTTTAAATTTGTCACCTTCCACTCTGCGCCCTCAACAGCTCATCCATAATAGGAGTGTGCAACTTGTCCTTTGCCTGAACGGCAGGGATCGTATCTGTGGTGGACTGAAATGCCTGCAATAGCTCCCAGTGGCTGCAAACAATACAATAAAAGCCCTGTGCATTATGCAGAAGGCCTTCTGGTCCATAGGACCTCAATACCTTGCACTCTCACTTCCAAAATATCTGCTTTCTCCAGCTCTTCCCTCATCCGCCTCATATTTCCTCAGGGTCAGTTGCTTGTACATGCAACCAGATGGTGGTAGATGTGTTTCTTCTGCTGGGGACTCGCTGTGAAAAACGCTCTCTTTCTTGCTGGACCTTAAGGAGAAGCATCGTAGGGTCTGAAAGCACCTGAAAACCTTTCCATGTGCTTCTTCTTTATCCCCTCCTCTCCCCTACTCACTTCCTGGCTAAAAAGTATTGTACACTTCTTTCCTACCTACCCTATAATCTGGACCCCAGGCCACCTTTCTCCCTACAGTTCCAACCCTGCACTGGCTTTCTACCTACCCTCGTACTTGGGGACTGTTTTCGATAACCGTAATGGTCCATTCACCACTTCATATCTACACTTCTCCTTGCACTTGCCAGCACTGGCCGTAGTTGCATCTATTTCTAGGTTTTATCGTTCCCGTGTACTGCACTTTGCCTTCCCCATTCCCAGTCACTTGCACACTCTCAATGTCTGCTTGCATAGAGGAATCTATGTTTCTGTGTGGCCTCCGTTCCGCCTCCCTTTCCTAGGTGCGCCTTCACACACTTGTATGTATCCGCGATACAAATGGCACAAAATACCATAGCACATCATATCATATTATGCACATACTGCATTTATAACAACACAATGCCTGCCACGTACCTTGTACGCTTCACAATATTGTCTCCCACTGTAATGTATGTATTACAAATGTCAGAAAAGTGATCCCACAAAACCAGCAGGGAATGTATATTAGCAACGTGAAGCAAGTGCGTGCCGTGCAGGCATACAAAGAGTATGCATGCCCCTTGCCTTGCACACTTTCACCATTGCCTCCTACATTTATCGGTATGAGCCAACCTTCTGTCACAGTGTTTATGTACACACCACAACCAGCAACCACATTGCCCAATTGCTTAGCCGCCACATGGCCACTGCCATAGCTGCCATCCTAAAAATAGCCGGAATTGCCACTTCTAATCTTCAAGGTCCTGCAGAATCTGCTGCATTACCATGCTAGAAGCTGGAGGGGTTCAGGGGGGTCGGTGGGGGACAAGGAATGTGAAACAGGGGTGGGGAGTGTGTCTTTAGGATCGTCTCTAAAAACACTTATATTTTTTCTTTTTGTCATGTTTTTATTATGTATGTGCACTCATAACATTTTTTTCTTGTTTTTCTCTCTTTTGCTCACTGTCTGTTTGCTTCTCCTACTGACATTTTTCTTGACTGAAGGTGAACGCTTATTATACCTTTCTACAGAATTCTCTCCAACGCTTTGTGCAGAGTGGCAAACACAACAGTATTGCCACTTGCAATGGAGGTAAAACAAATGCCATTTCCTTGAAACAACTGGAAATCTGGCTGGTTATTAATACCTTCAAAGTCCGTGCAGAACATCCCAGCACTGCACATAAAGTGGCACATGCTTCTATTTATCCAACATCTCCCGACCTCTGGCTCTGGACACATAACACCAGCATTCTCCCATTGTCCTCTTGGTGTCATCGATGAGAAATTCACCTTTGCAGTAGGAAATATCTGCATCACAGCTGTCATCAACTTCTTTAAGTAAGCGAGCAAACGTGAGCACGACATGTGCCCCAAATGTAGTCCTCCAAAATGCACGACCACCACATCTACAGTACCGAAAGGGGCCACACATTTGCAAAGGCGATCCATGCATCCAAAACCCCACTCATAGACTGTCTCCCAAAAAGCATGCACTCCTTCCAACTGAAAGTCAGTATCGAAGCCTCTTTCCACGGCATAACAGACATGCATTGCAATGTAAAGGCACCATGCATTTCACCATATGACCAACTATGCCAATCCACATACACTCCACTAGCACCAGCACTACTACCCAATGTACACACACATCCACCAATCACATACTGAACCTCTCAATTTCACCCATTCAAGAAAACAGGTCCCTAGCAACAGAATCCACAAACATACCACAACCTCCACAACCCCGACCCGCACCCATTCACAAAGTATTGTCTCAATACCAACCTAACCGCAACTGTTTCACAACATTGGCCCTACTGCAACAAATCAGCACATACCATGGTAACCAAGCACAATCAAGCTGCACTTCTACCGTAGCCTCTTCCATACTAACAGTATGCAAACCCAGCACCCAGTGCCCACACTGCATTACTTTTCACAGCACCATCGCCAAGTACACATCAAAAACTTTACCATGTTGTAACTGTGTCCTCACCTGCAAAACTAAACATGCACACATGGCAGCTCACCTTTTCAGCTCTATTGCATCTGAAATGTGCTACACACCCATTATTTACAGGTCCCCACCCTCTAAGTGCTTCAGAATCCAAAATGCATTACTGCGTGTATATCCTAAAGTTCTAGCCTCTTGAGTGCATGGCCTACGGCCTACAGCCTTCAGCCATGCACCCACCAGTCTAAGCCTTCAACACTCTCACTGCTACATAATGGCACCATCCATTTGACCATGTCACCAAGTTCGACTATCCCCATACACAGCACTACTACCAGCACTCCTACGCAACCTGTGCACCACCATTTAACTATGCATCAACAAATTACACCAGTTACCATGATGTACAAAGAAAATACTCTCTCCTGCACCTCTCTGCACATTCATTCACATACTATGGCTGTCCCCACTTCCATTTCCAAACTATTGTGCCACTGCCAAACTACCCACAATTGGGTCGCAACACTGCCCTACTGCAAACAATGTGCACACACACGCACTATCCAAACACCACCCTGCACCGAATGCACACCCACACTTGCGTTACTCCGGTGGGTATGCTAAAGCCCTAGGCTCTTCAGTGCATGCCAAATGGTCTACGGCCTTCGCCCATGCACCCAATAGTGTAATCCTTCCACAGATCCAATGCAACTTCCTGCACCAATGCATGCCACCATGTGCTCAACTACTGCATTCCATCCGCATAGCTCAGCCACCCACGCTCCCATCCAACCTATGTCATGTGCACTTCATTTCCCTTCTACAATTGCTGTACCACCACGGAAAGAAGTCGCCACAAAGAGGTTGCGGTAGAACCTATAAAACCGTTACGACACCTACCTCCAATCACCAGACAAAGTATGCGCCTCTCTAGCTACCCGCAACTTCACGCAGTACGCGTGAAAACTGAAGGCACTCCTCCATCTTCTTCGACCTACCTACATACGTCACATGCACCACTTCTCACTTCCCCACCCGTTCCCTCCCTTCTTGCTGTCAACACATGCCATACGGTACATTTTCCAGACCCTTCCCCCGCCGCACTGTCCTCCGATACACCATGGCAGCGTTTCCCAAAAACGTTGACGCACAGCACGCTTCCCTGCAGCCAACCACTGGCCGTGTCCAATGTTCAGCGACATCACGCGTACCACAGGTCAATAAAACTTCGGTCTGCAGAGCCAAGAGGGAAATGGGTCAGCCGAGAGAACTGAGATATCACTAGTTTTTTGGGATGTACATTTCAGTAATTTGCAACAAAAGTACTAGTTAGATTTCCGCCAAACACACAAAAACACGCTTTCTGACCCAAGCTCCCTTCCTTTATTCGGTCCCCCAAATTCTTCTGACTTTCCTTTTCCTCACAGCCAGCGTAGCCCACAAACACAATCACAAGCTCTCCATGCTGAACCCCATTTGCAGTGAGGGTAGAATTGAAAACGAGGATCTCAGTTATTTCAACTATATTTGTGTTTTAAACAATGTCTGATTTCCTGTCACGGCCCTTTTAAATGCTTATCCATGGTCACTATAGGAAAGTAGACATTTTCTTGTGATAAACCAAGTTGCAATAAAGGTCTGCCCTGCCCTCCAAATGAGGCTTAAGGGGACCATATTTGCCCATGACTAGAGTCATCCAAGTAAAAAAAAATAGCACTCCCTCGACTGCAGGATAACGTTGAAGAAGCCTCAAAGGCTGGCCAAGTTAGGGAGAAAACCATGTTTCCCATGTTTTGGAGTGCACTAGCTGGGCCTGTCAAAGTGGCCATGAAGACCATGGATGTTTTGCTTCCCCAGCCTCGCAATGGGCATGCCAACTAGGGGATTCCATGTTATTTTACAGAGAAAAACGAAATCTGTGGCATTTTTTACCAAAACAATTTTACAGACAAAAATATTGATTTTCTTTTTTATTTTGGGAGGGCGGGTCACCACCAAACTATTTGTTTGCCCATACTTTTCACCCCCCCAAACTCCTCCAGTCCTGTTTTCACCCATATCCCCCATCCCATATATATGTATATATTTTAAAAATCAGTATTTTTTTGGTAAATGGTAAAATTGTTTCAGTAAAAAATTCCTCAACATTTTATTTCCCTGTAAAACCACTGGATACTGGCTAGGGTACTCAGGCCCAATGTATATTACTGCACTTAAGGCCTGTTGGTGGCAGTGAGGGCCTGCACTGGGGAGTGTTGGGAGGGAAGGGGACATGGAGACATTGTCCCCCAGACAGAGCTGCAATATATAACAAAATTGAAAAACATAACATCCTTAAAAATCCAGATTGCCTTGAAGTCACCTATTGCTGCAAGGCCTTCCCGGCCTCTGTGTGGATGGAGCGAGACACTCTTCATTATTTTGATCAAATAGATCAAACATAACTTTATTCGGCAGTTGGAGCCATAACAGCATCAAACAATACATTTCATAAAACCAAACTTTGCCAATCTCAATTCTACTTCTCAAAAATTCAACACAAATCCATAAAAATAGTCAGTTTTGAAATCCCACAATTACAAATGTAATGCATACCACAACATTGATATCCCATTTACAATTTTAAAAAAAGAAAAAGATAGAGGGAGCTATTCACAAAGTATTATAGGTCAGCCCAAAACCCAGGTTCAAAGCGGTAGTCATATCTCTTAGCTCATTCGAGCCATAGGATCCCAAGTTCTTTCATCTTAGTAGCCATGCTCGGTGTATACATTTAGATACAGCAAACACTGCAACCGAGCCCTTGGCATGTAAGCAAAGTTCCATGGCTTCTTGAGGTCACTGCACATTCCTGAGTTTGAACAATGGTTTCAGCTAGCGCTGTCTCAAATCACTCAATCTACTGTAAAAAAACACAAAGTGCATAATCGATTCATCAACTGCCCCACAAGCTGTGCATTCTGTGCTGTTCCCCTCGTTCCATTTAGCAGTGAAGGATGCTACCTTCAAGATGTTAATGCACAGCTGTATGTAAAGTGAGTGGGCATACTCTGGACTGACATTGTCGAAAGACTCTTCAAAACCATGTGAACATTTTATGAGACAAATGCATTTGCCCTGTACTCAGAACCATGCAATCCTGCTTCATCTGGTTCAACACAATTTCATGATAAGCTCGCTTCAGTACCATCTTATACTCTGGGGACTTTTCCATAGCACAATCAAACCACGTTTAAGGAGCTCCAAATTCACAAACCTGAACCACGGAAGAGAGTGCCCCCCACACCCAGGGTTAGAAAGTTATTTACAGCCAGGCGGTAGGGTGCTAAATGTTCCTTGGACCAGATCCTGGCCCAGTACAACACTATTTTTATGGCTAGGACCCCTGCAATAGTGGGCCCATTGCACACCATCGGAAGACTAGCTAGAGGGCCCCCCCTTGGTTGCATCAGGATCGCCCTAAGAAAGTCATTCTCTGAGATATCGAGGGGTGGAGCCCTTAAGGGACCACACAGCTCTGCTCCATATACAGCTACCGGCAAAGCTTCCACTCTTTAAAGTTCGAGGACAGGCCATATCGACCCTCTGCCATGGGCAAACCCCCACAGTATTTATCCAATGTCACAGTAGCCTTGCTGTGCTGGTTCAGACATTGGACACACTCTGAGAACCGAATGCCCAGGTAGTCATACATAACAACTTGTTCCAGAATCTTAACGTCACACTCATTATTTTAGCAATGTTATATAGAGGTCTCTGGGCAGCCCCCACACGTAGGCCTCCAGACAGTTTCGGAGGGGAAAGAGCATCTACCTGCAGGCACATGTTCATACCACCTAGGGGCAATGTTTGCACTTAAATCGCAGATTCTGAAACCCTGCCAGGAAATGTTGGCAGCACTGTAGTCGATACATCATTGTTTTGTTGCAACCCCCAGCATCTTAGCATGACCCCTACTTGCCAAGGAAGTAATGGTCCATATATTATTAGTGTGTCTTTGTGTTTTGCTATAAGAATGCTTCCTCTATAATCTGGAGCATTTCTTCCTTAGTGATGTGTTCATTACAAAAAGAGTTGCACAACTCCCTGAATAACACCCATGGATGTTACTATACAGTGTTATAGAAGTGGCTGTTTGATTGGTTGTGGCACTCACTTTTGGGCACAGTTGAAAAACATGCACAGAAAGATATAACTTTCAGTTATTAATTATTAGTACACTACAAACTTAGTGGAACGTTCTGAGTTGGACAGATTTATTTCATGAAATACCTCAAGAGATAGCACCTATGCAGGTAATATTTCCAAAAAATGCATCCAATCGAGAGTTTACCAGTGGTGCAGGTGGTATTTCTGGAATACCTTAGGAGGTATTTTGGAAATACCACCTCTGCCTGTATTAATGTGCACAAGTGTTTTTTAAACTTTTTTCCAGATATTTCCACCTTCACTGTGATGGTAGAAATGGATTATGTTCAGGAATGGTTCACATTACTGTTGTACATTTGTTTTTAGTTTATGCACAAAATGGTCAATTCTGACTCTTGTGTGAAGTACATCAGGGATACCCAGCTTTTGACCCCATTACCATGGCCCTTTGTAAAAGCTTTGTTCACTGTATTGAAGGGAAGCACCTGTACTTCCTTTCTGTAGAGTAAAACAAGTTTTTACAAATTGGGCTATTTTTTTATTTTTATCTCCACCTCTTAGGTGAAGGCCAAATTGGGCAGACAGTACAATTGGTGGTATTTGCCGAATACTGACAATTTTACCATTACCACCCAACTCTGAATGCTCCCTAATTTCTCCTGGGTTTTTGTCTTGCCTGAACCCTTGTATGTGACCAACAAAGACACACACACAAATCAACAACATATTAACATAGATACACAGATACATCCTTTGATATATACTCTACCCAGTCACAAATACACTCAAACACATCACCAAAGTCACAAACTTGAAACACACACACACACGCTCTCACTCTACACTTTCAGTGAAAACACAAATAAAGATGATAGGTCATTCTTACCCCCATTAGCAGATTCCAGGTGGACTCCCCTCGCAGTTACCCCTGCTCCTATGAACTGAAATATGTAGCTGCCTTCCCAAGAAAGGGTATCTTTGCGGCACAATAAAAACCAAGTCCACTTGACTTCTTCCGGTCTGCATTGTCCAAGTGTAGAACCCATAGCCATAAGTATCAGCAAGACCTTGACCACAGCTCCTTGTCATTTATGACAGGGGCTAACTAGCAAATCAAGGTGGTCTACCATTTACATGTGAGACAGGGTAATAGAAGGGGTGAAGAACAAGCAATTGCTGATTGGGCAATGTGGGCAAGGGAAGGGAGTGTGTAAGAGGTAAGTGAAGGAATTTGTTAAGGGTAAGGGGATGTAAAAAAGGGAAACGGATGACTGAAAGTTAATTGCAAGAAAGTGGGAAGGAGAAAAGAGCATCAAGTATGTGGTGCTAACGAAGGACATTGAAGGTGATGAGTATGGAAAGTAGGGTAAATGAGACATAGGTGCAAATCTGAAATGATAGGTTAACAGATTCAGTGACTCTTGCTGAGATGTGTTCCTGATATGCATGTCACTGTATCTGATTGAGGGACTGCTGCAACGGCTTTCTTTTTTCTGGCAAACTTGCTTTATGAACATATGTTTCAATTAAGACTTCTCTTATATTTTGTCAGGTTGCTTTATCACGTGACTTGCGGCTTGGAAAGCCAGATTTATTGAACAGTGTGCTCATTTAATTAGACATTAAGTAACATGTTTGCAGGAAGTGTTTTGTTGGTTCTAATATTGAAGATGGTATAGGAGAAGATGCAGTCTGTGAAGCAAGGGCTCACATCCCTGCCGCTCCCTGACACATTATGTGTTCCTGAGCAAATCAATGTTCATCACTGTGTCTTATTTTCCCTAACTGCCTGTGTAGAAAGCCTCATTCATATGGGTTCATAATCTGAACTGGTATTGCAAAAATAAATATTAGCCATTTATATAAAGCGTACTGGTGGGGAAACCAGATGCCATCTGAGGTACTTGTGGAGGGGTGGATAGGTAGGGTGCCAGCTATGGATTCTTTGTTGTAGGGTGGGGAGCCAGGAGGCCATGTATGCGTCTTTTGCTGTGCAAGCTCGTGTTTGGGTCTAAGAGCGAAGCCAAGCTCCTCTGACTCAGCTCTACCAATTAATTCTCTAGCTTCTCCACCTCTTGTCAACAACAGTGTCACTCCCGCCTGAGTACCTGTATGTCTTCACTGGTTCATTGTGGTGTGTCTTGGTGGTACGCTGAGATTTCATTATGCAAAACTGAAAATTAGGTCAGCAGCCCCGGGAAGGTGAGTACCTTGTTATACTAAACCAAGTCCTTGCACCACGTGGCTGCTTACCCTGATTTATGTGACGCAAGGACAATACAAACACTGGCAGGGGAAGCTAGCTCGTCGTATATGAAATTAACTCTCTCGATGGAACATGGCCGGCTGGTGAAACAGGAGTTGACTAAAAAGCAGGTTGGCTGGAGCCAAACAGGTCACAGCAATAGGCAGAAGAACAGGTCAAGATAGGTAAGAAGGTAGGCTGGCAAGACAGGAAAGGGAGAGCTGAACAGAAAGAGCTGGCAAGAAGGGCAATGAGGCAAAAGATAAGGCATAGGACTGGCAGAACAGGGAGTAGCGAGCAAGACCCAACAGACAGGATTAGCAGGAATAATAACTGGTAGGAGCCACAAAAAGATGAGTGCTAAGAAGTAGGCGCAGGGCAGAGAAACCTATCTGGCTTGGAAGGAGTAGATGGAATGCTGAACGAATCCTGAGGGCATTAAGACTCACTCAGTCATGAGGGAGAGGGATTAAATACACTGGCTGAAAGTGAGGTTGTGTATTCTTCGCTGTGGTTCCTGCGGCAGCACAGAACACCAACTAAGCCATGTATGCATGGAAACTGGGAGCTGGGCCGTCGTGCAATAAAGGGAACATAGCGGTGCCCAAGAAGAACCAAAATCCACATACCACCTAGTTCCTGCGACCACCCAGCTGTGCCTTGTTCAGGTGCCATTGCAGGTACAGCTACCAGGACGGCCATCACAGGTACTCACCACACACTCGTGTGTGGGTGCATGTTTGCTGATCTGCAAATATTGCAAGTAGTGTGTCTGGTGTGTGTGTTGTGACTGGTGCTTGTGATCTGAGAGTTGCATGTGGTGAGTCTGGTGTGTGTGTGTTGGCCATGTTGGCCAAGCATGTGACACCACATTGCTCTAAAACTACAAATGGGATGAGATGGGAGGCGATGCAGCCTCCTGTCAAATTGCATACTCGTACATGAGGATACCTAGGCCCAAATCCCAGCTTTCCCCTTTCACCAAAATATATCAACTTGGTGAAAAATGTGACCACATTTGGTACCTGGGGGAGGTTCCCTGGGTCGCTAAGAAGCTACAAACACAACTGTAAGACATATTGCCGAAAAGGAAAGTAACGTCAATAACATCCACTACATGTACGTAAGAATGTGTGGTTTGGGGAGCTTTTGGTACTGAGTTTAGTTTTTCTGGGAAATTTATCGTGAGACCATGGGCATAATTTTAGGGGTGGTCAAGGGTGTTTGTTCCCTTTTGTGGCACACCATTTTGTCCCACTCATTTTGGATGGGCCCCTTTCATTTAGATGTCATGCCCCCCCAACATTTTGAGCAAAGTTACTCCTTTGCGTGGCACTCAACTGTATTCTATGGGGTGCAGCGCCGAAAGCAGAGATAGCTGGAGAAGAGGAGTTTGCTGAGCCAGGGGGTATGTCTACAATGAACTCATTGCGTGGTGTGCTGGGGCATTTTGAAGACAGGACCAAGCAAACACAGGAGACAAAGGACTTCTACTAACTTCGCTACAACCTTCAACAACATTTGTCAGATTTTGGAACAGCTCCATGAAAAGCAAGCCAAAAAAAGTATATTTTTTGGTTTCCTCATGTATTTATGTCATGGTGACCAAAGCCCTCGGCTTGTACACAAAGTGCTTAAGAACACCAAGCCTATGTATGATTAGCCATGGTCAGACACCTGAGCCTTCCACAGTGTTATGGTGAGCCAAGCCATGTAGAAACCATGCCCAAGAAAATCCAGCATGCAGAGTCCCTCCTCTAATCACTCTAATCAATTCATATATTGTGGGCAAAGGCAACATGAAAATGGGTTGGAAAATACTTCTGTATACTGCTGTTGACCTCGCATCTATTGAATTTTTCCATGTGTTACTCAACAAAACCACTTGTGAATGGCACCCTTTAACCCATTATTTTAAATCCCCCCTGCCACCCAAACCATCCATGCATATTTGCGGGTCCAACGCCACTCTCGGTCATTCTCACTCATGCATGTCAGATATTTACAACCCTTCAATCAATAAAGTTAAACGCTATGCCATATACCCAGAAATAATGAATCTCAATCCCATATCGCCTCTTCCGGAGAACCTTTCCTTCGTAAAACATTATGATCGGAATTAGGGAAAATTTGCCAAAAGGAGCCTCCATCCACATTGTCTGATTGGCTAATGTGGATGCTTGAGTGTGCAATCATTCTCTAATTTGAGCTTTATGTGGTCTAGAGGTTAAGGGAAACCTAAGTATATGAAACTTTCCACTCTTTCCAAAACTTCTTTTGTACCGATCATTTGAAGGAGCTCATCTGTTTCTAAAGTGCCAAGGACGAGTATACTCGTCCTTTTTGCAAAGACATGCATAATAGCCTGGCAGCTAAGGAGTTAAAGTGCATTGGATGACTTTGATTTTTCTATGTTATTATTTAAAAAGTGATCATTTGCAAATGCATTGAAAGCGTTTCTAATAAGTTTCAGACCAACTTCAGTGCAATCAAAAAAAAATCATTAGCATAGCTCAGCCAAGGAACTTTCAAATGTCCTAATTTTGGCAAGGCGAATGCTGCAGGTAATAAAAGGATTCCAGTATCAGACATGTGCAAATTAAAAAGACAGGGGGCTATCACACACCCCTGTCTCTGACCCCCAAGTGTTGGAATTTTGGATGACAGTCCCCCCTCTGCATTTAGCCTAACCTGCATTACAGAATTTTCATGTAAGCCAACTATGAGGTTTGTTTGTTTGTTTATTTATTTATAGCACGCACCAGACCCAAAGGTATCAGGGCGCGAAAAACAAGAATACTTTAGGCTTACATGGTTACAAAGTTACATAGTCACGTAGTTACAGGTCAGTACAACAATAAAGCATGTAATACATATTCATTTATTCATTTAAGTTTGGTTCCATAACTGAAAAGCGGGATCCAGTCTGTGTTACAGAGTCAAATAATGGGAATAGCAGGTAATGATAGAGCTACAGATCATTTTCTTTAAGCCACTTGTTGATGTTTAATCTAAAGTGGGTGTAGGGTTGGTCAGTCCATAAGGTGGGTGGGAGGGAATTCCACAGTTGGGCCGCTTTGACAGGGAAACTATTCCCTCCGAGTGTAGTCATTTTGAAGGGGGGAACTGATAAGCAGTGTGTATAGGCTGCTCTGGTGGGTCTAGACGTGACTCTTCTTTTTAACCTCTCTGTCAGGTAGTTAGGTGCTGAATTTTTGAGGCATTTGAAGTTTGGGGGAGCAGTTTTAAGTTTGATTCTGTCAATAGTGGAAAGCCTGTTAGTTTGTCAGTTAGATTGTTAGGTTCAATGAGCCCTTTGACAGCCCCCAGTTCTGCAACTTTCTCCACAACACATTTCTGTGTACACCATCAAAGATGGTAGCCACAAAGCCAGAATGATACTTCTTAGTCCAAGTCAATGATTGGACACAAAATAGACAATTTAATGACAATTTAATGATGTGCTCATCTGTCTTTAAAACACTTTCTGCCTCTTTTGAAGACAGCCAGATTCTGCCACCTACATTTCCGAATGTTCATGCAGTAGCAGGGTGAAAAATTAGCTGTCAGCATCCTTTATGGATGCTGGTTAATAATTTCCCAGGTCACTCCTTGCTCCTCTTTTGTAAATAGGAAATATATGTTCCACTCGCCAAGGTCCGGGAAATATATAATTGACAGTAATCTGCTGAAACAAGATTATAAAAATTGTAGACCAATCCCTTTGAACAGGATATTGGATAGTTTGTTGGGACTGGAGTCTCTCGATCTACTCATTTTGATAATGATGCTTTTAACTGTCTCCTGATTAACAGGCAAATTCCACAGGGTTTCACCATTAGGGTGTCGAATGAAGCTAATAGGGTCACTGGGATTAATCTCTTGGAAGACATGCAGGACATGAAAAGTCCAGTCTGATTCAGCCACCAAATTCAACTGGACATTTGCTTGCCTGGTTCCATCATAATTAAAGATTTTCCAGAATTCAGTGGAATTTTTATTTTTCAATTTTCAAGCACATTTTCAGAGTTTCTTTGGAGCAACATTGCTCTGTGATTCCTCAGCCAATCCTTCGACTGGGATTTGATCCTCTTAATTTCTGTTAATCTTGCAATCAGGCTCAGATAATTTCTGTCTCTTAAAACTCTAATGCATGCTCTCGACAACTGTTTCCTATTATCCATTTCACTGTCATAGGTATGAGTATGTTTATGGGAGATCTTTTCACGACATGAGGAAAAACCAATGTGGAATTGAAAATAACTCTTCAAAAATGGTTCAAAGGAATCTATTTACACAGCAGAGAGATGGTTCTCAGACAGACACTGTCGACTGCATTATTTACCAATTCGATGTTATAGGAATTACAACAGATTCTGTGACCTGAAGAGTTCACCAAAAGATCATGTGGTCCATTCTGACAGGCACACACAACCCCCAGGTCGAACTCTGCGTGGAGCATGCTATGATAAATCAACTCAGCTGAATCTTCAGTAAGATACATCTATTGAAGGTTCTATGTGATTTCATCGACGGACTTTTCATCGCAGGGTTTTTTGCCGCGGATTTTTTTAAAAAAAAAACATCGAACAAACCCCCCATCCGTTTAATTATTTTATTATTCCCCTAGACACACACCAAATGTATTTAATTTTTAACCCCAAAAAAAATCGATGTTTTTTAAAAAAAAAAAAAATCACGGCAAAAAACCTGCGATGAAAAGCCCGTCGATGAAATGACGGTATACCCTATTTAAAACCCAATTCACTGTGTAGATAGTATTACTCCAAGTCGGCTTAGGGGTGATGTCACCGGGAATTGCACCATTAAATATTTTAAGTTCTAATCCATTTAGGGTGCGCAGCCATTTAAACCCATTCACCAGACCAGTGTTAGATGACCCAGCCTACGCGGGGTGATAGATTCAATATCAATTTGGGCACAGTGGGCATTAAAGTCTCCCAGTACCACTGAATGACCTCCATTTGTGTTGTTACAACAACTATTTACAAATACGTTAATATTGTCTGCTGCATTCTGAAGATTTAGAATCCATTTATGCCAGTAAACATAAATAAAAGTCAATTTTCTAAGCATGATGGACTAGCCAAACGTGACAGGCCAAAATGCCACTACAAATCTCTGAAGAACTCATTTCTGTAATTCCCACATCTGATCTAATTAGGGTTAATAAGCCCCCTTGCGGGCGAACAATTGCGCCTTTCCATGCAGCCTGGAAGTGGGAAATGTAGCCATCGAACAAGGGGTTTATTGCAGCCATGTTTCTTGCAGAAAAATTAAGTAGCTTAATTTTAATAATTCTCCCAAGACAGGATTGGTGAACAAGTTGATATGGCCTTTAGAGTTGCAAGATAGCAGAGAAAGAGCATTTACTGCCAATGGGTGATTACTATAGCTACGAATGGTTACCCTTTCCAGCATATAGGAAACCCCCATTCAGCCAAGAACAATCCTGATTGTTGACTGAACTAGAAGGGTTATCCTTGACCAAGGAAACTCCCCTCACTGCATTCCCTCTTGGATCAGTGGACACTAGAATTTCGCTCAGCAAGGGAAATTCTTCGTGCTACTACTGTGTGGTTGAGAATCCCTATCAGAATACAGGAACAAGTGAAAACCCAATTGCCTCAAGGCAAAAACTTCATTCATAATGAGATCAAGAACTCAACAACAATGTTAGAATTCATAAACATGGCAGCACCGTCAGTTTGATGAAAGTCTATAAAGTCAACCCTGTCCATACCTATTATTTTAACCCAGCAAAACCCTCCCCGCCACTTAACCTGTCCACACTTATTTGCAGGCCCAATGCCAGCCTCGGTCACTCTCACTAATGCATTTCAAATATTTACGACCCTTCAATCAAAAAAGTTACCAGCCAGACTGATGCAGTGGATTGCACCAATGGGTACCAAGAAACATCATATACCATCAGAGTTAAGCAGGAATTGAAGGATATCACTCAGACCTCAAACGAAAAGGATACCCTTATAAATATCTCGACATTCCCATTTTTCTAATATGCAAGGCTGTATTTTTGCTACTTCAATGGATAAGAGCAGACTTTTTATGTAACATTGGGTGTTTAAAAGCGAAAAGAGAGAAATGAAGTCACGTAACATAAATCAAATCAGCTTACAACAATATTGTCACTGAGAGCACATTCCAGCATCTGACATAGAAATCATCCGTTTGGGACATTCTGTACGCTGATATTAAACATATGCTTGGTCAAACTAAATTAGCAGGGTATCTAGTGCAGAACATGATAAAAAATGGCTATAGAGCATGCAAAGGCCAATTTTGTGGCGATAGATCATCCAAAACCTCCCAGAGGACCTCCAGATGCAGTTCTCACAGAGATTAGATTATGATAAATATGGCTAGTTGGTACATCACAAAATGTTTTATGGTGATCCTTGGATTAGAGAGTGATCACAAACTTCTGAGTGTTTCTCTGATGCACGGCAGCTCTAAAACCCTTTTAAGCCTGTAATAACTTTTTAGCATTTTAGTATTTGTACATACTTTTCTATTATATTTAGTATGATGAATTCAATTTATAATCTGTATATACATTTTGTATTTACATTTTTTATAAAGATGGCATGCAAAGTTTATTGATTAAACTGTTACACACTTTAAATACAATTTTAAAAAAGCTGTTTCAAATAGGACAAAGAGTAATACCTGTATTTCATCTCGAGCTGCAGAGTTAAATGGACTGATCTAGTTTTTAAAAATGTAATTCCTCAAATGTACGTAATGCTTTTACTGATATGTGTAAACAATCTCAATTCAGAAATACCTTTTCACTGGGATCACTTGTCTAATTATTAAATCCCTATTTAGTCAAAACACTCCAGAACATGCCACAAAGCAACTGTGTACACTGCTCTGTTGTATAACTGCTAGTGCAGGGATTGCATAACCTGATTATTAATCACCATGAATTCTGAAACCGGGAAAGACTTCTGCATAGAAGTATCAATCATTAGTACCCGGCACGCTCTGTCCATGGGAAATACTACACGTGGATTGGCTCTTTTCCGAGCCATACCACACGGTATTCCCGTGGACGTACGAGCGTGCTGGCATTTTTTCCCGGCAGGGGGCGTGGCAGCCCCTTATCAATGAAGAGGCCCGAAATGGGACAATCCCTGCTCTGAGCCTACCCAAGGCTGGAGGCTGCCTTCGTCCCCCGCCGGGGACTCGGGTACGTTTTCTTTCTCCTCCACCCCCATTCCGTGCAAACTATCCCCTCCCTGCCCTCCCAACCCCACTTACCTCTTTCCTTTTTCCCAGGAGCAAATGCGCTGGGAACAATTCTGTTCCCAGCGTGTCCGCTCCCGATGGCCGCCATGGAATAGGGAAAACGGACTACATTTTCCCTTTCCCGGCGTCCATTTTACTTGACATTTCTTTCTGTTTCAAAATGGGTCAGGGTACAAATGGCTATAAGACCATCCACAGCGGGCCAATACCGCCCATGGTAATGCCCCCGGGGCTTCGTTAACTATAGCCCGGGGGCATTACCTGGGGGTATTGGCCTGCCGCCTCGGGTCTTATTGCCACAATGGGACCCATAGAACTCTTAGATCATGCTTATAAATAAAGATAACTGTTCCTTCTGTCAAATAGCGCAAAAAGGTGACCTTCATTAGGTAATGGCCAAAAATGTCGCCCTCAGAATTACGACGGCCGAAAATGATGACTTTTTTTATTGAGACCCCACCTATATATGTGGCAGGGTGGTATATGATATAATATTAATATGGGGAGGCTACGGTGGTCGGGGGATTTAAAAAGTCGTCATTTTCGGTCGTCGTAATTATGACACATTTCTCTAACTTGCGCATCAAACCCTTGGATCACAACCTTAATAGATACGTTGAATTTTAGGATAGAAGAAGTCGGGTTATCTCTGTCATCTCAGCGCAGTAACAAGACCCCAGGAATCAACAACATTCTGATAGATTTTTCTAAATCAGATCCCACTGTTTAGAACCCCTATAAAAATAAACCTTTTATCGAAATTATTTCTAATGTAGTGATTCTTGCCAGTTCTAGAGGTGCACAGATTATACCTATCTTCAAAAAGGGGTGATCGGATGATGTAGCCAACTATCAGCCGATTTCCCTGATAGACGCAAGTGAAAACATATATGTGCCAATTCTTCTGTAATGTCTTAAAAGTTTACTTATTTAATTGTTTTCTTCTAACGCACCTAATACCATACTTGAGTTTGGTATCTAAGTGCAGATCCGAGACCTCAACATCTGTTACTCTGCATGATCTTGCTTCCAAGGCCAGTGCGTTGCCCCTGTTCTATCCTCCCTTCCTTGTGATGGGGGTGCACGTGTATGTATTGGATTTCCAGGCTGGAGTGAGCACTGGAGATCAGTTTTTTCATGTGTTTTTTTATCCCGTTAGAAGTATACATTTATGCGTAAGCGATCTTTTTTTTAAATATTCATGTTTTTATGAGATTTTCATATTACACCAATACATACAGGTATACATAAACCCAGGCCAGCTGGACAAGCACAAGTCCAATATTCACATTATTACATAAGCAGTCTTTATATTTGGTATTTGTAGATGTGCTCTCCGCTTTTGATACAGTCCCACACACAAAATTGTGACAGCACTTGATTACAACTGGTGTACCTATGAATCTATTATCATCTATTGCTATGGGTATCAAGACAATTTTACTCTCATTCGCTATGGCACTGATGGTGAATGCACTAAATCCTTTTCTGTAACAAGAAATGTGAGGCAAGGATGCGTACTGCCCGTTATTGTTTTGTTTATATATTACCAGATTAGCTACTGTCATTGGTGGGTTCAAAATATATGCAGAGAGTCTAGGAGGAGAGAATATTATAGCAGTCTGCACTTTTTTTTGACATGGGCTTGACGATTAATACCTCCAATCCCTTACTAATTTCTTACATTCTGTTCACAGCTGTTCCTGGGGTTCCACGCTTACGAAGTACACACAAAATATTGTATCTAGTTTGGAAAAAAGTCCTGTGACATTGGGCGATCCATCAGAGGCACTCCCCTTGAGAAAGCTGCTTGTTCATTGTGATTAATTTGAGGTCTGCATTCACGAAAAAGCTCTCCTGTCTGAACAGTTTGAGAAAAGAGTTCTTACCCTCGCTAGATATGGTAGGGGTTTAAAAATATGTTCGCAGCGCTGCGGGAGTAGCGCAACCGGGCACACTCCAAAAGCTTATTGGACACAAGCCTACTCAGCGGCACAATGTGGTACTGAAATAGTGGAGCAACAAATATCTTAAACTGCTCAAATCAAGAAAAATGAAACTCCTGAAATCTATTTCTTGTCTCCCACAGAGTACCCCTAGCTTGCCGCTGCGGTTGAACTTGGGCGTTTACGGTGTTGCCTTTAGAGCAAGACTTAAACTTTGACTCTACTGTTATAGGGTGCTGACAAATGAACATCTAGTCACATAGAGCAGTGCTTTAGGATATGTTCTCGATCAAGCTGATCCTTCAGAGTTACCCTAGTGTAAATACATTCGGAAAATGCCCACTCATCTTAATCTGCCAGGCCTCTGACTTCATGCTTGTTTTCCATGTCGGGGTCAATTATCAATGATATCTGAAATAATAACAGACTTTGAAGAATGGTATTACTCAAGCAAGTCGGGGATGATTTAATCTGACAGCTTGATTACAAGATATTTGGAAAGAAAGCACACATTGGTCTGTAAAAGTTGCCTACAGCAAATTGCGGATTTTTAAGGCAAAGCTCTGTACATGAGACTCAGACTAGGAATCTCACTGCTAGGCCTATTTACATGCAAATGGTTAAACGGTCTTAGTGATCAATGTAGCGACTGTTTGTTAATCAGGGAAGATCTATGTCACTTTCTTTTCTTGTGTACCTGGAGGGGTTGGTTGCTACCCTGCTAAAGAATAATGGCATGTGATTGCAGACATAGGCCCTGTTGTTTTGCCGTCATTGTCAGCGTGTTTTTATTGTATGGGGAATTGTGCAATACGTGAAGAAAGCTCGGGCCTTATATGGAGAATGTGTTGTAAAGCTTGTCCTGTCAATGCGTTCATTGTGATGCTGGAACCAAGTCGGTGTCTGTACATTTGAGTTGAATTTAAGCTGTCATATATATATTGGAGATGAGACTTATTCCTCTCTCTCTCTCCCTCTCTCTCTCTCCGTCTGTCATTCTAATAGGATTCTATGACATCTCCCTGAAGGGATACTGGGCCTATTTACGAGTATGGAGGTAGCCACCCCCTTATCGGGTACCGGGTTCCAGAAATAGGGAATTACCAGGCAATTCCAACCTTGGAGGGCCCGGTAATTCCCTTTCCTGGAACCCAGACCCGGTACATCCACATTCCCATTTGAGCCCCCACAGGTCTCAATGGGAATGGGGAGGATGCTAACAACCAGTCCGTTAATGACGGGCCCGTTGTTAGCATCCTGGTCTGCTAGCGGGTCCCGCTAAGGACGCCTGGTTTTACCAGACGTCCTTTGCGGGAGCCGAAAGCAGACCTCGTAATGAGGCGGTAGAGGGATAACGGGGCCGGCAGCTCTACCGGCACCGTTATCCCTCTACCGCCTAACGTGTAATGAGGCCCACTGCCTTTACTCAGCTTTCACACTACAGGGAATACATTTGGGGTTTCCTGTACTAGAGACCTGCATTTCCTGCTACACTATCCAGTCAATCTTTACTATCCAGTAAAGCTTTCTCTTTTTGGGGTGTTTGACACACTCTGATGATACCCAACTAAGCACCTGAGAGGAAGGTGAAGGCGTGGGACCAAGGACATTCATGGGACAGATATTGTGGTCTTTCTTTCTTCCAGAGCACCATGACTGGTGGAAGAGGGAGTCTCAAGTGGGTACTCTCTCCTCTCGGTGTGTATTTTCCCATGAAGTTTATATAAACGGGGAAGCAAGCCTTATATTCTCATTGGAGGAGATTGTGACAGCATTCTTTTTATAGAGATGTGTGACAAGACAGGCTTTCTATTGAACTTGTTAAATGTGAATCCAGAGTCTGGGTTCCCTTGCTGCAGAATCTGTTGAACCTAATCAATATGCAGAGGGTGCCGCCAGAAACACTGGGAAGTGCAGAAGTAGTGACCATATTCAAGAAGAGGAACAGAAAGAACCCTCAGGAACTATAGTCCAATTTCTCTGATTGAAGGGCTTGGAAAGGTTTTTGTCAGTACATTTTTGTAGAGCTTACAATGCTGGGCAAAAGAGCACAATATGCTATTTCATTCAGGCTGAGTTCAGGTAGAATGTTACACTGGAGTAGGTTTTCTGCATATCCATCCCATTTCAGAAATGTGTTTAATTGAAGAAAGAATCCATATAGCTGGTCTTGATTGACCAAAAGACTGCACTTGATTGCCTTCAGCGGTCTGTACCTTGGAATACCTTGCTATTTTCGGAAGGTACTTACCCACTGTGCATAATGGGTACAAAGGGCAAGGGAGACCAGAGTCAGGACACAAATCCATACATCCTGGGAACAGAGCGCTTCTCAGAGCAATGGCCACAATGTTTACTTGCATAATGTCCCTAGGGCAGCTTGAGAATTATGACTTGTTAGTCAATAAAGTGACACATTGGATCAGAAGTACAAAGGAGTTTTACGTTCCTTATTAGAGAGGATGTCGTGTCATGCACCAGGGTGGGGATGCCGTCAGACAGTACTGATTTCATCCATCTAACCCTAAGGAATTAATTTTGGTAAATTGCTTGCTGTCAGTAGAATTGCGCTCATACCCCCTGAATGGCTATGGATGTGACAGTAAGTAAAGTTTCTGCTTTGCCGTACATGTGTCGAGCAAAAACAGGCAGGGTGCAGGCACACGGATGAAGAGAGGAGGCTGACAGGCACTTGGTGTACAATTGAATTACAGACCACTTTGAAACACTGCAAGCGACTGGGGCACATACACGAGATATAGAATTTTAAAACTGTCACCCTAGATCTGTTCTGTATCTATATTTAGATGTTCCACCAACAAAAACAGGGGTCAACCAGCTTCTTGGAAAAATATGTGGACAATGCCGCTAAGCAGGTCTACGTGTATGATTATTACAAACATCAGGGCATGCACTTACATCTGGAGCATATCAAGGACAACCCCACTCAGTGGCTGTTGGCAAAACTATGCCTTTATTCCGCTGTGAGGCAAGTTTACATAAAGAGTTAATTTTTCAAACACAACCATCATCACAGAACCTGATGTGCTTCACGCTTATTTATTTGATCATTCTTATGACGTGAGCAGCTGCGTGTTCATAGAGGATGAAATGGCTTGTTTATGCTGGTGATACGTGAGGAATATTCAACAACTTCTGACAATACCAATATATTTATAGTCACGTTCACAACCGCTCACGCGCACTTGAAGCTGTACGATTTGATGGAGCAATTTGATAGTGTTATTTTGGGCAGCGGCCTGTTGATGTCAACCTGCCCACAAGTGATTATCTAGGGGATCTAACTTTGGAGCTAACCCCTGGAAAATACACTGTGGAGTTTGTATCTGCAGACCCTATGACTTGGCAACAATGGCTGGCTCTAATATAACGTCCTAATGGATGTGGGATACCTGTAGGAATTCATCCCACACATTCTCGAGACGATACTACCAATCTGCCAACGTTTACAGGAATGACTGTTCCACATTCAGGACCAATTCAAGCATTGTAATAGCTGGAACATTACAGAGACCATTAGGGTCCACCCAAAACGCCAGCTTTGCCTTGACAAAGACCAAGGGCCTCATTACACGGTAGGCGGTGAACCATGGCGCAATTAGCGCCATGGTTCATGCCGGTAAAATACCGGCACCGCCTTGGTGGAAAGGGGAATTACCGCCCCATTCCAAGGTTGGAGGGGCAGTAATTCCCCCTTCCACCATTGCCCTTTCCCATTCCCATTTTTGCCCCATAGGGCATAATGGGAATGGGGAAGGCGCTAATTATGGCACCGCAAATTGCGGTACCGTAATTAGCTCTCTGGGTCCCTTTGCAGGTTGGTTTTTAACGCCTGCAAAAAGCAGGCGTTAAATTCCCCAACCCGCAAAGGGACCTCGTAGTAAGGCGGTAAGGATTTACCGGTACCGGTAAAATACCGGTACCGGTAAACCCTTACCGCCTACCGTGTAATGAGGCCCCAAGTTTCAAAACACGTGTCAGTTGAAGTGTTTCATAGAGCGTTCAAGATTAAACCCTTTCTAGTGTTGACTAAGCATATGATTAATTCATTTACAACTTTAAGGCTAGCGCGAACAACTAGGACCAACCTGCCAGTCTCTCAGACACTTCTTTGGGGTTGGGAGTAGAACCTCAAGGTTCCAGCTGCGCAGCTCGCCCACCTATCTGCCAGTACTAGAGCACACTAGTAGTTGGCTCTACTCACTCACTTCAAAGCTCTAAAAACAATGTCACTATTATTACCCATGTGTGGCACTCAATTTATCGAAATGGCAGAGGTGGGGTGGTGAAAGACTGAGGTGACCTGACCGGGGCATCGTACCTATGGTGCATCTATGGTCAAGCCATGGTGACCTGATCCTAAGGCAAGCATGATGTGCTTGCACTAGCCTTCTGGCTTTATACCCTATGAGCAGTGATTATTCACTAATAATCAAACTAGCTGATAGTGAAGGACACAAAAAAGAATGGTGAAGAGGTCATGAGACAGCTGGCAAACTGCAAATCTCTTGTACTGGTTCTATGAGATCCGAAAGGTGAACTTTTTAAAGGAATTAAATGTGTAAGTGGGGAATGAGTTGATCAGTGATGTGATAGATCAGTAAAAGTAAACATGATTTTCTAATCTACGAAGACCCTATTATATCGGCTTTACATGTACTCCTTTAAATCATAAATGTTAATAATCCACCTGGACACCCAACATTTTTTGGGTATCAAAACAGTTACGGAATTTTTGTAGATTATGTCCTCATCTCCTTTGCGGTTCAATTGCCCTTCTACATTCGAGACTCCTCACCCATCATTAACTTTCTTGAACATTCTCCTTTCTCCAAGGAAGATGAGTTACTAGTGAGAAAAGTGTACAACAATATTCCCAAAATTGATGCTTTAGAACGTTTTCCTGAAACTCTAGAAAAACAGGATTCATCTCACCTAATCCTCAGCAATTATTTGTACCATGTACCAGAGCTGACAATGACATGCATTTATTTAATCATTCATTACCAAATGTACAGGAAATTAAAAGACATTTGTATGGCCTCATTTGAATCTAAAGTTATTGATACCGTCACTAACCCTTTTTAGTCCAATATAAGATGCTGACATTCATATGTTCATGATATGTATTCAGGTGGATATTGGACTAAAGAACTGACACATGTATTATTTGATTGTTTCAATTAATTGATTCCTCCTTTTGAGTTTACTGTGTCATAAAGCAGTTATAAGGTTGCATGTTTGGATATACACATCAAAGTATTAATAATTGGTTTGTATACAAAACCTTTAGAAAAAAACTAACTTTTTCATTTTGACAGTTTTCATCCTGGGAGTTTCTGGGAAAATGTGTCCTCTTTGCAATTCTTGCAGATTAGGCACAGATGTACCCATGTAACTGATTTTCAAAATAATTCTGAAATTTTGCAGAACGCATTGTTAGGGGATATGCCCCAAAATGATTAAACAAGCATTGAACGAGCTCTTTTCATGGCCAGAAATGTTACATTGATTACCAAGACAGAGAACACAGATGAGTCTAACAGGATGGTCTTTGCTACTACATTTAATAAAGCGAGTCATGTTTTTCAGAGACTTATTTTTCAGAATTTGCACTTGATCAAAGATACAGGCATTACAGAAGACAATCTACTGTTGTCCTTTAAAAAAATGGATACATGAAAGTACTGGATTCAAATGTCAAGAATCAGAAGAAACATTGATTACTTTCTAGGGTGTTTTAGCCCCGCTGTTGGGTTCTTTCAAGTATAGAATGTGTATTGCTGTCAGAGGGTTGAATTATGCCTGCCTTTTCCACTCCAACTTTAACTCCCGCAATGTGGTCCAATTCCCATGTGGCCTAATAATCGTAACCCTTGCAACAAGGAATGTGCCCGCTAGAATAAATAAACAGTAAAGCATGATTCACCAGGGCGCCCGAGAACATTGCTGGTGGAACACTTTTCGTTGATACTGCACAAGAACTATGACCTTAAATCATTGGTCATTAATCAGGTCACTGAATTCCTTAGGAGCTTTTATCATGAAATAAATCTAAGTAGAAAAGACAAATATTAGTGACCGTAAGATATATTAAGATATATTGAGGAGGGGTCGTGTGAGCTTCTAGATTTCCATATTAAATTACTAAAAATATATTATTATGACACAGGTTGAAGCCAGTTAAGTGAGATTATATAGTAATTGATCCAGTATAATCACCTTTTCTGATTGTTCTCGGTCTCGTGTGACAGAGGTTAAAACATTTTCTAGCTGTCATTATTCGGGGTTACGTGTCCCCCCTGAATATGGACAAACATATAGACAGAACATTACAATCACCAAAACTTGTTTAATAATCATGAATACATTTTTGAGCTTTGCATATAATTGGTCTATGATTCTCATCAGGGCTAGCCGTTCAGAGTGTAGGGGCGTAGACAACACTAAGGAATTTGAATGATAACATAGGTTGGGTTTTTAAACCTTTGCCTCTCACTTATGTTTCCCAGCATGTACAGTATTTGAGTCTGTAATGAGATGTAATAGTGCACCTACAGACACAGGTGCAGAGCATTCAGAGCTAAAAGGTCCCTTTCCCATCCGTTCACTGTATTATAATAACACACAGATGCTGTCTCACTTAGACAGCACAGCCCTTAAAGAGATGTCAAAGGTTTCCGTGTGATTTAAGATAAGAGGATTGACAGGTTCACCTGACCAGGGCAGGCCTTTACAAGTTATTCTGAGAAACACTTGAGTAATCACCCAATCTTCTCTTGTGTTTTATATCTTAGAGCAAGCATTAGGTGATTGTGGCAGGGGTGTCACCGCACTCCAAACACATCGTTCACCATTCTGAATTTTTACCCAAATATCGTCAATGCTTATGCTTTGGGACAATAGTACATGTTCATATCTTTGCTGGATTTTGACTTGTACATCTAGTACCCATCAACTAACATCACATTTCGCAACACACTCTTCTATTCTTAATTAAAGGCAGGGATTATAATTAATTTGCGTTACTGGTCTCTTTTGGAACACATCCACATGTAGGAATCACCAGGTGCATGCAACATTAAAGTGAAGAGCTATAAGGGTGGGCAAGGGGGCGTGAGCAAGCCCAATATTGGGGGACCCTGGGTCAGAGTGTAGGGTGATGGTCTAAGGAACAATGTCTCCAGGCCAAATTATGTGTTACCACTATTTTTCTGTGTTGATTTAATGAGGTTGAATCTGTCCCACCTTATAGGTTACTGTGAATGATGTGAGAGTTAAATAATTAATCACAGTTAGAAGTTGTGGAGTCGACACATGATGACGATGTAAATGTGTGATCCTGATATAAGTGTCATTGTGGGTCATATTAGGTCTAATTGCATATGGATTATTTGATTTTTGTTTTTCGTCCCTAGGTGTGACTTTGGAAATGATAGTTGTGGAAAAAATGAAGGGAAACACAGCAGTTGTCTCTGGAGGTCCCTCCAAGATGTCGAGACAGACAGAGAATTCGACGAGGTATTCAGAATAGGTCCACGGAGGAATGATGTGCTTGACTGAATGCACGCGGGCATTGGAACGCGGCTCTGGTAAGGTCATGCCTTTCTCTGCTTTGTTTAGGTTCACTAACACATCTATCGAGGAACTCAGTATTGTTTCCTTCACTGATTTCTCATGAAAAACTGTTTCTTAATTGTGTCATTTACTTTTCTATGTTTTATGTCGAATGCTGCTATTTTCATCATTTGTAAATGATGTTCTTGCCTTCTATTTTTTGTGCATATAATATTTTATGTTATTTCTGCGATTTATTGTCGGTAATCCATACCTTTTGCCGTATGTGTGCAAATGTATGAATGTAATTACATGAATGCAATGATGTGCTTAACTGTTGGAAAATTGTGAATACATGTGAAGCACACTTGTTTATGGGCTCCTCATTGTCTTTGTTCTGTTTAATGTGAGAGTTGTATTCCTAAAAACTGTCCCTTCATGCTTGCAATAATACTTTAGGTTATGTGGTTGGAGCCTCATGGTTTGGTTGGTTCCTTCAACTGGACGACACTCTGCGTAGATATGAAGAAATCTGGTCAAGATTCCTAGACATTTTTGGCGAGGGTCAGTGAGAAATAGGCTCTTGAGATCCGTTAAGGCAGACATTTTGGTGACGGTTCTCTCCGAACTGTTTGTCCCTTCTCTGTTCCTCTTGCTCTTGCAGTGTGAGCAAGGATCTGTGCTCAAAATCAGACTTTTTCTGTGGTTGGTGGGAATCCTGCAAGCACTGAGATGAGTGACAGACAATTCCATCTTTTCGCGAAGAACTTGCTTATGAGGTGTAGAGGTCATGGGGGCATGTTCTAGTTCAGGAGTCACTCAAGGGGATGAGCTCATGACACAGGTGAGGGGTATATCATCTTCCTCTGACCACCGTGAACTTCCCCCTCCTCCCCCCGCCTGCAGCCACAGGTAGTGTGGTGCTTGCTCTCAGCAGGGATTGGAAGGTGAATTTAAATCTGTGCTCAGGGATGCAGGGAGCCTAAATAATGTCCTCCAATTATATTCAACAGCAAAAGCGCTAGTTCTTTCAAGCCCCCATAGAGCGATGTTCCTGCAAATAAGCCGAGCAACATTAAAATCGGTTTTCTGCAGTGACCAATGACTTTGGTTAAACACTGCTTACATGTAACAGCAGTGCACTGCAGCTTTAACACTGCATTCTGATTACAGCACTGTGAAAGGATCAGTAGCTTCTCTGAGCACCAGTTGTTATAATAATACTGCGCTCTTATACAGCGCTTCATGACAGACTCCGCCAGCTTCAAAGCACTGTAAAATCAGGTGTTATGATAACTATTCCATTTTCAATTATGCTCGATTTATCAATCTTGTAAGGCTAAATCGGTCATGCTGTGAGATTCAAACTTGCAAATGCAGGCTGCCCTCATGCTGGAGACGTACGCTTTACTTGTGTAGCTACCAACCGTTGGTGGTTTCACCTTCAATTGTTTACACTATAAAGTTCTGATGGAGGTCATTTCTGAGCATGCAAAAAATGTTTAGGAAAAGACCTTATATCCGACAGTGGCAAACTTTTACGCATTATTTCCTTGCATAAATGCTTGCCAGTGTGCATCACTGGGGACATCTAATTAATTGAATAATCGCATAGTGCACCAACGTAATGCAGTCTTTCCAGGTGTAAATAGTGCATTGAACCATTGTGTAGCACCATCTCCACTTCTGGGCCTGTACAAAGTGAAAACACGTCCCAGAGCAATAGGATGCGCCTTGCCGGGTCCTCAAAGTCTTTGAAGTTGGAATCTTAACTCACAGCCCACTACATTTTAATTCCTTCAACCCCATGCAGCAGCCCCTTCATTAACCCACTTTTTAAAAATATGTTTATCATCATTAAACCTCAGTGCCTGTCCCTGTGTACTCTGACTGCTGCTGTCCCTTCCCTGTCCCGTGTCCCAAAATGCTGTTGAACGCTTCCTGTCCCCTGTGCCACCCTGAGTGCTGCCTCCCTTCCCTGTGTCCCCGACTGCTGCCACCTCTGCCTGACTGTTGGACAGCCCTGTTTGACTACTACTGAACAGACCTCTTTCATCACTCTGCCCCCTGAAGCATTGGTGTGCAGCCATCTTTGACCACGCTAAACCTTTCCTGACTGCCATGCACCCTCAATCTTGCTCCTCCCTGCTCCGTGCACTACCACATGACCTCTGCTGCCTCCAACATCCCTGGCTTGCCCACGGTCTGCTACGTCATCCTAAGTTTCTCCATTGAAACCCCAGTCTGCCACCCCAGTCTGCCTCTGCAGTCTGCTCTTTCGGCCAGGTTCTGTAGCGTTCTCTCTCCTCGGTCAGCTTGCTTCCTTTCTCTACACCACCAGACACCCAACAAGACCATGTGCCGGGGAAGATGTCTTATGCGCTCTGATGATCCGCTGATGGCCCTCCTGGGCCTTGTGAAAGAAGCAACGAGCCTCATAGGTCAGGAGTATCAGAAGATCCCACTTCTCCAGCTCAACAGGTCAAGGAAGGCCAGCCGGCAATACAGTAATGCTTTGGGGACCACCTCGTGCAGGATCAGGCGGACACAGCAGGGCTGCTAGAACCTAGAGAAGTGTCCAAAATATGGCCTACAACCAACACAGGAGATGGCCCATCACAGAGCACATACTTACTGTCATCAATGTGCGAGATGCATGTCCAGACCACCGCCCTCCCAGATGATTTAGATTGCGAAAAAAATATCATTTTATGGAAATGAATACATGACGATGTAGGCAGGGAGGGGTGTTATGGGTAGGGGTAATTGGTGGCAGTAAGAAACCATAAAGGGGAAAGCTAATTAGCAATATCACAACTGAATCATGTAGGCTGTAGTATGCTTATACACACGACAGTCATAACACAAACAACCATCACATTCACAAGTAGGCCTGAATCCTTGCAGGCCGTGTTTTCATAGACAACACAGAACAATGAGGCTTCCCTTCTCGTCCTACCATTGCATCCCAAATCCCAGGCACGGCAAGGAATACACAGATGCCCCCACATCAGTTAAGGTCTTTGAACTAATTAGGTAGAAATGTCTGCAGCCGAAGAAGTGAAGGGCTGCTGTGTAGTACCAAGGTCGAATTCCTCAGAGTGAAGTCAAAGGCCTTGGGATGCCAAAACATGAACCAAGATTTAGGACACTAGCGCCCCCCAGAATAGTGGTCATTCTATTTGAACTACCAGATGTGCAGGGAAATGAGCCCTAAACCCTTTGTGAACTATATTGATTAGTGGGACACTAAGTCCGTTCTTGGGGCAGGCGAACTGATAAATGGGAAAACAGAAAACAACATGATCTATATTTTGTGCCAGGGAGAGCTGGACATTGACACTCACAAAGTGGGGAGGGCATGAGGGGGGTGTCAACGTGTCTGGGATGACAAAAGGGTGCTTTGTCCGCAAGGACCAGGCTGACCTCGAAGAGTCACTCTGAGTTCACATTGATAACAAGGTGCATGTCACGTGGTTAGGATAAAAGGTAGGGTGGTGCCAATTGATGTTAACCAACTGCTTTGCAGCATTTCATGATGGACGAGGATGCTACCTACGTGTGATGAAAATGAGCAAAGAGACAAATCAATTGAAGAATGGATATATGTAATCATTAGCATGTATATAGGTGGCAGCCAATGAGGGTGGGGGCTTAACACTGTATATCAGTTACATCATGAGTGACGATTTGTGTGTTTATAATCTGAATCTTGTACGCACAACGTCAGAGAGAGCTCTGTGGCAGTGGATTCATAATACCATGTCTCCTTTTTCTTTTGTATACACAATAAAACTCTTGTCTTTCGCAAAAGCGGGTGGACTTGGTCTTTTTCTCTAGCGGGTTTCATTTTCTGGGTCTGATCATTGGGAGTTGTCCCATAAATGTCAGCAGTGTTGAGGGAACTGAAGGAGTCAGTACTTGATTTGAAGGTCAGTACCGCGCATGCACGCAGTACAAAAAACAACAATGTGATCTGGTGCAGTTGTGAGTGGGCACAAGCTATTGCCTGCGCCATAAATGTGTACAAGCGCTGAAGTCATCATCTACCCACACAAGTGCAAACAGTTCTGGACATGTAATAACATCAGTGTCTGCCCCTTCTTGTCTGTGTGCTGGAACGGGTACTGCAACGCTCCCTTTGCAAATGGCCAGATGACTATTCCTTGTCCGTAAACAGGTCAATCAGCCTATCCCACCTCAATGACTGAAGAATGGGCCTCATTACGAGTTGGGCGGTGTTCCGGCAGTAAATCACCAGAACACCGCCCAAACGAATTACCGTTACTGCCATTTGGTCTGGGGGTATTTCCACCAGATCTCAAGTGGTGATGGTGGTGTAATTCCCCGTTTAATTTGATTCCATTGGACTGAATAGGGCTTTTTTGGTGGAATTACCGCAGCAGAATTTCCCCCGCAGTAAATCCGCTGATTCCTCTGATTTTTCGGGGGTGGGTTGGAGAATTTACCTCCAGGATTTCCTGGAGGCAAATCCTCCACTCCATGCCCAAACTCATAATTTGGTGTAGTGGTACAGTTGGAGGTAATGTAGTTACCACCATCTTTACCTCTTACTGCCAAACTCGTAATGAGGCTGAAGCTTGTCTGGTGCATCAGGATATTTGTACTGTTTTCTGTTCAAATAGCAACAAGGGACGCATTCCTCTAGGCAACTAAGAGCGAAGGCCCAGAACACTGTTCAGTCACCCAGGGTCCCAGAGTCACCAACCAATCTGCTTCACCAGGGAATATTACTGTGTGTATTTCTCCACTAATGTGGTGTTTAGTCTGCGATTACCCATGTAGCAGGCGGATGGCCAGCCGCATACAGGAAGTGATGTGTCTTCCCGAGTGATGTCTCCTCGCACCAGATGCTACACCAGATGCCACACCAATTGAGAATTGTGGATGCATGTACAATTAGATGAGAACAGAGTACTGAAATCATGCCACCACTTACCTGCTCAATATTCCCTTCTTGCATTCTGTTATGTCTGCAATATGTAGCGCCTCTTAAGTTTCATCACCTCAACATAAATATAGAGAGACTTGCAGACCCATCTGGAGAGTCTACATGACACCATAAAGCTTAGGCAGGTCAAGAAAGGAAACGGTTAGCTGTCAGCTGCCATGGCTTTGGGGAAAACTGGAATGGAAGAAAATATGATACGATAGTTTATTTATATAGCGCCTATACACAATGTGTTTCAAAGCGCTTCAAGGCAAGAGAGGGAACAAGGGAAAATACAATTACATTCTTACAGGCCATGAACAGTAAGGATGTGAAAATAACTATCATACCCGGCCTGACGACATTTCAGATAGAAAATGAAAGCAGTGCTGTCATGTCCAACCACTACAGACTTGTTGTGGGACGTCATGTTGTGATTTGTAGAAAAACTCCAACACAGAGCAAGCAGGGATCAGTAGCTGGCATGTATCATATGCAGTGTCTCTGCATACCACCTGTGCTTGGCAACAAGCAGTGCAACAAGTGTGTATCAAGATAGGCCCAAACGCGGAGAAGGGAAAGACAACACAGATGGAAATGCAGTCATGAGGGAGGATCTGCTGGTTGACATGCCAGACTACCAGTCGCATGACATCACAACACACAACTTCACGGAGGGCATGATATCAGGGTAAGCCCTTCCCAAATGGGACCAGCCTGAAATGGGGCAACATATGTGCTTAGCACCTGTAGGAAAGGAAGTGAGCACACATACACACAATATGAATTGGTCAAATGCATTTTATTTAACGTGCAATGTGAAGGAATGTACTGTGCTCTGTCCATTGTAATACAAGGGGAGCATGGACTGGTCACCCCTGATCAGGAACAGTGGTTTGGCCTTTTAGGAGAGTAGGCAGAGGGAAGAATAACTATTAAGATGGTTGGAAGAGAGGGAAAGGTTCAGTAAGTAGAAGAATGTTGCATGTCCCCCTGGTGTGCTGCTGCTCAGGCAGTCACCCAGGAAAGAGGAGTTGGCGCAGAGAAGTGGAGGCCCGCTTGGATGATTTTTGGGGGGGCGCAGTTCGAGGTGTCATTTCATCCTGGGCTCAATCCATCCCCTCTCGGATGGAGGAGTAGGCACTCTCAAAAGTGCGGAGGCTGTTGGAGCGGGTCGAGGCAGAAAGCAGGAGGCATAGTGGAGGGCCAGCCATGAAGTGAGTCATTGAGCCAGAAGGGCCTGCCATAAGGACACGAGGATGGATGGATGGATGCAGCAGGAACTAGAGCAGTGGTCTCTGCCTCTCTCACCAATGGAGAACACAGGAAGAGTAGGCCAGGTGTGGTGTCAGTCAGGTGCCGAGCGGCTGAGGAGGAGCCCAAGTGCCACAGCCCTGCCCAGTTGAGCAGGGGCCAGGAGGAGGAGGGCGGTATGGGATGGCACTGACTGCACAATGTCCACTGCTTCCTTTCAACCCAGAAAAGGCAACATGCTTGTTCTGCACTGCTCCAAATTACACATTAAGGAATTCCTAGCCCAGGTAATTGGTGTTCTGTATTAGGACGTGGAAGGAAATGGCCCACTAATGACGACCAGTGTGGAACGTGTCATCCAGTTGCGTCTCTGAGAGAACGCAGAAGACATTGCCTCGTGGTCATCATCGGCTGCTCAACCAGAGCCCAGTAACGGGGAAACGACTTCCTGTTGAGCTTGGAGAGAGGGAGCCTGCCACCCACGCCAGAGCAGGATTAGGGAATCTAACGAGCCTTGGACACAAATGGCCATCATGCTAATGGTCCACCAAGTAAGACAATGGCAGTCTATTAAGGTTTTGTTGCATTGAGGTACGGTGTCACACATTGTTTTATTGCGGTTTAGTCTAACGAATGAAAGGGTAGTGGGCAGACCGCTGCTTCCTGTTAATTATTTACTATTGTGTCCCTGGAAAGAAACTCTGCGGGCTTCACACCCACCATAGCCATGCCCCTCAGGCTCTCACTGAACCCCAGAAATGGGGCAGGCTGGAGAGCAGTAATCAGGTACATAGAACACAGCATTGCGGTGGCCATGCACTTGGGTCAGTAACAGGCGATGCGTTGTTGACAATTTTTTAATGTTAAGGGTGCCTTTTACCCATTACACAGCTCCAGTGCTTGCTTAGAGCACTTTTAATGGTAGAGGATAGGCTATAGATGGTAACCCCAGAAAAGTGATGGGTGATGGCACTATTGGTTAGGATGGGTACTGGTTTCTGGCTCAGCAATGGTTAAGGTGCCACAACGTTGAGTCAACAGTGATCCTGTTGGGGTAAAATATTACATGGCTGTCATGTGCTCATTACCATTAGTCCCTGAATAGAAACTCAGGACAGTAGCCCATTGCCTGCTAAGACATATTCTAAGTGTTCTCTTTATGTTTCCATGTTGCCTAATGCTCTCTTCCTTTGCAGCAGGACTCTGGGAAGGCCTGGGGAAAGGTGTGCAAATGCAACCGGGGAATAGAACACTATGGCTACATCAGCAACACCACAAAGGTGGCATCTGCTGAGGGATGGGGCCAGGACCACAGAAAACCAGTGGAGGCTGTCAATGTGTCGGCCATCATTGGTAAGTGGGCAGGTGTATGCCACATGCCAAGTTGTTGCATCACTTCACTGTCCATATTCAATGAAGTTAGTCAAAGACCGCACAATGATGTCACCATTCCAATGGATCACAAGTAGTACTCCTGCAGCTTACCACCAAGTGGACAACAGACAGTACAGATGGATGTGCTACTGTTACAAGTAGTGCACATATATGGCCTGTTCCATGTGTGCCATATACCATGCCTACTATCTTTGTGGTCTTACCCACTGGGAAACATTACAAAAGTCATCATGACAGAGGATGGAGAGGATGAAGACATTGAAGGAGACCCGATGGTGTGGGCAAGTCATTGTGGCCTTGGCATCGGGAAAGAATCAGACAATCCAGCACCGATCATCCTTTCACCTGCTACCATGCTCCAGACCTAGCCCTCCTATGGCACAACAAGCTGGCTGCATGGCCACAATCTACAGGACACCAGCGGTGACTCTACTATGAGCATTATCGATGCAGCCCAACCCGTCATACAGCAATTGGAGGATGGGGATATCCTCCTGCTGGGGATAGATTTGATGGGTGACACCATCACTCCTGTGGAGACAACTCTTTCCCACCATGTAGAGAGGTTGCTGCTCCAGAGTCACTGCGATATGTCATAACCTAGTAAAAGGTCACAAGTGATCCCTCCCATTTCCTCTACCCCTTACTCATGCCCCCATGTTTGAAACTGTCTTTTCAGACCTTTTCGATAGACACTCAGACATTGTTAGGCAATCTGCCATTGAGGCTGCTGCGGTAGAAGAGAATGGGAGGGCACTGGTGGAGGCCAGTTCCTCGTTAGGGCTGATTCTGAGATTGGTCCAACCAGCCCTGGAGGCCATGCAGCAGGAGCTGGAGGCAGCCAACTGGCAGAGGGAAGTGGTGGTAGGATAAACTGGCAGCATGGCAAGAGGCTAGGGTTGACGTTCGACTTACCCGAGGGTAGGCCTCCTGCAGCTCCATCAGTGGAGACCTATAATTGGGCTACAGACGATTCCAGACTTGGTACAGAGCAGTCGGCTGCATCTGCAGAGGCTTATGGTCAGGCTAGGGAAGATGCATGACTGCTTGAGAGAAATCCTCTTCAACAGAAGCTGCAGCTGCCCACACTGGGGACAGGGAGAATGCTTAATGTGGATGAGACCAGGCCTGTATAGCAGCTATAGATGTAGAGGTATGTTCTGGGCACAACCAGGTGCTTAATATGCTCCCTTTTTGCCTTCTCTGCAGTGTTACATCCAATGGGCCACTTCAATGTTGCCCTCTGCTGCCAGATAGAGCAGAGCCAAAGCCACACCCTTTCACAGATGCAGGAATGTGTGGGTAGTGAGTGTACCATCAATTCTGCCACCATAGTCCCTTCCAGCACTCCCACTTCTTCCTCATCTACGCAACAGGTCCTGGTCGAAACATCCCCACTGCCACCTCTCTTGCTAATTCACTGCTTGAGGTCTGAGTACACCCACAAATCTCCTGGATATATAGCAGCCACAGGGGAGAAGTACACCCACCGCCTTCCTGGTCCCTTTCATTCTAATGTACTTTCTTTCTGCCCTCTTCCACCTTGGATTCTTATTTGCACTGGATGTTCTTCACACTGGATTTTGTTTGGACCCTGTTTGCTCCTGGAATTGTTTTTGCCCAGCCTGGACATCTATGTGATGGCCATTTCTCTTGTTGGGACCTGCCTGGACTTTGTTTTATTAAAACCTTTGATCCTACCCCTGATTGGGCAACAGCAATATTCCCACTATTTCTGTTTCAATACATGTGGGCTAGTTTCATAATTGGTATGGCCTTATAGTTGGATGCATTTTCACTGAGGACGGTGGAGTTGGGAGGTGGCCTTGTTCTTTTCTGTAGTGATGAGCTGCTGACCACTAGCAGAAGAACATTCGGAAGAATTTTTCAGAGAACATGCCCATCAATGTTATCCTGTAGCTGCCCAGGCTCTGGTGTGTTTGTAATGTCCATAGCCTTCATCGTCCGAGTCTTGATTCATATTGGCTAAATCAGGGTTTGGCACATTGTATCATATGACAACGTTGTGCAACATGCAGCACAAAGCCAAAAAGAGACAGGTCTTCTTCAGTCTGGACATACATGTATTCCCAATCTTTTCAAGACACCAAAAGTGATTCTTATGAATATCAAATGCCTGCTTTATTACGTTGTGCTTCCTGGTGTGGGAAGGGTTGCGGCAGTGCTGCCCAGGGTTGAATGCATTCTTTAGTGGTGTCACGAGTCAAGACAACTGGGGAAGGAAGAGGAGGATTGTGATAATCATTCATGTTCTTCAAAGTGTAACGGCAATTTTCATTCAACAAGCATTTAGCGGTTGTTGCCATGCATCGTGAATGTGCCCATGCTTCTCATCAGTGCATAGCTGGAAGGTGAGACTCTTGCTTGTGTTAGGAAGTGGGGCAACGCACTTACCTGAAGGCCACTGGAGCACACACGGTGGTAGTTTGGGATATGCTGGTTTAATTTGCCACAACATTATTTCAGCTCTATGTGCTTGGTAGCCTGTCACCATAGACCAATGCATGGCTCTCGGGTCTCCCTACGGCATGACTGCACAGGACACCAAGTCCTGTGTTTTCCTTACATGCAGTGATCTGTGATGTTGCCTTTGGAATGGGTGGTAGAAAATGTTCCAGACGGCACAGAATGAACCAGGACTGCCTGGTCTAGTCATGCGTAGCCAAGGGGACACATGGAAGCTCTACCACATGTAGACGTATGGGTTTGGATGACCTGAATTATGTACGATGTTCCCTGTCATATCTGTGGGCTGTTACCCACATGTGCGAACAGTGGGATGAGGAAGGGTAACATGCCAAGTAAGTGTGCAAATGCATGCATTTGTAAGGTGGTGGGATTTCATGTACATACCCATGTCCAGTGTTAATGTAATCCCTTCGTGATGCTCAGTGAGTTGCTGTGAGAAGGGACCATGACATCGCAGATGGAATGTATGTGTGTGAAGAGTGGCTCTGCATCACAAACATTGATGCAATTGTGCATTCATCTATTCATGAAGATCTTCTCCCTTGCCCTGAGACGTACATGGACCACGTGTGTGATGTCCGGGACTGCAACCATGTTGGGGAAGCCTTCTTATGGCATAATGTTGTGCTTTTATACCGTTTAGGGCCAAAGGGCCAGTGGGAAAGGTCATGTGGTGGCACTTCCATTGCATCATGGGTGTCAACACTTCTGAGAGAATCTGAGAGGATGGGTGAGGCCATGCTCCAGAGCCACAGTGTGCTTTACTATGCCAGTGGCAAAGAAATGGGGAGCTGTGAGAAGATTGTTGTTATGATCTGCCTGTTGGTCTCAAAGTCAACCTCAATTTCAGTAAGAAGGCTGACAATGATGGGAAGGTTCAGGCAGTAGGTTGCATGGACCTGCTGCTCAGTCGTCTCTAGGTGGGCTAGGCTGGCCCTGTGCACTCTCTGTGAGTGTGTAGGATCTTATAGCTTTCCTATCCCTCCACCTGGCCTAGTGGTGCTGCTGGGGAAGTTGGGTTCAAGCCAAATGGGCTGCATGGAGTCAGGCTGAAATGATGCCTGGGGGTGTTTGGGGGCTCTGGAGCAGACTGGCAGGCTGGCAGGCTGCCTATGTGGAGGTGGACAGTAGGGCAGGCCTAGATGTATCTGATAGGCCGGCAGATGGGTTGCCTAGGGCAGTGTTGGACTGGGGAGTAAAATCTGCCCAAGCACCAATGAAAAAGTGGCCCGGAATCATACATCACAATTCATTACTATACAAGGGGGTGCTTTTGGTAAAATGTGTTGCAAATAATACATTTGAAAACATATTTGCTTAGTGACATTGTTTAAAACTAGTCTAGTAATGTATGATATTGGACCACTCTGGCAAAAGAAAATGGTCCATTCTTTAAAAGAAACTGTCCCATCCTAGAATCATAGGCTGACTCTACCAACTTGCCCATGCTTTAACCTATGAGCCACTGGGTCTGCCTTTAGAAAGCATGGTGTAATGGATGAAGATGCACCCGGGGACAAGCAATGCCAATTGAGAAAAACAAAGGTTCTGGTCTCTCTCTTTCTGAGCTATGATAGCCATCTGTAAAGGAAATAAAGATAAAACTATATTTTTATAACAGTAAATGCATTGGTGATGTCGGTGTCTATAAATAGGTAAAGGTCCTTCTCTCACAAAACATGTGCACACCAGACGGATACATATGGTGGTAAGAGTAGAACAACCTATTGGTCCCCCAGGGATGCTGCCATACCCCCCCCCAACTGATTAGAAATTTATATTGAGCATTGGGTAGATATGTTAGGAGATGGTGAATGCAGCTTTATGATGTGCACCCCTGAAAAATATCCCTGATTGGGGAAGGTTTATGGCACGTGTGTAAAGTGTGGGTGCCCAAAGATGACTATAGAAGGAGGGAAGCTTCTGAGTTAGATAAGAGAGGATTAACTAAAGGGGGGAGTGTTGGGATGGAAGGGCAACGTCCCCGGCAGGCAAAGAGATTTAGACTGCATAAAACATATTCGCAGGCAGCCTAGTGCTAGCAGTTGTCATTGGGCATGGCAGAATGCACATGTATCCATTTGTAGTTAGCTTTGACACATATTAGATACACCACATAGCCACCCAGAATGTGCAACAAATGTATTCACGCTGTGGATGCAGAGGTTAGTGGTATGGTGATGTATTTTGCATTTAGCGATAGTATACAATGTTATGTTTTCAGCTATGTGCTAGTAGGTAGCAGACATAGGTAGGCATGTGAGATGGAGTCAGAGAAGGGTTGCAGGAAAGGCGAGGTCCAGCGTCTAAGTTAGCAGGAGTTCCGTCATGATGGATTTTAGGGCACGTTACAGGATGCGTTTGTGAAAGTACGATAAATAGGCCTAACGTGGAGCTGCAGCTCTGTCCAATTGATCCAAGGACGAGCCCCCTCCATTCCTCCACAGAGAAGTTATGCTGACAAAGGTACAGGCTGATGCGCTGTGCTGAAAACTGTTAATTGAATGCAGATGCAAAGCTCAGACGAGCTGTGAAAGGAATGTTTGTTCCAGGTAGGCACGGTGTGGATGTTTCTTTTGAAGGTTGAATTCATGTGACCATTGCAGGGAATTCTGTGATTCCAAGAGGTCTGGTGAAGATTTAGTGCACTAATTCCCTCAGCTGAAGAGCGGTCATCTTATTTGAACTGCAGGTGATGTGCTCTACGGATCTAAAAATGGTCAAAATTAAAACATAAGACTTGTGCCCCGAGTACGTCATTCATGGGCACCTGGGTTCCCGGAGAGATAAGGAGGGGAGAAGTGTTCGGGCTATACCGTGATTTGGAACGGGAGGAGCAGGGGTGATGCCAATAAATATATCTACAATGGCAGGGAGTTGTATGTGCATGCCACACTGTCTGGTATATTGAGGCCCATTGTACTATCCAAGCAGAATTGACCTCACTATTCACACTTTGATCAGGCTCCAGAGGAGGAGTGCAAATCACATGATGGTCAGAAATGTTTACTCATTACAGAAGTGTATTATGGTAACAATGTACCTGGTAGTCAATCAACTCCTAGGTTTTACAGCGATGATGTAGCAGGTTACGTGTTAAGGGGAATGTGTTTTAGAGAATGTGTGACCAATCGGGTAATGGACCTTAGGGCATAATTACAATTGTATATAGGTGTTAGCCAATGGGGAGTGGGGACCATGTTGTAATCTTTATTATGTATCGTTCTGTTAATTTGTGGTTTTCCACTATAAAAGCTGGAACTTCTCTGGGTGGGGCATGATCCATGTGAGTTTGGTTTTATTGGAGCGTCTGATACTTTTTGCATGTGATAAAACTTGGTTTTCTCGCAAACGGTGCATCGATTATTTGGCCTACTTGGAATTGTTTTTTATCATTTGGGTTTTGGATCACTCACCTACTGTTCTCCCCCAGATTGGGGCATGGTTGAAGCACTCATTTGGAGGACAATATTATCCTTCCCTCAGCACGTAACGATTGGAAACTCGTACAACTCTACGGTTAAGTTTTGTCTCCCTCATTGGATAGTTTGTTTTTAAATTTACAGGAAGAGCTGGCAAATAACACTAAGGTATACAAACAGTGTTGAAATGCGCTCCAAAACTCAATTTTATTCTTGCTTGTGCTTTCAAAAAAATGTTTGCTTTATTTTTCTTGGGTTCAAACATTAGTGATAGCCCCCGACACGTGTTTCCGCATTTTTATCAATGGTTCCTCAGGAGGGTTGGGAAATTAATGTGAACATTTAATATTCTGCTAAATAAAGTAAACAAGAAACTCTCCATTAATATGCTTAATCCTCTATTTCAAAGGCTTGAAACTGAAACAAAAGACCATTCAAAAATCTATGTTAGAAATCTGCTTTTCGTTTGCAGTTTCTTTAATTGATTACCCTTTGTTTTACTTACTTAAGTTGTTTTCTGAGCGTAGTAAATTGAAATTTAAAATTTTTGAATTTGATTACAAACAATATTCTTATTGTTAAGAATTAATTTCCATTTCCATCTTTAGGTGTCTTTAAGGTCCTCAGTTCCTAGAACAATTTAATCTAAAGTTAACTGATATAATTCAATGTTGATCAGTAAACATCCATGGGAATCCAAATTTACTCTTTTTGTATCCCCTTACCTGGATTTCTCCTCTCTTTTATTCTGGGTTCATGTATTTTCTTCACCCGCTGTCCCGGAACTGCACTGCGCTGTTCCAAGATGGCCTGCTTTGAATATGACGTTGCAATGTGATGACACGTGATCGGCACGTACGCGTCATCACGTTGCAACCTCCATTTTGAATCGGGTTGAAACTCAAAGTTATATATTGCTGCAATTCCGAAAAGCAAATTTCTAACTAATAGATATTCTTCAACATTATGTTTGTATCTATGAAATAAAGTTCATAATTACAAAACATTATTGAAAAAACAGTGTGTGTTCCCAATAAAATATATGTACAAGATTGATTACCAAATTTGAACCATACAAAAAACAAAATAAAATAGTTTCATGCACACATTGTTATTGCATACAGTAATTAGATTTTGACTTCGATTTCAAAAATTACATCAAGTTTTTAATTTGTCAATGTATCCTAGCATCTAATTCAATAATCCAAAACTACATCAGATTTGGAATTCTTTAAATAAAATGACCAAGTTCATGATCTGAATTTAAACCTGTTATACAACTGTCCATTAAATAAATCCAATTAGCCTCTTTTTGCCTCAAAAGTTTTTCTCTATTTCTTCCTCTTTTCGGATTTGTCACATGTTCTAATCCGAAAAATATGATGTTTTTAATTTGTTCCTCTGTATGTTGTATAAAGAAATGTTTGCTCAAAGGATAGTGTTCTTCTTTCTGTTTTATTGTTCTGATGTGTTCTGCTATCCTGATTTTCAAAGATCTTATAGTACTTCCTATGTACATTTTGGAACATACACACCGATTCACATAAATAACATATTTGGTGTTGCAGTTTAGGAAATCTTCGATGATATATTTTGTGCCATTGGGTTTAGTGATTTGTTTGAGACCATTTTCTGAATGAGGGCACATGCTGCAGTTTGCACATCTATAGTGTCCTTTTAACTTGTCTGTTTGCCAGAGTTGTTCCATACCTCTAGCTGCTCTAAATTCTGTGAAATGAGAATGGAATTGGAAATTCATTCTCAACATTAAGAATATCGTTTGTTATCGAATTCGAAAAAAGAAAATTTCAATTTACTACGCTCAGAAAACAACCTAAGTAAGTAAAACAAAGGGTAATCAATTAAAAACACCACAAAAGAAAAGCAGATTTCTAATATAGATTTTTGAATGGTCTTTCGTTTTAGTTTCTAGTCTTTGAAATAGAGGATTAAGCATATTAATGGCGTGTTTCTTGTTTACTTTATTTTGCAGAATATGAACTGTTCACATTAATTTCACAACCCTCCGGAGGAACCATTGATAAAAATGGGAAAACATGTGTCAGGGGCTATCACTAATGTTTGAACCCAAGAAAAATAAAGCAAAACAAATTTTGAAAACACAAGCAAGAATAAAATAGTGTTTTGGAGCGCATTTCAACAGCGTTTGTATTCTTTAGTGTTATATATTAGCTCTGTGCAGCTTTGAGAGCAAAAAACACAACTATATGCAGCACCAACAAATAAATTACTTTTGAAAATTAAAACAGAACTACAAATACTCGCCATAGATTGTCATTAAAGGCTGCAAAATTTTGGATTTGGAGCTGGCAAATAACTCTTGTAAAGTGTTACAGACCTAGAGGACCGATGTTAAATTATTGTCTATTGACTCATCGATTGAGGCATTGAGGACTCATCCCATAAACGTACAAAACGAAACTATTTGAGAATGACTATCACCTAATTTATCACTGCAGGATGTGAATTATCCCTTTGTACCTGTTAAAACACACATCGCAGAATTTTAGGAATTATGTTTTGAGAATGAAACTCAATTTATTTTAAACTAAAGAGATTTTAGGTTCAAGAGATAATATTCCACGGATAGAAAGACTCTGTTGTTACTGCTTATCTGAGGTGGAGACTCTATGGCATCTTTTTCTAGATTGTGCACTATTAAGTGGATTGCAAAGCCAATTGTTGAGTAGATGTGTGCATTGTGAAGAAACATTAACCTCAGTCCCTTTCTGGTATCCAATTTTGGGTGCACAAGAAATTTCGTTATGCTTTTCTGCTGTAACATTTTAAAACTGATTTCAAATTGAGTAATATATGCTGATTATTAACTATGTATATCGAAATGTTGCACTGTCTTTGTGCTGTGTGCAAAGTTTTTTTTTTAATTGTTACACACAATACATAAATAAATAATGACATAGGAGCTGTACTGCTCTCTGATTGGGCTCTGAGCTTCGGGTCAGGTGGCTTATAAGGGGCTGTCTTGAGGTTACAAAGAAGGCCTGCCAACATCTTGGGTTCCAGTAGGCCTACGGAAAGGTGTGGCATCAGACTGCCAACTCCCAGAAGCACTGGTACCACCTGTGGGAATTTGTTTTAAATCTGAGGTCAGAATCTGTCTTGGAAAACAGGAGAGGCTGTTGAATACATTTACCCTTTCTTCCTGCCAGGCAATTTGCAGTGTTATAATCCCCACAGCACAGAGACAATGATGTGTGTTCATGTATTTGTTTGTGCATTCCGCTTGAATCACTCTCTCCTTGTTCAGATGTGACTTTGTAACTACAGGTCTTAGGCAGACTGTTAAGTATGAGCCACAATGGAAACTGATCCCTCCAGCATGCATGACAAAAAAAAGTTTATTTCCTTGAGATTATGAAGTGTTGTAACATTGTTTCCTTAAAGGGGATGACTTTTTTCCCTATGCAGGGATTTTGAGCCTGGCTCGAGAAACCTTGTGGCCCTCGCCATCACATGGGGGTCTCTGCCCTTAGCTCCTGAGGTCCCCAGAGGGTCCACTGGGCGGTCTGACCAGCATTCTGTGATTGTCCCTAGCCCAAGGGCATGGGACTTAATCATCACTCTGTGCAATTAACATTTTTAGGTTGACTGCACCAATAAATTCTTAGATACCCAACTAAGAGCACACCGTCATGTTGATTTTGATCATAATGAATTAAAGCCACATTACTGTAAGAAGACATGACCATGCTAGCTGGCCAGTTTCAACGCCAGCTCATCTCCCAACTGTATCCATTGGCAGTCTTTTTCCCTCACCTGCCCACCTACCCACACACACAACATACATATGTTGCATGCACACTTTGCACACACATTACACACGCAAAAACATTCACACATGCACACTCACAGACAAAGAAACCCCTCGCATGCAAACATCCAGGTGTCCAGTCATTTGGTCGACTGAAAACTGGTCGAATGACATTTGGTCGACGCAATTTGGTCGAAAACCAAATGGTCGAATTTTTTCTTTTATTTATATATTTATTTTTCGGGTTTTCGTTTTTTAAAAAAAGGGGTTTTTAGAGAAAAAAGGGGGTTGGGGGGGGACCCCCCCAAAAAAATAAAAAAAAGGGGTGAAAATAAAAAATAAAAAAATTCGACCATTTGGTTTTCGACCAAATTGGTTCGACCATTTGTCTGGTCGACCAATTTTTTTCGACCAAATGTCTGGCAACCAACATCCATACATGCATGAATGCACATATAAATAAATGCATACATACACTGTGTTTCCGGACTTCCCTGCTCGTGCCAACTCAGCTATCCACTGCCTCACGCTGATCCAGATATCCTACCTCTCACCTCTTTGTCTTAGTCAGCAACTAATCAGTGTTCCTCACACACTCTGTTTGTGCACAGATGACAGACAGCAGGGCCAGATTTCCTACAACCTGCAGGCCTCCCAGTTTGAGGTCTACAGCTTCTGCCTGGAGCCCTTCAAGCTCAATATGTCAAACATCCAAATGTATATAGTGAGAGATGCACCCCACCTCAGAGGTAGGCAGCACAGTCCCCAAACACCAGCTTAATGCCCAAGCCCTGTTTCCCTATAACAGCCTTTTAATTGCAATCTAATCTTTAAACTTTTTTTCTAAAATAAGGTGGGACCTAACACACCAGCTGCCACTGCTCAGTTGCGTTCTGTCTGACTGATGCTTATTTCTAAGGCCTCCTCACTCGAACTAACATTGTTTGCTTTTAAAGCCATCACCCCTGGAACATTTGAGTCATAAGGATTCCCTTTGCTGCTTCGTAATTCCTACTGCAGTATGTTGTATCCTGTAAATGGAGGGATAATGCAAGCAAGTCATGGGTGTAAACTATAGTGTTCCACCCTGTTCCTTTTTCTTCTTAGCCCTGCTATTTTCCATATCATGCTGAGCCTTTGAGCCTCATTCCGAGTATGGCGGTTACGGAAATAAGAGTGCCAGTAGCAACGTACCAGCACCCTTTCCGGACCTGCCGGATTCTCAGGACCCCTCTCACTGAAGCACCAGCACCGTTCGCAATGGTGCCGGTGCTTCAGTGACCCAGTTTCCATCGAGACTTAGCGGACTTGATGGAAATGGGGAGTAACCATTACCGCCACCACTTGTGATTTCCTGGTGGCACTGGATATCAGGCGGCGGTAAGGGTGTTACAGGGTTGCGGGTAAACTGCTGCCTACCGCCGGGTTTTACTAGCGACCCCGTAATGAGCCCCTTTGTCATAGATTTTTTATTTATGTATTATATCAATGCAACATGACGAAACCCAGAAGGTCACAGGGCCACTTTACACGCATCTTTCATGTGACATAGTACCAAGAAAAGTAATTTTGACACGGCATAAAACAATGCTTCAATCAAATATAAAAAAAAATAAAGAATAAAAGATATCAGCCAGCATAAGAGGAATTACCGTCAGTATCGGGGCTAGGATGAGCCAAACAAATGGGATGCTTTTTAAAATCGAAAGGTGGGGAGCACATGGATTAAAAGCTCTCTATAACTATTTGGTTTTGCAAGCAAGCAGACACTCTAGCCACAAAAAAGCAGTGCAGCGAGCGCCCAGTGTGCCACCAGCCACTTTTCGTTTTTCACATAAATACCTTTGATGACCCCCAACAAGGACCTCATTGGTGAAGCACCACCATTTGAAATACATGTAAACTTGGACAGTTTGTTGAAGAAGCGAAGCCAGGAATCGGCCACATTTGTCTCCAGATATGTTTTGAACTACATGTCCCATCACCTCTAGCTGGCAAGTTAACCAAGAAGGATCATGGGGTTCGTAGTCCTAAAACGTCGATAAGCCGCAGCTTGCAAGCTCTGATATGGGGTTGGTGATCTAGTTGTATTTCTGAGAGTAAACCCTGGACATGCGGCCTCATGCCGGGCCTCATTCAGTGGTTCTAAGGAAGAAGAAAGCAAGCCACGAAGAAGTGTGCTATCACCATTAGAGCCAGAGATGGCAAGGACCTGGACGGATTGATGAAAATCAGAAATGGTAATGCATTATTTAACAGGGATCAGTCGAGGAACATTTCCAAACACACATAGAAGACTAGCGCATCACGTGAACATTTAAATCACGACTATAGCATCAAAAGAATGCTGCAGGGCAGCACATGTGATGGAGTGGGTGGCATATATGTCCTACATTTATTTTATGAAGGCTGCAGCTTGACCTGTTTTATTAGGGAACAACGATAACAAGATCGTCAAAGCATTCAGGGTCGCATTGGTCTTACATAACAAGTGTGAATGTTTTATTTCTTTTTTGCTGCATGTCATTTTGCTATTGAACAAGTATTTGAAGTCTGTAGGTCATTGAGTGCATTTCTTCGATATGGCAAAATAGGGGCAGTGAAAATCTTAGAACTCAAGAACCTGAACCTGGCACCATGCCGCCCTGCCCAGCAACAACATAAATGCTATATCTGGTCTCCTGCCTAGCAACCAGGGGTGGACTGGCCTATAGGGAACTCTGGAGATTTCACGGTAGACCTATGCACCCTGTGAGTCTTTTGCATGTTATTTCCACCTGTTCCCATAGGAAAAGTGATGAGGCGGCTGATGAATAAGTCATCCATAGCTTCTGCCCCACCCCCAGACCAATATCGCACAGGTGAGAAGCGGTACTCACGAAGACAACCGTAGTGCCCTTATCCCAGGCAGGTGCAAGAAGGAATAGAGACAATTTAAGCAGAAGATGGTAAAAGTAATAAAGCTAACATTCCAACATTAGTAGGTGCAGACGCCGGACACAAAGTAGATATGCACTCCACACAAATAACACTAGATGCACGTATACAAGAAATATATAAACATAGTAATCACAAGACCTGAAGAAAATAACAAAACCAATGCATAAGCTGAATGCAACACGAACAGCACACAAGAATAGCTGACTAACATAGAAACCAGAGTGTACCCAGGCAGCCATCTTCTTTAAAATGGACGCTGCAGCATGCTTTTAAATAGACCAAGGCCTCAAGACTTTGAAAGAACTCTAAACGCTGAATCCACAGAAAAACAAAGCTGTGCAGAACTAAGGTCAGAGCGAGATAAGGAGGATGGGAATGACAGAGAGAAATCACAAGATAGCAATTCCCAGGACGCAAGCAGGATACTCCCCAATTAATTAAATGTTTAACAAAATACAACCTGTCTTTGTTAGCAGAAGGGAACGAGACAAACCAAAACACCCCATGAAGAATAACCGAAGAGTGTCCCTAGAGGCAACAAAATACATGGCACACATTTTCACAACGCCTGTAAATCAATAATGCCTGTTTGGAATTCGCAATTGAAACTAAATAAATCTTTTAAAAAATTGCTAAAATCCCAGTAAATAGGAGTTAATTCCCATTCATACAAGGTCTCCTAACACGTGATTTATAATTAGAGAACACTGTCTGTTCGTTAGGTGCCAACAGATAAGGACCCCTGTGGTACACAATAAAAGCACACATGGAACGTGAGCTGCCACACAAGGTCAAATACAAAGAGATTACCTGTTCTCAGGGTTTAGGGATGAGGGATGGTAATTTATTTAATGTGAATAGAAGACAGTCCATTGACCTCTCTCCGCCTACTACCTGTCTGGCTCATATCTTGACCTGTCAGTTGACCAAGGTTGGTTATCAAGAAGCCAACCAATCACATCCCTTAGTGTCATGCTGCCCACAATGTACTATGCCAGTCAATTGTTTTTCTTAGAAATGATGCACTCTTGTTTTGATCAATAATGGGGTGGTCTCCAGGTGGAGCAATCAGGTGTACTTTACCCAATTAACTGTATAACCCCTATATGATCCATATGTAGCCATGTCCCTTAACCAATCCCTGTCCCTCAGAGGTTTCTGTACTATTGTGATGATGCATGACATCATTTAAGATGCGTCCAAGTCACTTAAAGTGTTGTTTTGCATGTATAAGAGGAGAGCCGCACGATTTATATGCTTGAATGCTGTCCCTGCTTTATTTGGATGATAATAAAGCTGAACTTTGCCTTGCACTTTGTCTACTTCATCATTGAGTTTGATTTGAAGTAATTCTAGTACCTCTGGCATACCTGGGACATCTGCACCTGGTTAAAAAAAGATTTGGTCTTGCTGAAAATGTGTAATAGGGGGCCACTTTGAAAATTATTTCCGGGCCTCTTTTGATTCCTGTCCACCCATGCTGGCAACTCCACAAAGCACAAAACTCATACCTGGTGCCGTGCTCCACTATTCCTTACAGCACATAACCTGTACCTGGCTTTCCAATTCCAGCAAAGGTGGGACAGTGAAATGAAATACTGTGCCCACGATCACAGACTTTACTCAAGTGAAGCTGTGATTTGAGTGCAGTTTTCACTTTAGACACTTGACCACTTATCTCCTAAACTCTTGCTGATAAACGTACGAAACATGCAAAAATACAACATTCTATTTTGAAAAAAGATGCTAGTCCAATCTGTTTATGTTTTCTTTTCAGTCTGGCACTTGTAGTCCTGGATTTATATTGGGTAAATCTAGAACAACAAGTCCCAAAATGCAAAGTAAAATACAGGCCTGGACTAGCAGTATCTTCAGAACGTATTGGGAATGTTGCTAAGCATGCACGTATGTATTACTTTATAGTACAAAAATCATCTTATAAAACGTCATGACAAATATGCAAATCTATGTGTTAAAAAAAGATTATGAATGCAGTTTTTACTTTCCGCATCCTGAATGAACACTACTGGCATCACAATGCAGAGTAACGGCAGCCTAACAACTGTACCTTCAAAACTGACTCACAGCAACAAAAAATGGAATGATCATGACCTGAAGAGTGTGTTAAGTTTCACAAAAGTAAACTCTTTTTCAAAAGTTTTTTCTTTTTGAATAGTGGTGTTTATTTTGCACATTCCCTGGTCTCTGAATAATGCACAGAGGGTGGGGGGGCGGAGACTTTCAAGTACAAATGCAGATTAGAGCTCGAGGAGGTAGGGGATTTTCAGATACAAATGATGGTGACCTAGAGGACAATTGCAAGGCCATGCTAGCCCCCTCTTCATAAAGACAGATGACAGAAATAACTGCATTGCAAAGAAAGGAGCAGTCCCCGTGACTTCTTTTAACAGCACCAAGGGCTCAGCAGAACAAACGGGCGCTCATCATCTCAGCATTCTTCTTCTCAGGCCAGCGAGGAGGGAATTGCTAATAGGGGGGCAGTCAGACACCACACACCCCCAGGCCAAACAAGATACATCCTGTCCTGGAGGTTTGGGTCAATCAGGCGGGACTCAGCAGGCCATTGGTTCCATCCTCGAGTCAAGCTGGAGTGAGTCCCATGGCCTGGGCTGCCCGAGCCCCGCCTACCTCACCCACCCCAGCACGTGGTTTCTAAGTGTGTGGTTTCTAAGTGTGGGATCGGGATTCACACCTGTGTTGCGCCACGTTGTCTTGCTTCCAAGACAAACGGGTTGCCCCTGAGCTATCCTTCTCCCTCAAAATAACAGTAGGAGAACTTCTCCCTGGGATTGTGTTGATTAATTCAGACACATCCATAATCTGCGATGGTAAGTGAGGTATTGATGGGCTAAGCTAACAAATTCACTGATTTCTGCTATCTAAGGTTCATTTGGGATTGAATCATGCATCCTTGCTCAGGGAGCCCACCTCAGAGTGACTGCACCTCTGCAGTCTGTCCTGTTTTCGACAGACTATAACAGAGGGTCATTGGGCCTCATTTTACATTTGCCGGTCCGGAAACAAGGGTGCCAGTAAGCTCACCAGCACCCTTGTTTTTGGACCGGCAAACAATAAGTCTTCCTGCTGGAGCCGCTGTGCCCGACAGATCAGACCCTGCCGGGTGCAGCAGCCATGGTAGGCAGACTTATCATGGGAGCACCGGCACCGTTAGCAACAGTGCTGGTGTTCCCGTGTCCCCACATAGGACTCTATGGGAATGGGGATTTACAAACATTCCAGCGCCTAACTTCCCGGCCGCAGGAATTGGAATGAGCTGGTGGCACCAGCAGGTCAGGCACCAGTAAATTATTCCAAGTCCGGCGACAACCCGCCAGTTACCGAGGACTCGGAATGAGGACCATTGTCTCAAAGCCTTTAAACGTTTGTAGGAAGAACACCTCTGCCTAGAAACATATCATATGCTAAATGAACTCATGAAAACGTGCCCTTAGTGGAAGTTAAACAGAACACAATGGGCCTCATTCCGAGGTGGGCGCAAAGGGATACCGGGCACCGTTAAGGACACCAGTGCCGGTAATCCCTTTGCGCCCTATTCCGAGGTCCCTTAGCGGGTCCCGTCCTTAACGCCTGGTTGTACCAGGCGTTATGGACGGGGCCCGTTAAGGGACTTCAGATCTAATAACGGTACCACAATTTGCGGTACCATTATTAGTGCCTTCCCCCTTCCCATTGAGCCCTATAGGGGTTGAAATGGGAATTGGGAATGGCTATTTCAATGGGGATTTACCGGTCCCGTAAAGGTCAGACTAGACCGGTAAGTCCCCAATGAACGAGGGCGGACATGGTACCTGTATTGGAGGTAGTCATTGCGCTAATAGCGTCATGATTACCTCCAAACTCGGAATGAGGCCCGATTTATATTAAGCAAAAACACTACAGGTATTATTAACAGAATAGGCACAGCAGGTAGGTGAGAAGTAGGATATTGTGGTGTAGTTGCACAACCATCCTTGTGGGCGTCCGCAACACCCGAATGAGGGTGGCGTTCAGGCAGACTTCGCAGATATCACCATGCAGCTTGCCAGCAAAGGAATCTGGAGGTGGTGTGGGAGCGCCCATCGAGCTATTTGAGGTGGCAGCGTGAGAAGAGGACACTATAGAAGCTGAGGTGATTTTGGATGAAAGTATTGCTGGGATTGCAATTGGTGCAGATCGGAGTCACCTTCCAAAAGAAAACTCGACCTACCTGAAAACCTCCTTATTTTGACTTCAGTTCGCCAGGTGATGTGGAGCGACCTTCAAAATCCCGCTAAAGTATGTGGAAACCCCATTCAACACCTTCATAAATACCTCCTTTGTTCCCGCTCCTAGTCAATTTCCTGCCCTGCACCAAATGCCGGGATCTTCAGTTTGAAGAAACACTCATACAGATTTTTCCTTAAACAAACGGCTCACAAAGGTTTCTTTCTTTGTGCCACAAAAAGCAGCAGCTTTTCATTTTCATCGGTTTCCCTGTTAGACTTTTGTTTTTATTAAATCTATGTTTGCGCCAGGGTTTTTGCTGGAGCATTGTTTATTTATTTTTTTACTTCCCCATTGCAGTGCAATATTTGCTTGCCAATCTTTGAGATTTACCTTCCATGTCATACATTTGAAAGGTTTCCACCCTCTCCGGGTGGAGGAGGGTCTAGGGGGAGAGAGGGGTGGAGTTATGGCTGTGGGATGGCTTTGTTTGTCATTGAGATGAGAAGGATATGCAGGGTAGACACCTGCTTTGGAACAATGCACATTTCCACAATACTTTTTAAAATGTTTTTGCTACTAGGCCACAGTTGTACACAGTAGTTGTTTTGTTCATTAATTTGTATACAATAATTTAAAATACGTTGGTTTAATGACAATTTGATATTTATATAGCGCTTTGAGCCAAAACGCTTTACATAGCATATATTTACATACATTATTATATAAGAATGACATCACAAAGTACTCTAACATTTCATGCATGAATCACAATAAAACTCTCCCCAGGTGTATTGTCATTTTAGAATGAATGGGCTGATCCCCAGTCAGGATCACTGTATCTCTTCAAATATGGCAGGATCACATCACAATGTAGGCAAATTGATCTCTCAGACAGGGGCAATGAACATCTTTGAGGTTAGTGGAGCTATGTAACTTAAATTTCGCGTCCACCTGATTTTTCAAATGTCATGATCATCAGGTCTGCACTGCCTTTTCAATAATTGGCCCAAAGCTATCTGCCAATCTAAGACATTGAGTAACTACAAGGTCAGGAGAACCTGGCCTCTTAAGGAGTAGGATTTAACATTCTTCCAACTCTAGAGCTAGAGCTTTCGACGAAACTGCAAGCATGGCCGTGTCAGAGTTTGGGGTCATCTGCTATCTTCAATATCAGAAGTGCTACGGTGGTTTGAAGTGAGCAACAAGCTGCAGCACCATGTACGACAGTCACCTCTATGAGATTAGGTTGGGCTTTCAGCACAACCACATAGTTGAGATTGTTGCGAGCTTCTTCTGGGATAGAAGACGCCTGTGGCATATTGATATGAAATGATATGATTGGTTATTTATAACACGCTTAATACCCAGAGGTTTCAAAGCGCGGACCCGGGGATCGAATCTGTGTTGCTCCGTGTCGTCTTGCTTCCAAGGAGAGCACGTTGCTCCTGAGCTATCCTCCTGAGACAAAGTGCCAGTGTTAGGCGAAGTGTAAAGTTGTCCCTAATCTCAGTTGCATAGTTACTTGACGTTTACTGCTAATTCACCTACAGTATGTAGGGAAGATAGAAAAATCACAACTGCACAGCTTTTCCTACTGGAGACTCTCTGCCAGACATTAGTCCTGGTTACAAGAGCCTTACCCAGAGTCTTTAGCTGACTATCTTTCACAGAGGAGAAATATCCCAAACATATCAGTCTTTGTCCTGCTCTGGGGCAGTCCAGCACTGAAATGCTAGGCAAAGACTCTAGGTAAGGCTCTTGTAACCAGGACTCATGTCTTGCAGAGAGTCTCCCAGGACCCCCCTTGTTATTTGCATCGATGCATATCAGCCAACCATCATCCAATTCACTGACACTCTCCAGCTGAAGACACAATGGCCGCTCTACGAGATGGCATTGGTGGAACAGCACAAAGTCAGTAGCCCTCGTTGAAAAGACTATGAGAACAATATGAAGGGTAGTGGCAATGGCATCCTGTTAGTACAGCCCAAATGATTGGAATCCCATCAAGAAACTCGGTACTCAATCCCACCAATGCAGAGAAGGTTCCTTTTATGCCAACTCCAAGACATCCATCATGTTTTCTATAAGATTATTTTATTTCTTGTCTCACATCATACATAAACATCATACGACAAACATCATGTTTTATTTAAGATTATTTTATTTCTTGTCTCACATCATATGTATAATTAGTGGCATATTATTTCATAACCTTATAGATTATTGTTCTCTGCTGCAACAAGGTACTCCATGAGTCACAAGACAAATCCAACACGTTTTCAGTTTTTATTTTAAAAATGATATTACAAAAAGAGGCAATCAGGGCTTGTAGTCTAGGTGGAATACGTGATCATCTTTCCCTCAAACTTTGAGAGTGCGCCCACCTCCCTAGCCAGTCGGCCTACCCCTGTAGGTCAAACTTCAGTGTCAATTGACTAGGCCCTGGATATGGCTACTGCCTGGTCGATCCCTGTTTTAGGGAAGGTCAAAGGCTGTGGCCTTATCTCTGTGACTCCCCGAGGGACCTTCTAGGAGCCCTAGTGGAGCAGTCTTTTTTCCTGGAGCCCTTTTCCTCCAGATGGTGACAGTCTCTCAACCTTTTTCCTTGCTCTCTTCACCTGTACCTCTGCCCCCCTTCACCACCCTTCTCATTGTGTCTCTCTCCAAATCTCTGCCTACACTCTGTCTAATGGTTTTTCCCTCTCCCCTCCTTATCCTTTGATTCCCCGGTGTTTTTTTTTAATGGGGCCCTGTGACAGGCGTACATCCTTGGAAGAGCTGTCTCTTCTTGCAACTCACCTGTTTAATGAAAGCTTTCCCCCGTTTTCCTGTACTGGGTATCAGGTTTGGTGATGGTCTTTCTAACGTAAACCCCTTTTCACAGCCCAGGTGTTCCCTCAGACCCAGGAAAGGTTTTGCACAACATCTATTCTCTGGAGTTTCCTCCAGTCAGCCTCCCGTGCCCCAGTCGGTCAGGAGTTTCTTCAGACCCTGTGGCTTTTGCATGAATCATTTCCTCTTCCCGTGGCGTGTTTGGATATTTATTGGTGTCGGTACCTCTCCTTGGTTGACGGTTTGGTTCTCTTCAGGCTTGCAGATCATCTGTTTGGTGATATGGCCGTTGCTCATTGTGGGATCAGGATGAAAGTGTCAGAAAAAAAGTTTTCAAGCATCCAAATATGGCAACTGCCAGGCCTAACGTTTGTACAGATATTTTGCACGCTGATCCTTACGATGTGCAAATTAATAGTTTGCTTGCTAAGGTCGGGAATGTTTTTGATTATTTATTTTTCTATTGACAACCTGGCCAATGGATTAGTGTTCTTCTCCAATTGCATTTCTTAAGGATCTCTGTATCCTTTTCAGAATAGAGAAGCATCACTATGACTCTGCAGTTGACATAGGGGTAGTGATAAGAATCCTCAATAACTACATAGGGCCTCATTACGACCCAGGCGGTAAGTTACCGCCTGGGTCGTACCCTTACCACCATGGTGTAAACTATGTTTACACCATGGTGGATGGCGGATTTACCGCCCCATTCCAAGGTGAGTGGGGCGGTAAATCCCCATTTCCCATTTTACCCTTCCCCATTCCCATTTTTGCCCCATAGGGCATAATGGGAGTGGGGAAGGCGCTAATTACGCCACCGTAAATTACGGTGGCGTAATTAGCACCATGGTCCCTTAGAACCATGGCCCTCATTACGACCCTGGCGGAAAGTAACTGACCTGACCGCTATAGCGTAAATAGCGTTTCCGCCATTGCACGATGGAGTAAAGTGCGGCTAATTCTGACCCATCGGGCACGAGCATTACGCCATGGCGGAAGTGCAAAGTCCGCGATGGCGGAAATGTCCCCAAAACGCCCCTCACCGCCGTCGTACGGCACCCTAGGTGCAATTCCGCCACCCATCATAGCGGTCACCGTAATGAGCGGTAATCGCAAAATACGGTGACCGTAAATATAGGGAAACGGAAGTAAAAACATGGGGCCGGAACGGGAAACAGCACGCCGTACACCTATAAAATCAGAATCCCAACACAACCATCAAAAATCCGACCCTGAGACACATCCCAACCCGTTAGCCACCCTAGTTAAAACAATCAAAATGGGAAAAGTTGCTAAAAAAGCGTGCGACCGCAAGCGGCAGGTCCACTTCTCCCATGAGGAACTCACCGTGCTCACAGAGACCCTCCAGGAGAATGCTGCCGTCGTCTTCTCGACGCAAATGACCAGGACGGCACTTGCGAACAAGAAGGCCATATGGGCCCTGGTGGCACAGCGGGTAAGTGCGGTGGGGACCGCACCCCGCACCCCACAGCAATGCAGAAAGCGATGGGACGACTTGCGGATACGCGTACGGAGCATACTATCAGCCAACCGTAACATTGCCACAGCTACCGGGGGAGGATCGGAATCACCCATCAAGTTGACCCCCTGGGAAGAAATCTGTGCCTCCACCATTGGAATGGAGAGTATAGAGGGAGTCGGAGGGATGGAGAAAGGAGTGCAGACATCCGAAGAATCAGGTAGGTGGGCCAAATAAAACAATGCTAAATCCACAATGTCCAATCATGTGAAGTAACATGTGTCCACACAGTACAACAGAAACACATGTCCAGGAGAACGGCCACATACATTGGCCTGATAGCGCACTTTAAAACTCACATCAAATACATTAACAATCAAAAATCCTAAAAACACCCTCTACACGTGCAGCATGCACACCCTAACTGCAGGCTGCAAAACAACTGCATCCTCAATCCACACAAAAATGAAACCACCTCCAAGGCCCTGACCCAAATCACCCTCAGGTACCACCCCAATGCATGTGATACATTGCCATTCCAATTTCCACAGACCCATAAATAACGCTCGCCCTCCTTTACTCCACCACAGGGTCCGAGTCAAACGACGAGCTGCAGGACACCCCTACCAGCACACCTGCAAAGAGGGCCAAGACCAACGGCCAAAGACCCTCCACCTCAGCTGCACGGATCAAGACACGGCAGCAGCACAAATCAAGTGGCAGCACACAGGAGGGGACTTCAACAGGCACCCCAGCAGCCAGCATGCCCACACCAGCAGCACCCAGGTCCCCACAATGGATGCCACAGAAGGCACTGCTTCTGATGGCAGCAGCACCATAGGTGACACTGCATTAATGCCAGCATGCTCCGACACAGACAACGGTGCTGTCGATGTAGGACCCATCCATGACCTGTCTCAATCCCCCTGTTCGTTTCATCCCGTACACCATGAGGATACCACGCAGGGGCACCCACAAGACGACGACTGGCCATCCCCCACAAGCCCTGTGGCAAGGCAACATGAGGTGATCAGCCCCTCTGTGACACCACCGCAAATGGGCATGGCCCAGCAGAGGCAACAGTCCCTCGACCAGGTGATCGTGCAACAGCAGCAACTGGCCACGCTCCTCAAGGAGCATGCTGATGAATGTGGGGCTTCTAAGGCAGCCATAGAAACATCTACTGAGACACTTAGGGCACAAATGGAGCGAAGTACAGAGACACTAAGGGTACAAATGGAGAGAAGCACCGAGAGCCTGAGGGGGGAACTGCATGCGACGTCCAAAGACGTATGTGGTGAACTTGCCGCTGTGCGCCGTGTGCTCACTGAGCTCTCACAAACCCTTAGGGACATGCATGGACGTGAGCAGGCAGAGACATCATCCGTTGCAAGTTCCGTCCAGGGCAGCCCCCAACGTAGATCTGGGAGGAACCTGCGCTCCACAGGCAGGGGTGCCCCTGATACCCGGAGAGGGGGCTTGCAATAGCATCTGCCCACTGACAATGAGCATCTTTGGACACTGGTGTTTTGGGGGGAGGTAGGAGGGTGGAGGGAGGGTGTTGGGCTTACTTGGGTGGCGGGTCGATGGGGTGTGTAATATAATTTCACATATGCTATAAACATTACATAATCATCCAATGAGATGTGTGGACATTGATCTTTGTGTACGAGGCCTTTATAGGCGTACAGTCCACATTGTGCATGTTCCAGACACACACAGTGCCACAAGTCCCGTGTCCATGCATCAGCCACCAGGCGTGAGTGCTAGAAGCATGAATCTATGATATTCTGATGAATTTCACGGGCCTCCTGTGCCTCGCGGACTCCTTGAGGTGCTGCCACATCCCCAGCCTCATCATGACCATCTTCAGGTGCTTGCAGTTCTGCGTCAGGGGGCATGGGCATATTTCTACGTACGCACATGTTGTGTAGCATGACACATGCCATGACTATCTTTGCAACCTTCTCATGGCGGTACAGGAGTGCCCCGCCAGACCTGCTGAGGCAGCGGAAACGAGCCTTCAGTAGGCCGAATGCCTGTTCTATGACTACACGGGTACGTGAGTGGGAATGGTTGTAGTCCTCCTCATGCTGGTTCTGTGGGTTCCGGAGTGGTGTAAGGAGCCATCTCTTCAGTGGATACCCGGCATCACCTGTATGTGGACAATAAAGGATGTTTGTGGAATGACATTGCTACGTACGCATCCCCCCCCCCTTCCTGCCAGGTCATTGCCGCATCACATAGCCCACATTATCATGCATGGAATGAGACTCACCGAGTAGCCAGGATCTGTTCCCTGCGTGTCGCTCCATGTAGCGTGGTATTGTAGAGTTCCTCAAGACCATAGAATCATGGGTTGATCCAGGAAATCGGGCACAACAATGTGTAAAGATCCTGTTGGAGTCACACACCATTTGTACATTAAGAGAATGATATTGTTTCCGGTTGCGGTACTGGACCTCCATGGCATGTGGGACAACCAATTCCACATGGGTGCAGTCGATGGCACCAATGCAACCCGGTATGCCGGCAAGTGCATGGAATCCCACTTTTGTGTTTGTAATCTCCAGCTCCGAGCATGGTAATGAGATGTAGTCGTCTGCGTGCTTCAGGAGGGCATCGAGCACTTGCAATAGTGTCCGTGAGAACAGTGGCTGTGAAATGCCATGCAACTGTCCGACTGTGTGCTGGTAGGTGCCTGTGGCCAGGAAGTGGAGTACAGACACCACCTTCAGTAGGGGTGGGATGGCGGTTGGGCTATCTATCATGCTGACAAGGTCAGCGTGTGTCATGTCCACAATGGCGATTATGGTGTCCCGGTCCAAACGGTAGAGGGTGTGGATCTGCTCAGCAGTGAGGTTGAACGGATGAGCTCGGAGGCGTGGGATTGCGGGCTGCCTGCGTGGTGGTAGTGGCTGTGCTGGTGGGCCTTGCTGGCCCTGCCTTGCCCTCCTCCTCCTCCTGCGTCTCCTCTGTGCGGCCGGTTGTTGTAGTAGTTGGTGTTCGTCTTCTTCTTGAAGTTGGAGTACTTGCAGTGCTATCAGGTCCCCCAGGGCCAACATCGCTAGTCCTGCCGGTAGCATTTTGGAGTGGGTGTGGTTGTGGGAGGGGGTTGGGTGTGCAATTTATGTGTTTTCAGGCTGTGTAGCCTTCACCTGTGGTGATTCATTCCACCTGTGCCAGCTGCAATCCCCTTTGGGCGAGCACTGTACCGAGGTTCACCGACGGGCGGGGCGTCCCATTTGTGAGTGAAGCCAGTTGCCATTTTCACACACTGCCGCACTACATGGATGAATTTGTGATTTCAAGCGGTCACAGATGCCTTTTCGACGTGATGTTGCAAATGAGGAATTCGAAGGACAGCGCTTTCGGTTTTCAGCTAGCGGCGAGGAGACGCCCACAGGTCTGACTGCAAATATAACGTTCTATTGTTTAATGTCCTTGGGACAGGGGCCATGGCGAGAATGCAATGATTGATATGAATAGTATGGGATGCGCAATAGCGTAGTGGACGATTAGGCAGGACGTTCCCAAATACATGTTACTTCACAACACTATTATTCCGGCCTGGAGCACAGTGGATTTTGCAGACTGCATTACGCACAGACTCAATGGAGATTTCAAATGTTATGTGAGTAAATAATCAGGCGTTTTTATACCGGGATGAGGGAATGATGTATGGATGCATGGACAGATGATTTAATTGAGAGTTTGCCATGTACATGGCTTTTTGGAATCTATCCCCTTCCCCTGCGCTATGTGATGCAGGGCTGCCATAGTGGGACCATCGTCTATCTGCCCTTGTTCAACCCTCCCTGTCTCGACGCGCCTTCCAACACTTGTGTCTATGCACGTTACTAATCCCATCTCATGGATTCTGTTTTAACAGACGCATGCACACAAACACTCGTTTGTAATAGTGTTTTCACCTCGATTTATATTGTTATGATTGGCAAGTGATTTTTGGGTGGAAATAATCCTTTTGAGTGGGCTAGCATGCATATGGCTGTAGATTTAGTGTGATCATTGAAGTGAGTAATACTAATGAAGTTCTGATGCCCATACTATTCTTTTTCATTTCATTTGGGTGACAGGTATCTCCTCCCCTTTTGCCGCTGCCATCTGTATGCCACTCCTGCAGATGGCTTTTACTCCCGACACCTGCTGCTTCGAGTTAATCAGTGGAGCACCATTACGATCTTATGGGACGATCGCCAATGGGCCACATGCCCTTACGCAGTACTAGTGGCTAGGAGCAACATATCAACCTTTCAGCTGGACTAGTGCCTACCTAATGGGACGGCCCTGCGGTTCTAGGCGCTTCCATGTTGCCTTTTTGAACGTGAATGTAGCCCCTGTGTACCATGAAGGAACAGGGCGTCACACAAGGAGTAGCTGGTCATTTATTGCGGATGCAGCCCACAGTAATGAAAATATTTTGGGGTTTATGACCTAATAGCTGTATGGGCTTGGTGAATTTGATGTGCATTAAAATTTTATTCTGATGTTAACCGTGTAGCGTTATTCTTTGCAAGTAATGTAGCATATTCCTATTTGTGGAGCGATGTATTGTGAGTAGATCTGCATTGGGCTCCGGCTTCTGAGTATAGTTGCGTGGTACTGTACTGGCCGCGTTTGCCTACGAAGCCCAGTAAGGTCAGGGATAGGGGCTGCCATTATGACTGTTTTAATGATGTCATGCTTAGGGGCGGGGGATTAGCTTTTGTGTAACAGATGCCGGTCAGCCAGGTGGATTGGTGGAATGATGTGATTATCAGAAAATGGCTGGTCACAGGTGCCTGTGTTTGCGTGCGTTTCTTGGAGGGAGACTGAGGTCATGTCCATTGGAATAGCTTCCTTATTCGTGCCATCTGTGCCCTGCAGCTCCCATTGGCCCCTCTTGAGATGAGCCTGGCTGCTCAGTCACTCTGCCAACTTGTGTGGTACATGCTTATGCTGATGGTTGGTTTGTTTACTGGCATGAGTACAGGGCTGGTGCAGTCTCCCTCAGGATACTGCTTTGAATGTTGCCTTACACTGGTGTCAAGCGATGGGGGCCTGTTGTTGTTTTGTCTCATATTTCAGTTCATTTTGCTGTACTTGAACCTTCACATGCCTGTGCTGCATCAGTACGGCAATGGTGACATGCCAAATATGGATGGCCACTCACAAGGCACTTGGAGCCCCTACATTCATTTGTTCGTTGGCATGCATGGGTGACTTGTACATTTCACTGGTTGCATTGTGTAACTTCATTGCACCTACGAGGAGTTGTGCAATGTGGGCAGGGAGTGGTGTACAGGCACTCAGTAGGGCCATTTACGGTTGGTTCACGATGCCGTAATTCTCACCATGGCGGAATGGTACTTTCCGCCATGCTTGATGGCGTTAAGTAAATGTCCGCTGGGGTCAGAATTCGCGTACCGTTGCGCCATGGTGGTAATTACGGTTTTGCATGGCGCGCGTGCGCGTACTTGGTGCAGTTAGCGTTGGCGTTCACTACGGTGTCGCTAATGGCATCGTACTTTACGGTGACGGGTCATAATCGCACCGAGCGGTATTCGATGGCGGTATTACATTTCCGCTATCGTTTTTCGATTTCCGCCAGGGTCGTAATGAGGTCCCATGGATTTTAACGCCTGCAAAAAGCAGGCGTTAATATCACCATGGCGCTAACAGACCTTGTAATCAGGCGTTAAGGGTCGGCGCCGTTTACGGCGCCGTTAACCCCTTAACGCCTGATTCGTAATGAGGCCCACAGTCTTTGAAAATGTACCCTGCATATTTATATCAAGAAACAACTTAAACAAAGCAATGGCACCTGAAGCATGCTACAATTCAGGCCTTTTATAAATTGCTGTGAGCTCAGTGCGCAACTTTCTTTATTTGGCATGGGGTAACTGTTCTGTTTTTGTTAGTGCTTCAGAAGGAAACAATTGCTCATGTTTTTTTAAAAGCTCACTTTTTAATAAAATGGTGCTCACCAAATGTCCTGTGAATGCAAAGCGTTGTTTTGAATTTGCAATGATGATGTCACATGCCTCCTTTGAAGCTCTTGTCAAGTTCTCGATTTTAGATCAGTGGTTTGCCAACACCGATTCTGGTGACAACCTTGAATTCAAAGTGTTGCTTGTGTCCCTCACCCTGTTGATGCTCCTAACAAAGTCGACAGTAGCCTTTTGTGTGTAGACTGTATCGATGTCTTGCTTCTGTAGTTGCCTATATAGTATGTCCACATGGGGCATTATGTCATGAAATAGATAAAGAAAGAAAACAAACTTCTTATCTTCCAGTGCACGGCCATGTTCTGTAGCCTCACGTATTGAAGTAGGGTCAAACCTGTTACCAGTTGCAATGCAGTTCAAGCATTTGGTGATATCTTCTCTAAACTCATAGATGACATTGACTGTTCTAATGTTGAAGTTCCAGTGAGTTGGTGCCCCACGTGGTCGCCTCCCAGCCACTATTTCTTGCAGAACTTCAGTCCTTTTGGGAGAACGGTAACAAAATGTTGGGAGTCCAGACAACTCAGAAAAGAACACTTGCATGTCAGTTATTTCTGATACAGATTGCTGCATTTTTTAATTGAGTTGGTGGGGATAGAAATGGATTTAATGTGCATTGGGGTACACAACCGTGGCTTATTTTGGATCCCACCAGATGCTCCCCGCATTACAATGGCAACATCATCGCTTTCAGCAATCATTTCATTTTTGTCGCAGCGCTCAGGGAATACATGTTAATTTCTTCTATTAAAGATGTGGAAATTGTTTCGGCAGTTGAGTCTGTCAAATAATTGAAACCATACAATCTTTCAACAACTTTGCTTTTCCCATCTATAAAACAATAGATGAACACCGACTGAGACCTAGTGGCCACATCTGTTGTTTTATCAGCCTGGGTAGCTACATAGTCAGTGCTTTTTAGTTGCAGTTTAATCACCTGCTTTGTAATATCCAGCATACAGTCCAGCAGCCCATTCTGGATAGTTTTTGAGGTGCCAATAAATACGTTTGCAGTTTGCAAATGCACTTCCATTGCTGTGTCAATGCTCGAAACAAAATCAACAAGGCCTCTTAATGTTCCTGGATTCAACACATTTCCTGTTTCGTCATGGCCACGTAAGGCACATTCAAAGGTACCACATAAAAGCACACAGTCGATTTTGATAAAATATACCGTTTTTTATTAACTTCCTCATTGTGCTTCCTTACTCCTATGCTATACCCTTCATCTAATTGTGTTACAATATTCACACGTCCCAGCATAGCCAGTTTTAATGAGTTGTCTATATGGGACTGACACATGCCATTTTCCTGCTTTTTTCAAACGGGTGTTTTAAGTCATTTACTCCTGCTTTTGTCCATGCCGCATCTCCACCAAAAATCAAACAGGGAAAGCAAAACACTGAATTTTTAAAAGTGCTTCCTGTCAGCCATTTTAATAGATCATTTTGCTGTAAACTTGCAGTTATAATTCCTACACCTCTCTTTTGCAGATTGTTAAATTTTGAATGCAGGCTGATCAGTTCCTAAACTTTTCACCTGAAGTTTTTCTTCATACGTTAGTCCCAGGAATGCCGCTAATAGCAAGTGGTCAACGGTGTTCATTTTTTCAATTATTCATAAATTGCACTACAAAACTAAACGTATTAAACTGCGCTCAAATTCAATGAAATGCAAATTGTTCCCCTTTGCTCTGTTGTGTCACTTCTGCGGCCTGATACTTTGGGCTGTGGAGGGTCTTCTCTGGCAACTTCTGATGAGGAAAATAGTATTTAAGCTTAAAGAGTTGTTGACAGAACATACTAAAGTCACAGTGAGACACTTTATAAGCAAATAAATCTAGCTAGCAGAAATCACACAGAGTATCTTTTGACTTTTGTACTAAGCACCTCAATTAAACTGCTGTTTAAACCATTCCGCTTTTGGGATACTGCAGGCTTCATTTGGTGCTGCCATTAAATGTGCTTAGTATGGCAGAGAGAGATAATACAGTCTAGAACCTCCTGGGTGGGAACCCTCAGTTAAAACGGGCTACATGGCCATGTTGGTTCACAGTAAAGGGTCGCCAAAGTTCCATAACATAAGGTGAACCCTTATGGTCCTTTAATTGAGGTAGCACATTGTACGATGGAGAAGATGCAGAATAACTCTTACACTAAATAACAAGACTGACTCAGGATGTCTCTCTCAACTGTTTTATTTTCAATTGTCTAAAACAGGGAGTCACAACGGACATCAACGGACGTCGCACAGCATAGTCTCAACACATTTCATAAAAAAGCATTCTTAAATAGCAAAAACTCGTCATACGTGACGCAATCTAAGAAAGCCCACGTGGGATTGTGGTTGGCTCAAGGGGAACATCTAAGTATACTTTCTTTAGGGGATTGGGTTGTGATTGGATCTCTACAGTCAGGTGGACAACTTATGTCCACCCCTAGTGCAAGTCATCTTCAACAATTATTAAGTACACAGAATATGATTGGTTCTTAAACTATAAGCCCCTTCGCTATGTGGCCCTCTATAATTGGCTGGCACGCTTGTACCGTTCTGGAACATTCAGTTCACTAGCAGCACGTAAGCTGGTACCCCAGGTGCTGGTGGGTGGACTTGACTGTGACTCCCCACCAAATTAGCCCCATATCTTTCAACAGTAGTGCCTTCTGCCATGCAATTTGCCTTTGAACTCAGCCTTGCAGTGGCTTCTGTTCTCTGGGAATAGAAGGGAGTATAGGCACATCCTTATCGTAGCTCAGGTCTGCACATCTACTCCTATTTTCATCCTCAGCTCGCGTGACAGGAGACAGTGAATTAGCACTGTAGTAGCATTTAATTGTCTTGAATAAAGAAACTTGGCACCATGGTGTTCTCTCTTTGCAAGTTAACAAGTGAATCCTCAGCGTTACACATTCACTGTATTTCAATGTCTGATGACCAGTTTTGGCTGCTTCATCCTTTGACACCAGGCCAAACAGTCTTTCTTGGTCTATTTTCGAGCTTCAGCTTATTTCTCTGCTGCAACACATGTACAGCTATCAATCCTTCTTTCTCCCTGGGTTTGAGCTTACTAAAATGGTGACATCGAATATCCAGATTCTATATAATGGTAGCACCACCTGCAGTCGATTCACTACGTATAGCCAGCCTTATGATTAGTTAGTCTACTTGCGTTTCTGCATCTCTACAGTTATAAAATGGCTTGCATTTTCTGCACTGCTTCTTCACACGTGTAATCTTCAATCTGCATATAAATGTCTTCGCGTTTCTTTACTTCGTCATCAGATTCTATAAGGTCTATACATTCTCTTCTTCAGCCACTCTTCTCAGTGCGCTATGCTCATTTCTTCATGAAAATAGCTTCACACCAAGAAAAGATTGTTTTTGACTTGATAAAGGCGGCCCTTTATCCTGTGATTCTAGGACTACCCTGGTTGGTAAAACACAACCCTTACATTAACTGGGCATCAGACACACTGTTCCTGGGTTCCGAAGGTTGCCTGTCAAATTGTTTACCCAAAGGTGCCGTCGGCTTATTCACAACTCCTCACCAAGAAGAATCAGCACCTCAACATCAATCTGTCTCCAATCTTAACGTAATACCCGAATGTTATCGAGAGTACCATAAAGTATTCTCCAACGAGGAATTTAAGGAACTCCCACCTCATCGCAGTGACGACTGTTCCATTGAGCTTTTACCCGGCAAACAAATAACTTTTGGCAGAATGTATACGCTCTCAGGACCTGAAAAAGAGGCCTTGAAGGAGTACCTACAAACCAATCTTCATCATGGATTGATTACTGAATCCAAAAGCCCTGCTGGTGCGTCATTATTTTTATTCCTAAGAAAGACTGTAAGGAATTAAGACCTTGTATTGATTATAGGGGTTTAAACCAAGTGACCCGCAAGGATAAACACCCCTTACCACTTATACAAGACATTTGGAAGCAGTCAGAGGCGCATCCATATTCACTAAACTGGACTTATGAGGAGCATATTACCTCATCAGAATAAAACAAGGGGATGAGTGGAAGACTGCATTTTGCACGCCCTTTGGTCATTATGAGTATCGGGTGATGCCTTTCGGCTTAGCCAATGCACCTTCAGTCTTCCAAAGATTCGTAGACCTTCTCTTCTCTGATTTGCTTTGCATTCCCTTATAGTCTACTTAGATGGCATTCTTATCTTTTCAAAAACCCAGCCAGAACACGTTCAACACGTGTTGGAAGTCCTAAGGAGATTACAAACTGATCACTTGTATGCAAAGCTCGAGAAATGCTCATTCCACCAATCCACCATACCTTATCTAGGATATATTCTTTCTGCTGATGGAGCAGCAATGGACCCCAGAAAAGTCGAGTCTATACTACACTGGAAAACCCCTCAGAACAGTAAGGAAATCCAAGATTTCTAGAGTTTTCCAATTTTTATAGGAAGTTTATCCCTAGATTTTCCCTGGTTATAAAACCTTTGACCACCCTTCTCAAAAAGGGAATATGATTCCATTGGAGTAAAGAAGCTCAACAAGCATTTGACTTCCTAAACAATGCCTTTTCCTCTGCTCCCATTCTAAGACTTCCAGATCAGTCACAACCTTTTATATTGGAAACAGATGCCTCTTCTACAGCCATTGGAGGGGTACTCAAACAGAAATCTCCTAAGGGCATTGAACATCCTATTGCCTACATGTCCAAAACACTTACACCCTCTGAGTGCAATTACAGGGTGTTGGAAAAAGAACTATTGGCTGTAAAGAGATTCTGTCAAGAATGGAGACACCTTCTTCTAGGAGCAAAACATCCTATTCTGATCAGGACAGACCATCGGAATCTGAGAGCTTTGCAGAATTTCGAGTGCCAGAACAGTCGACAAGCCCGTTGGGCTTATTTTTTTCCTCTTACGATATGGTTCTTACGTACATTCCAGGAACAAGCAACCAAATAGCAGATGCCCTTTCACGCAGTTCCTCTGAAGTGGACATTCCAGCTAAAACAGAAAAAATGTTTCCCCAAACACCTTTTATTTACTTTGTGTCCTCTTTACTACATGAAGTTCGAAAACAAAGTAAAGACATTTCTCCACAAGACGTGAAACAATATGATCTGACACAAGAAGATGGGTTATACTACTACCACAAGCATTTGTTTGTCCCTAATCGTGACCCTAGGAAGAAAGTCCTACACCTTTGTCATGATCACAAAATGGCAGGACATTTCTACCACACAAGAATTAATTGGTCGTTATTTTTGGTGGCCCAGTTTACGGAAGGATGTAAAAGACTATGTTGCCTCTTGTACCACCTGTCTCCAATCTAAGACTCCCAGAAGGCTACCCATGGGTAAACTTGTCCAACCGATGTTAACCTCACAACCTTGGGAAAGGATTTCAACGGACTTTATAGTTGAACTCCCTCCATCATCCCATCACACCACCAGAATGGTAACCGTTGATTCTCTGACCAAGTTAGCCCATTTCATACCTATGGCTAAAATACCTTCTGCTGCTCAAATGGCTCAATGCTTCTTACATACCATTTTCCGTCTACACGGACGTCCAAAAAGTATTCTGTCCGACAGAGGACCTCAATATATCTCTGCCTTCTGGAAGAACTTGTGCCAATCATTGGGAATACAACGCAGCCTCACTTCCGGTTAACATCCTCAATCAAACGGCCAGACTGAAAGACTTAACCAGTCATTAGAACAATATTTCTGGTGTTTTGTACAAGCCTCACAAGATAACTGGAGTTCTTTGCTACCTTATGCTGAATTTGCATATAATAACGCCCATCATTCTGCCATACAAATGTTCCCTTTCTACTGCTCCTATGGATTCCACCCTTCTGTGTTTCCAACAACCTCGCCTCCTCTTACCAAGATCCCTTCAGTGGATGCTCTGGTTGATGGAATATAAGCAGCACACTCAACAGCCTTTTCGGCTCTTACTGAAGCCAGAGCTAAAGCCAAACAACAAGCCGATAAACAGTCTCAGGAATCCATTTATAAAACAGGGGATCTGGTATCGCTAGCATCAAAATATCTTCTCAAGCATCTGATACCTTCAAAACTTTCCACCTGCTAATTCGGTACTTTTTTAGTTATCACGGCTATAGGAAAGGTGGCATATCGTATTCAGTTGCCCAAAACTTGGAACCGAATGCACAACGATTTCATGTTTCTCAACTGAAAAGACATATCCCTGACGAGTTCCACAGAAAACAAACTGCCCTTCCCCCACCTATACTCACTCCTGAAGGACCGGAATATGAAATTGCAGCCATCTGTGATTCCAGATATCATCGAGGCACCTTACAGTACCTTATTGATTGGAAGCAGAGGCGTTTTTATGGGAGGGCAAAAGGGGCTGCCTGATCCAAAGAAGTAAGATTCCATTGTTCACCAGGCTTAAATAGCACCTGTCAGGACTTGCTCACTGTGGTATACATAGTTTGTGTGTTCCTAACGGCACAACTCTGTGGCATTCTTTCCTTCCTGTGGGAATAATGTTTATCATGTGCAATTGCTAAAGTTGAAATGCATATTGATAAATTGAATGCCACAATCAATTAGAAGTTAGCTCAGTGTATCAAGCACTCATTGTAGAGATGTGTGTTCATATGCAAGATTAGAATAGCACATTCCAGCAAAGCTGGCTGAGCCTTTCATGTGTTTGAAGTTTATAAGCCTACCTGCATATGTACTTGGTTTTATAGCACAACAGGTGCTATTATCAGCAATGTACCCGCACCGGATAGGGTTTTCTATAAAAACTAACATATCATCTGTATGGTGAAGGTCTAAAAATTGGTTTGTTCAGATGGGGTGTTGTAAAACCTAGGAAATCACCTCCAACGATGAGCATAAACTGTTAGTCAAAGAGGTGAATAAGTATCCAAATTCAAGACTGTGGAACAAAAGTGTTTATGCTTGTATCCTGGCTTCGTCACCACACGATACAGCCTGGTCAAATCATCTAATATCTTTTACATTACTGTGCTCTCTTATGTGAGGTTTCCCTTCTTGCATGCAGTGGCATTGTTTAGCCCATTACTTGATCTTTCTTCTTGTGTAGGCCATTTGACTGGAAGGGGTGGTAGACAGAAGAGAGCAGACCAGTTGTTGCAGGCCTTGGGCAAGCATATTTTAAGGTCTGCCCGTTTGACACACAAACGGTTTCCTTTTTAGTAAAAGTCAACGTTTTTTATGCACGTTTATAAATGACAATGTCACAAGCCATTGTTTTGGAAGTATTTAAATCTTTAAAATATGAAAGAAAAGCTCAGATTAAATGTGTTTCACCACATCGATTTGTTATGCTGCTACTTATATACTTCCCTTTATGATGGAGAGAATGAAGCTAGAATAATTCCCATTTTGTGTAACACCCTTCTATAATATTTTGTTTGTATAAATGGTAATGTTTGGTAATGTGATGTGTTTACTTTCCAAGTCATTTTTATGAAAAAAGGTTGTTTGAGTTCATGATAAGAACTGGAAAATAGAGTGTTCAAATGCAGAAATTGCAGAGTTGGCACACATCCACTCCTTAACCAATGTGGGATCCTGGGCATCTCATTTAATCTTGTATTGCCTAACCTCTCAAAATTGCCAATCCCTAAACCTTTCAAAATATTCAGACCTTCAGAGTGATTTCCTTCGCAGGGTATGAGCTTCATAAAAGCCTCCCTCACAGGTTCACAGGCTATAGTGTTTCTTCCACTATAATAGTGAGCATTGATATATTGCCCACCACAGCGCTTGTTCCTTTGATCTCTAATGGCAATACTATTTGAAAACCATATCCCACTTCTTATCTCAGTCTGTCTGGATACAGACACCTTCCTGGTAGCTTCTAATCTGCATCCACTAACCATGTTATGGTATTTGTGGATTTCTCCTTCCTTCCAATTGGTCTCCTCTATCCATGCTTGAGCACTTTTGCATTCTGTGAGGCAGCTAATGTGAGTTCTCTGTTATGATATGGCATTTATAACGTGTCTATACACAAGTGTTTCAAGGCATGAATATTAAGTTATTTTATTTAGCATTTATATAGCACTCTATATAGCGCTCTGTCTATTCTGGGTGACATGTACCTTTTACATACGGTCCTGAATTAATACTACAGGCTGCATACCTTCCTGGATGCTTTTGATAAAAAAGTATCCTGTATCTATACTAGAACAGAAGTAACCTCTCTGTAGACTGCTAATGTTGGCCTTCAAATGCTACTTGTTTATTATTCTGATTAGAGCAAGAATTAAGAGGGTAAGGGGACTTGAAGGGAGGAAACATGCTTATTTTGAATGCTGCAAGGCAGCATATCAACCTGTGATCAGGACGAGGGGGTCGGGGTGCAACCATATATTCTTGATCACTTAATTCCTTTGGTTTGGTGGTGGAGGGGTGCCCCAAAAGTGGTTAAGATTGCACTGATTGGAAGGGCTATGGACCTGCTGATCGCTCTTGGGAACCCGCCTCTACAGTACATGCACCTGCCTTGGTACACAGATTTCATCGCACACACCCCTGGAAACCCGGACCAACAGCCCCGCAGGGAGGGCATACTGTTAGGAAAACACAACGGTCGTACTGGAGAACATGGAAAGTGCACCATCCTTACTACATGAAACAGAAACCAAGATGGCACCGATTTGGTTCCCTTGCTGCTATTTCCAAGTGCAGGTCTAGTCTTCCCCAAGATGGCAACCTCCTCTCGCCAGACACCATATCTTTTCAGTAAGGAAGCAGGTAGGTGTGTCGATACTCGCTCCACACCTTGTGCAGCTCTTTAGCATTTCGCTTGTCTGCTTATAGAAAGCCTTTTACCTTTTTCCTATTTCCAGACTTCGGTCTCACTTTTTCTCTTCCTCCGTTATATCCACCGTTTTCTATCCTTTCTCCCTCCTTCCCCACGGCTTCTGTCTCCCTTCGCCGCTTCTTTCGATTCCGGCCGGCGCTCCGTTTTGGGTTCCTCGCAGCCCCGTTGAGCGTCCTGCATCTGCTCTTCCTGCTTCCTTGCCATGTTATTGTGCACGGTTTCCTGGCTTCCATTGCCGACCTGCAATTCCTCAATGGATCCCCCGTTCACGGCCCGTTTCCAGTGCCGTGCAGCAGCTTTTCCAGTGCCGTGCAGCAGCTTCTCCAGTGCCGTGCTACAGCATCTCTTCAGTGCCCTTGTTCATGGCAACACGGCTCCCATTATAGTTCCACACCTGTCGCTGCTGGACTCTTCGGTTTACGGCACCTATTATCAATCTAGTAGCTAAGGACTTCCACTCTGAATCCTTCACCATACCACTTCATCTAATTCAGAGGATCCCTGAACATCTCATCGGGTTTTATTCCCCGGAGGGTTTCCCAAGGGTGTCGCCCATGAGGCGCTCGGAGCCCAGACACTGGTCTCTTCAGCGCTTTCTAGGAGGCACACCACAACTTCAACACAGGAGGAAGAACAGAGGATCCAGAGGAGAAAGACGCTCAGTTCTGTGAGTACCTGCTATGATATACTGGTGATAAGGCTAAGAGATCTTCATTCCTACTGACTTCTTTGCTGTCTTCTTGCACTGTGTGATTATTAACCTGATCACACAAAACCCAAACATCACCATCACCAGTACTGCTCCAAGAAACTTGAAGGTACTCGCCATCCAGTGTGGAACCCATGAGAAGATACATGCGAACCAACTGTCATCTGCAATGTCTTCTGTCTCATCTTCCATCCAGTTGTGCAGGTTTGTCAACAATGTTATGGCCTCTGTCAAGGTCCCATTCTCATCATCATGAGAGGCTATGAACGTGCAACATGATGGCGATTTTGGCACAAACTCCTCCTTCCATTGATGTGTTTGTATCAAGGACATATCTATTCTGGAGAGTATTCAGCCTCATGGCTCCCAATTCTTCTCTGATAACATTAAATCCCTTTATGGTAGTGTTGATCATCTGCAGGAGCTCCCAGCGAGTGATTTGCAACCACTTCACATTAGTCATCGTCTGTATCCCAGGCATAAAGATAATCATAAAGATTGAAGCAGTTTTGCTGAACAGCCTATGCTCAAATGGAATAGAATCAAAGGGCTCTATTGATTTAGCTGAGAAATAGTTCTCCCTCTTTGTTCGATTCAGAAACTCAGATCTTCACCTTCTCAAATGGGCATCTGCTTTTGGAAACTCTGCAATGTTCAAGTCATTTTGAGGAATCAATAACGCCAGAACATGAATGCTCACTATGGAACACGTTCCTCCCCAATCTTTAGGCAGTTTCATGTAGGCTCTGGATTCACAGGCCCAATATCGATCCATTAGGATGACTGCTCCTGCTCCCATTTTGGAGACATCAACTATAGTGTCACAACCTACGTTAGCTCCTACATGCTTCTTTCCTTCTCTTTGAAAGCACAGTGTGGCATTTGCCAATGGACTCACCCTCATCGGACCTGTTTCATATTCTACCCATGTCAACAGTTTAGCATGTTCAGCCCAAGACTTCAACCACTCAACACTCACTTTTTGTGACGTTCGTACATATTCTGACTTCAATAGTTGAGTTCCATGACATCAGTCCTTCTTCCCATCCCTTCTTGGTTGTCACTCCTCCATACACTAGTGTCTGAGACTGTTACCAGCAACCAGGCTCCCAAGTGGTTTCTATTTTATCAAGACAGTCCATCCTCTTCATCTCTTTTATGACCACTTCATCCTGGCCAGCACTACGATATGTAAGCATCTTGCTTTTCCATGCAAGCTCCTTTTCCATCTGCATAGTCTTGATATTATCATCCTGGAATGGACATTACCATTTCGATCTCCATCATAGAGTGGCCCAACATCCTTGGAACTGTCCTCCAGTCATACATGCAGGAAGGTGAACAAGACAACTAGCATCATGTTCTTGAATTTCTCTGGCAATAAAAGTTTGGGCGACATTCATGGTATAGGGTATGAGAGCACAAACGTAACTACTCTCTTTGGATGTATGTTCTTTCTCCCACCTGTTTCATGTGATGATACCACATGTTATGACCCAAATGTGCTGTGCTAACTAGATACTTATTTATCCCATCATTGTCTTCCTCTGCACTTCATCTGTATCTCCCTCGCAATTTGTCAGCAACCCATGGGAATAAATCTAAAGCAGCTCTGCTCTGGGGGGATAACACCAAGATTCTTGACTCCTTGGTAAGGGGTAAATCAACACTCCTCCCCAGAGTGGCGAGGATCAAAGGGACATCTGCTTTATTTGGACCAATAAAATAAAGAGTGTGAACCAGGAGAAACAGAAAGACAAAGATAGAAACCGAGCATGCAAATATTACACACCAGAATATTAACCCACACCATTTATGACATTTTGGAATTTGTTGGGCTTGCTCATTCTCTAAAGCCATGCCACCTTCAACATTTCTCATCTTGACTGTAATTCAAGGAAGGAAAAATACTTTTTAATCAGACAATTACGATAGGTTTTGCAACTGCAGGAAGTCTTCCACTATCGTTGTAAGCAGCCTTCTGATTACTGGGCCATTTTTAGGATCCTGCAAAAAAGTGTGGATGTCCACATCTCTTCTGACAAGAGCAGAATAAGCTTGATGAATAAAGACAAAGACAGAAAGTAGAAGTCCATGGGCATCTCCGTCTGACAGGACCATAGACTCAATTAAACAGATATTCAGTGAACAATGAATAGGGGTACTGTCCCCTTTTCCAATTATCAAATTCGAAACTCAAAATCTAGTTCAGGCATATTTGTGTTTCATCAATAGTTCTCTAAAGTTCATTTTTCAAAAGATTCCTGTGGCTCAAGCAAAGAGTTGCACGCCTGCTATAATATCTATACAGAGTGTCCAATCCAAAGTCCAAATACAAATCTGCATTTATTAATCTACTGGTTTATCATACTTTTTCTTTGTCATCAATCAAGTCTGCACACGTTGACATCCTTCTTCTTGTCTTGCTTCTGTATTGATGGTTGGGGGTGCTGCGGCTCTGTCGGTGTAGAGCTTGAGGCCATTCAAGTGGATCAAAGCTCGTCTGCCTTGAACTTTCACTGCTGAGGGAGTAATGTTCTCTACTACATATGGTCCATCGAACATTGGCTCATGCCACTTCCTAGTGAAGTTTCTGATCAGCACGGCATTGCCAGCAAAGAGCTTTGGAGCTGATAAACGTTCAGAAAATCAGGTTGCTGAATTGTTTTAATCTGTGTTCTAAGACCGACCCCCCTGGCGCTTGAATTGATCTGAAATTACAGAGATTCTAGCGGTCATACATGTCAAATATTCATTAAATTCATTTCCTAACATGTTTGCTGTACTCTAGGCATCACTTATACTGCCTTACGGAGGAGTAAGAGGCATTCTCATTCACCTCGCCATCACTAGCTCATGGGGTGTGAGGTGGTGGTCTGAACCAGGCTGATTCCTTAGGGTATATAAAGTTAAGGTCAGGCAATATAGCCATGCCTTTCTCAATGTCAGCTTGAGCTTGGCAATCCTTTCTGTAAGGATGCCGTTGAGTCTCTCACATATTTCCTTTGCTTGCGGCTGATAAGCAGAAGAAAATGTATGTTTAATGTTCAATAACAGACTTATCTGTTCAAATACTTAATTGACAGAATGTGGCCATTACCGGATCTCAGCACCTCACACACTCCCCATTTTGTGAAGACTTCACAAACTAAAAACTTTGCTGCACAAGTGGCATCAGGGTATGTACAAGGACCTGCTTTGATCCATCTGGAGAAGGGACACACCATCACTATCAGATACCTCTATCCATTACACACCTGCAGCATATCAACATAATCGATATGCAAATGCTGAAAAGGACCATTCGGTCCAGGAATTACTCCTTGTATGTAGCGGTAAACCTTTTACATACAATGCAATTTACTACGTAAAAAGCAATGTGTTCTAACAGGTTTGGTACAAACCAGTCTTCTGCAATTGTTGCAGCAAGACTCTCCCTAGTTACATGCACAGAGTAGTGCAGCTGTTCAAGCGCTACACTTAACAAAGCTACTGGAATCACAGGCTTTCCACTGCTGTCCCGTCACCTTAATGCTTCTGTGGGGGACAAAGAACACCCCCTTTGCTTCCATAATTCCTGCTCTTCCTGTGGTGCACTGCCTTGAATCTCTATTAATTGCATTCTTGGTGAATGATTAAATAATCGGTGGAATATGCAACCCTTTTGGCTTCTGTGTCTGCGGCTTCATTCCCGCAAGAGATAAAGTCAGTTTGCTGTATGCACTGCACATTTATCTATCGTTATGGCTACTGGGAGTTGTAGTGCCTTAATAAGCCTGTCCAATAAAGATGCGGCTGTACTGAAGTGCCATCCGCTCGGCGGTAGACCCTCCTTTTCCAACTTGCTAGCCCTGTGTGTTCAGTTGATGTCACATAGGTGGAGTGTAACGCTCACCTGATTCCCGTAGAGGCGCCGGTCTTGACTGGGCGTATACCGTATCTTCAAAGGTGATGTGTAACACACGGCTGGCTCTTTGGGCTGGACCTCTGTGCACTGTATGTCTGGCTCGAAGGGTAAGATGTCTTAGGTAAGTGAACGCCGTGCTCTCCATCTGCCTCGAGGCAGGGTGCTGTAACCAGTTTCTTCACTGGATAAGGGGAGCAGGCCTCTTGACTTCAGAGGACTGCTGTCCGTCGTTTACTGCACGAACGGTAAGTTTCGAGTAATTCTAATGTCTTTAAAGTCTTTAGTAATGATGTCTCTTGTTTTGCAGGCTTCCGGCGATGGCGGATGGCGGGCTGAAGTGAGTTGAAGATGGAGCCCGTGTGATGAATAGAAGCACCTGGAAGCACGTAAGTAAGCGCTTGTTGCCTGCTTCACGATGCGCTCTAACTGTCTTTTTATTTTGCAGGTACAAGTTCGGTGCGGCTGCTGGGTGCCGGAATACCCATTAGGTTAGATGTGGAAAGGAGTAATGGCACGTGAGTATTAAAGTTCCCCAATGTCTTTAAACGCACCTTGTTTTGTCTTTCAGATGCGGGATGCAGCGCCGAAGGCCTCCGGAGCGTGCAAAGGGTTGGTAAGCTTTTGTCTTTCAGATGCCGGAATGCAGTGTGAAGACCTCCGGAGCGCACGAAGAGTAGGTAAGCCTTTGTCTTTCAGATGCCGGAATGCAGCGCGAGGCGTTGGTGACAGCCGATGGACCAGGTAAGTGAAGAGCTGTCACTGAAGACCGTAATGCTAACCTGTTCTTTCTTGTCTTTATAGGTGTTGCTGAAGACTGGATTCAGAATGGTAAGCCTTTCTCCTTAGGCCCAGGATCAGATGCAGAAGACACGATGAGCGTTCTGCTGCTGAGAATGCAGAATAACGCAAAGCAAGATTCATCCATCGGGTGTGGTTTAAATAGACTCCTGTAGTGCTTAGGTGTCTCCTTCCACAGCCACGCCTAGGTAAGAAAAGAGTTCCTGCTTTCCAGAAGTGTTCCAGTGTTCCGAATCTAGAGAGTGGCTCCTGCCCCACCCAACAGGAAAAGTAGTTCCAAACAGAAGAGGATCAGAGACTCAACTGGCAGGCAAGTAAGCAGCATGGTCTGCTGCAGGTAAGTCCACCCAAGCATTATGAGCCCGGCGCTTCCAGCGCTGGGACTGGGCATATTTATGAGCCTGGTGCCACTGGCGCCAGGACTGGGTCCAAAAGGTCCCAATTGGGACTGGTTGGCACTCGGAACCTGGGTTATGGATCTGCTTCCAAGGGAGTTGGGAAAACCCTGACCTTTTGGAAGCAGAGATCATGACATGGAGTCACTGTACACCGTCACTTCCTACCCTGCATGATTTTCAAGCGTGACAATAAGCACTACCAATTCTGCCACTTGCACTGAAAAGTGAGACAGTAGTCGTGCACTTGCTACAACTTCGAACTTGCCATTGCTCTGTGGCTCACTACAGCTATGCCAGAATGCCTTTCTCCGCTTGTTTGATACATTTTCGAAGAACCAATAATAAAGAGAAACTCTCCTCCTGACAGTGCATTCTCCTTTACACGCAGTATATCATCATAAAAATCTATATAATTTGCGCAGTCATACACATGCTCACCCTCTGTCACTGGCTCAGCTACAAATGTGGCAGGGTTCACTATTTTACATATGACAATTTTAATCGCTGGATTGAATATTATTACTTCATAAACAGAAGCTCTGAGATGTCAATGTGCCTTTGGGTTTCTCTAAAATGGCAAACAAACATGTTCTACAAAAAGTGTCATAGAGCAGCCCTTTTCAATACTTGTAGATTTCTCAATTGTGAACGCAGCAGCTGGGCTGCCAATGACTGTTTGCAAGGAAAGTCTCCTTTCATAACTGGGTCTAGAATCCCACTGCAATATACCAGAGGTTTGTACCCTAATGTAGTCCTCTGCATAAGCACTGCAGTCATGACTGTCCCATTTGTGTGTGAAAACAAGAAAAACTCCTCAGCATAATTTGGAATTCCTAAAACAGGAGCTATACACATTTTTTTTTTCAACTCTTCAGACCCTTCCTCCATTTCCTCAGTTCATTCTATTTTCTCCTTGTTTGCAGCAGATGAAAGGCAGGATTCATATACATTCCTATTGGACCTAAAGACATAATCATTTTACGAAGCTTCTGAAGACGAGGAGGAGGACATTTGTGAGTCTCCGCTCAATGGTAGGCAACTTTGCTGCTAACGCAGAGCTTTGGGGTTGCTTTTCTCAATCATTGCCTCCCTGCTGGATTATCTCCTCAGCACTTTTTGGGCTGGTGTGTAGTCGGGCAGCCCTCTCTTCATCTTTTTTTACAGATTGATCATCTTCCGAGAGGTTTAGACTTTGGGCCTCATTACACGGTAGGCGGTAAACCATGGCGCTATTAGCGCCATGGTCATGCCGGTAAAATACCAGCACCGCCTTGATGGAAAGGGGAATTACCGCCCTATTCCAAGGTTGGTGGGGCGGTAATTCCCCCTTCCACCAATGCCCTTCCCCATTCCCATTTTTGCCCCATAGGGCATAATGGGAATGGGGAAGGCACTAATTACGGTACCGCAAATTGCGGTACCGAAATTAGCTCCACTGGTCCCTTTGCGGGTAATTTTAACACCTGCAAAAAGCAGGCGTTAAATTCCCCAACCCGCAAAGGGACCTCGTAGTAAGGCGGTAAGGATTTACCGGTACCGGTAAAATACCGGTAAATCCTTACCGCCTACCGTGTAATGAGGCCCTTTGTCTGTTAACCTTCAAAGAGTCATTTATTCTAGAATAATTTATTTGCTTTTGCCATGCCATTTTTGTTTTTATTTCGGCAATGTCACGAGAAAGGCATGCCGCCATTATTGAGTGTTGCCCCTCCAACTTCCCTGCATCTAATGATCAGCATTCGATTTGCAATCAATGTGCAATTAAGTTCTGACATGAAAACTGAGGAGCTCAGCGCGATATAAATACGCTCCAATGGGGCGCACTCCTCTGCCAGATCTACTTCTTCACATTGGTCCCGTCCTCCTTCCATTAAGACTTGCGTGTATGGGATTAAGTCAGCACAATTTTTAAGGGAGCCCTTATCGCAAATTAAAGACTGTTCAGTATTTACTCTCTCTGAGGACATCAACGAGTCAGCCGCCTTGGGGCCGTCTCTCTGCTGGTAATATCAGTAATCAGTATCGGCATCAGTTCCGACGCACACAGTGTCGCCTGGGGACAGCCCCACCCCGAGTTCTCACAATGTCAATTAAGGAGTTTCCTCTCCCCCCAACCTCCTCCAGCTCAAAAGGATCAGATGTATACGGTGCAATCAAATTTAAATGAAAAAACGATGTATTGATTGCCATTTCCATATCCATACTTGCTTCTGCGGGGGTCAGAATGCTCAACTCAGTTGCATGCATCAGGGCCGATCCTGTAGCATCCAGGAGCTTCAGCTGCCGATACGTGTTTGGGCCTCTAGTCCCCATAATGTTCAGGGTTCAAGATGTGCAGCGGGATGGCACCTCGTAGGAAGCTCGTCTGAACTCTATCTCAACTTCTGCTGCCAGCTCAGGCGGCGGTGAGTCGCGCCTGACTCCTCCTTATATATCTTGATGGACCTTCTTAAAGGAGCAGCTTTCAGACAGCACAGTCACCAGATCAGTGAAACATAGCAGAGTTTTCACAAGCAGCCTCTCCGTCTCAACTCCTGCTGCCAAGTCACGCGCCGAGGCTTCAAGCCTGGCTCCTCCTTATATATCTTGATGGACCTTCTTAAAGGAGCAGCTTTCAGACAGCACAGTCACCAGATCAGTGAAACGCAGCAAAGTTTTCACAAGCAGCCTCTCCGTCTCAACTTCTGCTGCCAACATACATATCAGATACAGCCGCCACATGCCTACAATGTTTTCCTTACCTGAAGAACGCAATGAAGTTCCAGTGAAAAAAGAAAAAAAGAAGCTATTTTCGTTTGATCACACAATCAAGTATGTGGTGCTGATCTCTAAAGTTTAGCAAGAGCAGTAATGTAACTGTGCTTTAAAAGTAAATGGTATTTGGATAACTTGCCTGCCTGTGCTTGCACGGGTGTGACAGCTCGAGTTATATTTGTATTTGTATTTGTATTTGTATTTATTTTATTTGTATAGCGCAGACCAGGCCCGGAGGCTACCGGGCGCATTCCTTAAGGCAATGGTTACATAAGTTGCATACAGTGATAATATATCAAACAATAAATATGGCATAGAAATAGACATAGGTAGGTAGTGCAACGATACATGGTTTGTCAAGTAGTACATCCTTACATAGGTTATTGCAACACGTTTTCAGAATGTAGCTTAGGCATTGGAGGAGGCGAGCCAACATTTGGCTCTATGTTTGAAAAGGTCGAGGGAGGGGAGGTTTCTGATAGTCAAGGGGACAGCATTCCACAGTTTGGCTGCCAGGACTGGGAAGCTGGAACCACCAGCTGTTTGGAGCTTGTATCTAGGTATCAGTAGGCTCTGGTTCAGGGTAGATCTAAGTGAGCGAACTGGAGTGTACAGCGTGAATCGTGAGGAGAGATAAGTGGGGGCCAGGTTGTTCATGCATTTGTAGGTAAGGGCAAGCGATTTTAGTGAGATCCTTTGGGTGACTGACAACCAATGAAGGTTCTTCCTGGTATCCGAAATGTGTGCAGATCTGGGGATATTGAGGGCTGCCCTGATGGCGTTATTTTGTATGATTTGGAGCTTGTCTAGGTTACCCTGATTAGTGCCCTGGTACAATGCATTGCAATAGTCAAGTTTAGACATGACCAGGGTCCTAGAAAGGGTAGTACAGTTGTGCGAGGAGAGGAAAGGGCGACATGCTGTGATCAGCTTGCAGGTATAGGCGGCGGCGGCTGCAACTGCATTAGTTTGTCTGTGAAGGGAGAGGGTGGAGTCGAGGTAGATTCCAAGCGTTTTTGTGTCTTTGGAGACTTTTATTATATTTCCATCGATGTTAAAGGAACTGAACATAGGGTTCAGCTTGTTTAGTCTTTGCTGAGTACCTAGGATAAGGAGCTCTGTCTTGTCGTCATTGAGACAGAGCTCATGTTGGGCCATCCATGTTTGAATGACATGGTAGACGTCATTCAAGGCTTTTGAGTCTAATGTGTAATCACCCGTGATGGGGATGAGTATCTGGGTGTCATCAGCATAATTTGTGTAGGTGACACCCAGATAGTCAAGCACATGAAATAAGGGTTTAGTAAATACATTATAAAGGGTAGGGGATACACACGATCCTTGGGGGAATCCGCAAGGGACTGGTGCAGGGTCAGCCGCGGAGGTGGGCGAGAATACCCTCATCTGTCTGTTATCCAGGAAGGATTGAATCCAGTTTGTGGCCATGTCGGAGAAGTGAGCTGCAGTTTTCAGGTGGTGACAGAGGATTTGGTCATTAACCAGATCAAAGGCAGAGAATAAGTCTAATAGTAGTAACAGGGCTAGTTTACCTTTGTCTTTGTGATCCTCAATTTGGGTCTTGAGATCGAGGAGGGCTGTCTCCGTACCGTGCTTCGGTCTGAAGCCGGATTGTCTCGTGCCTAGTAGGTTGTTTGATTCCAGATAGTTCTGTATCTGAAGATAGGCTGCTCTATCTAAGATCTTTAGCAGAAATGGGACCGTTGTGATAGGTCTATAATTGGTTGGAACCTCCGGGTCTAAGGTTGGTTTTTTTAGGAGAGGGATAACCAAAGCACCCTTTAGGTTATTGGGGACCACTCCCGATTGAAAGGAGGCGTTGATGAAAGAGATGATAAAAGGAGCGAGGTCATGAGCCGACTCCTTAATGATCGGGGCTGGACAGGTGTCTCCTTGGCAGTTTGAGGGTTTTAAATTGCAGATGATTTTTTCAACCTCCAGAACGGTGTGTGGTGTGAAGCTGAACGGCACCGGGGAGTCAGGGGTTGTTATTTTAGGTGGCCTGGTATTGCTAAATGTAGGGGTGTGGAGGATATTTTGTTTGGCGTTGATTTTGGATTGCAAGGTGGATATTTTGTTGAGAAGGGCATTTTGTATATTGTTGCACCAGGTGCTGTCCTTGGTGCACGTGTCTGGGGCAAGTGAGGGAGATTCTAGCTCTTTGAGGATTTTGAATAATTCTCTAGTGTTCGATTCTGCCTGGGATATTCGTGTGTTGTATGTCTCCTTTTTGGCTTGTAATATGGCCTCCTTGTAATTAAGAGAGGTGATTAGAAGGGAGGCTTTATTGGCAGCACTGGGGTGGCTTTTCCAAAGGGCTTCAGCCTTGCGCTTTTCTTTGCGCAGCACGTTGAGCTGCGGGGTGAACCAGGTGTTCAGGTGGGACTGTTGTTTGGCTTTACGGATTTTTAGCAGAGCTAGGGTCTCAATGGCATTGGTCATTAGGCTGTTATAAGTGTCTACTAGGACAGTGGGGTCCTTATCCTTCTGCTGTGCAGCAATAGTGTTCAAGCAAGGGAGGATAAGAGGAAGCAGTTTCTCCCTGGTGATATCTTTTTTATTTCTGGTAGGTATAGCGGGGGCTATGGTAGGTATGGGCTGGGGGTTGGTGGCTGGCAGGAGGAAGGTAATAACATGATGGTCAGACCAGGCGCATGCATCATTAGAGGTGACATTGGTGTTACAGTTAAGGTCGGCTAGCCAGTCGAGCGTTCTTCCTTTGATGTGTGTAGGATCACGAATACGCTGCTGGAAGCCTAGGTTGGAGAGGGTGGTGCCTACTTCAGTGGTCATGTGGTCCTTGGGATCTGAGAGACCTAGGTTGAGGTCTCCTAGTAGCGGTATCTGAGAGTTGGGCTTGGTGTTAGTCGACAAGGTGGATGCAACCTCATCTGTGAATGAACCCAATGGGCCTGGAGGTCTGTATATAAGGTGGAGTGTTGCTGTATTGGTAGGAGAGAGCGATAGTTTCACTGAGAGAGATTCTGCAGAACTAAGTTGTATGTGGGGAGCAGCTCTCATAACGATTTTGTTGCTGTGAATAAAAGCGACTCCACCTCCTTTCGACAAGTTGGAATGGCGGTCGTTTCTGATAATGGTATAACCCTTGGGTAGGGATAGAGCGAGGAGTGGGCCAGAGGCGTCATGTAACCAGGTTTCGGTAATAGCTAGGAAGTCAAGGTTCTTGACCGTGATGAGGTCAGCGATGTCAAGGGCGTGCGCGGTGAGGGATCTAGCATTGATAAGTGCTCCCTTGAGTGCTGCGATGGGTAAGGTGGATGGTGGAGAACTAGGCGTTGCGTTAGAGTTGGGCAGTGGAAGGGCAGAGCGATTGTGCAAAATACAAGGTGGTCTAGGCAGTCTAGTTCCAAGTCTGCTATTCCTTTGTTGTAGAGTACATGGGATGTTTGGAGTGGGTTTGGTAGCAAAGTGCTTGAGCCAGAGGGCTGGGTCATTGAGGTAAGGGTTCGATAGAGGCTCGGGATGGTAGAGCATGGTTGATGGGCGAATAAGTAAGGTCTTAGTTTTACTTGCACGGTGGCTAGCAGCAGTGCAGGCTGATAGTCCTAGGAAGACTATGAATACAAGGTCAATGCTGGCACAGGTTCTTAGCTGCCTGTCGCTGCTTGTATTTCTCAGGGGACTGAGGATATACTTATATGGGTTCAGGACAAAGGGTATAAAGGAGTAGAGGTGGCGCGACTAGGCAGCCAGCAACAGTGTAACTCAGGTCAATAGGCACAGTACAGGGACATCTAGATGCGAAATGGCACAATTAGGCAGCTAACAGCAGTGCAAATCAGGTAAGTAAGCACAGTACAGGGACATCTAGATTCAAAATGGCGCAATTAAGCAGCCAGCAACAGTGTAACTCAGGTCAATAGGCACAGTACAGGGACATCTAGATGCGAAATGGCACAATTAGGCAGCTAACAGCAGTGCAAATCAAGTAAGTAGGCACAGTACAGGGACATCTAGATTCAAAATGACGCGATTAAGCAGCCAGCAGCAGTGCAAATCAGGTCAGTAGGCACAGTGCAGGGACATCTAGATGCGAAATGGCGCGATTAAGCAGCCAACAGCAGTGCAACACAGTTTACTAGGCACAGTATAAAGGCATCTAGATACAAAATGGCATTAGACAGGCATTACAGAATATATTTGTAAATAAGGGGGATGTAAAGAAAGGTCTAAAGGAGAGGTGCAGGTAAGGGATGCACAGCGTTCAGCCGTAGGTGTAAAGGATGTGGTCCATACTAGATGTAGCTGCGGGTAAGTGGCAAGGGCGTCCAGCGAAGGTGAGTCGGGAGGTGAAATGCGAGGTATCCGAGTGGCACGTTATAGGCATGGACAGCACACACGTGTGCAGCCGTGCGGGGTGGCAGCGTTACTTGGACAGGAACAAAGAAATGCGCTGTGAATTAAGCGCTTGTAGTCAGCAAATGGCGTTATGCATGTGGCAGCGCTGGCTTACCTGGAGCGGAACGGGCAGAGTTCCTGGCCCCTGGCTCCTGTGGCTCCCGACTGGCCGGCGATTCCGCCTGCCGGCGGTTCTTCCTATTGAAATCGAGGTTCAGCCTCGATTTCGTGCCGCGAAGCGCCCGGCATGGGCAAGTCAGGCACTTTGTGTGGACAGGGTCAGGCAGGCCCTGCTCCGATAGCACGCTCCGTGCCTGGGTCCTCAGCTGGATCCTCTGCTGGGCTGGGGGGCTTGGGGGGCTCCTGCCCTCACCCCTCTAGGTGGATGGTAGAAGTGGGGGACCTGGGGCACACAACAGGCCTTTGTATGGCCTTCGGACTGGCCAGCGATTCCGCCTGCCGGCGGTTCTTCCTATTGAAATCGAGGTTCAGCCTCGATTTCGTGCCGCGAAGCGCCCGGCATGGGCAAGTCAGGCACTTTGTGTGGACAGGGTCAGGCAGGCCCTGCTCCGATAGCACGCTCTGTGCCTGGGTCCTCAGCTGGATCCTCTGCTGGGCTGGGGGGTTGGGGGGCTCCTGCCCTCACCCCTCTAGGTGGATGGTAGAAGTGGGGGACCTGGGGCACACAACAGGCCTTTGTATGGCCTTCGGACTGGCCGGCGATTCCGCCTGCTGGCGATTCTTCCTATTGAAATCGAGGTTCAGCCTCGATTTCGTGCCGCGAAGCGCCCGGCATGGGCAAGTCAGGCACTTTGTGTGGACAGGGTCAGGCAGGCCCTGCTCCGATAGCAAGCTCCATGCCTGGGTCCTCAGCTGGATCCTCTGCTGGGCTGGGGGGTTGGGGGGGCTCCTGCCCTCACCCCTCTAGGTGGATGGTAGAAGTGGGGGACCTGGGGCACACAACAGGCCTTTGTATGGCCTTCGGACTGGCCGGCGATTCCGCCTGCCGGCGGTTCTTCCTATTGAAATCGAGGTTCAGCCTATAGGGGTGCAGCTAAAGCATTTTCCACTAAACGCTCGTTGTGGGGAGGAGGATTGACTGGGTTCTGTAATGATGCTGAATGTTGGCTCAGAGGCCCCCTCGTAAGGGTGCAGTGGATGCAGATGTTATTAAAGCGGGCACATCAAAGGCCTGCAACAGAAGCGCACATGGCAACCATCACCCATTAATGGCACTATCCGCCCTGAAGGAAGAACTCTGCCCATTGCGGCTCTTAATCATTCTCCTCAGGGTTTGATGGCTGCAGCCGCACATGGGCTGTGGTGCCCCGAATCTGTGGAGGTCTTTCCCGGTAGTTATAGCCCTGAAGGTGGCAAGGAACTTAACCTATAAGCGACAATAAGTACAAAAAAACAGCTGTTCTTGTAGACATTGCCGTGCAATGACAAATGCAAACGAGTTAAGGAGAAAAAGGGCAATGATGTAATGCGACAGGGCGATTTCCCTGCCAGTTAATGCCATAAAAGGCTAGGTGCCATTCTGGCATCTTGTTCTCTGGTTTATGTGCCGCGTTCTAGGCAGCTTATGCATACGCAGCTTCGAAGCGACCAGCAGGCGTGTGGTAGAATGGGCTATGAAATCAGGCTAAGGATGGTAAAGAAACAGCCTTTCTCTGGCTTTATTTAGCATTCTGTTCGCATTAGCCTTGGGCTGCCTTCAGGATTTTGTGAATATGCTTTTATTGTTCAGATGTAAACGCATTCAGCGAGTAAGAAGTCGGTTCTCCTACCTGGCGCAGTGAACATTATATAGATGAAAACAGAATCGTGCGAGTCAGTTGCCAATTAACAGAACTAAATGATAAAAAAGACATCTCTCTATCCATTTTAAAAATACAACCAATGTACTATTAAAAGAAAATCATATAAAAAAAATACATTTTCATATATGGAAGCATTACCTACTATTATGATATGATAGGTTATTTATAACTCACTTAATACCAAGAGGGTTCTAAGCACGGATGGGGGAATCGAACCTATCGTGCTCTGTGTCGTTTTGCTTCCAAGGCGAGCACGTTGCCCCTGAGCTATCCTCCCGAGACCCAGAGAGTGTCCCAGGGCAGTGATTGGGTACTCCCCCATTGACACATTTCCGGGCTGTACAAGCTGTTATTGCTCAGAAAATCTGTAAAACTCTAAAATTGGCCAATGAGGGAAGCCTTGCCATTCCCCCGTGCTCACAGTGCTAGCGGCTCTCAGCGCGGTACTCCCTCTCATCATGGGAGGCTTGAGCTGACAGCCCTGCTGTCAGCGCCGCTCTCCTCCTTGCTTGTTCGGCAACTTACAGATGCGGCCCAGGCCACCTTATTCAAGCCCCCCGCTCCCTACTTAGCTAGGGCGATGGTGGAGGGCCCCCTGTCACCACTGCTCCCCTCCTCGCCCGGGGGGCACCTGAGAGACGCAACCGGGTGCAGGAATTCACCTGCTCACTCCCCCCACTCCTTACCTTCTAAGTGTGGGGGGCGGCCATCTGCCCATTAATCTCTTCAGGTTTCAGTTGGCCACACCTAGCAGATGCTGCCTGTCTTTTTCTAAGCCTTGCCCCTTCTTCAGGTTTTTACGCGTTTGCTGGAACTAGCCAGTTTCCAGCAACCACTCCAAGCAGATTGCCTTTTTTAAGGGCCATAATTGGCCTCATTATAAGTTTGCCAGTTTGGAAAATAAGTGCGGGTAATAACATATACAAGCACTTTTCCGGATCGGAGCTGGAGGTAAGTCAGGCACCCTACCGGCAAAAAAAGCTGGTATTACCGTTCCTGCTATTACCAGTGCCGGTAGTACTGGCAGAGTACTGACAATCCCCTGCATGGAGTATGGGGAATTAATATACCATTTCCGGCACCTGTAATCTGCCAGTAATTCAGGCAGATCAGGCGGTAACGGTATTACAGGTTCCCGGTTTTCCTGGCGGTAATACTGCCAGGATACCTGCAAACATGTGAGGGCCAATAGTTTTATAGACCATGCCCTCAGGCCGTACTGGGAGTTATGGGCCCTGAAGACCTCCTTAAACACCCTTCCTGCACTCAGGCAGTTAACTTGCTCTTCAGGGCCCATAACTCCTGGTACGCCCTCTCGGGCTAGGTCTATAAAGCTTAATTAAATCCTGCATTCACTTGCCTTAAGTCCAAAAGGCATTCTTCAGCATGTGAATGCAATGTCGGCAACAATGATTATATTCAGGCCAGAGACACATGCAACATTTACTGAAAGTTAACATGACATTGAAAAGAATGTATGCATTCTGTTGCAATCAAATTCTAAACATACTAATCAATGATTGCAGGAGGCATGTACATGGCTCAAGACAAGTCGAGGGTACACGTGGGTGGGGAGAGTACCACTTTTTTGAGAGGTGGACGCCGTCCCCCCGGGTATTTTACAGGCCGTGAATAAAACGAGAAACATTGACTGTCTTCTTTGAATTTATGAATTAACGCCGACCTCGTTCGCAGGCCGGGCACTTCACCACTACACCATATAACCTGATGAAAAATAACAAACAAGTAAAGGTGAAATGTCACATTTCGATAATGCATGTTCCAGGGAAACATTGGTATTGGTTCTTGGAGTTTAAAACACGCAGACTTTTTCTCGATTTCAAAGCTCTGTTAGAAGAAAATATCCTTGTTTGGTTCTGTGTGTTGATTTTATGAAAGGCAAATGCCATTCCTCCTATGCAATTTGTGTGGTTATTCAAAGCCAATTGAATGAAATGTGCATTTTTCTTCTTGGTATGATCATTTCTGGTGATGTCACATCCCTTTGCGTTTATTAGTTAGTCACCACACCTTTTTTTTTTTAGGACTTGCCCACTGAGGATGTATAATGGATTCCTGGGGCATCCTCCTGCAATTAGCAGACGGAATCCATGGGAATGCATTAGTTTAACACCCTCATGAAGATGTCATGCTGGCGGATGTTGATGATATAATATTTACATTCTAGAAATAATCATAATCAATTTGGAAACAGCTTGTCTTATTTTCTCATGTGAAAAGTCTTACGTAAGTTTTTTAAATGGCTAGTTCGTAATAAGTTTGGAATTGATTTAAGATTGCTTGTTAAATTGCCATAGTTTGTTGCTGTAGAATTAATTGCGCATTTAAACTTTTCACACAATATAGTGGAAAAAAAGTGTTTACTTTTCTTCAACAGGTTTATTGTCCAAAATTGCATGGCTGGGACCCAATCACAAGGAAGTCCAGATTGCCATTCATCAGAAAGATGTCCCGTCTAAACCTCCGCTGCCTATTGGTTAACTGGCCTTGTTATAACTTTTGAATGTGGGTTTGACATCCAGTCAGCCACTTGTCTGCCCTCCAAGATCCAGCAGCGCACGTCCTCGTGTAATGCAGTCCATTATGGTGACATCAGCTGTGGGTTTCAACCTGACACATCTCAATTGCTGTTTATTTCGGTGTTCAAAATGTGTCAATTTCTCCCGTTTGCGTTTCCTTAAGTCACACCCATGTGCATCTCAGGTGAAAGGTGTTCGATGCTTCTACCTAACAAAGTTTAACACTGTTGGAATACATTTGGTTCTCACTAAAACTTTAATATGGAGAAACGTACATCACATGTTGTGCCTGCTGTTTATTTATTTTTTACTGATTATGGGTCTCATTACACGGAAGGTGGTAACCATGGCGCTAATAGCGCCATGGTTGCTGCTGGTAATTTACTGATCCCGCCATGGTGAATGGCGGAATTACCACCCCATTCCAAGGTTGGCGGGGCGGTAATTCCCCATTGGCCCTTCCCCATTCCCATTTGAGTCCCCATAGGGCTCAATGGGAATGGGGAAGGCGGCAATTACAGTACCGCAAATTGCGGTACCGTAATTGCATCCAAGGTCCCTTTGCGGGTCCCGTCCTTAACGGCTGGTAAAACCAGCTGTTAAGGTAGGGACCAGCAAAGGGAACTCGTAATAGGGTGGTAAGGGATTACCGGCACCGGTGCCCTTACCGGTGCCGGTAATCCCTTACCACCATCCGTGTAATGAAGCCCATTGTGTATATGATGTGGAACCATGCCTCTCTTAATATGCACTTTAACTAAAGTGGGCCAGTGTGATTCTCTTCTTCTTTAAGACTGTGATGCTGGGATCCGGTACAGATCAGACTAGGTTTTATTTATTTATTGCATTTGTTGACAGCGCCCAACCCCGTTAGTATCACAGAGCTGGTACATTGATGAACCCATTACAAGGTCTATAGCTAGAGCTTGATCTTCTCACAGCCGGTGCATGCCACACTAATCAATCAGTTTCGGGACAAAACCCATAAAAAGAGCTCCAACCTAGACTCCTAACCCTCCGGGATGCAAACATCCAGACCACTCATCACGCTGATCAAACCGCAGCACAACATATGTCATTTTTCAAGAGCATGTATAATTGTGTGTTTGGACGTCCTAATTGGAATGCTCTCTATACACGTTGTCATTTCTTGTTAAACCCCTGGCTATCAAGCAAACCGATATTAATTCATGTCCAACATGTAAAGCTAGCATGTGCTAATGATCAACAGCTAATGAGGCCATGTGATAACCATTCCAATGCTCCAAGCTGTGTGTTATTTTCCTTGGAGATTAGAAAAGGCGTCCTTCAAGGGGGAGATCAAAGACCCCGTTCCTGTACATGCAAATTAGCAGAGTCCCTCTGAAAGCCATGGAGATTTAATTTCGATTACATATAGGGAACATAGGTTTCACAGGCCTTTTTTGTTCATTCCATTTAACCTTTTCCTAATATTATCCTCTTATGAAATGAAAGTATAGGTTCAATTACTGTTTGATGCATGTAAACATAATCTTTTCAGGAAAACAGTGTTTTTTAAAACCTCTGGGTCTTCATTACAGAAAGAGGGGATTCTAATCTACCAGTGGTAGTCCCAAAAAGCACTGGCGGCCATACAAACCAGGCATTACAATCCTGAAACAGCCCCTCTCCCTCATTGGCTGGAATGGAAAGGAGTGCCCACCCAGAATCCGCTAGGAACAACCAATCCGCAGCTGACAAAGTTCTAACAACCAGCAGGAAAAAGAAAAGCACAATGCCACAGAACACTTAGACCCCCAAAAATCAGGGCCACAGAAGAACAACTGCTGGACACCGATGGTAATTACCACCCAAAGTAAGAAATGCTAGGTACTGGTCTAAAAACCTCAGCAGCAGGGGTGGCCAATATAGGAAAAGCAGCTGATCCACATGTAGAAGCCATGCATACTTTCTGTGACATAGCCGATCCAAGACCGAGGAGACCCATAATACAGCAGACCAGTGCGATTCATGCACTTCCATCTTCTCTAATAAAGAGGTCAGACATGAGCATAACCTGTAACACAAATCAAAAGAAACACGCACACAGCAGGAAAACGTTTATGAATCCTGGGAGGAAGTGGCCAAATGGAGCAGGAGCATCTGATGGCACAACTATGGCTTGGAATAAGGAGGGGAAGGAGAGAATGAAGGCATTAGATCTCAAGTGTGAGGCAGAACATCTGTGGATTGCCCAGCGATCAGGTCTACACACTCTGTATGGATTCCCATCAGGGGCTAACATCGCCACAACCGGTTTGAGTGGTGGGGTCATAACTCCACTACTGAAACAAACATTTATTCACCACATAATGGCATACAGCAGTTTCAAGGCCACTAAAGCAGAATGTGCAGGCATATTGCAGCCATCCTGCAGCAACATCTTACACCAAGTTGGAGAGCCATCATGCAGAGTCAGCGGACACATGTGTGCATGCCAGACACGTGAGAGGAGGAGTGCATCACAAAGGAGGTCTTCTTGAGCACGCACGGGCTACCCAACACCTTGGTGACATTGGTGTGACTCTCTTACCACCCACATTCAACAAATCTGCATGTCTATATGAGTCTTCCGGGCACCTACAGCATCAATGCCCAAGCAATATGCAATCTCTGCTTCGTCTTCACTAATGGCAACATCCAGATGTCAGGATCTACCAATGGCACCTACACCTTTGGCAAAAGCAGAAAGTGTGTTCAATTGGAGGTTAGACACTCTGATCAGTCGTAGACGACGCAGAGCAACACAGGTTCGATCCCCAGGTCCGCACTTAGAAACCTCCGGGTATTAAGCGCATTATAAATAACTAATCATATCATATCTAGTTCCCAGGTGAGTACCTATATCATGCTAGAAAACTATCTCTGTAAGGATACTCAGCAAAAATAGTAACCTACTGTGAGTGGGTGCTCCACGCAGACCCATAACACGTTTGACATTCATCAACCACAATCATAACCCTTCACGAGTCTGGGTACCAATGAATTGCAATGTAATTACATACAATGTGTACTTGAAAATCAGCAGTTGATTTTCCCATGCAGGTGACAGTGTGTGGCTCTGAAACTGTACCTCTTGACACTGTCCCTCAGTCTACAAAGTGCTGCACAAAGAAGATACAACCATTTGCACAGAGGCACACCTACAATCATTGAGCAGACTGTTGCTGTTATCAAGTCAAGTTTCAGATGCCTGCATTCCTCAGGTGGTGTGTTACTCTGCACGCTTGTGTTTGTGCAGCATATTCCATTAGCATGCAGGCAATTGCATAACATAGAAAGCAATTGTGGTATTCCACTTGAAGAGGAGCTAGATTCAGGGGTCTGCAACCTGCAGCTTTCTAGATGTTGTGGACTGCAATTCCCATAATCCCTAACCATTGACTATGCAGAGGAATGCCAAATCATCTGGAGAGCCAAATGTTGCTGACCCCTGAGTGAGATGATGATGACCTGCAATAACCTCCTCAGGGGCCTGCTGGTCTACATACTGCTGCTGGGATGCAGACCAGCAACAGCTCTAGCATTGGTGTATCTGTGTAACATTCACAGCATCTAATGCAAAACTCATGCATTCTTCGGAAATACAAGTAACATTATTTGCAACATCTGTGTAACTTCAGTGAACTGTGTAACAGCAAAACCATCTTTGAGCAAATACCCTTACCAACTTTTCCAGTCATCCTACCTCCACCGACTCTGCTCAGCATAACCAGTCATCCCCCCACCTATTCTTCCCAACATTGCCAGTCATCTCTGCCCTCCCACTCACCTCATCTACTCTCCCCAACATACATAGTCATCTCGCCTAACTAACACAAATCATGACCCATAGCACATAAGCATCACACATAATAAGTAAACACCTTTCACTTGAATTATGGCAGGCCAACAAGAGACTCTTGATGAAGTTGAAGAGCGGAGGTGGAGAAACATTTCCATAGGCTGCTGCATACACAGGAGAGTAGCCAGGCCGACTGTTTCACTACCTTGGTGGCCTCTCTCCAAAGCCCTGTGCATATGCACACTCTCGGTGGCTCTGCATCAGTCCGATCTCCTTTGCACAGGTATGTCTGGGACATAGTATAGAGGGGTTCCTGGATATTGCATCCTGTCCAAGCATTTTGATCAATTCCATTGTGTAGACCGTTTGTTCAGTAGGTGTGGGTGGGGAGTGCAAAAACCCACCACTCCTATTACCTAAAGTCTCATACCTACTGGCATCTAGTCTATTTGTGTAACTGGTTTTCACTACTCTGCCAAATTTGCATCTGGGTGGTTATTTCATTGCAGTCTATAACAAGGTCAGTTAGATGTGTTGGGAGTTATCTGTGTACTGCACTTAGATGGATTATGGGGGTGGGAAGGGTGTTGCACTTAGATGGATTTTCAGGTGAGTTAAGGATGGTGTTGCACTCCTTTGTTAGCCTGTCCGTTCATGGAAATGTCTAGGATGATGTCCTGTCCCCATCACTCTGAGGTTCAAAGGGAGAACCGGCCCAAGGTGCATAAAGCCCTTTGAGGACAGACGGTTCATTGCACCAAGAAGATGTATTAGAATTGTCCCTTCCATGCTTAATGATCCATCGGGATAGCTTTCCACTGCTCTGGGGCCTTGGTACTGGACCTGACCGTTTGATATTAGCCCGCTTACAATATCTGGAAGGACAGCCATGGGGTGGTACCTAGATATGCCGGTAGCCTGGCATTGCAACTAGATGAAAGCACATGCAGGGTAACACATATGGTAAACCTAGAACATTTATGCCTACTATGTTTTGCCCACCCATGACGCTCAAAGGTATATGTTGGTAGCCCTCCATTGAATTTATAACTGCTTAAGTTAGCCATTGTAACACACAGTGGTTGCATGCAGGTATCCTTGATATGGCGTTTATTAGTCTGCTTTGGTTAGAGGTTGTAGAACGTGGAAGATATGTAGTAACACTATAAAGTTAATCTGCCTATTGCACTCAGAGAATCCCATTAGCCTAGTTTTTATGGTATCCTTTCTGTCCCACTTAGAAGATGTTCTAGGACAGCCATTATATTGTGCTTGGTAGACTTTAGGGTAGCCTGTTCAGAGTGCCTAGAACGGTCTACGAAGGTGGCTGGCTTTTTGTTCCTCACAGAAGATCAGATGACACAGCAACATCAAAGATAAGCTCCATCTAAGCTTAAGGCATGTTTAAACGCACCACTTTGGTGGACATCTTTCGCAGGCACGGCTATCCATCCATCCACTCTAGAATGCAGCTACAACTATGACAAATTCGTTCTAGCTTGTCATATAACTGCTTCGCACTGAAACACCAGACTTGCATCAACACCTCTGCCATTAGAATACAACGACAACCTATGACAAATTTCTGTCTAGCTCGGTGCATATTGAGTCTCAGCACTAGCGCTCTGTTGTGACCTCCCTCAGCACCCACCCAAATGCCTGACCTCTTGGGTTATTTACCGGAGCTACATCCTAATCTTGGCCAAATGCAAAGACGCATCTTAAGCCTCCGCTTTGAACTTTCCCATACCTGGACTTTGGTCCCTGAGTGCGTTCCGACCACAAAGTACTTTGAGGCCATACAAATCAGAAAATGCGCTAAATAAAGGACTACTACACTACGGGTGTACGGTTGCCCTGAGTTTGAACATGACTGCTTTATTCTAGCAGAGTCTTGCTAAGGAGTCATGCAGGGCAGTGTGTACTTTACGCTTGAGGTAAGTGGTCCACATTACCTCTCGTATTCCTTAGTCTTTGACTCACCAATACCAAACAGGAACTGATGTGAGCCAGCATCCACTCTGCCAGCCTCCAAACACTCCTCCAAGAGCTAGCACAGTTCACTGGAAAGATAAGCAGGTAGGTACCATCTCGGAGGAGTAGAACAGGAGAGGGCGTCTTCTCTCGACTGTGTGGTTTGGCGGCAAAAAGGGCGAGGACAGCAGCTGTGCAGTGGAACACGAGCGAGGCAAGGTGGATGGATCAAACAAACACTAGGGTTGGCAGGCAGGAGCTGGGATTGGACCAGAGGAACATGGATGAAGGGAGCTGCATGGATGAGAAACAGAGACAAGCACAGAGAACATCTTTCACTTGAATCATGGCAGGCCAACAAGATACAGATGATGAAGGTGGAGAATGTGGGTGGAGAAACATTTGCATAGGCTTCTGCATACAGAGGTGGCCAGTGTCTATTCATTGATTGCTTGGCCTCAGCAAAGCAACTTAGACCAAGTGCTTCCAGAGAGCACCGTGACCTGTCGAGCCCATGAACTGCAAAGAGGCTTGCAGTGATTCCTGCCAGTAATTGGCATGTTTGCAAACCACTGGATGTCCTGTTGTCTCCACTGTGATTTCATCCTAATGTCGTTTCTGCTCATTTCTCTGCTGATGTGGGCAGAAACAGACACGCGGAGTGACTGTGTTCCCTTTGGTAGTCATGTTTTTGTAATGAGGTACTTGTTATTTCTCTGCTATAGGATTATAATACATAAGTGACAAAGTTAGCTCTGCTTATAAGTAATTACAACATTCATTTTATAGACTGAATAGACATTGAACATAAAACCCAACAAGTTATGAACACAATACACAAATAGAAGTACATTGAAATCCAACATATTTTTGGTACATATGAGTTTAATTCTTAATATACAACAATAACAAATGAGAGTGATCAACGGCTTTATATAGAAGAACATGTGAGAGATGGAAACATTATTGCTTTTTATCATATTCATTAAAATTGAGGTCTAGGCAAATATAACTACTTAAGAACCACAATCTGGCACCATGTATATGGCAGTTCTGCCAGAAACATAGCCTTCATAGGACTCATTTGTAACATTGTATGACAATATACCTGCCATTTTAGATCATACACCTGTTGTCATTCCCCCCGGCCTCCCCCCTGTGGCTTTGCATCATAGTATGTGGGTTTCTACGAATTCACAATAAGCACCATTCACTCTTTGCCTCTTTACCTATTAAACTGATGTCAGGAACACCACAGAATTAACAATTGACTAATACCATGTGTTAGGACTGATTTTCTATACTCTGGCCTGGTGGACAGATGCATAGAAGGCCAACCTATATTGTGACAAGGACAACTCTGGGGAGCTCTAGCCAAACCAGTACAGGTAGCAGTGACAGGCGGTCTAGGCTAAGTTCTTTAGATGTGGTGAGCTTGTAAAAGGTCCACAATTAGGTCACACAATGGGGATCACAAATTACACTTAGACAGGATGTATACAAATACAGTTATTATTTATTGGCTAAAACACACTATAGAAAAATGACTACTAGCAAGTAGAGTTATCATACAACACTGAATAAAAATAGATACATGTATACATTCAGTTATTAGAGGGCATAATACATTTCACAGACTCTTGCAAATGAAAGGTAAGATTAGCATTATGTACTCTAGGTCCACAGAGAATGTTCCCTTAAATTGTCCAGCCCTAAGTTGCCTGGGGCCTTTTGTCCAATAGTTCAGGGTAAAGTTCCACATAATCTTTGAAGCAGGAAAACATACAGGTAGGGTCTCTGGGGTCCAGTGAAGGGTTCTTAGGGTTACAGTACAAGATAAACTAGCTAACAGTAGCAGCCCCAACTTTCTGAAGTCTTGCACAAGCAAGCAGTGGCAAAGCCAAAAGTGGTAGAATAAAGGTTTATTATAAGTCCATTGACTTATAATGGGAGTATAGGGATAGGTAAGAAGCTCTGTACCTTACCCCCCGTACTCCGATTCTTCTCCAGATTTGGCAGGACAAAGTAAGAGGGTCCTGAGGTTGCTTTCCCGCTGAAAGTCGCAGTCCTTGATTTGCAGGGGTTGCAGGATCTAGCTGATCTCCAGTTGGTGTCTTTCACTGTTGCAAGGACTCTCAATTGAATAATGAAGCAAAACTCGATGCAGGACCCTTTCAGGACTGGGCTCAGGTTAGGTAAGTGATTTCAGATGGTGGTCACCACAGCACAGCGAGGCAAAGGGACTCAACTTCCATGGCCAGGCTTTCCCTCCTATCTTGGGTCCGCTTGGTGCTAGGATGCCGAAACTTCACAGATGTTAGTCTCATAGGGCCAGCTGAGGAGTCCCCAAGTTCCCCGTTGACACTCTTAAAGTTAGTGCCGGCAGCACAGTAGCCCAAATTCGGAGCTGTTCAGCCACAGGACGGTCACAGGACACTTGCGAGGGCTCTACTTTCCAGGGTATCGAGCAGACATCAGGAATGGTGGGTCCCTCCACTCCAAGGGTCGCAGCTCCTTTACAGTACTGCTAAATATCTTTAGCAAGATGGGGCTTCTCCAGGACAGCAGCAGAAGTTGGCTGCCAGGCCTCCTTCAGTTAGGTCTCAGGTTTCTTCACAGGTATCACAGCTGGATAGGATTCTTGGCTCCTTCAGGTTTCCCCAGGATCTCTGAGGAATGGGTGCAGGGCCCCTCTTCTTATGCTAAGAGCCAGGTAAGAGCTGCTACCCTCACTAGCCAATAACAGGAGTAGCCCACACACACACACACCAGCAGTGGTCCAATCAGGACCACTGGCGGGAACATTCATGCATATTACTCAGACACACTGAAACCAGTTTGTGGATTGGGACCAGACAATCGCAGCCCACAACCTGCCAGCAAACACACACAGCCTTCCAGTAGCCCACTAAAAGCTTCTGCTTTCCTGGGCACTGGAAGTCCTTATACAGATTTTCCTGGCCTCACAGGCCAGGATGAAGGCTAAAGAACAAGATGGCAAAAGGACAAGTGAAACATCTTGTGGCATGGCCATGTTTGACCAGCAGCCACAGTTAGTAGCCAAATGCGGTAAACGCGGTAAGGATAAAACAAAAAGGTCGCAAAAGTGGAAGAAAGTCACTGCTATCCTTTGAGTGTTAGGCTAGGCCAAAACAACAATATAACCCATTGTACTGCAGTGTAAGCTGCATTGTACAATGATAAAAAGTTACCACAAGTGATACAAAAGTAACCAAAAGCAGTAACACAGTAACAAAGTAACACGACTAAGGGAAACATATGAGCAAAAGCCAGTGTAGTGAAGCTGAAGGCTTCACTGCACTGCAAAAAGAGCAGGTCGGAATAAAAAATAAAAACAACAAGTTTGTGGGTTCCATAAGTATGGAAGCAAAGGTGTAGTAAAGAGAAATCTTTCTTAACACCATGTATTTGTGAATCAGAGTAAATGATTCCCGGCATATAGATCCCTTAGTTTCGCTAATCTCCTCACCAGGAAACTAGCTTCCTTTGTTACTGCAACATGTTTTCCTCTGAAATATGAAGTAAGTAAAGTAGTGTTCTACACTACTACCCGGCTTTGTTAGCTTAGCATTCCATTGCCCTGAATTATAGATAACAACTGTTAAACCCTACACTGCTGCAAGGAACGGTACTCCATTAACTCACTCCAACTTACTAAAACTCCTCAATATCAAATTAAACAGAAAATGTGTATGTTGTTTCCATTCTGTGCATTAGAGACCAAAAATGATCAAACAGTAGTTTGGGAATATTCTGCCCTGTAAAGCGAGAGAACCTTCAGCTTGTAGCCAAACCTGCATTAACATACGCCTGATCTCTCTTGTAATGACTCCACGCACAATTCCCCCCAACGCCCATACGCTCCTCCCGCCATGTTTGATGTCCTTTTATTTCCAGTGCCCCCTTCCCTCAGCCTTTTCTGCTGGAGAGTCTTACTGACAATTCCACCAGGTTCCATGGTAGGAATTGTTTTCAACTGCTTTCTAGTTACAAATTTATATTTGAAAGTACAATGTAGCTATTTCATAGTAAACTAGCATATATGCCTGTCGCTGCTGTCATTTTTTCATAGGTAATATTTGTTAGAAATACCTTATAGTAGCTTTATGCTTTTCGGAAATGCTCCATAAGAAAGGTGAAAAGAAAAATTAATTACATTCTCCGATTATTCCATATTTTGAAAATGTTTTCTTTTAACGACTATACAACACGATGGGCCTCATTCCGAGTGGGGCGTTAAGGGATAATGGGCACCGGTAAGGAGACCAGTGCCGGTAATCCCTTACCGCCCTACTACGAGTTCCCTTAGCGGGTCCCTCCTCTAACGCCTGGTCTGACCAGGCGTTATGGACGGAACCCGTTAAGGGAAATCAGAGCCAAAAACGGTACCGCAAATTGTGGTACCGTTATTAGCTACTTCCCCCTTCCCATTGAGCCCTATGGGGGCTCAAATGGGAATGGTGAATGGTTTTTTCAATGGGGACTTACTGGTCCCGCAAAGGTCGGACTACACTGGTAAGTCCCCATTGAATGAGACCGGTGCCGGTACCGTTATTGGAGGCAGTCATGGCGCAAATCGCGCCATGACTACCTCCAATCTCGGAATGAGGCCCAATGTGTTGTTCTTCTGTAAAGCATATTCTGAAATCTAAAACCGTGCGTAAGAACAACATGGAGATTCCTGAGCAGCATGATGGGTGACATGATGCTGACGGTGCCAACAACTGTGAGCCTAAAGTTCAATATTACCACAGAACAGCCCACCTTAAAGAACAAAGGGCCTCATTATAACTTTCGCGGAACGGGTTAACGGGCTCTGCTAATGGAGGCGGACCCGTTAAACCTGTCCCGTGAAATTACGAGGTCCCCTCGCGGGACCCGGTAAGGACGCCTGGTAAAACCAGGCGTAGTTACTGGGTCCCACGAGGGGAAGAGGGAGCTAACAACGGGCCGGTCGTAATCGGGCCGTTGTTAGCTCCCTCTACCATTCCCATTGAGCCCTATGGGGGCTCAGATGGGAATGGGGAAGGTCCGGGCCCGGGTTCCCAGAGGGAGGAATTACCGGGCCCTCCGAACTTGGAATGGCCCGGTAATTCCCCATTCTGGGAACCCGGAAAAGGAGCCCGGTTTGGCGGCAGCCATGGAGCTAACAGCTCCATGGCTGCCGCCAAACTCTTAGTGAGGCCCAAAGACTCCAAAAACGAAAGCTCCAATCCACTTGGCGTCACTCTTCCACTGACGAGAACAAAACCAAGCTAACTGACCATTCCAAATGCTACAAAAAAGAAATAATTAACACAAAAAAGAACACATTTAACAACAGAATCTCAAAGGCTAAGCCTAACACTAAGGAACTATTCACCATCCTTCGGCAAATGGAATCACTGATCCCTCCGACAGACAACGTCCCCAAAGATAAGCAATGGTGTACTGACATACAAAATGCTTTGTTGAATAAAATTGCATCCCTCCAACTTAAAATAGCTAATAAGAAGGCCTCACTGCTCCCATCTGAGCAGCAACCCCGCACCCCCAGTCCACACTGGACAGAACTACTACACCTTTCAGTTTCAAGAAAATTTTATTTTATTTATTTGCATTTGTTAAGCGCACTTGCAGCCCATGAGGCATCGAGGCGCTGTTACAGAGGATACACAGATTTAAGATTACATTCGGGTGCAGGAGGCTCTTAGTTACAGGTTAGCAGGCATATAGGCAGAAACAGGTTGAGGTCATACAAAGAGTCTGGTTTTGATAGCCTTGCGAAAGGCTAGGTGTGACTCGATGAGTCTGAGGTGAGGTGGCAGGGCATTCCAGTGCGTGGCTGCTAGGGTGGGGAAACTGGAGCCACCAGCACGCACTTTCCGCGAGGTAGGCCTGACAATGGTGTTGGCGTAGAAAGATCTAAGCGGTCTTGTGGCGGAGTGCCTGGTGATTCTGTTCGTCAGGTAGGGGGGGGGCAAGCTCGTGAATGCATTTGTGGGTGATGGCAAGAGTTTTAAAGACAATTCTTTCTTTAACAGGGAGCCAGTGCACTTGCCTTCTGATTTCGGAGATGTGGTCTCTCCTTGCGGTGCCGGTGGCTGCCCTTAGAGCATTGTTTTGGGCTAGCTGAAGTTTGGCGATGTTTTTGTTGGAAGTCCCGGCGAGAAGGGCGATACAGTAGTCAAGTCTTGATCCGATGATGGCCCTGGCAATCGTGAGGCTGCTTTGACGGGCCAGGAAAGGCCTGGTTGCGTTGATGACTTTGGTGTAGTAGGCTGAGGAGGTCTATCCTTGAAACAGAGAAAATTATACTCTCCTTAAAACCCTCTAATTGCACAAAAAAACCCCACAGTTGCCTGGCCCAAATTATAAAGGATGCAGCTAGAGACCTTGCCCCTTTCATTTCTAAGCTTATCAATGCCTCCTTCAAGACTAAGACAGTACCCAATAACCTTAAAGTATCCTGGGTCCTCCCACTGCTTAAAAAAACAAACATTAGACTCCACCATCCCGACTAACTACAGACCAATAACCACAGTTCCTTTCTTACTTAAAATAATTGATAGAGTAGCTTACCTTCAAATTCAGGACTACCTGAAAGCTAATCACCTATTAGGATCACGGCAATCTGGCTTCTGCCCTCTTCATGGCACGGAAACAGCCTTAATAGACCTTAAGACTCAAAATGATGAGTTGAAGGATAATGGGAAAACAGCTATGCTACTCCTCCTTGAACTATCTGCAGCCTTCGACCTGGTGGATCATGCAGTCTTATGCAACCACCTCTGGTCGGCTTCCCATTTTTCAAGTGATGCCATAACCTGGATACAGTCCTTTCTAGCAAACCGTACAATGAGAGTCTTTTCCTCCTTAGCCTCTGCTGACTCCATACAAACGTCCTGCGGCGTACCTCAGGGATCCTGCGTCTCACCTACTATGTATAACATTTTTACTAAGCACTTGTTTGACAAGTTGGACAGATTGGGTGTCACCTACACAAACTATGCAGATGACACCCAGATCCTCATTCCCCTTTCGGGCAACTTTCTCGAGGACATGGCCTTAGCAAACAAGATGTACCTCCTCATTCAGGCATGGATGGCATCCCTTGGCTTCTGCCTGAATGACGACAAAACTGAGATACTGATCCTAGGCTCAGAGGCGAACCTTAAAAAACTCAACCCTAGTTATGCCTCTTTCAATACTGACAATAACTTCGTTAAGGTGATGCCAGTATTTAAAACTCAGGCGTCTACCGTGATTCCACATTAACCCTCAAGAAACAAGTTAACTCACTAGCATCCACAACAGCCTACACTTGCAAACTCATCCGAGCCTGCAAACTATTTCTCTCCGAAACTAGCTGTATTAGCTTGGCCAATGCTCTTATAATGTCCAGACTGGATTATTGTAATGCTTTGTACTCAGGTGCCAATAAATACATCACTGACAAAATTCAAAGACTGCAAAACAATGCCCTAAGAGCAGCCCTGAATATTCCCAGTAGAGACCACATCTCTAAATTTACAAGAGATGTCCGCTGGCTAAATATAAACGACAGGATCCTCCTTAAAACAGTCTCACTGACATCTAAATGCCTGAATAACTTAGCCCCACCATATCTCTCAGAAAGAATAAACAGGATAACCACTACACGCCCAATGAGAGCTGCCAATGCCTACACTCTAGAGATCCCTAGATTCAAACAAACCACAGCCGGTGGCTTCAGCTTCCCGGTCAAAGCAGCGCAATCTTAGAACACACTCCCCTTTGATCTCAGAATGGAACAACCATCCCCAAATTTAGACGGAACTTACTAAACTGGCTACAAACAAATGACTCCTAACTTGCCCCGCTCCCCACCTAGACTGCACCTGCTACCTGATTCTTGTTATGCGCTACCACTTTCACTGTATGTGCTACCCATTGCACTACTCCACTGTAATACGTAAAGAGGCTGTACATGTATATTTTCTGTATGTATGCATGTATTTCTGTAGCCAAGCTTTAAGATTACTTGTCCTGCTGTGCCCAGCTACCCAAGGGTTTGGTGTGCATTACCAAATAAATAAACAATCAAACATTGTTAAGGCTTTTTTATAAACACCTTTGTTTGTCTTTCCTGTTGGAGCAAATATACACAACCGATTCGGGGAACCCACATTAGTACATGCGACATATAACTGCCCATGGGAGAAACATGGAGATTCCAACTTGATACCACTGCACTTCGTTGACTGGCCATGTGCCTTGTTGATCGTGATACCGAATGCCAGCCTGACTAAGAACTGTAGGTGCTAGAAACGGAACGTCATGTCTTCGGAATGCGGGGGATGCATACATCTCCTTTTCCCTACATGGTTAACACTGTTGCTTCAATTACGTTGGACAGCTAGCACTATTTGTAAAAGAGTAACAGAAATGCATTGCACCTCTTTATATGGCAACAATTTGGAAACTTCTGTAATGCTACCTCCTTCCCCTTTGTCTCTCAGGGCACCTCCCAGGTCCATTCGCCTCCCATATGCCTCGGCTTCGCCTCCCAAGAACGTTCGCCTTTTACCTCTCATACACATTCGCCGCCCATACACCAATGCTTCGCAAAGCCACAAACCCACACATTCTTTTTACTTTTGTATATTTAGATTGAATAAAGTATCATATCATATCAATCGAAATACTGTAATATACAAAAATGTATGTTGGGTGTTGGTGAACTAAAAGCAAAGGATGACATTGCATAGAGCTGTTGCCTTATGGTCTCGAGGGTTATGAAATTACCTGAACCCCCCTTTGCCTTTTATGGTATTTTTCGACTTGAGGGCTCCGTTTCTATAGCAGGGGTGCTTAGGAGTTTGTTTTCTCTCATAGGTTGCGCTTTCGCACCTCTTTGTGAGGCTAAACTATTTGCACAGAATGCATGGAGAACTGAGAGTCAAACTGTGGGGGCTGAAGACCTTGGGGGACAGGGCACCAGAAGATGTCCAGGAGGCGTGCAAGGCTTGTTAAAGGGGCATGGAGGGCTAGCATAAACATGTTTGGCTACCACTGATGTAGCGGGGTGGCATTGTGGAATCAGAACCGGTATACTATTCTCTTTATTCTTCTCAGTTTTGGCTCAGGTGGCACTTTTGTGCCATCATTAGTTTTGACTCATAGAGGGAACTTTAGGGTGGCATTACCTTTGGCCCTTTGGCTCATGGGTGCTGCTTTAGGACCACCATCTGTTTTGTCTCACAGGTGGTGTGTTAGCAAAACTATTCGTTTTGGCTTGTGGCTCTTTAATGTCCCCTTTAGCGTTGGTTCATAGGGTGCATTTTAGCATGGTCTGAGTCTACATAGATCGGGCGTACAGGCCATGCTTTAGCCCTATCCTTAGTTTTGTCTCACAGGAAGAGTTCTGGCGCCACCTACAGAGGCTACATTGTTCTTTATTTTATTTTTTGTTTATATTTATAAAGCACACAAAGCAGCCCTCGGGCATTGTGGCGCTGTTACAAGCAAGCCTTACTTAGTTACAGGAAACAGAAGTTCTTCATTACGTCACCATCAGTTTTGGATCAAAAGTGGTGCTTTCGCAGCACCATTAAGTCCTGTACTTGCGTGACACTTTACCACCAAATAGAATGATCCGGGCATATTTTGATTGACATGCAGCATGTGGTAAGCAACAGACTGTGCTCACTGAAAGGCCCCTGGAACGGGGAAGTTTAGGTGGAGGTGGCTGGGTGGGGTGGCAGGGTGGGCTACAGAGACACCACATTCCTCTATTATAGTGGTGGTGCTCCTTCAGCAAGGAAGGCCACTGCCCGGTCTCTCTGCCTGGGAACTGGGAGGAGAACTGCGCAGGTAGAAGGTTTCTCGCTAGCAAAGTCAAAACTGTTGGCACGGCAAATGCTTGTTTTTAAGTTGCTTTGTGCTGCTGCTAGTTTGGCGAAGGTAAAAGCAAAAGAAGAATATGGCTGGCTAAGTGGGCCAGTAGCTCTGAGTTTCGTTCCCTCCTCACAGACTGAGCTCCACCTTGTTTTCTTTCGCATATCCTCAGAAGGCATTTCTGAATACAACTTTTGTTCACTTAAAGTGATGAAGCTGGCAGCGAGCTAATTATAGCGGGCTATTGCAGGTAATGGAGACTCATTTCCCCTCTCTCGATCGCTACTCCCAACTGGGGACTATTTTCTCTTCTTCCTAGCTTCATTTTTTTTCTGCTACTTACTGAAATAATAAACCAGGAAAGCTGACACTTTCAACTGTTTGCGCCATTTAAATATTGATGACTTCTCTCCCAAAGTAACAACAGCTGTCTATGAGAAACGATGATAATTTCAAGTAAAAGGGATCAGGTCTTTGTGCAAGATTCGCTAAATAAGTAATACTGGGAGTGCTACAGCCTTCCATTCCTGCTTTCAAATGTAGCAAGGGACAGTTCAGGCTTTTGAGCTGCTGTGCATAAAGAGCACTGCGATTACAGGTCGACAAGTGCATACACGAACTGAGGAGATTGCAGATTTGCATTCTTGGCTCACGCTTGGTGATTTGTGATCTTGGGCACAATTTTGTAAATGTGTGCCTTTAGTAATTTAGCCAAAAATGCTCAGGTATTCTTTCTGCTGGGATAAACATGCTGCAAATAATTGAATAGTATAAGCCATGCATTGTAGGGCACAGAAGTAAACCAAGGGTCAGATTAACATCTAGAAAAGAAATCCCATTCTTAATCATTAAGCTTTGTTGATGTTTTCCTATTTGGCATAGCATGCTCCTTGGAAAGGATTGCATGCAAGTGCATCCTAGTCCTTAAAGCATCATGACAATAAGTGTGATCTATAGACCCTCAAGTGATACCACATCTTTCATGGATGAATGGGCAGACATCCTCGCCAAGCCACAGACAAAGCAACACAGTCATTATCCTTGCTGATTTCAATGCATGGCTTGGCTCTGCCTCCGTCTCGGTCCCCAGAGCCTTTCTCACGTGTTGAGACTCACTTGCCTTGAAATATTGGCCTTCAAACCCAACTCACACAGGAGGCCGCAGCAGAGGTGCCATTATATCCCCTACACACATTGCCTTCTCTGCAATCTAAATAAGGCCCCTGCCTTCTCAGACCACCATCTGCCCCCGACCCCTATGCCCACCCAAGCAGACCTCATCATTCTCCCAGTTCCCTTAAGGGGAAGATTGATGCCCCCCGGTCATCCGTGATGCTGCTGTGTGCCCTTCAGCCCCCTGGTCCCCCGTGATGCTGGTGTGTGCCCCTCACCCCCGGTCCCCTGTGATGTTGGTGTGTGCCCCTCACCCCCCTTGGCCCCCTGTGATGCTGGTCTGTGCCTCCCACCACCCCTGGTCCCCTGTGATGCTGGTGTGTGCCCCCCACCCATCCTCGACTGCCGTGATGCTGGTGTGTGCCCCCTCCAGACCCCCGTGATGCTCATGTGTGCCCCCTATCCCCCTACCCCCTGTGATGCTGATGTGTGCCCCCCAACTGGCCCCCCACAATGCTGGTGTGTGCCCCCCACTGCCCCTGGTCCCCCATGGTGCTGGTGTGTGCCCCTCACCCCACCGGGTCCCCTGTGTTGCTGGTGTGTGTCCCTATCCCACCCTTGTCCACCCTGATGATGGTGTGTGCCCGCCACCCCCCTTGGTCCCCTTGGTCCCCCGTAATTCTGGTGTGTGCCTCCCACTAGCAAAGAGTATTTGTCATTGACAGTGCACACTAATGGTTCATGGTACGTAACTGCTTGACACTTAATAGGTAATGTGTTTTTGAAACTTGAGGTGCAGGGGAGAAAAAGTGGTCTTGGCACAAAACCAGAATTGCTGAAAGAAGAGGAAGTAAGAGGATCCAGATTGGGAGCCCTCCCGTCCCCTGCACACTGTATAATATTGTCAACAAAGACATTCAATAAATTACGTACAATTTTGCATATGCAGTATGATCAATAATAACCAAAAGAAATCTCAATATGAAGAAGGTAGAGAAATTTAATTTTGACAAGAACAATGTACAATAGTCATTATTGACTGTCGGTCAATAGGCATCAAAAATGCAAAACATAGCAAAGAAAAGTATCCATAGATTAGACTGTGCTTGGCTGACGCGTTTCGAGGTGAAATCCTCTTCTTCTTGAGCCTATTAGCACTCTGACACAAATGAACTGTTCAACAGAAAGTGGAGAAAAGAAAAGGGTTTTTTTTTTAAAAAGGAGAAATGGATATTTTCCATAATTCTGTATAACGAGCATCACATAACACATGTTAGGAGAGAAATAAAACCAGTGCCGCTAATTAAAAAGCAATGCTTTAAAGAATTGGTCAAGTGATAATTCTCTACCGAACTGTACATTCAATGCATAGTTCCTAAATCACATATTTCTACTAGCCACTGTTATGGAGAAGGAGGACCCGGTGAGCACCAACTCAATAGAACACTAATTAGGTGGAAAATCCTGTTGAACTAAGGGTGATGAGGAATAGCCTTTCTAGAACTCGTTTGACCAAAGTAGTGAAAATAGAGACTTACTCATGCAAATGTCCCAAGGGGCATTCAAATGCAGGAAAGTATGAGTGACCGCAGATCTATGGGCTGTCAATATGTGGAGCTTCTATATTTTCATTTTAGTGAAAAGCGGCATGCGCTCCCTAGTGAAAATGTGATATAAATGTGCATTACATTTTCGTAGAAACTAAAGGTTTAGATAAAGCACAAAACATGAGTGTTTACATTCATTACCTGGTGTGGACTGAAGGAGACTAGTCAAGGGTAATAGCATAGAACATGCTTGTCGCTTCAACATTGGTCGCAGGAAGCAGTAGTAGCTAAATATAGAATGGAGCGTTGTTCCATACAGTGGCCCGTGTGGGTTATCTGTGGACAAGTGGACACATAACGTCATTGGCGAATTCGCTCAAAAAGTGATTCTGGATGCTCCGTGAGAACAGAAAAATGACCTGTCTCCAAGCGGCGTTCGTCGTTTCCAAAACAGGTTACTCTCAGGGAAGCGTAGTGGTTGCCATAGAAATTCAAGTCAGCGAATCACGTGATGATGATCGTGAAACGCTAATGAGCACGTAAGGCTAAGGGAGTTGTGAAGATAAAAAGCGGACTAAACAAAACTGGATGTTCAAGTCCGAGGTCCATCTTGTGACAGGCAATCTTCAGTAAACAGTAGTGTGAAACTTAAATAAGTTTTCTAAGTAGGTGTGAAGCGGGTGCTCCTTCTCGAAGACCAATTATCACATAATCGTTAATTACAAAGAATATTTAATTGTGAAGCGCACCAAGTGTCATCTAACGACGAACTCGCCATTGTTATACCGATTAATCATGTGTGCTGGTACCATTCATGTAAAGAGACGAACAAGTCACTGCATTGATAATTGTGCCTCCCACTACCCTTTCTGGCCCCCTCTATGCCCCCCCCGCCTTCCCTGAATTCCTCTATGCCATTAGGCTCCATGTATCTGCCGCCTATTTGACTTTCGCATTTATTTGCTGCTGCCACTCTACAACATGGGGTTAGACACCATCTTTCCGCCGTCTAATTGACTTTTGCATTTGTATGCTGCTGATGCCCTGCAGCACGGGGTTAATCACCATGTATCTGCCACCTAATTGACTTTTGCATTCGTATGCTGCTGATGCCCTGCAACATGGGGTTAGGCACCATGTATCTGCCGCCTAATTCACTTTTGCATTTGTATGCTGCTGCCACCCTGCAACATGGGGTTAGGCACCATGTATCGGCCGCCTAATTGACATTTGCATTTGTATGGTGCTGCCATCCTGCAACATGGGGTTAGGCACAATGTATCTACAGCATAATTGACTTTTGCATTTGTATGCTGATGCCCCCCTGCAACATGGGATTAGGCTCCATGTATCTGCCGCCTAATTGACATTTGCATTTGTAAGCTGCTGTTGCCCCTCAACATGGGTTAGGCTCCATGTATGTGCCGCCTAATTGACATTTGCATTTATTTGCTGTTGCCAACCTGAAACATGGGGTTAGGCTCCATGTATCTGCCGCCTACTTGACTTTTGCATTTGTATGCTGCTGATGCCCTGCAGCATGGGGTTAGGCACCATGTATCTGCCGCCTAATTGACATTTGCATTTGTAAGCTGCTGCCGCTCTGCAACATGTGGTTAGGCACCATGTATCTGGCGCCTAATTGACTTTTGCATTTGTATGCTGCTGCCACTCTGCAACATGTGTTTAGGCGCCATGTATCTGCCGCCTAATTGACTTTTGCATTTATTTGCTGCTGCTGCCCCTCAACATGGGTTAGGCTTCATGTATCTGCCGCCTAATTGACATTTGCATTTGTGTGCTGCTGCCGCCCTGCAACATGGGGTTAGGCACCATGTATCTGCCGCCTAATTGACTTTTGCATTCGTATGCTGCTGCCGCTCTGCAACATGTGGTTAGGCACCATGTATCTGCCACCTAATTGACTTTGCATTTGTATGCTGCTTCTGCCCCTCAACATGGGTTAGGCTCCATGTATCTGCCGCCTAATTGACATTTGCATTTGTGTGCTGCTGCCGCCCTGCAACATGTGCTTAGGCACCATGTATCTGCCCCCTAATTGACTTTTGCATTCGTATGCTGCTGCCGCTCTGCAACATGGGGTTAGGCACCATGTATCTGCCGCCTAATTGACTTTGCATTTGTATGCTGCTTCTGCCCCTCAACATGGGTTAGGCTCCATGTATCTGCCGCCTAATTGACATTTGCATTTGTAAGCTGCTGTTGCCCCTCAACATGGGTTAGGCTCCATGTATGTGCCGCCTAATTGACATTTGCATTTATTTGCTGTTGCCAACCTGAAACATGGGGTTAGGCTCCATGTATCTGCCGCCTACTTGACTTTTGCATTTGTATGCTGCTGATGCCCTGCAGCATGGGGTTAGGCACCATGTATCTGCCGCCTAATTGACATTTGCATTTGTAAGCTGCTGCCGCTCTGCAACATGTGGTTAGGCACCATGTATCTGGCGCCTAATTGACTTTTGCATTTGTATGCTGCTGCCACTCTGCAACATGTGTTTAGGCGCCATGTATCTGCCGCCTAATTGACTTTTGCATTTATTTGCTGCTGCTGCCCCTCAACATGGGTTAGGCTTCATGTATCTGCCGCCTAATTGACATTTGCATTTGTGTGCTGCTGCCGCCCTGCAACATGGGGTTAGGCACCATGTATCTGCCGCCTAATTGACTTTTGCATTCGTATGCTGCTGCCGCTCTGCAACATGTGGTTAGGCACCATGTATCTGCCACCTAATTGACTTTGCATTTGTATGCTGCTTCTGCCCCTCAACATGGGTTAGGCTCCATGTATCTGCCGCCTAATTGACATTTGCATTTGTGTGCTGCTGCCGCCCTGCAACATGTGCTTAGGCACCATGTATCTGCCCCCTAATTGACTTTTGCATTCGTATGCTGCTGCCGCTCTGCAACATGGGGTTAGGCACCATGTATCTGCCGCCTAATTGACTTTGCATTTGTATGCTGCTTCTGCCCCTCAACATGGGTTAGGCTCCATGTATCTGCCGCCTAATTGACATTTGCATTGGTATGCTGCTGCCGCCCTGCAACATGGGGTTCGGCACCATGTATCTGCGCATCTGAACTCGCTTATGCACTTTGCGTGTAATGTATTACTTCTGTACGTTCCCCTTTCATGTAATCAACTCAAGCGCGTCCTTTCTGTAACCTGAAGCACTGCAACCAATCTCTTAAGTATAAGCGCCTAGATACCTCTGGGTTTTGTGTGCTATATAAGTAAATAAATAAATAAATAAGGCGGGCTCTATCCTTTCCTGATCTGTTAGGTGACAACTTCAAAGATCCTGTAGTCATCAAGCACTATCCAGAAACACTGATCTACAACTCCCTGCACCGTCCTTCTGCAAAAAACGCAAACCACCTTCCAAAATGAACCTTTGGCTTGACATTTATTTTTTAGCATGTTGGAAATAAACCTGGTCCCTGCCAATAAAGGGGGTAATTCATGGATTATTTGCGCCGAAAAAAACGGATTTTGTGCGACATTCTGCCCTCAAATCCCCATTTGTTAAACAGGGATTTGCGGGCAGAATGGCGCACAATTCCCGTTTTTTTCGGCGCAAAGAATCCATGAATCAGGGCCATAGTGTCCAGCTTACTGCAAATGCAACACTATTGAGAAAGGAGGCTTTCCTACATGACCATGAATGGGCCAACCACATATCTGACTTCCTGTGGACAAGGTTAGAGACTCGCAACTCCATCTCAAACTTGCCCAGTCCTTTTTCACCCTTTCGGTCCAAAAGCCAGCATGGAACACGCCCGCTTATATTTGAAACCTGTATTTCCCTTGGATGCCATCGGGCTGGTTATACAAATGAAAGCCTCCTAGGAGCAAGTTCTCCCGGGTCCATTTGCTCCCCCTCTCTAGCCATGTCCTCCCCAGTGAACAGCTCCTTCGCTTTTGGGGCTTCTGAGCCAACCCAAACGATGCCACTGCATCAGATATTTCAAGGCTGATTTTCACTTTCAGGTCAACAATCGCCTAATTATGAATACTCATTTTGTAGGCAGGATTTTTAAAAAGAAGGCCACCCATTAGTTAATTGAGTAATCTGAAACCATACAAAATCCACGGTTATCAGTCACAGAATCCGCTCTCGGAGACCTGAGAGATGAAATCCTGAAATCCCTTGAAAATCACCCTCAATCTGTCCTCATCCTCCTCGGTCACTCTGCAGCCTTTGGCACGGGCAGCCACACCACTTGGCTGCACCACATAGAAACACTCTTTCTGCATACAGAGCTTGGCCCTTAAACACATGTGGTCCTTCAAGTTGGACAGAGTGTCTCTTGTCTGGTCTCTCCTTTCCTTTCAAACCCCACTACTCTTACCTGCGGGGTGCCTCAAGGTTCTTTTTTCCCCCCTGGGTTTTCAATCCCTTACCTAATATAATTTCACTGTTTCCTGCCACCTTCCAAATATATGCCAGTGATACTCTTATCACCTTTAAGATATCTGCTCATCCCTAGATTTCAGCCCCATCTCCAATTGCCTCTTTAAAATTCAAGATGGGATGACCGCTTACAAGTGCCTGCCTGAATGCCTCGAAAACTGAGAGCATCCAATTTTGCTCTGCTATATCGCTCTCTCCATCACTCTTCTGGCTCCTTTCTCTGACCTCCTACCACCCAGGATCAGCAAAAACCTGGATTTGGTACGTGATGGGTTGTGCCCACCTCACAGCAGATCACAGATCCCATTCCCACCTGCAAGGGGATTCTCCCTCTTGTGAACGTGCCCGAGATAATTTGTGTTACACTGGCAATGATAATCTCACAGATAGATTATATCACTAGTGTCTGCAGGTGAAGTGTTTCTGACGGCCTAAACAAACTGCTGCTTCAAACTAAGTCAAACAGTTGGGTTTTGGTGTTGAAACCCTGTGATTACACTACCCAGACACTGATCACCATGTGTTAGGCTCCCGCTTGCTTCTCAGATTGATTTCAAGTCTCTGTGCCTCTGTCAAGGAGGCATTTGGAACACTGGCCTATCATACCTGATCCAGAAAATGAAAACATAAATAAAAAATGTCAATTCCTTCCAGACACCTCAGATCGTCTCCCTCTAGATCCCTTGTTGTGTCAAACATCCGGGTACAAACATGTTGTCAAAACACTAAGAACACTAGACCCTGCAGGGACTTCAGCTAGATACAACCTTCTGTTGGGCCAAAGATCGGAACAGAATCATCTCTGCTACAGAAGGAAACTAAAGACGTCTCTTTAAAAAAAAAACAAGTTTTTGCACTTATTTCCTGAAACCACTGTGCAAGGTAGGGGTTCCCTCCTTCCTGTTCAGCCCCCCTTCTCATGATCCCAAGAACTGACCTTTATCCCGTGAATTGCCTCACACTTCCCTCCTCCGCCCTTTGTACTCGTTAAAGTCTCTTCGACGCTTGCCTAATTTGTTCACGTGGGTTCTGTTTTCTCCTGTTGTGTACACGCGGGTGGACTGGCCTCCAGGGATTGCTGGAGATTTCCTGGGGGGGAGGCATGGGGGGGTGCTCTGTATCATGGGCATCTTTCTGATTTTATTTCCAGATGTTCTTATGGGGAAGTGTGGTGGGCTTGATCAAAAATATGAGACCACTTTGAAAAGGATTTCCAGGGCCTGTTTTGGTTCCTAGTCCTCCCCTGGTTGTGGATTCCATGCACATGTATGCCCCTTGTGATTGCATATGTTGTATGTTCGTCTGATCTGAATACCTCCAAAGGCCTTTTAAAGATTTGGTGTCTTATATCCTCCTCTATCCTTGCTTTGGAGGGGCTGCGTAATGACTTGTAGTAGTGAGTGATGTGTAAAGCAAAACAGGAATACATAAATAAATAATGAAATAGTTGGCACCTTAAAGACACCTCCACATAACCTGAGCAGTACCCGCCTGCCATATCTCCCCTCAGCTCGAGCTGTACGATTTCAGAGCACGTCTAATTAATGAAAATAATCAAATACATCAATATCCCAGCCTATTCACTAGCTGCTTCACTATCATAGCTCACGTCTGCGAGTCTTCTAGGTAGGCAGCGCTAGATACACTTAGCGTTGAAGTGCAAATTGTGCGCTTTAAAGCTATTGCCAGGTTTAAAATATGCAAGTCAGAAATGACCCGTTTGTCTCTTGCACGTGGCCCTGCACAAGCAGATGCAGAGAAAGGTAAGGGTATCTCTCACATGTAAATTCACGTCCCGTCTGTAAATGCGGGATGCACCCAAACATGTCAAGACATGCGATTGACCACTTGCGAAGAGGGCATCTTTGACATAATGCTCTGTCTAAACACAGCAAACCAACTATTAGCAGAAAGCACCAAAGATTACAAGCAATGTGCGAATTATATGATAATGCCCAGAGGATTATAAGCGCGGACCCGGGGATCGAACCTGTGGTGCTCTGTGTCAACTTGCTTCCAATGCGAGCACATTGCCCCTGAGCTATCCTCCCGAGTTAAAGAAAAGCGTATATGCAAACCCGTTCAGATCCTTCACAAGCTAACACAAGAGGAAGCCGTGTTTGGCATAATGCAGGTATTTTAGAATGCTCATGCATTCAACGTTAATCTTAAAGCATTTATGAAGTGCCTAACATGTACAAAGATATTGGACCACTTGGGATGATGTGACTATTAAAAGAGGAGTCCAGCCCACCCCGACATAACAATGAGGCGGCATCCCAACTGCATGTGTGCAAAATGCACCCTGCATGGAGGCACTAAGCATGGGGTGGACTCCAAACCTAAAAGGCATTTGATTGGGCAGGCACTGGACATCAAGTCCATCCTACAGAAATGGAGAAACGCGCAACCCTCTTCCATTACCCCAAAGATTAGTCGTGTGCTTCACTTCTTCCTGAAAAGTGCTGGCTGAAAGTGAACCACACCAAGTGTGTCCTATTTTTTTTAATTTTTTTTATTGTGTTTAACCATTTAAGATGTTTACAATTTTCCTTCTTCAATAGTAGTTGCGTCTTTGTACTTAGGTACTTAGGTCAACACTTTCCTCACCACTTGTTTAGTAATAGGGAGCAGGCGTTAGTCCCTGAGTTTGGCATCCGTGGGCCGGTTAAATAGTTGGCCAACTCTCGGGGTTTAGTCGTGGTCTATTTACGCAATGTCAATTTGTGTTGGATCAGCAATTTCCATTGAGAGGTTAGCTTTTTTCAGGGCTAGGTCCAAGAGTTTTGCGGCTGCCATAGACCATCTGGCCGAATCACCTGCTATTAGTCGGCTCCATCGGTTTCTTCGTCTAGCACAGACGGGTAGAATATGAGTGGTGATAGTTACGCCTCTCTTTCCTTAAAGGAGAGTTCCGGGACTTTTTTTTTATTGTCCCTACGGGTCGGCCATGTGTTTGTAAGCATAAATCGGTAGATCGTAGGAAACTTTCCTATGGACCTTACCCGACTTTTCGCTCCTTATCGCACTCGAAATCAGCCTCCATTTTGTGATAATCCTATCATTCCGCCGCATCGACCTGGCTCACCTGCCTTTGCGGCACTAAATCAAATCCCCCGCCCCTGAAACAGACTTTATCAAAACATTCATATTCCCCGCCTCTATCCGTGACGTGACTGTGCTGCGTAGGCAAACGCGCCCAGGCGTCTTCTACGCGACTCCACACAGACCCCGGAAATCAACACAGATCAGCTCACAATACAGCGCACCACAATTCGGAATATGAAACTGTACTTTGAAATCAAACCGCAAGATTGTAAATGTGGTAAAGTACATTTATTTGACATCAAATGTTTAGAGAATATTCAGCGATTTGCATTTTTATTTGCTCATGTTCCAAAAAGTTCGTATTGAGGAACGCGATGGTCCTTTGCTGTACACAGGGTCTTAGAGCATCTCACAATACAGCACCACAATTCGGAATGTGAAACCGTGGTTTAAAAGCAAACGGCAAGATTGTACATTTGGCAAAGTACGTTTATTGGACATCAAATGTTTAGAGAATATTCAGCGATTTGCATTTTTCTTTGCTCTCGATCCAAATTAGTTCGTCTTGAGGGAAGCGATGTTCGTGTGCAGTACACAGGGTGTTGGTTTACGATAAAAATAAGCTCTTCTGTCGCACTGATAATCGCATGGCTGTTCCAACAACGAGGCACTAGGCCACCACAATGGTAGGTATGTTGCATCTAACCGTTAGTACCGCGTAAGGGCATACTTGTACTTGGCGATCGTCCCATAAAATGGTCAGGGTGGTAACGTTGTTCACGCGGAGAAGCAACTGGCGGCTGTAGAAGCCGTCCGCCGGTGTCTGGTACTCGTGACACAGACAGTAGTGAATGATGTACCTAAAAACATAAAAAATGAAATTAGTCTCACCATCAGATCCTTATTAAAATTATTCATTTCATAGCGAGGACAGCGCTACTGGGTGTACACAAGTGTTTAAAGGCGTGGCGAGGCATGGAGGGGGGGGGAGTGGAGTACAAGGTAAGTAGCATAAAATAATAAATAAATAGGGCCAGCTGGTGGCAAGTGCAAGGTAAGTGCAGAACAAGTGCTGGGAAGGGGGGGCTGTAGGATACTGAGACAGTCCCCCAGTGCAGGGGTTGACAGGGAGGCAGTGCAGGTGGAGAGTGGAAGGGCCCAGGACCGAGGTCGCAGACAGTGGACCAGTTGTAGCAGTGGATAGGGAGAGAGAAAGCAGAAGCAAAGAGGAAGGTTTTGAGGTGCTTCAGTAAAAGCAGATGTTTCTCCTCCAGATAGTGCGCGGTAGAAAACACTATGCCACATAGAACGAACAAGTACAACTGAACCCGTCTTTAAAGCCACTGTATAGTAATGAAATTGCGGTATAAACTCATCAAAAGTTACTTACATTATATTTGCATTTTCCATTGTGTCTCTGTGTAGGGCAGACCCGAAACACCACTCCTTCTTTGCCGACGTTACTTCTTCTAATGAACGTGGCTCATCGTTTTGTTTCTGAAATTTTATTCATTATCTTTTCTTAGTCTTTCAGGATGGTCCCGGCCTGTCAAGGTCAAATCACAATAGAACCTTATATTGGGTCGTGGGCCGTTCCGCCACCCGAGCAAAACATCAAAGCAGCTGACCTTCACTTTGAGCGAGCACACATTTCTAGTTAGCTCCAGTTAGTGTAAGGGCATCTTGTCTGCGTGCCTTTTTTTTTATTGTCCCTATGGGTCGGCCATGTGTTTGTAATATGGAAACATTCTATAATTTTTGTAAAAATGATTTATATTACTGTTTGGTTTAATTGCAATGGGCCTGCAACATGAGGAGACTCGAGAGAACAGACAATCGAATTACAATCATTTAAACCGTGATGTGTATTTCTCAATGAGCTCTGCTTTAGGTGGACATGGAACAGAGGCAATGTTGGGTGGCAATGCAGTTGTCCCCTGCATAGGTTCGTTCACCACTCCATGTATGTGCCTATCGAGGACATCTACGATAAGTCTCTCAATAAACTCATATTGCATATCCTCAAACACTGGTTTGATCACCCATTGTTTACTTCTTTTAGTGAAGGCCTTATTGTAGCGAAGCGTCCCTAAAGTTCCGGTCGTCCTACTTTGTTGACGGCCAACATTATGGTTATGTGCCAAGACCGCTAGAAGAGTCCGATTTATCATGCCTTCCATGCCAAAATGCAATCTTTTGGGCCTGTACTTTAGGCACATATTGTGGAACACCTCCAAATCTCCTGTGTGGCAGAATTCCGTGAGTCCCCTCAAATCTCTTGTTATAGTTTTATCAAATACAATCTTTTCAATGGCCTTGTGAGTGGGTGATGAAGGAATCAACCACTTCTTCTTCCGTGCCTCCTCTGTGGACAAATGGCCATGTTCACATTTGTGGAAATGCTCATTTGTCGACCATCGATGTACGTTGCTACAGTGCAACATTACTGACCGCCATTTTTCCAGTAGAATTTCCAACGACCCTTCACATGTTTTTGAGCTCCACCAAAGATGGTTGCTGATTGACTTGGACCACTGTGAAATACCTTGCATATCTTTTTTTTTTCCTGCAGCCGACAATTTTTTATTGATTGATTTTGCAAGATGCCAAACGTCAAATTGGTGATTTATATTTTTGTACTGTTCTCTCATTGTCTTGGCAATTGAAACGTGTCTGTCCGTGGCTATCAGGTCGATCACCATTCCCCGCGATTGTAGTTCTTGCAATGATGCTACAAAGCCAACTTTCTCCATGGCCACTGAGGATGTACTTTGTGACACCTGCACGACCACCGAACTCACAATTTTCTTACTTTCCATGTCCTGAAAGTGGTAGGTGCAGTACTTGGCTGAAAATCCTGGACTGTCGCATTGTCCATCACCGGCTAGCCTGAAGCGTTTGCCCGCGAATGTACTTTCCATTGACATTTTTTCCATTCTCCAAGCTTCGCTGATGGCTGGAAATAGATAATCGGTTTGGTATTTGTAGAACTGACTTTTCGCAATGAAATGGATTCCCACAAACTGAAAGAAATACTGTAACTTTTTAAAACTTGAACCACTAAAAAGTGCGGCCGCTGCACAAAGTAGATTGCCTGCTGGCAGTTGCCCCAGCATGGGTTGTGCAGACCATGTGAACGGATGATATTGTGTACAGGTGGCATGTATTTTAAGGTTAGTGCCTCGAATTGCACGAGTCACATTAATCAATGGCTCCCCACATACTTCCCCACCAACCCAATGCCCACATTTCATCATCATAATAATATCCATCAAACAGCTATCGAATACAATGAATTTGGCCTCTTTCCTTATACTGTCACTCTGCATCCCAGCTGGTTCGGCCTGTAACGTTGAGGACATGTCACTCGCATGAAAGGTACAATCTCTGATATCGTCTTCCGCTATGCTGAGTGATATTGATGGTGTTTCATTGTCGTCCACTTCATTCTCTTCCATTGCAACATCTGTTCCTTGTCCGGAGATGGGAGAAAAAAACAATGTCTTCAACTTTCGCGTGCTCTTATTTTTTGCGGGTGTGGATTCTGTGAATTGATCTACGACTGCATCCAAACTACCAGGAGGACATTCACTATCAATGGCTGGTGGTGGTATAGCTCCGTTGTCAATCACTTCATATTCTTCCCATTGGCACGATGCATCTCCAGTCTCAAGTCCCTGCCAAAAGGTTTGACAAGCAACATCTCTCGTTCGCTTCACTGTCTGTGTAGATCTAGTTCTTACACCCACTCGCAACTAGAGGACAGATTAGAAAAGGGATGTTCAGTTTAAACACAACTTACAGTATTGAACTATTGACAGTGAAAGACAACATAATATAGTGAACAGGACACTAACCTTCTTTTGCTTTCTTTTCTTTGAAACTTTCTTTCCTCGAACTTCAACATCTGGACGCTGTTGCTCCGACTCGTGTGTGCATGTCTCCACTTCCTCTCGCGCTGCAACGACTATACTTTCATGATAAGCACATCCATCACTCACTGAGGCTCCATCGACTCGCTGAAACATAGAACTTTCATTAGTATGTATAATAATATTGAAAACACAAAATGTACTTGGGGACCAATACCCATACGTACATCTCAATAGCAAAACACGAATGAACGCATTGTGTAGAACATTCAAACGACAATAGTTCACGCATTGTTGATCTAGTTAGATTGAACTGTCAAGATCCATACCTCGGGCTCCGCATAGACTTCCATTGATGATATTATTGAAGATGACGCTTCAGCAACTCCCTGAAACACAGTAATTGCATTAGTATGCTTTTCTATTTTGTTAAAAAGAACATAAACTTTGAGCAGGCGTCAACGGCTCATCTAAATAGACCTGCACAAATGATCAGTTGTCTAAAATAAATAATGGATATGTAAATATGATTCGATTTGCTCGATCGTTGGAAGTGTCACCACCCAGAGATCTGCATCAACTACTAGGGGTGATGTTCTTGTAGAAGAAGCTCCGTCATCTCCCTGAAACATAGTACTTGCGTTAATAAAGAAGGAAGTATAGCGGATGTAATCACGTCATATGATTTCGCTTGATCGAACTGTCAGTATCCATACCTCGAAATGCATAAGAACATCAAGGGACGATGTAACTGCGGTGCACACTTCTGCAAGCTGTTGCGCCGACCCGTAACTGCATGCTCCCCCTTCTACTTGGACTAATGCTCCATCGACTCCCTGAAACATAGGACTTTCATTAGTAATGAACACAATATTGAAAAAAGAAGACAAATAGGAGGGCGACGACAGAAGGACATATCAATGGCTAAAAACGAAAGAAACATTGTGTGTAACAATCACGCTACAAGAATGCAAGATCTGATGATCTCCATCGATGGAACTGTCCGGAAACGTACCTCGAGCATCTGAGTGACATCTACGGTTGTCGTCAATGCGTTGGACTCCTCAGCATCTCCCTGAAAGACAGTACTTGCATTATTTTGGATAACAATAATTATAACTGAAAACAAAGACTAGAGGACGAGTACAAGGGTGTACCATTAGGTAAAATAATTACACGATCAATTAAAACTATTGATTTACATGCCTAAAACAAGTCAGTGTCAGAATAGCTAAGTAAGATTACCCGATAGGCGCTTGAAGTGGCTGATGACTGCAATAACGACACGGATGGAGAATATTCCGCCTTCATATTGAGTGGATACATAAATGGGGAAATTATTGTTAGCTAATGCTACACACTACCGCAAGGCCGAGAGATAAATACGTAAACTTGACTCACCAGTGGAGGGATGTGGACGAATAGAGTGGGAATAGCGGTTGAGAGCAATTTTCGCCTCGCTCGCGGTGTTTTCTTCTTTATTAGCAATGATGTGGAGTACATGTCTGGGCTAAAGTGCCTGCTGCAGATGCGGTATCGATCACCCCTCTTGTCCGCAAAGACTTCTAGGACTCTACTTTCTAGCTCAGAGGCTGGATATCCGCAATATCGGACCCATTCTCTTATCTGATCTATTGTCTTAGGGAAAACATGCATTATAGTACCTTCAGATTTGTTATGGGTCTTCGAAGGGCAACCGCCAATGGAACAGGCAGGCATTATGGAAAGTTCTGAAAAGTAAAGATCAACAATTCTCTATGAATACCAATGTGTTAAAACAGTAAATGACACATAAAAGGTTCAATGCAAGGTCCGTTTTGGTTCTTGGAACTATACACGTTATTCACATGCGGATAAGTATTTCAATAACTTTCAAAAAATAGAAAAAGTAATTTGACTAAACTCAGAACATGTGACTAGTTCCTTGCATGTACTGTCGTGAACGAAAAGAAAACATGGATGCAATTTGATGACTACTAGCAAATAGATATAAATTAAAAAATTGGACGCAAAATGATTATGGTACATGGACTTACCTTGACGAACAAACAGTTAGATGCAGGGATCAGAGTAGTTTCTTGTCGTAGAACAGGGAGCAGTTCACAGGTTGCAAACTGACGAGTTTGCTCAAAGTGGTCACGGAAGTTCACAGAGACGAAGAGCAGATAACCAGCACCTTCACGGGTTGACTAGCAAAGCGCAAAGAAGTTCTCATTAGAAATATGAGGTGGGTTATAAAGAATTCGAACCAGGGGTGTGTTTGTGAATGAATGACGTGTATATGTCGTGGCATTATGTGGATTGCAGGGGGCCGTCCAGCGTGAGGGGGATGCTTGGCAGGAGACACGGGGTCTGGAGGTAGACATGGGAACAACAAACCCATGCTCTATAGACCACTTTGAAGTGTACATGGTCTTTGGCACCTCTTGGCCTTTATCGCTCCCTGACAGCTCCACTTGCCAGCAGCTCAAGTACCCCGGTGCGAACTGCCTTTGATAGGGCGGGGGGTGGATCGGGGCGGTGGTCGTGCAGACAAGACACAGGAAGACTCGTGAATGGAGACACACTTATGTGGATTGCAGGGGGCCGTCCAGCGTGAGGGGGATGCTTGGCAGGAGACACGGGGTCTGGAGGTAGACATGGGAACAACAAACCCATGCTCTATAGACCACTTTGAAGTGTACATGGTCTTTGGCACCTCTTGGCCTTTATCGCTCCCTGACAGCTCCACTTGCCAGCAGCTCAAGTACCCCGGTGCGAACTGCCTTTGATAAGGCGGGGGGTGGATCGGGGCGGTGGTCGTGCAGACAAGACCCGTTTGCCGCAGGGCCTCACCAAGGAGAGGCCATCTAACTGAATGTAAGAGGATGGCTGCAGGATCTACTACATGGAAGGCAGGGGGGTGAGTTTATAAATACCTCACCCTCCCAGGAGAATATACACTAGATTCATTTAAAAAATCAAAACAACCATTGTTAAAATATATGTTGGGCTTTATTTTAGATTTTAATTAAACATAAATAATAAACATTACACATTGTAAAGTTGAGGTTGCAGCACATCGAGGGAAAATCCGCGGTATTGTCCACTGTCACTGGGGAAATGTTGTCTAATGGCAAGTACCGCACAGGCAGGTATTACTCTCCGAACGCGGTGTCCGAGCCTCCCGTGAAGCCACCAAGTGAAGCAACGATAGGCCACCAGCCTGTACCACCTGTGAAAAAAAAAGATGCAAACTGTATTAAACTGACCAAACTTTCTTATCAATGTCGATTCAGGTAACACATGTCATTTTCCTTAGAAAAAAATTATATCTAGAAAATGCACTATATGGAACCAATTTACATGCGTTCCAATGATATGTAAATGTAATTTTATATGTGGGAGACGACCATGAAATAGTGGTGGCATCACTGACATCACAAACAGAGTATACTTACTCGTTACTCGGATTACGCGGACGAACAGTGCCACGAAGTTCGTGCATAAGCACCATCATCATCCTCAACACTGTCCGTGAGAGGCAGGCTTCCCTGAACTCTGGCAGCTCGGTGATGCATTGCGGACTTTGCTCGCCTTCCTGCTGACTTTGCTCGCTTTCCGAAATGTAGGCCAAGCACCCGGAATTTTCACGGCAGCAGCAGTTCTCCTCCTCAGTTGGCATTAGCTCGCACCGATTGCACGTGCACCAGGTGGAGACGCCGTCCATGCGACATGGTCCAGGCTCTTCATCCGTTGACTGGTCCTCCCAACTGCCGTCCGAATCCCCATCGTTTTCGCGTGCTTGCCTTTCCAGTAGTTCTTCCTCGGTGTACTCGGGCTCGTACATATACGGCATTATTGTGGCCATTGTGCGGTAAAGATAGTAAAATAATTTATAGCGGTGGTACTGGTATCTGTTCACACGGGCTACAAGCGGCGAAGGTAGCTGACCAGAGCACTGAAACGAGTCACAGAATACTCAAAGTAACACAGAGAGAGGAATGGAATCGAAAATCTGCTGCTGTATGTTGTGAAACGGTCTGTTTATACTTATTGGGGAAAGAGGCGTCCTGCCATTTCCATGGCAACACGTCAATAGCTGAGGCGCAGCGATTGTTGACACGAGACGTGCTTGAAATGGGCAGTACGCGTCTGCTGATGTCAGGCTCAGGGGCGGGGGATTTGATTTAGTGCCGCAAAGGCAGGTGAGCCAGGTCGATGCGGCGGAATGATAGGATTATCACAAAATGGAGGCTGATTTCGAGTGCGATAAGGGGCGAAAAGTCGGGTAAGGTCCATAGGAAAGTTTCCTACGATCTACCGATTTATGCTTACAAACACATGGCCGACCCGTAGGGACAATAAAAAAAAAGTCCCGGAACTCTCCTTTAATCATTTGGGGACAGGTCGTGAGCAGGTGGCTGATAGTTTCAGGTTGATCTTGCTGTTCACATAGTCGACATGTGGTTGTGAAGGACAAAGATCTAATGGCTATAATTTCCTTGGTGTGTAGCAGATTCAGACGGACTCTCATGAAGAGTTTTCTCAATGCCTTGTCCGGAAATTTTTCACAATACTTTACTGGGGTTTTCAATTTATTGTGGGCGGGTGGGAGGTATTTTAGTAGCTTGTTAGACGAGATCTTGTCGTTTGTGGCGATCCAGTCTTGAAGCTCCATCTTAGTTTTCACTCTTTCCGGGTTGCTGATGAGGAGCTCTTCAGTGCAGGCTGGCTCTTCCAGTTTGTCTCGCAGTTTTCTTACCCAATTGTTTAGTGGTTTGCATCCGTCGCTCTTGATTTCCTCCGCTACCACCTGGTACACTGGGAGGGTGTTGGTCAGCAGAGTCTTTCTGTACAGCTGCATGGCGCTCTGCTCCACTACTGATGCTAAGGACAGAAGGCCTAATTCACGCCGGATCGCCGCCATTGATGCTGACTTCGGTAGGTCCAAAACCGACTTCCACAGGAAACCTTCTAGTTGGACCCAAATTGCTGAGGGCATATTTAGGTTTGCGTTCATTCCATGTGTCATTTAGGTTTGCGTTCATTCCATATGTCACCGCTGGCACAACTTTAGATGTATAGAATTGCAAAGCCGGGATCCACGCGTACTTTCCAATTTTTTTTTCTACTGCTCTGATTTGGGCTGTGGGGATTCTTTTTTTGTCCCATAGGGACTTTTGAATGGTGTTTTCTTTTAAGGAGTTGTGAATCCATACACCAAGGTATTTGTATTCTTTGACCACTTCGATCTTGGTGTTTTCTAGGAACCATGTTGGTTGAACTTTTCCTACCTTGGTCGATTAAGAGAGTAGGAGAACTTTTGTCTTTGATTTGTTAATTTCCAAGTTGTTACTTTTCATTTAGCACGCCAGATTTGCTAGTTGGCGTTGAAGCCCTATTTTGGTCTGGTCCAATAGGATCAAGTCGTCCACGTACCACAGTCTTGACAATATGTCTTGTCCTACCTTCAGAGGGAAAGTTTGAATTTTGTTTTCGGAGACTTGAAAGTCTCCAATAAAGGAGATGAAAAGCGCCGTGGAAAGCGGACAGCCTTGTTTGACCCCTCGTTCCGAATATACGATGTCCGAAATTTGCCCTTGTTGGCTTAAGCGGCCACGCATGGATGTTTTCCTATGCAAAGCCATTATCGGTTTGAGTATTGGCGGTGGCCATTTCCAGGTTTTTAGTTTTGACCAGAGTTTGCAGAGGTCAACCTTATCAAATGCCTGCGAAAGGTCTACTAGCGCCAGATGTATCTTAGGTGCGCCTGCCTTCACTTTTGATTTTATTATGTTCAGTAACAATAGGTTGACCGCCGTGCTGGCTTCCTTTAGAAATCCTGCCTGGAACACATCCGCATAAGGGGCACTTCGTGCCCATTTTGAAAATGGGAGAGCAGCAGAGTCGCAAAGATTTTGCCGATGATATCTAGAAGGGCAATGGGCCTGTAGTTGGCTGGACTTTCTCTGCAGCCTTTTTTATATATTGGGACAAGAACGGCTTCTGTCCAGGATTCCGGAATTAGCTTTGATTTGTGACATTGTCTGAATATTTCATTAATCACTGCCGCCCACTCTTCAGGATGGGTTTTCAGATCAATGTTTGTGAGGCCGTCCGGGCCTGGGGCTCTCGAGGACCTGAGTTTTGTGATTGCTCTTATGCTGTCATCTTCGTCGGTCAAAGATATCCAAGGATCCTGGCTCAGTTGTGTTTCAGTTATTTCCAGAGGTGAAGGAGGGCGAAACAGGTCTGTGAAATAGCTGACCCATTTTTGTTCTGAAACGACGTTCGAGATAGGAGAAACTTTCCGGCCATTTGCGCTCTTAAGTAGGTTCCAGAAGTCACTGTTTTTTTTGGAAGCCCAAGTTTTCAACATGGCTTCGGCGTCGTTCTAGTAAAGGGTCATTCTGTGGTGTTTAATCCAAGATTTGTAGATCGCTGCCCCCTTACAGTATGTGGCCCATGCCACTTCTGATTGTTGGCAGAGCGCCGTTTCTTTTAGGTTTCTCAGTTCACAGCGTTGGAGGACAACCTTGAGATCAAAAGTGTGGTTGGATCGCTGTTGTTTCCGTTTGTTTCCTGCAAAATTCACCCTGTGGGCCATCAGTAGGGGAAGGTAGTCCGGTCTCTGCTTATGTGACAGGGGTGGCGAAAAACCTGGGTCCATGGTGATAGTTTCTTTTATTCTTCTTATGTTTACCGAAGTGAGGCGCAAGCGGGTTGGCCGTTTATTTGGTTCCACTGCCGACGGGTAGATGACTTTTTCCGGGCCCGCACCACCCCAAGACATCATTAAAAGGTTGTGGTCGCTTTCAGTAGTTTTCTGGACCTTGAAAGAAATTATATGGGGGATCAGAGCTTGTGTTACGAATATGTAATCCAAAGTTGCTGAAGCCTCCTGCCTTTCCCAAGTTGGTATCTGCGGCTCGTTTGATTGATTGATTTCATTAATTTTGTCCATGCCAGGCCTCTTTCGTCGGCTGATGATTGAAGTAATGAGGAACTTGAGGCTGTATTTGCGATCTCACATTTGGCCTTTACGTCTCCGCAGATGATGATGTTGGTGACGTCGTGATCCAGGTAGATGGTATCAATGGCGTTGGCGACGGATTTGCAAAATGCTTTGGTGGTTGTTCTCTCGGGGTTCCAGTAAAGATTCATTATCGCAAGGTTCGATATGGTCCATGTTCGTGACCTGGTTCGAGATGGTGCCATGATGTTAAGATGGCAAGCATGCCGTAGGATTCCAATATTTTTCCCCTAGCAGTTATTCCTGAGCCTGTGCGTATGGCTGTCAGGAGGCCGTCCAGTGAGGGTTTGTCATTTAGCCAGGTATCTTGCAGGCATATAATGTCAAAAGCACCCAGGTTGACGTTACTGGGGCGGGTTAGATGTCTGAACCCTCTCGTGTTCCAGGATCCCATCCTCATAGGTTTCTTGACGGTCTTTGTCATCGATGGTTTAGGCTGGTCGAAATGACGATGGGATCTCGATGTTTGCTGCTATCTCTTCTGGTTTTGGCCTTAAGTGTCTGTCAGCCACCTCCATGGTCCTTTGGCTGAGTTTTCAGTGTCTCGTACTTTCACTTTTTTGCTCTGTGGAGAGATATTTAGCCGGTCTGGGGTCTTCTTTTTTGTCCTGTATGATCTTGAGTGGACTAGAGAATTTGTCCTGGCCATTCGTGTGCTTCTGTGCACTGGACTTTGCTCAAATCTCTTGCGCTCTTCCCTTCTCGGATCCTGCTTCGACGTCGTGTTGGTGTAGTTTCGTCTTTCGCCATCCTCCAGCTGGGTATTCGTTTTATGTTGCAAGCTGTCAGTGCGACTTGAGCTGTACTGCCATCTATTTTGTTTGTAGAGCACCTCGGTTCTAGATGTGTAGTGTGGTTTTGTTGGTGTTCTCCTCTTGGGTTTTTCAATTTCAGCTTGATTAGTCTGACGCTTTTGTATTAGATGGAGGTAGAAGCCCAGTTGATACAGGTCTTTGGTGACTTCTTTTGGGATTTCGCGGATGGCTTCATTTCTTATATGCAAGTAGGCCTTTGCTCTGTGTTCCCGGTGATATGGTTCGATCAACTGGAACTCGTCAGTGGTCAGATGTCAAAGGGTGCTGACTTTACTCAAAGTTTTTAGGACCATTTTCCTGTTCAACAATCACGACTTGGGCGGTAACGGTAACGCTGTTAGCGCGGGCGGTATTAGCCCTACCGCCGAACTCCCGGCGCTAATAGCGCCGGATCACGAGTTCGGCAGTAATGTCAATCCCCATTCCCCATTGAGCCCATTCGGGAATGCCCCATTCCCCATTGGGCTCAATGGGGAAATTTCGCGCTAATACCGCCGGCGGATTTCCCACCGGCGGTAATAGCGCGTTTTTTTGGTGGATTTCCCCCCAGCTCAGAGATGGGGAGAAATCCGCCGAAGTCCTGCTTTGGCGGACCCTTAAATCCGGCGGTAATAGCGCTACCGCCGGATTTAAGGGTTACCGCCAAAGTCGTGATGAGGCCCTATGTAGCCTTCATTGCTTGAGATTTGTTCAAGCTTGAAGGTTGAAGTTCCTTTCAATTTTTCGTCAATCTTTTTACCACCCGACTTGCCGTTGCTGCCCGTGCGTGTGATTATTGGTCGATGTGTAGAGGTTGGATAGTGCTTACCAGGACCCGTTCTTTTTGTCCCGTCTTCCCTTTGTATTTTGGGGGTTCTTTGATTGTTCCTTTTTCTCTCCAGGTTGTCCTTGTTTGCCGTGCTCGACAGCCGCCTCTGATGTATACGCTTTTCAGGTTCCTCAGTTTTGTTTAATTCAGAGTGTTGACACAATGTCGATTTCATGATGGGTAGAGAGTAAAGTACCTTGTCATTATACATTCGTTTTTTCGGTGACTCTAGGATGGCCTCTGGTGTGTCCAGATGCTGTGAGATGTTCATCCATTCATTGCTCGACTGGAAGTCTTCTATGGTTTTAGGCGATTGCCCATGTTTGGAAGAAACTCTTGTTGGACCATTTGTGTCCTTTGTGACTTCTTTCAGCACTGCTGTTTTGACTGGGGGGGACACGTTGCTAAGTACCAACAGTACCTGGGCAGAATTTTCTAGTGTTTGTTTTAGCTCGTCAGTCCTCTCTGAGTGTTTCCTATGGTTTTGGTTTCTGTTTGGCGATGTTTGTGTTGGGGCTCGTTTGCCACAGGCCTTTTTTTTGTTAGAGTATCGTGTATTTTGGCGGTTGTCCGCGTAGTGGTTTTTGTGAAGATGGGTGCCAGGTCCCTCTGCTTGAGTTCTGCAGACGTTTGCGTGGCCTTAGAGGATGAGGTGGTCAGGCTTCGTACCAGTTGCTTTTTTTCCTTGAGTTGTTCTTCGAATTTGGCAATTTTGGCTTCAAGGGTAGATTGGTTCTTGGTGGAATTGGTTTCGTGGGCTGTTAAGTATTCTTCAACAAATGTCAATTTGGATGTCATCGTAGCTATCATTGAGGTGTTGTCTTTTAACGCGTCGTTGATTGCCTCCTAAAGTTTTCCAAAAGGGGCCAGTGCGATTGTTACTGCTGACATTAATGAGAGTAGGTCTGTTTTTTTACCTGGAGTCCTTTTGGACAGACAACGCGATTTCGCTTAGTCGTCTGTTTTTGGCCGGTGTATACGTGCCTCTTTCGCACTGGTGTTGGAAGAGCCTATCTGAATGTGATTTCTCTGGTGGAGTTGTTGTTTCTTGAGGTTGGCCTGACTCGAATAACCATGAATTCCTGGGCACCGAGGGATGTGTCGAAGGATTTCCTTGGTCGCCCTCTTGGATGTGTGGTCTGGTCCACGCAAGTCGCTCTGCGGCTGGTTCCGGGTCTGTTGGCGCCCCGGCCTGGGAGGTTGAGGGTATCGTAGTGCCTGACTGAGCCGCTGTTCTGGGTCCCATTTGGGTCAGGGCTCTTTTTTCTGCCGTTTCAGTATTGGTGTCAGGGAGGAGCTTTCGGTCTGATTGGGTGGAAATGGGTTTCTTAGGAGTGGTTGGAAGTTGGTTTGGAGGCACTATTTCAGGTGTCTTTGTTTCATCTTGTAACTTAGGTGGACCAGGTGTTTGATTCGGGCCAGGCGTAGTTCCAATTTGGTCAGTTTTTCGTGCTTTGTTCACAGGTGGGGTCTCCTGTATTGCTACCAAGATCTCAGCATCGGATAGTTCTGTATCTTGATCCAATTTCCTTTTATGTTGTTTAAAGAAATATTCTTTTAGGGATGATGAGATCAGTGGAGTTGTGAAACACTTGGTCCCTACAGTGTTTTAATACGACTCTTACCGTGTTTTTTCATGAATATTTTGGTTGCTGAAGTCTTTATTGTTTTCAGGCTTCCTTTTGTGTCGTTTCCCTTTGCTGTCAGGGTAAACTTATCTTTGTTATTCCCTGTTTTCCTTGTTCCATTTGACTGAGGGTTGGCAGGGGGAGTTGCAGATGGGGAGTTTGGCGCCGTCTTTGTGGGTGACTCTGTGGTGTTTCCCTGACTTTCCGTGTCAACTGTAGTATCAGCGTGGTCATCTTGATTTCCTTCATTTGTTATGAAGACGGCGTCGTCATGATTGTGTCATTTGAAGTGAGGTCATCTTCTGGCCCTGAGTCAGATGAATCATTGGAGCTAATCCTTATTGAGGGCACTAGGATGGATTTCAAAAGTGCAGGGTTAGAGGCTGACTTTGCGCCGTTGAGTATCTGGGCTGTGGTCAGAAGCCTTGCAGGGATAGTGGCCGAGTCAAGTGCGACTGGATCCGCGTTGGAAGTAAGTTGTAGATTTTTCTTGCCGGTCGGTGTCGTGACCAACTGCTCCTGTGGCTCAGTGGCCCCCGGTGATTCAGGCTCCCGCAGAGACCGTCCTCCGACAGGCTAAGGTGGGCTGCCACTCGCCGATGCGGTGGGATGGCCGGGGGTTGAGGATTGAGCCAGAAAGTGTGAGTCTTGTTCTACTGGAAATGTTGTTGAATCCAGGGTCGCTGGTGTCAGGGCCCTGCCCAGCTTCAGTGCTGGGAACACTGCTCCCTCATCCGAAGTGCAGAAGGCGCTAGCCGCCGGAGTCGAAGTAGGATTACAGGATGGTGGCACTGGTAGGACGCATGTTGGTACCGTTGCCAATGGTGTTTCCAAGTCTGCCCGTGATGTATGGGTGACGTGGGAGGGGCAGCAGTGAGACATGCTGGCGTTGTGCCTCTCCCCACTCCGGTTTCATTAGCCAATTTGCAACTTCTCAGGCGACGTTTGCCTGGCTCCGCCTCACTGGGGAACGGTGGGGCCATCCTTACTGGGGTCAGTCCCGCAGGGGTAGGAGTGGGTTAATGCGGAGGGGGGGACAGAGAGAGTATTTCTCCTTCCTTATTTGGTTTGGCACAATTAGCTGGATAGTGATCGTAGTTGAAAGAAAAGTGGGGTGGCTGCTTACTGCTCCTCGCGGACTCCGGACACCAGACACACTGCTCGCACTCCTCGCAGCGCTCCGCGCATGCGCGGTGTATATGAAGGGTGGATAGAGAGTTTTCACTGCAATAGAAAGCAGACTGGAGCAGGGCTGGAACAGGAAAGGTCAGCAGAATTCAGCTTCAACGGGTCCACAACTGGAAATCAAGTGAGATTCGGTAGAGCGTTATTGCAGCAGTCTGTCCTCTCGACCTCTCACCAGACACACTGCTCGCATACCGTGCTCAGTATCACAGCTGGCATCTGGGAACCTGTAGTTGGTGTCTTATTCTCCAGCTTCATGATGTCCTCTAACCAGAAAAATAAAGTAAATCCTCTAATTTGTGTCAGTGTTTTGTTCCAAATATGTCTTCAAACTACATAGTTCTAAATTCTTAAGTGCGAACGTCTCTGGAAGTAAAATAAGAAATTACAGAACCTGAACTTTGACCCGGAAAACTGACTATTTTGCCTGCAAAACAATGTACTTGAAATATAATGTCAAAAGCAGATCTGGAGCCCCAAAACACGGATCCAGTACTGAGCAAACCAGAAGTAGATTAGTAAATAGTTCGGCAATTCAGTTATTTGATTGCAGTTGATGGAGTGAGGTTGTTCCTAATTAAAAGGTCTTGTGTGTTACAATTAGTTTTTCAGACATAGCTATTCAAAAAACAGGAGACAAGTCCTCAGATAATTGACACACATCAACATATTTCGAAAGTAATAATGTTGGTTAGATAATAATTGGTGGAAACGATTACAAATCAACGCAAACATAAAGCTATTTTAAATGAGGCTGTTTATTTATTTATTCGTTTCTTATGACGCGTTTAATACCGATACGAGTTCGGTTTCTAAGCGCGGATCTGGAATTCAAACCTCTGTATGTTCTTGCTGCCAAGACCAACGTGTTGCCCCTGTGCTATCCTCCGTTCACTGCGTGCAGTAATGATGTTAGTTCACAAAATGCTTATTTCTTACTGGATAAAGTGTGTTCACAAATATCACAGGGCACTGTTGTGAAGCTCCATATCGTTGACACTTTTTCTATCCACTATCGACCCTTTAAACTAGATGCAGATCCTTTTGAAGGAGTCAGAATTAACTCAACCTGAGCTAGATGAAGCATGTCTCTTTTGCCACCAAATCCTTCCAAGATGGCGAGCCAAACCACATTAAACTGGCAGATAGTTTGAACATGACTTTCCTTACAATCCAATTGGCTACACCGAGTGCCATGTTGCTGGGGGGATAAAGTAATGCAATCAAACAAATACATGAAAACAAACATGGGCAAAATTACACTTCTGAACAAATGATATTTGGCTACAAAATCGGAAATGGGAAAAGAGAATGAATAAAGTCAAAAATACAAGGATAGAAAAGGAATACTTATTTACACAACTTTATTTCGGTTGTTCCACCATAAAAGTACATTCAGTTAAAAAAGAAATGGTCATTACAATCATAAAATTCATAAAAGACTGAGGTTATACAATTTGGGCTTGGACTGAGAACAGAGGCAAAACATGGTCAGGCAGGGAGAAGGACGCTTAAAGCAGATATTAATATAAAATCACTTGCTGCAATAAAATGAGTACAAGAATAAAATGTATTGTTATAAAATACAGATGGTTAGGCTCAACATTAGAGATTAAAAGACAAAGTTCCAAAACTGGTTAAAGTATCGTGAGGAGAGAAACTTCTCGCAGCTGCACCTACTTTCCAATGGTTACAATTAGCACAACATTATTTCGCCAGGATTTGTGCTCTAAGCAGCCATGCTCTGTGGATGTAATGGGCAGTTGCATGAACAACATGAACGTCTGCACAGCGGCTCAAGAACCTCACAGCAATACAAGATTGGCGGATCTTAGACTCTTTCAAAATTGATTTTTGATCAATTTTTCTTGGGTTGGTGGTCTTGTCACAGAACAGTACAAAGTGCATAACAATCTCACTAACCACCTTACATAGTGGACGCAGATTGGAGTTCGCAGGGCGCCAATTACAGGTGAAAGAGGCCACCATGAGACTACCAATTGTAAAGCGCAGATACAAGGCTTTTTCATATACGGGGTAATCTCATCCAAATATAATTTGGAGCTGGGATGGATCCTTCATTCCAGGTAATCCAGGCCCAGCTTCAAGGATGCAGTGTCAACCCTAGCGAGTTTGTTACTTCTTTGCTTGACCATGCTCTTAAATTTCTTTATCAAAGCCTGGTTCCTAGCACTTGGGTTTACCCACAGTTCAGACATATACAGATCTTGAAGTATGGATTTGACATGTAAAAGATGGAGCGCTGCATCCTGGGTACCTTTTGAGAGCGCGTTGCTTCCATAATCTGGTCCAAAAAAGGAGTGGTCTCACACGGATCTGTTCGGCTTTCAGGGAACAGCCCACCTCTAAAAAGACTAGAGAAATTAAAGCAGTAAGAGGTAGCATTCATAATTTCTTTAAAAATATGTGCTTGCAAGAACTAATTTTAGAGATATTGGCATGACCCCATGATTGAGATCCATGGCGAGCAGCGGGCAGCGCTTGTTTCTGGAATAAATCCAATGCTGGTGAGACTGCCCCTTTTTTCATGTTTCACATAAAAGGACCGAATTGCTCTGCTATCTTGCTCTACGATGGCTGTGGACTTGAGGATCTGAGCTGCCCAACTGCCAGTTTAATGGAATCTTAGTCCCAAATAATCAAAGAATTCAACCTGTTCAAGCACCAATTCCTCTACTTCGACCTTGATTGATCTGCGTTTCGAGGGTTGGGACCTGAAAACCATAACCTTTGATTTATCGATGTTCAGATTCAACTGTAACTCATCACATTTTTTTTTGAAAAATAGAAAGGCACTTCCTTAAACCTTGAGGTGTGGTGGAGAAAAGTACTGTGTTGTCTGCATAAAACAGGGATGCGTGTTTATCAAGTCCAATCTAAGGCCTATCCTGGCATTCCCCCGATAATGCATATATAATCTCTTGAATGTACATATTAAAGAGAAGGGGGGCCAAGACCCAACCCTGTCTTACCCTCATCTCGACATCAAAGGGTCGTGTCAATTCACCCCAGCCCATAACAAACTCTGGCCCTGCTAGCAGTGTATAGTTGGTGAATTCTGTGAATCAGAGCACTACGAGCAAGTAGCTGCCATAATGTTTCGCAGCATACTGAGTCAAACGCGGTCCTTTTTTCCACAAACGCCACATATAGGTAAATTTTCTTTAAAACAACATATTTCTGTACCCATAGAAAAAGCATAAAACACTGATCCATCGTGCCTCTGTCTTCCCTAAAACCAGCTTGTAAATCATGAATTATACAATGGTATCCACCCAGTCCTGTAAATATTTTATAATGACTTTCCCAAACAGTTTCCCGCTGCTATCTAGGAGTGAAATCAGGCGGTAGTTTCTGGGGTTGTCCCTGCTGCCTTTCTTATAAATGGGTAGAATCACGTGCTGCCTCCACGAGGCAGGCATTTCACCCCTACACATGGTTGCATTGAATACCTTGCATAGCACCAGGGCCCAGATGCCCACCTCATCTTTTAGTAGATCGATCAGGATCAAAGCGGGACAGCTGCGTTACCTCCTTTGAGTGAATTGACGACTACTACCACTTCCTCAACAGACACAACAAGAGAAGCATCAATAAAAGGGGCACTAACTGAAGAAGGTGGCAGTGTGCCTGGTTCCTTATCCTAGTACAGGTTGGAAAAGTGTGACCAGCAACAGTCTTCATGAATGTGACAGAGTAGTGAATGACCTCCGTTCAACTCCCTGGTAGAGACCAATTTCCAAAAGAGGGTATGGTTCCCGGATTGAAGAGCGTTCTGTAGGGCATTCCACTTCCCTTCCAAAAACGGTCTCTATTTAGTGGTTATCAGATATTTGGATAAAGGATTACTGTAGGTATAGCGGCAGTGAGGGAAGAAGGGAAAGTGCAGCAGAGGTGTGGGGGAGATAGGAGGAGTGTAGGCCCCCATAAAACAACAGGAACATTTACAATGACAAACACAACTTCTGTTTAACATTTCTGGTAAAGATGCTTTTGGAAAGAAAACACACAGATCCTAACAGCTCAGCATATCAAAAGGTGTTCACGCAGTTTACCATGACATGGCATAGTATATGAAGCCTACGAAAGCATTGCATTTCGAAGCCGGGCACAGCATAACATTGTTAGCACAGCATAACTACATAGCAAAAACATGGCACATGAAGTAGCCTAGCAGATAAATAATGTAACACACACACACTCTGGGCCTCATTCCGAGTATGGAGGTAGTCATGGCGCTATGCGCCATGACTACCTTCCATACCGGTTCTGACTCCGCCCTGGTTGAATGGGGACTTACCGGTCTAGTCTGACCTTTGCGGGACCGGTAAATCCCCATTGAAAAATCCATTCCCCATTCCCATTGAGCCCCCATAGGGCTCAATGGGAATGGGGAAGGCGCTAATAACGGTACCGCAAACTGCGGTACCGTCATTAGCTCCGAAGTCCCTTAACGGGTCCCGTCCACAATGACTGGTAAAACCAGGCGTGAAAGGAGGGACCCGCTAAGGGACCTCGGAATAGGGTGCAAAGGGATTCCCGGCACCGGTGTCCTTAGCGGTGCCGTTAATCCCTTTGCGCCCAACTCGGAATGAGGCCCTCTCTCTCTCACATACTCCCTTTTTTTAATTTAGATTGCAAAATGTATGCAAACATTTTGGCTAACGGGAAAACCCCTTCCTTTCTTTTGCAATTAGAACTGACCAGTTGGGATGTGTTAAAGTGATGATTAAGAGCAGACTATTTGTGGGCATATTTATCTTGGTTAATAAACATACTGATAGTTATTTTACTATAGTCTCGGCTGCTGAAAAGCCCTTTGATGATGTTGAGTGGGGCTCTCAAACATTTTCTTGGAGTGGTACATTTTCTTTTGGCACAGAGATGCAGTGCCTATGCTTACATGACAATGCGCTCAGCAGGGCTCATTGTATTCAGGTATTACTTTTAACATTCTTTAAAGGACCCTATTGATATGAAACCTGACTTCAGTTGGAGCGGAGCAGGGATTGGAGGTGGAAGAAGGTCACTTGATCCCCATATGGAGTACCTTGTATTGAATGTTTTCTGTGTTTGAGATCTGTTAGATGCGGCTAAATCTGTATCATTTTGTATCTTTCAAAATAAAACAAAGAAGCCGCATAAATCTCAAAGGTGCACCACTAACAGTTGTCATTCCATAACGCACACACTGCATTGTTTGGTGCTTCTGATAAACGTCTGTAACTAAGAGGCAGGTTGTGCTGCTTAAGATCTGCTGGGCTGTCAACCGCGTCGCTTGGACATAGTGTGATGGATCAGTCTGTCCTGGGTGGAGAGATACATACAGTATGACAGAACTGCTTGCGCTGATTGGGGGAGATGTGCGTCACCAGAGCGAGCTGAAACATGTGGAACGAACACCCTCTGTCAGGAACAAGGAGTAAAGACAGCATATTGGAGAATGTGCAGCCCTGAGGCTCGCTAACACTGATTGGCAATACACAGAGCATGTCTGATGAGTAGCACTGCTCAGTACTGCCTGGTCTGGAGAGTGATAGGAACATGCTTAGGATTCAGGTATTGGTGTGTTTAAGTTAACCTGAAGCTTTCTTCTGTGGAACTTCGCTCCTGTCCAGTCATGTGTCTACTAGCCCAGTGCTGCTGCTTTGAACCCTTAAATGCTGGACTGTATGAAATTCTATGCAAATAGGACGAGCATTGATCCTGAGGGTGGACTGCCTTTCTGAAACATGAACCTATTTGTTACTCTTGTACCGCTGCGCGTCATGGTCCTGATAGACCAGTTTCACTCCTTCCCTTGATCACTTTGGAAAAGTACCCCCTTATCTAGTAACACCTAGTATTATCTAGGTACAAACAAGCGCACACTAAAACCTTTACGATCGTAGATGGATAACATGGCCTATAAATTACTTGATCAGAAGCTTTGGTGTTATCATACAAGAATGTGTTGCTCTTATATGTTGTATTATTATTATTGTTTTATTCGTTGGCTGATAAATCAACCTTTCAATTTCATGTTGTGAAATCAATTTATACAGTAAGACATATTTTATAATTTAACAATGGTACAACACATAAATATGTTGTATTTGGATCCCCTGTGTTGAGAATGGCCCTCATTACGACCCTGGCGGAAAGTAACTGACCTGACCGCCATAGCGTATATAGCGTTTCCGCCATTGCACGATGGAGTAAAGTGCGGCTAATTCTGACCCATCGGGCACGAGCATTACGCCATGGCGGAAGTGCAAAGTCCGCGATGGCGGAAATGTCCCCAAAACGCCCCTCACCGCCGTCGTACGGCGCCCTGGGTGCAATTCCGCCACCCATCATAGCGGTCACCGTAATGAGCGGTAATCGCAAAATACGGTGACCGTAAATATACGGAAACGGAAGTAAAAACATGGGGCCGGAACGGGAAACAGCACGCCGTACACCTACAAAATCAGAATCCCAACACAACCATTACAAATCCGACCCTGAGACACATCCCAACCCGTTAGCCACCCTAGTCAAAACAATCAAAATGGGAAAAGTTGCTAAAAAAGCGTGCGACCGCAAGCGGCAGGTCCACTTCTCCCATGAGGAACTCACCGTGCTCACAGAGACCCTCCAGGAGAATGCTGCCGTCGTCTTCTCGACGCAAATGACCAGGACGGCACTTGCGAACAAGAAGGCCATATGGGCCCTGGTGGCACAGCGGGTAAGTGCGGTGGGGACCGCACCCCGCAACCCACAGCAATGCAGAAAGCGATGGGACGACTTGCGGATACGCGTACGGAGCATACTATCAGCCAACCGTAACATTGCCACAGCTACCGGGGGAGGATCGGAATCACCCATCAAGTTGACCCCCTGGGAAGAAATCTGTGCCTCCACCATTGGAATGGAGAGTATAGAGGGAGTCGGAGGGATGGAGAAAGGAGTGCAGACATCCGAAGAATCAGGTAGGTGGGCCAAATAAAACAATGCTAAATCCACAATGTCCAATCATGTGAAGTACCATGTGTCCACATAGTGCAACAGAAACACATGTCCAGGAGAACGTCCACATACATTGGCCTGATAGCGCACTTTAAAAGTCACATTAAATACATAAATAATCAAAAATCCTAAAAACACCCTCTACACGTGCAGCATGCACACCCTAACTGCAGGCTGCAAAACAACTGCATCCTCAATCCACACAAAAATGAAACCACCTCCAAGGCCCTGACCCAAATCACCCTCAGGTACCACCCCAATGCATGTGATACATTGCCATTCCAATTTCCACAGACCCATAAATAACGCTCGCCCTCCTTTACTCCACCACAGGGTCCGATTCAAACGACGAGCTCCAGGACACCCCTACCAGCACACCTGCAAAGAGGGCCAAGACCAACGGCCAAAGACCCTCCACCTCAGCTGCACGGATCAAGACACGGCAGCAGCACAAATCAAGTGGCAGCACACAGGAGGGGACTTCAACAGGCACCCCAGCAGCCAGCATGCCCACAACAGCAGCACCACAGGTCCCCCCAATGGATGCCACAGAAGGCACTGCTTCTGGTGGCAGCAGCACCATAGGTGACACTGCAATAATGGCAGCATGCTCCGACACAGAAAACGGTGCTGTCGATGTAGGACCCATCCATGACCTGTCTCAATCCCCCTGTTTGTTTCATCCCGTACACCATGAGGATACCACGCAGGGGCACCCACAAGACGACGACTGGCCATCCCCCACAAGCCCTGTGGCAAGGCAACATGAGGTGATCAGCCCCTCTGTGACACCACCGCAAATGGCCATGGCCCAGCAGAGGCAACAGTCCCTCGACCAGGTGATCGTGCAACAGCAGCAACTGGCCACGCTCCTCAAGGAGCATGCTGATGAATGTGGGGGTTCTAAGGCAGTCATAGAAACATCTACTGAGACACTTAGGGCACAAATGGAAAGAAGTACAGAGACACTAAGGGTACAAATGGAGAGAAGCACCGAGAGCCTGAGGGGGGAACTGCATGCGACGTCCAAAGACGTATGTGGTGAACTTGCCGCTGTGCGCCGTGTGCTCACTGAGCTCTCACAAACCCTTAGGGACATGCATGGACGTGAGCAGGCAGAGACATCATCCGTTGCAAGTTCCGTCCAGGGCAGCCCCCAACGTAGATCTGGGAGGAACCTGCGCTCCACAGGCAGGGGTGCCCCTGATACCCGGAGAGGGGGCTTGCAATAGCGTCTGCCCACTGACAATGAGCATCTTTGGACACTGGTGTTCGGGGGGGAGGTAGGAGGGTGGAGGGGGGGTGTTGGGCTTTCTTGGGTGGCGGGTCGATGGGGTGTGTAATATAATTTCACATATGCTATAAACATTACATAATCATCCAATGAGATGTGTGGACATTGATCTTTGTGTACGAGGCCTTTATTGGCGTACAGTCCACATTGTGCATGTTCCAGACACACACAGTGCCACAAGTCCCGTGTCCATGTATCAGCCACCAGGCGTGAGTGCTAGAAGCATGAATCTATGATATTCTGACGAATTTCACGGGCCTCCTGTGCCTCGCGGACTCCTTGAGGTGCTGCCACATCCCCACCCTCATCATGACCATCTTCAGGTGCTTGCAGTTCTGCGTCAGGGGGCATGGGCACATTTCTACGTACGCACATGTTGTGTAGCATGACACATGCCATGACCATCTTTGCAACCTTCTCATGGCGGTACAGGAGTGCCCCGCCAGACCTGCTGAGGCAGCCGAAACGACCCTTCAGTAGGCCGAATGCCTGTTCTATGACTACACGGGTACGTGAGTGGGCATGGTTGTAGTCCTCCTCATGCTGGTTCTGTGGGTTCCGGAGTGGTGTAAGGAGCCATCTCTTCAGTGGATACCCGGCATCACCTGTATGTGGACAATAAAGGATGTTTGTGGAATGACATTGCTACGTACGCATCCCCCCCCCCTTCCTGCCAGGTCATTGCCGCATCACATACCCCACATTATCATGCATGAAATGAGACTCACCGAGTAGCCAGGATCTGTTCCCTGCGTGTCGCTCCATTTAGCGTGGTATTGTAGAGTTCCTCAAGACCATAGAATCATGGGTTGATCCAGGAAATCGGGCACAACAATGTGTAAAGATCCTGTTGGAGTCACACACCATCTGTACATTAAGAGAATGATATTGTTTCCGGTTGCGATACTGGGCCTCCATGGCATGTGGGACAACCAATTCCACATGGGTGCAGTCGATGGCACCAATGCAACCCGGTATGCCGGCCAGTGCATGGAATCCCACTTTTGTGTTTGTAATCTCCTGCTCCGAGCGTGGTAAAGAGATGTAGTCGTCTGCGTGCTTCAGGAGGGCATCGAGCACTTGCGATAGTGTCCGTGACAACAGTGGCTGTGAAATGCCATGCAACTGTCCGACTGTGTGCTGGTAGGTGCCTGTGGCCAGGAAGTGGAGTACAGACACCACCTTCAGTAGGGGTGGGATGGCGGTTGGGCTATCTATCATGCTGACAAGGTCAGCGTGTGTCATGTTCACAATGGCGGTTATGGTGTCCCCGTCCAAACGGTAGAGGGTGTGGATCTGCTCAGCAGTGAGGTTGAACGGATGAGCTCGGAGGCGTGGGATTGCGGGCTGCCTGTGTGGTGGTAGTGGCTGTGCTGGTGGGCCTTGCTGGCCCTGCCTTGCTCTCCTCCTCCTCCTGCGTCTCCTCTGTGCGGCCGGTTGTTGTAGTAGTTGGTGTTCGTCTTCTTCTTGAAGTTGGAGTACTTGCAGTGCTATCAGGTCCCCCAGGGCCAACATCGCTAGTCCTGCCGGTAGCATTTTGGAGTAGGTGTGGTTGTGGGAGGGGGTTGGGTGTGCAATTTATGTGTTTTCAGGCTGTATAGCCTCCACCTGTGGTGATTCATTCCACCTGTGCCAGCTGCAATCCCCTTTGGGCGAGCACGTCCCGCACACAACGCTGCAATGTGACGCATGGCATCTTGCTATTACAATCATGTATTTAATCCCGATGGCAGTGAAATATTGGTTTATATGTTCATTCTGCTATGGTCCCATTGTTTCACATACTATCTTTGCAGTCGCGAACAAACTTGTGAAGGGTCAGTGGAATGTAGTACTCGATTAACGGTGGACCCTCATGCAGCACTGTACCGAGGTTCACCGACGGGCGGGGCGTCCCATTTGTGAGTGAAGCCAGTTGCCATTTTCACACACTGCCGCACTACATGGATGAATTTGTGATTTCAAGCGGTCACAGATGCCTTTTCGACGTGATGTTGCAAATGAGGAATTCGAAGGACAGCGCTTTCGGTTTTCAGCTAGCAGCGAGGAGACGCCCACAGGTCTGACTGCAAATATAACGTTCTATTGTTTAATGTCCTTGGGACAGGGCCATGGCGAGAATGCAATGATTGATATGAATAGTATGGGATGCGCAATAGCGTAGTGGACGATAAGGCAGGACGTTCCCAAATACATGTTACTTCACAACACTAGAATTCCGGGCTGGAGCACAGTGGATTTTGCAGACTGCATTACGCACAGACTCAATGGAAATTTCAAATGTGATGTGAGTAAATAATCAGGCGTTTTTATACCGGGATGAGGGAATAATGTATGGATGCATGGACAGATGATTTAATTGAGAGTTTGCCATGTACATGGCTTTTTGGAATCTATCCCCTTCCCCTGCGCTATGTGATGCAGAGCTGCCATAGTGGGACCATCGTCTATCTGCCCTTGTTGAACCCTCCCTGTCTCGACGCGCCTTCAAACACTTGTGTCTATGCACGTTACTAATCCCATCTAATGGATTCTGTCTTAACAGACGCATGCACACAAACACTCGTTTGTAATAGTGTTTTCACCTCGATTTATATAGTTATGATTCGCAAGTGATTTTTGGGTGGAAATAATCCTTTTGAGTGGGCTAGCATGCATATGGCTGTAGATTTAGTGTGATCATTGAAGTGAGTAATACAAATGAAGTTCTGATGCCCATACTATTCTTTTTCATTTCATTTGGGTGACA